>NC_135784.1:242561614-243191302 GCF_051106095.1 Pogona vitticeps | reverse complement strand
CAATCAAGTCAAGGAAGCGCTTTATTTGCAAAAACAAAATGTCATTCAAAAACAATACAAAGAATTACCTGTCCATATCTTGTGGTAGATCTTTGAGGTTATTGCTGCTCAAATCTAACCACAGCAAATTTGGCATCCGGAGCACACATATTGGAACTGAGGGGAATTTGTTTGCTGATATATCTACAAACGTAACTTGTTTCAAGTTGCTTAACTGCAAATAACACCAACAATAACAATAAGAATAACAATAATTTATATGTTGTGTTACAAGGAATTCAGTGAAGAAAACATGCATTTAATTATGGTAGCTGGAGTTCCTTCAGAGTGAATCAAGTGATGTTATATCTAATAATAAAAATAATATCATCATAATCATCATTATCTTAAAACTGCAGAGCTGGAAGGGACCCTACAGATCACTGAGGCCAGATGAAAGAGGCACAGTGGGAAATATAGATGGGCATGAATCCAAAAAGCAGCATGATGGTCTGTGGTTCATCAATATTCAGGAGTCACAAACCATGAACTTTCCAACAAAATGAACCATTTTGTGGTTTGTGCAATTTGTGAATCTCAGGAGCATTAGAATCCCCCATCCCCCAGTTAGAAATGCCAAACTCAAGAGATTCTTTGGCAGACTCTCTTCCCCACCCCTTACAAGTCTGGCAAAGACTGGATTTTCGATGTCTAAGTTATAGCCCCCCCAAATCAGGTTCCCCCCAGAAAAGTGCTCTTTAGGAACTTGCTTGGGAGAAATTAAATGAGTGGTTCACACAAGGAACTTGAGACAGGGTGCTGCTCATCATGAGGTGGACAGAGGAAAGAACAAAAAGGGGGCAGACATGAGCTATGGAATCAGTTCCTCTCACTGAAACCAGGTAGGATGGTCCTGGTGACACAAAATGCCGACCCAAGCAAGCCTTCAAATATAAAATTTCTTCTCATGCCAGCTGCTGCAAACCTGAAACCACCAGTTGAGTTGTGCAGGGTGTGGCTCCTATAATAGTTCAGCATTTTACTTCATTCAGGGCAGGTGTGTTTCCCCAAAGCACCCGGGAATGAACCACAAAACAGTCTGATTCATGGGGTTCATTTACTTCACGGTTCATTTTTTGCCCATCTCTGGTGGGGAATCAAACCTCCACTTCTGGTTAGCTAAATCACTGAGCTATCCAGCATGCTCATCCCAGCTCCTTCTTTCTATATCCCACAACAAATGCATTCTTGTTTTCATTTGTTCCATGGGATATGTACCTTACTTCAGGCAAGTTATTCTCTTTCAAGAGTATCCCATTTCTTTGGAGTTGAACTCTCGGTATCATACTGCTTTTAAGCAACACTGATACCCCCTCAGTTAGCAAAAGATGACAAGTAGCGCAACTTGATAATTGTTCCAATTTATGGCTATTTCTAGGCTGTTTCGAGAATTATTTTAGATCTTCAGTGGGTTTTGACAGTAGGGAGCCCAAAATGTGATGGAGAGGGCACCACACCGAATTTGGGAGTCAGGTGCCCACAGAACACAGGCTGGCCTTGGTAAATGCTACTCATTCATGGAGGAAGGGAAGTGGTCAACTACCTTCATTTTATTTTAACCTCATTTTTCTCCCAGCGGAAGGACACAAGGGAGCTTACAAAATTATTAAAAGAGAAATAGTACTAAAAACATGATAAGCATGAAATTGGGGTCTTAGAGCAGATATTCCATCTCTATCTCATTTGTTCTGAAACAACTTGGGTTTTACGAATATTTGTGTTTAAACTTCCCTTGAAAAGCTACATCTCTCCTCTTTAACAAAAACACTTCTTTTAAAGAAATCTTCAAGAAATCTATTCTGTGCTGGAGCTGCCTTCTTTTTAAAGGGTTCATTGAGAGTATCAACTGCAAATGTGAAGCTCTACTGTAACTTCCATCCAGTTACAAAGCATTACTAAAAGTAAATCTTGCTATTAATGGGATTAAAAGGAGCAGAAAGTCACAGGGGAAAAGTACTATATAAAACAAGATAAAGGGGATGTATGAACAGCAAGAAAAATACTAAAAGCATCAGTACAGAACAGAATATTTGAGAGCCCATCAATTAATTGTGACGAAATATTAACTTGCAATGATTCATGGTGGCTCTGTGATCTCAACTCTCACACAGTCTAGACATATTGTTTAATGGGAAAGGAATATCAGTGGGAAAATGGCATAGTCTCCACCCAAATTTTAACCCTTAAAAATCAGAGTTAGAGAAAGCATTCCAGGCTATTGAAAAGCAAAAGCAGGCATAACCATGTGGACACAAAACAAGTTCCAAAGTCCATACCCAAATAACAATTTTATAGGCCTGCCAAAAAGGCTCAACATTGCACAGGTTTGTTTTTTTGTTGTCTGCATGTTGTTACAAGATGCAGACAAAAATGGGTGAAAAATATGTTAGATTTCACAAGGGGGTAGCACATAAGCCCTATGCAGGCATTCTTCAACAAGCTTAGTAGGAAGTGCTTAGCATACTCCCTCCAATATTGCATTTTTCATGCTTACAGTGCTGAATCTGAAGAGAAGAGGTTAGTACTCACATGCAGGCTCTCAGACAACTAAATGTGGAATATCTGTGTGCTCACATGTAGAATCTACCTATGACCATGACTATTCCATTGATCTAACCGTGAAGAATACAGCAATGAAGGACAGCAGAGTTCGTGACTTACCTCTAAGCACATGCACAGTAAAGGGTTGAAGAATGCCTAAGTAGGGCTATAAATACAGTGAGAACTGGATAGTTAGAAATATTTGGTTCCCACACACGCACACGTCTTAGACAATGCATGGTTAATTCATATTATTGGGAGCAATGATGTAATCAATGGAAGGAGAGGAAACTGAAATGCACAAAGTAGAAACATAGGTCACTCCTTGACTAAGGTCATTAACAAATAGTCGTTGGGTGGTAGCACAGAAACCACGGTACAGAGATGCTAATTAACCATGTACAGTAATGAAATGTTGAAAAGGACAAATAAATATAAACTAGTTATAATAAAAAATAATCTGTATCTTTTCAAGAAATCACACCTTGGTTTTTTTCCAGAAATATGTGCTGTGTGCCTTCACTTTCCTCTACATTTTACTCTGCAAATCAGATGGCATTGTGACCCTTGTGGGGGCTTCTTGTGGCATTTTCACTGATCTGCATTGTTTTGTCAATAGTAAAAAAAGAAGAACTACTGACAAAAAAAAAAGCCTACAGTGATCCAATGAGAATACCTCTTATTACTTACACCAGCAAGGTATGCATCAGCTTCTCTTGGTTCCTCATCTTCAATAGTAATGCTTAGAAAGCTCAACTTGGCACAGGGAGAACCGAGATTGCTGTTCCATAAGAAAAAAAATATTGGCCAGACAGGACCATCAAGGAAAATATACCATCAAGTTTTTTTGTGAAATGCAACTGGCTCTCTATGATTAATGCTTATTGTATAAGTGATGCTTAGGCTCTAAAATAGCAGTAGAAAAACAATGCAATTATTAATCACTTTGAATCAAGATGGCGCCGGTGGCGGGTGGGTAGTGATTTCTCTGCCGCCACCCCAGCTTACTTCCCTCATTTTTTCCTTTTTCTTGCACATTTTAGTTATTTGTTAGTTTTATCTCTCTTTTTCTAAATTGCCTCTCTCCCTACCTGACCTGAGACACTGTGGACTGAGCTGTGCAGGAGCACATGAAGTGGGTTGAGCGGACCGAGCCAGGTAGAGTTGGGGCTCGTAAAGCGGGGGTTGTTTGAAAACTGCTTGGTGGAGCTCAAAGGCTCCTAGCTTGTTCTGAGAGGCCCCTTGACAGATCGGAGACCACTGGAAGGGCGCTGGTGCTGGGTCAGCCGAGAGGAGCTGCCGAGAGTTGCCAAGAGGAGCCTGAACGCCGTGCCATGTTGAACACCCAGAGGTGAGCAGGCAAGCGAGAGAGCAAACGAGTGAGCGAGCGACTGGCAAGCGATGCACGGTGGGTGACGAGACAGTGGCCAGTGGACAGGGGCTAGAACTCAATGCGGGCTTCGGTGGCTGCTGGAGTTCAGAAGCCCCCGTCTAACTTGGGGAACATCGCTGGAGCGGGGACTGGCAGCTGGTAAGAGCTTCAAGAGAACAGCCTCCCTGGAAAGGCAAGTCTGGAGTCCTCCGGAGCTGCTCTGGGTTCCCTGAGACTTTGAGGGATTTCAGAAGCGCGGGAGCACCTGGTGAAGTTGAGCAGCTGCTTTTCCGGGCTCCAGGAGTAAAAGAGAGCTGAAGAGCTGAAGAGGCAGTGGGGGAGCGAGAACTACCCATCTTGAATTTTAGGCTGCCTGCCCTGGAGATTGCCATGCTTGGAGATTAGTTAGTAATCTCCCTCCCAGGACCTCTTCCCCCCGCTTGCTCCCTTAGGGAAATTGATGGCTTTCTAACAGTTTCCCGAGGGAGGAAAATGGTGGTGCAAACCTCACCTCTTGCCTGGACCCTGCTGCTGCTGCTGCTGCTGCCACCACCTCCTTTTGCTGACTCCTGCACCCTTACTGAGATCTTTGGGGCTTTGGGGTCCCCTGACAACAAGACTCATATTTTAACATTTCTAACAACATCAAGAGCACCTGGCTTAATAGCATCAACTATATCTAATAGGACAATAACACCTTCAAGGACAAAATTTGATGGTAGAGCAGGATAGACCAAGGCCACATGTGGGGGATAAATTTCGTGCGGCTTTTTTTTTATGACTATATTATTATATGTATTTTATTTTATAATTGGAATGTTTCATTTGATATTTATTTGATTGTATTAATTTAGTGTATTTTTCTTTTTTCTTTTTCTCTTCCCCCCCCCCCCTTTTCCCTGTTATGGAAAAGAAGGCCTGCTTCCCCAGCGAGGGGCCTCAAAACATCTCAGTGATCATGGGTAGAGGGAGATATGGCGTTGACACAGCCTCCGCTCGTGTTAGAAGAATGGTGAACAGATGTTTAAAGGCTGTGCACCATTCTGAGGCTGTGGTCAACTGTCAGTATCGAGGTAGCCAGCCCAGCCAGCCCTCCACTCTAAAACTGATGCTGTTGAATGCCAGGTCTGTGTCCAATAAATTCCAATTGATTTATGATCTTATACTGGAGGAGGATGCAGACCTGGCATGCATAACCGAAACATCGATAGGCGGAGAGGGGGGCCCTCCCCTAGCACTTCATTGCACAGGATATATGATTTTTACAATGCATTGAATCCATTGCATTGAATCCTTTTATCTGAACATCATTGCTCATAATCACCCTGTTTTCTTAAATTATAAAAACTTCTGAATTTCATTTAGGTAGATAAACACAGTTAAGATATTAAGGGAAATCATGTGTTGTTTTTTCTCCTGATTCCAAATCAATGTTTTGCACTATCAGAGTGCATAAAAATCTTAAACTGCAATTGACAAGATAAGGAAAATGATAATTTAAAATCGTAAACTGAATTATTTTAAACAGACTCCTGTTTTTTTAATGTCTGCTAAAGAGATAAATATTACAGGTTATATATATTAAAAGAAGATTGTATAGGTAATCATTTTCTGCTCTCTGAGATAAACAGACAGCAACTTATAATAAAGAGGAAATTGTTGAATGAAACTTATGTAATTGCTTTCTTAGTTCAAAACAAAAGTAGAAATGTAAATATTGTTAAGATCACAAATCTAAAGCATTAACTATACATTTCTCCTCAGAAATACATTCCAAGAAATTTACTCCCAGGTAAATAAGACTACAATTGCAGCTTCAGGTTTTATTCCTATCTCACTTGGGACTAAGTCTCATTGAACACAATGGCCAAAATCCTGTTGTGTAGCATGGTAAATCACACTAGTCTAAGCCTACTGAAGCAATGAGGATGTGGTAAGCCATATTCCATAAATTCCACTGATTCAAATGGAACAGCTCTAACTGTGACTATTTACGGTAAAGTAAGTCACAGAGTTAAGACTGTTTGAATCAATTGAATTTATGTAGATGTTGATTTACCAACTACTCATTGATTCATTGGCTCTACTCTAGTGTGATTTACTACACTTAGCAATAAGATTTGGGCCAGTGCATAATATATATAGTATATGGAACTTTGTGATTCACCAACAATGCTATATACTTAGATTGAAGTCAGTGAATTAGTTCTGACTAGTAAACATGTATGAGCTTGAGCTGGATTTATTTGATGACTTTGATACAGTACAGAATAAAAGATTTGAGACTCCTATATCCCAGAGGGTAAAAATGCTCAGTGCTCACTTGCATACATTAATTAATTCTTCACTCTCTCCCATGGATTTCAATGGGACATAAAAGAGCCTACCTTTCCCTAGATCACATTCATTAGATGAAATCAATTGCCCTTACTTCAAGAAATGGATCAAGGAACAAATATTAGTGTCCCCCATTCTTTAGCAGTCTGACATAAAAATGTTTTACTCTAATAGTTTTTTTCTATAGGAAGAAACATCTGAAAGCCAACACCAAAACCAAAGATCTAAGTTAATCCTTTTCCCCTAGAAAATGCATAATACAAATAAAAACTAGAGAAAATACAAAGAAAAAATGAAAAAAAAAATGTTTTCATTTAATTGTGAGTGTTCATTTCATTAATGCCTCATTACTTTTAGTGGAGTGATATCACAGGGGAAAAACACGTCTTGTGTGTGCCTCAGCCCATCCAGCATAACTGTCATATGGGTGCTTTTATTTTCCTGCAAATTGCTGCTTTGAGATAAACCCCAAATGCCAATATTTACTGGATTTAGCCTGCATTTAAGCATAGAATGTGCTGAAATCAGAAGTTCCTTTATCCACTCATAGCAGTACACCAAGTCCAAGTTTGACACACACACACACACATTTACAAACACACATACACGGAGAATCTAAGTATTAGATTACAGAAGTCAACTAGCAAAGGTCAAAGTATTATTTAAACACAGAATCTGTCTGAGTGACTTTTAAGCCTTTTTATTTCTGCTAAAAACTTCATTCATTTATTTATTTATTTACAATATTTTTAGCCGCACCATTACCAGTGGCTTCTGGGCAGCGTACAACATTAAAACTTAAAGACATTAAAAACATTTTAAAAGACAATATAAAATGTCATATATTAAAACAATTTTTAAAACATTAAAAATTAATAAGTCCTGCTGCTCATGTGGCCAGCTAGGGAATACTGTTTAATTAAAATGCTGGCTGAACAGAAAGGTCTTTGCCTGGTGCCGAAAAGCCAAGAGTGTCGGAGCCAGGCGGATCTCTACAGGGAGGGCATTCCAAAGTTGGGGGGCAACAGCCGAGAAGGCCCTATTTCAACATGCCATCCCCCTCACCTCTTTCAGGGATCGCACATTCAGAAGGGCCTCCTGGCCTGATCTTAGAGGACGGGCAGGCTCATATGGAAGAAGATGGTCCTTTAGGTAACCAGGTCCTAAGCCATTTAGGGCTTTATATGTCAAAGTAAGCACTTTGAATTGGGCCCGAGCAGCAACCGGCAGCCAGTGTAAATTTTTCAGAACCGGCGTGATATGAGTCCGTGCAGCGGCACCACTTACCAGCCGCGCAGCCCGGTTCTGTGCCAGTTGCAGTCGTCGGACCATCTTCAAGCTTATTGCAACTGCTGTGGCAAGGCAGCTCTGTCTTAATTTATAGATACAAGAAGGAGATGATTGCATATAAGTAAATATTAATAGAGGAGTCATAGGATACTAGACACATCAGTCTGGCAAAGCCCTAACTTCATTCCCCTTACTAGCCACACTTTGATTTGTTTTAGTTTTTAATATAATGTTGAAGAATCAATGAATAAAATATGTAAGTGTTCTTTGTTGTTGTTGTTTAGTCGTTTAGTTGTGTCTGACTCTTCGTGACCCCATGGACCAGAGCATGCCAGACCCTCCTGTCTTCCACTGCCTCTCGGAGTTTGGTCAAATTCATGTTGGTAGCTTCGATGACACTGTCACTGAAAAATCATTTTTGTTGTTTAGTCGTTAAGTCATTTCCGACTCTTCATGACCCCATGAACCAGAGCACGCCAGGCCCTCCTGTCCTAAACTGCCTCCCGGAGTTCGGTCAAATTCATGTTGGTAGCTTCAGTGACAATGTCCAACCATCTCATCCTCGATCGTCCTCTTCTCCTCTTGCCGTCAGACTTTCCTAACATCAGTGTCTTTTCCAGGGAGTCTTCTCTTCTCATGAGATGGCCAAAGTATTGGAGCATCAGCTTCAGGATCTGTCCTTCCAATGAGCACTCAGGGTTGATTTCCTTCAAAATGGATAGGTTTGTTCTCCTTGCAGTCCAGGGGACTCTCAAGAGTCTCCTCCTCCACAATTCAAAAGCATCAGCAGTCAGCCTTCTTTATGGTCCAGCTCTCACTTCCCTACATCACTACAGGAAAAACCATAGCTTTCACCATGCGGACCTTTGTCGGCAATGTGATGTCTCTGCTTCTTAAGATGCTGTCTAGGTTTGTCATCGCTTTCCTCCCAAGAAGCAGGTGTCTTTTAATTTCATGGCCGCTGTCACCATCGCAGTGAACATGGAGCCCAAGAAAGTAAAATCTGTCACTACCTCCATATCTTCCCCTTCTATTTGCCAGGAGGTGATGGGGCTAGTGGCCATGATCTTAGTTTTTTTGATGTTGAGGTTCAGACCATTTTTTGCACTCTCCTCTTTCACCGTCATTAAGAGGTTCTTTAATTCCTCCTCACTTTCTGCCATCGGAGTGGTATCATCTGCATATCTGAAATTGTTGATACAGGTATTTCTTCCAGCAATCTTAATTACAGCTTGGGATTCATCCAGTCCTGCCTTTCACATGATGTATTCTGCATATAAGTTAAATAGGCAGGGAGACAAAATACAGTCTTGTTGTACACATTTCCCAGTTTTGAACCAATCAGTTGTTCCATATCCAGTTCTAACTGTTGCTTCCTGTCCTACATATAGGTTTCTCAGGAGATAGATAAGGTGGTCAGGCACTCCCATTTCTTTAAGAACTTGCCATAATTTGTTATGTTTGACACAGTCAAAGGCTTTTGTGTAGACAATGAGAACTATGGCTTACCCTACATCGAATGTGGAGAAACAGCCCTCTCATTAGGCAGAGTGAGTGGCAGGCAGCAGAATGTCTCAAAAGGGCCGCAGGTGTCATTTATGTAATTTACTACTACAACCTGTATGTTTTTTTAAAAACTATCTGAGTAACTTATGAATTTTTAATTTTTATGTACCAAAATACCATGGCTGGTTTTCTGTGCCTTGTCTTGGAATTTCAAAAGGGGTCATGTGATGCTCTGCCTGAAACAGCAAGGCGGCTTGGGACAGCATCCCTGATGCACGTCAGATTCACTTTTATCCACAGCCAGGGGTCTCCGACAAGAAAATCATCAAATCTTAAAACTAGTTTCAAAAGCGTGGAATACAAGTGGAAAAAAGGAGGAGTATAACCTGCATTCATGATTCAAGATGGTGATCTTCCTTTAACTCCTATTTCCAAGGTAATATTCCTAGATGTCTGTTCAACAAATGTATGCTGCATCGAATGACTTCATGGGCGCTGTATACTGAACTTGACCAAGTAATAAGGTAAATCTTTAATCAATTTAATGTGCATGTGCATGTGTTTGAGTGCATGCATGCACACAAACATGTGTGTAAGAGAGTTTCTAACAGCAGGACTGCCACAAGGATATTTAAATTCATTTGCTAAGCAGTAGAAAGAACTTTGTGAACAGCATATGTATATTAATTGTCAGGCACAGAAAGAAACTATCATTCCATTAAACAGATGTCAGTGGGTTAGTTGTCAGCTATTCCTCTGTAAGAAGATCCCAGTCTTCCTATCTCAAAAAAAGACATGGTGAGATATGATACCCATCAAAAGCTGCCAAGTATTTTCACTCCCCAGATCAGCTGCTAGACTGCAAAAATTATGTAATGTTAATGTGAAGGTATAATGTCTTGAATAATATTTCGTGACTAGTAACATGCTGCCTGCATGATGAGGACGTGTATGGAAACACAGTAGGCACTTTATTTATTCATTCATGACATTTTAAATCTTCCCATTCTTTTAACATAGCGCAGGCACACTGTATACCCTGACTCATATTATCGTCAAACCACCCAGTGAAGTAGATTTGGCCAAGACAGAGTGACAAGCCCCAGTCATCCAGTAACCTTCCTGACTTTTGTGGGAATTTGAACCTGTTTTTTTCTGGTTCTAGTCCGGTCCTCTGACCATCGTGCCCCACTGCCTCAGCTTCGTGGTGTTACATTTTTGCTCAGTGAACAGCGAATTCTTTCTTTGCAATTCAGGGGGGGAAATCTGGAGAAATTATCTCAGCCTTTCCAATTCCACCGTTGTCGGTGCTGTCCAAGTAGCATTTTTGCTGGGTGTTTGGAATCACTGCCTGGCCATATGGAAACAACTGCCCCTTGTCCAAGCACTCTCAGAATATATGCTTTTCCTGTTTCCCTCTCTTGACTCTTCCCTTTTTCCCACCCTAATTAGAAAACATATCATTGCTTCATTTGCAATTCATTTTAATACTGCTCTTCTTTTATAACCAGCCAATCACATCTTGCCTTCCTATCAAACAAGACACTATGACAGCTAACAATAATAAAACATGAATTTTAAAAACAATTAAACCATGGAAAGAACTCAATTCCAACAATAAAAGTCCAGAGATTAAAAAAATAAATGAACATAGCGAAGTGACACCTCCATCAACAGCAGATCAGGTTAAATGCCAACCATCAGTCTAAATAAAAATGTTTTTCTTTACTTGTAGGAGGATAACAAAAAGGCTAAGCCAACTTAGCCTCCCTTGGTAGGGAGTACCAGAGCCTGGGGACAGCCACTGAGATGAGAAAGAACCATTTCTCACATGCCCACCAAACATACTTCTAACAGCAGAGGATTAAGAAAAGTGCTTCTTCAAAATATCTCAATGCCAGGGCAAGTTTATAGGAGAGAATGTAGATTATCTACTACTTTTAAGTCTAATCGATGCAAGGTGTGTGGTACTTTTTGGTGTTGAAAGCAATACACATCAATAACTTTACCTGACTTCTTACAACCTGGAATGCAGAACAAATTATTGTCCCTGTTGGTCAACATAAATACAAACATGTATGAGAAGAGGGTGAAGATTGCTGAAGTTCTATATAATCCGGAAACAATGAGATTTTCATGCTCATTTTTTCCATATTGTTTTTAAAAGAAAGTGGCATTTGAGTAGAGTATCTCACAGGAAGGTCACAGATGGACCTTCTGAAAGTCCTTAACAGATGTTAATATTTTCCACCTTCCATAGACAGTTATTTAGAAAGGGGAGGTAAACAAATTTCCAGAGTTTTGAAAACTTGTTGGGATGTATGTATGTGTGGGTGTTGGACAACAGTTCCAAGAATATAATTATTGAGGAATTCTGAGAGTTGTAGTCCTGAAAAGTATTTTTTCCAAGCTTGGGATTATATAGATATATAGAGAAAGAAACAAAATACTTTTAAGTACTATAGCATGAGGGCACACATATGAAATGGAAATAGGATAAGGCAGTTTGGGAAAAAAATTCAGTGCACATGCAACACACGTGTACCAGTAGTTTCAGCTCATGCTCGCCTTTTGTACTCCCTCATTCTTTACTCTTAAGATAGAAGAGACTTCACAGCCAGCAACAGAGGTCATACAGTTTGTGTTGGAAGATTTACACTTTCAGTCAAGGTACACAATGTAGTGTATGGACAGAGTGGCTCCCCAGGACTCAGAAGACTGGGTGTCTATCTATGCTTGGCCACGGAAACTCACTGGGGGTGTAGAACTGGTAAAGCCACTCCTTAAATATCTCATGTGCCTTGAAAGCTCTATTAGGTAAGGTAAAGGTTCCCTTGACCGTTTTTTTGTCCTGTCATGTCCGACTCTAGGGGGCGATGCTCATCCTCATTTCCAAGCCACAGAGCCAGCGTTTTGTCCAAAGACAATCTTCCGTGGTCACGTGGCCAGTGCGACTTAGACACGGAACGCTGTTACCTTCCCACCAAGGTGGTCCCTATTTATCTACTCGCATTTGCATGCTTTCGAACTGCTAGGTTGACGGGAGCTGGGACAAGCGATGGGCGCTCACTCTGTCATGTGGATTCGATCTTACAGCTGAAGATCTACAGACCTTACAGCACAGAGGCTTCTGCGGTTTAACCCGCAGCACCACCACGTGCTCTATTAGGACACTATAAATCAGTTCAGACTTGAGAGCATATAAATAAATGGGAGAATAACTACTTGCTTGTTGCAGGTACATTGTTTGTTGCATCACATTTGGTGCCCTTTCCACACTTTCATGCATCCAGCTAAATGCACAGGAAGCTGAAGATGTGCCATCAGTTATAAAGATCTACCGGGTGGCTAGGGGGCCATTATTTTCTTCCCAATGTTCCTAATTTTAAATCACAAGGAATGTCTCTTTTGCATTTTACAATCCCTCAGAAATATGATCTGACACGGAAATATGGAAGAACAGACTAGCACAAGAGAGAACACACTTTGGCGTGCCATGCCTCAGAACAGGCAGGGTTCTGATTATATTAAGTAAAGAACAGTTTCTTTCTTTTTAGGCTATATTTAACCAGCTCTGTCTGGTTTCAATACTGCACTGCAAGATGAGGTTTTATTTAATTCTCTCTCTCTCTCTTTCTGAAATGCTAACAAAAAATCCCTGAGGTATTAGGCACAGAGGAAATTATGACTGCTCAGTAGCATATTTAATAAAGTTCTATAGATTTTATTTTCCCTAAAATACTGAGGGGGGTTGTACCTATAGTAACATGTAAGTTTTCAACAGGTGCACCAACCTTATCATTTTATTTTGCCACCTCTCTGTTTTCTCTCCTGTTGAGCACTTTGTTATCCAGCTTAGTTATAATCAGCCAAAATGCAGCCTTCCTTTGATATACTCACTACAGTTGACCGTCAAACTACCCAGCCACCATTACTGCTGTCTTGATTTTTAATCAAATTTGTCATCTTTATTTGAAGAATGACCTATATTTCTGCTTATCTTAATAATTTTACTTTAAAATATTGCCATGTAGCACTCCAAAGGCCCCATTGCTTTCCAGTTCTCTGACAGTTGAAAAAGTTTCAAAGGACACCATGTCCCTGAGTGGAAAGAGTTGTTTTGATTAATAGGTGTGTTTTCAAAACTGCTTTCCCCCCTTTTTTTTGCCATTGAAAAGGAATTTGCTGATAAATATGCTTCCTTGTGATTTTACTACAGACTGTCCATTTCCTAGCATATTGTCCCTGACAATATGAGCTATTTGGTCCCATCCCCACTTCAGCTCTCTAAAATGAAGTTATCATGAACCTCACACCATGGTTTAGAGCCCAAGTTTCTTATGCTTAAGGTAGACTCTTAAATACAGTGACGAATATCTGGAGGACACATGTAGCCTGCCACACTGGACAGGCGGCAATAAACCTTTGGGACAAATAATGTCAATCCCTGGCAAATTAACTGGAATTAATTTATAACTAACTTACATCTCACTGATTTTGGATGGGAAGGATATTCTAAGCTTTCTAAGTCTGGATCTAAACTAATCAGTGTGTCAGGGCCTTGGACAATTACTAATGTTCACTCATTCCTTTTGTTACAAAATAGTTCTATTTCAAGAAATAATTCTATTTCAAGATACAAAAGTGAGTAAGGAAACTCTATTTAAAACTCCACCCACCTACACACAAAAACTATCTGACTAAGAGGCACTCTATGCCATGCTTCAACAAAAAAAGAAGTTATTGGCAGCTGAGACAACTAGGAAGCTTGCAATTAAATGTACAGTAACCCCAAAATGTCTCTGCCAATCCATACTGGATAGACTGTGCTGCACTTGTATTATAAAGAGCCCGACGGGAAGAGTTTATCACAAAATATTTAAAAATGGCGATAACAGAAAACTTTGGAATATGGTGGGATCACAGTTGATATTGGCATTTTGATGGAAACATCAAACTGAGTAAAAGAACAAGTGGTAATTGTAGGTTAAATGGCTTATGTTGAAACATTCTCCGGGTAGTAAGACTTATCAGAGGGGGTCTAAAAAGCACCATAGTTATATCTCAATATTCTATGAATCCTTTGAGATGGAGACTGTAGTTCCAGTTACTGTAGTATAATATTTCTAAGCTACGTTCCTCATTTGGCCTTATTGAATGGAGGTTCTGTAAGCCAGGATCTATTGCTGCCAGGAGCGTGCAATACTAGAATGGAATGAAAAATCAAAGAAGGTTGGAAATGGCTTGGTAATGTTGTAACCATTGTGCAAAACATAACTTCATGGGAACAGTCCTTGGCAGCCTCTGTCTGAGTCTATAATATTGGAAACGGCTCCATTTGCTGTTTGCCATTCAAACATGTATTTACATGGGCAAACTAAGATGGGAAACCTTGCATTTTTGACTGCATGTGGCTAATTCCCAGCAATCACACAAGATACAAAAGGTCACAAATCAACGCGACCACAATCTGTGTCCAAGATAGACCATTTTTGGTCCCAGCAGCAGGGCCACTTCTTTCTGGGTTGACCTGGAGCAATTTCTGCATGGACAAGAAAAGTCACTATAAGAGAGCTCCCCCTTTCCAGTGCTGTCAGATGTGATCCTTTCTCACCCTCTGATCACAACCAGAATCTCTTCTTCATGGTATACAATCACTGCTAAATAGCTGGCACAATGTGTGAAAACAGAGATCCGAAGAAGGTAGACTGCAATGGATCATACAGCAAATGCTGATTGCTGGGGTTCCTGCAGAGAATGTTGGATCAGGTGCAATATGGTAGATCCAGTGAAGCATGCCTTATGTTCTTAAGCAGGAGTTCACACCAAGAAGTACTTAGCAAAGATTAACTGCTATTTCTTAACCATTAAAAGTTATATGTACTCTTGCTATGTAAATTTAAAGTGGATTTTGCAGACTGTAGAGAAAAAAATGAATCAAAGGAGTAGAGACCATGCAAGCAAGAATGATTTTAGCCCACCCCAGATACCTTCAGGCCTGAATTTATTTCTGTTTTACTTCATCTGCTTTAAGTACAACTTTTTCTCAGTGTGCCTTCTGCAGGCTGCAGAACCAGCAAACACAGAAATGTCACCCCAGTGGAACAGACTGCTAAAGGCACTAATCAACAATATTTTGATGAAACCAGGAATCCCTGCTGTTCCATTTGCCATAAGCTGCCGTTTGGAAAAAAAAGACAAAAACTGAAGCATAAGGTAAATCAATCACTGCTTCCTAGAGGAAAAGCAAAATGTTTTTACAGCGGAAAAATTTATTTGCAAACATCCAAATTGAGTAATATAATCCCCATCCACAGCCTGCAACCCAAAAGGCCACGGTTACACTGAGGACTATAAAACACTACTTGGCAGGTGTCTCCAGGCCTGTGAACAAACACAGTTCACATCAGGGCAGAAAATATTGAGAATGTTTTAAAAGATAATATCAGTGAAATAGAACTCTAGAATGGGATAGCAACGGCAGATGCTAAATAAATGTTAGGGGAAAAGATGGGAGGTAAATGTTATGGCACAGGGAAAAGACACTGATCTTTGGCAACATGTTATTATAGCAGCAACATTTCAATGACTGATACTTTGAAGATGTTATCAGCTGGTTTGATGGATGCTGCTGTAGTAGAATGGCAATTGCTTATATGTAGCATTACTGAATCATATATTCACAATAACTGGAAAACCTACTTTACTTGTCCTTCTGCTAATAACAAACCAGGTATATACATACACACAGAAAGAGAGAGAGAGAGAGAGAGAGAGAGAGAGAGAGGAGTCATGCTCTTTGATTATGATATTAAATGATGAACTTTTAATATAGCTTTTAGATTTGTATGAACATTGGACAACAACACTTGAAAAGAAACTAACCAATGGGTGATTTGTGTTGGCAAGAAGCAATGATTTCATTGTGGGTGAAGGAGGCAGATTTGGGGTGTATTCAGTATAAAAGTGATCTCTTTTATGAAAGTAGGAATGTCATTCAATATGCAGCTGGAACAGTTTCCTCAATAAATACATGACAGTACTGACAGTCTTGAAATAAGCCAGAGATGTATCCAGTCTAATAAATCTGCAGTAGAAATGTGCCAGCAAACTCTTTCTAGTTCTCTTTCCACTTCACTATTATAGAGGAGTTAGTGTGCTCCCCACCTCTTCCTTGAAACTTGACCACATCTTGAATGCCAGAAAGACATATGCAAAACCCCTCAGTGCATTGTTGTTAAGCCTTCAGGGAAGACTGCAGTTCTTGAGCTAGTACTGAGGACATCACTCTGTGAAATTCTCAGACGTTGCAAGTAAAACTTCTGGCCAATCCCAAATGCATCTAACCAAGGTTGCCAATCAACTGAACTAAAGCCTAGACTGCATTCTTCAATATAAGTTGGGGTGTGTGAGGTCCCCAGCCAGGAGGCTTATGTAGGAGTGCCATCGCTCCCATCGCGGGTCCAGACTACTCAGACATCCCCTCCTCCTTCCCCGCCCCGACGTGAAGATAAACAGGTGGACACTCACAAATTGGGAGAGATACCAGAAGTCAAGGGGTTAGTGGACAAGGGAGTTGATACCAGTGACCTGGTACACCAAGACCAGGGAAAGATTTGGCGGGAACGGGGAAGGAGGAGATAGAGGCTGCAGCCGGGGATAAAAGAGGGAAGAGAGAAGAGATTCCAGGCGGTTGGGAATTGGTTTGGGTCCAGGATCCCTGGACTGGAGAGTGGGAACAGGTGAAAGTGCCCCACGAAGAGGCGGAGAGGAGAAGGCAGCAAGGTTTGAAACCCCGTCCCTCTTATTGGGGAGAGATGGAAGCCAAAGAATGGAGACGTAGGTTAAGAGAGGAAAGAGAAGCCATTGTTAGGGAACTAGAGAGGAAAAAGGCATGGCATCTTGCCGAGTTACAGAAGATGGGGGTCTACCCGGACTGTGGTTGGCAGATGCAGGAGAGGGATCGTCCTTATGGGGCTGGAGTGGTGACGAAGAGACATTTCCCTTGATTGGTCCTGATGAAGAGATCGGCAAGAACCTGGTACCAGAAAAAGGCGTAACGGAACCATGGATGATGGAGGACAGCAACCCGTTTGTTGGGAATTTATGGACACCCTTGCGGCCAGAGTTGGTGCCACAAGAGACATTAGAAACCATTCCTCTTGAAGTTCCAGTTACAGTTGATGTTCCAATAAATACAGAACCAGTTGAATTGTTAAAACCGTCTCGCTCTTTATTCAAAGTGAATGACCCCCAAACCATCGAACCCTCACAGGGTGACCCAATGCAAATTAGCTTAAAACAAAGAAGATGTACACTTTTGCATGAAGAGTGCACAGTAAGATAATCAGTTCAGGTTTCCTAGACTGTCCATTACCTGCCTTGACCTACACTAACCTTCCTTAAATCTGGACAAATATCCTTAGGGTTGTTGATGTCACTTTCTTTCTTCTCACATTTTCTTCTTGTGGCCCCTTCTTGGACAGGACAGAAGACACATCTGGTCCCAAGAGGTATGGGTGCAACCATGGCTCCCTGCAACTCCACATTAGTCTGTTAGAACTAGGATTCCTGTTATCTCTCCCATCTCAGTGTACTTTTCTAATAAATACTGGTCTTCTTATCTTCTAGAATAAGAAGCTTGGATGTTATGTCTTCCTCATGGAGAAAAACGTTAGGGTCAAACGATACATTTAAAAAGCATTTCATTAAAAGTAAATTTAAGTAAATGCTCTCTTTAATGTATAGTTTTACCCCTATCATTGGCTCTCGTGACAGGGTATAATCGTGTTACTCAACCTTTGAAACAAATGGAGTTAAATGTGTGTCAGATTCTGGGAAAACTTGGTGTTGGTAACATTATTGTAAACAAATAAAATAATACAATGTAATAGGAAAATTTGCAGGTCCAATTACAATAGTTTGACACCCCAAATCTTATAGCAGATTTATGAGGCAGAGGTGGTGAAACTTTAATCCTCTGTCACCCTCATGATATTGAATAGCTTTACTGGGATAGGAGACTGCAGCCCCATCCCCCACAGCAATAGTGAGGAGTGGGACAGCAAAGATCATTAAGTTTTAGACTTCAGCCTTGCACCCCATCCCATAAAAGGGTCAATCAACTTCAACTATCAAATATTTATCTCACAAATCAAAGTGTTGGTGGTCTCAAGGACTAATAAACATTGTTGATTCACAGAGGTAGACTGCAATATTTAAAGTTCCTTTATATGAATTAGCCGTAAATTGTTTGACAAGGACTTGTTAATTTGATATTAACTTTCACCTCAACCTTTCCTCTCTCTGAATATCCTCCTTTAGACTCTTCCAAACATTTATAAGAGCTATGATGGTGCTAATGTTTCCAGGAATCTCCTGGGACACCTGATACCTCACCATCTGCCCTTTTCCTTTTCACAGCCTCCTGTTAAAATTGGGAATTATACACCATGTCAATGTCAATCCCCTAAACCTTACCCTTCCTCTAGAAAAAGTACCCAGCTGCTTTGTGATCATAGATTAACAGATATATGGCAAACACCAAAGAGGGGCAAGTGTAATATTTGGCAGAAGATTTAACGTCTTGTATGAGTGGAAGAGTCTGCTTTCTACCTATCCAAGAAAGAATGTGAGTATGAGTTAAAGGTGGAATGACTCTGTTCATAAAAGATATTTGCCACAAAGAGAGAACCCCACACTTCTTATTCAGACATTACTTGCCGTGTTGATCTAACATGAAGAGACGTGAACACTAGCCCTGCCCCTCTATTGTCGCTTTCCTCAACCAGAAGTCAATGTGTCTGAAAACATGTTGATAACAATCTCTGCCTAAGCAAGAATCCTGATTTTTCCAGGGTTTTTGCTTGCATAGTAAAGTCTCCATGAGCATAACTTATCCTCTTCAGATTCAGGTTAACCATTGGGAAAACGATGATGGGGAAAATGCTAGTGCAGTCCTCTCTTCACATGTTGAACTGGCAATGGAATTGACTACTCTAAGGCTCTCTACATGGGCCTTCCCTTGAAGATGATATGGAAGCTTCAGCAGGTCAAGCAGCCAATTTAATTTTCAGCACATCTCTCCTATCCTGGCTCACCGGCACTGGTTCTCTATCAGCACCTGTGCCAGATTTAAGGTGTTAGAAAATTCCTATCACTAGGAATTGAGCATTTTCATCAGTGGCACCCTCCTTACGGAACAAACTCCCTTTAGAAATCAGATGGGCCCCCTCCCTGCAGTCTTTTAGAATGGAATTAAAGATGGAATTGTTTAGCAATGCCTATGGCAACACTTAATAATAGACTTTTGTGACCCATATGTGTAGTTTGGATTTGACAGTATTTTATTAGTTATTTATTATTTGGTATGTTGTGTAGTTTGCTTATTCTGTTATGGTTTTGTAATCTGGTTTACATGATTAATGTCAGGGATCAGCTGTGGGTCACCTTTTTAGTTTTTGTTAATATTGATTGGTTGGGTTGCTAAAGGTATTTCCTTTTATTATTTTTAATTTAGTTGTATGGCTTGTTTATCTTATGTACACCAATCCCAAGTAGTGATTTCACCAAGCCGGGCAGTCTGTAAGCTGTATAAACAAACATGTCGGATCAATACAGTAAGTAATCTCTGAATAGGCTTACAGAATTAAAGCATACGTAAAGCCAGAACTTGCTGTCATTCACCCTTAGCATCCGATAGTCCAAGGGTATTAAATTCTGGTAAGAATAGACATCTTCTCAATATTTGTCATGTATGACTGGCCAAAGCTCCATAGGGAAAGTGTTGGACATGCTGTCCTTATCAAAATGTTAGCCATGAAAATTGTTTCTACATTGCTTAGCATTTCTTGGATTTTGCTATTTTCTTAAGGTGCCTTGCCTTTTCTTTTTAAAGTTCTTCAGTAGTATTGCTAAAGCCTAAAGTAGCTGAAACAGGACTAAGGACCCAGGAACTGATTTTCACTGGATTTTCACTGAGAAAGGATCTCAGAGGCCACATTTCAGTGATGGCCTGGAACTGGATGCATAATGGTAGCCCTGGAAATAAAGTAAACAGGGCCAATGCAAGCTACGCAAGGCAAATATATACATATATTTTTTTTTCAAATTTGGACATTTCTCCCCTACCAATAATATAAAGTACTTGTATTCTATTCTTGGGATGTCTATCCATGGCTAACCCCCTCCTCCGTGTAATTGTTTGCATGCCTCACAGATAAGTGGTGGTGCAACAGCAAAGCAAAGCTCAGTTCCGCACATGATATATAAAGTTTAAAATAACTTTACACGTGCTCTTATCAGTGATCAAAGATAAGAGCAGAATAAGTTTAGAGTCTGGATGGGAAAGCTCTGTGGATGCATTTGACCCACTGGCAGGAAGTTCCCACTCTCTGTTCTGAAAGATATATCTGCCTGGCCTGTTGCCTCTTTTTAAAAAAATGCAACTACATCTGTTTGTTTGTGTTCTTCCCTTACTCAGGAGAAAGTGCAACAGACCAGATCTTATAGTGGTAGGTGGCAGATTCAAACCTTTGTTCCCACAGTGGTCTCAATCAAAACTGCATCACCTTGTAACTTCAATCTATATAGATGAAACTTCTTGATTGCACTAGTCAATAGGTCTCCGTGGTCAAAAACAATCAAAATGACATCAATTACTTCAAGAGATATTTTACCTGGGGGTGGGGACAACCCTTTTCAGTTACAAAATATTAAGATAATATCCTGGGAAAATATAATTTCCCTGCAGTAGAAGTGCTTCTTTTAAAGGACAGGCTCTTTTCCTCACAAGTGCCTAGGAAATTTTCATTTATCATGCCCCCTCTATGGCACTCTGAAAGAACTCAAAGGATGTTTTCATAAGTGACTCCGAAATTAGTGTTTGAAAGTATTGGATCAAAATGGAAGAACCGCATTGGTTAAAAAACATACGTACTCTTTTTAAAACAGCTCTCATCCATTGTTTGTATTTCAGAAGGGACATATCCAAAACTAAAAGGTCCCAAGGCGTACAGATTACACAGAAAGTCTGATCGCAACACAAATATGCTTGCTGTGAAATGTGTGCCACTGATTGAAGTGTGCTTAGAACTGTAGGCTAGGATAAATTTCCAAACAGAGCTTGTATGACAAGATGCAGTTATTCTGAAAATTAAAGTATTTGATACATTGACTCCAAAAGCTTGATCCATAAAGCTGCCTGCCATTTTTGTTCTCTCTCTCTCTCTTTGACAGACCATTGCTTCACGTTCCTTGTAGAAATTTCTGATGCCTTCCCTGAGGAAATCAGAAGCAGAACGGCAATTCTAATGTGTTTTCTGGTTCTGTACATTTGTTAGGGCAATCTGGCACCATTCCAACTGCAATTGCAGAAACTGCAAACATATTCTTTAACATTTTATTTCGTTGACGCCTCAAACTTGGCAAGTGTAACTATAAGCATTAAATCAAGGCAGAAAGAAAGCCAGGATGCTGCTACGTGCCAACATGAGCCTAATATACCGTGTTGGAAATAGACTATATGAGGGTGACGTGGTCTTTAAATCAATGACATTGTTCAATCCCTGGCATCTCCAGTTAGTAAATGTAGTAACCTAGTGGCAGCCAGAATTGGCATAAAGAAAAACAAAGTGAATTATTAACTGTTCATGGCCATAATATCACAGCATGGGCATAAAAAGACTGTTTTCTTTCAGTAGAAGCTAGAGATGGGCTTATCACAAATAAGGTACAGCAAACTTTTCCCTTATCTTTACTTCATCATCTCATCTCTATGATAACATTGTTTATGCTACTTCACTGTGAATTGGGGTTCTTGACTATATGCTAGGTACCTGGAGTTATTTCCCCTTGGTCTGGAGTTTCTCACATACACTCTACAGCTTGTGGCAGAGTTTTTTGCTTTGTTTTGTTCCGTTTTTGCAAAGAGAAAACGATCCAGCGGGCATTTGTCCTGTTGTTTGGTCTGCTGCTGGGACAGGCTGGTTTACTCTTTCTGCCAGTGATCAGGTGATATACAGTGGTGCCTTAACTTATGACCATAATCCATTCCAGAAGATGGACGTAATTCGAAATGGTCATAAGTCAAAGCACCATTTCCCATTGAAATGCATTGGAATGCAATTAATTCATTCCAGAAAAAATTAAAATACCGCCCCCCAAAAAATAAACATAAAACACTGCAAGCCCCATAGGAACATGCTGGGGCTGCAAAAAAAAAAAAAAAAAAAACCACCCAAAAATAAACAACGGAGCAAGCCTCAAAGGTGCTGGGCTTAAAAAAACAGCAACAAAGGAGCAAGCCCCGTCGCAAGGCGCTGGGGCTGCAAAAAAAAAAATCACCAAAACACAAACAACAAAGCACAGAAACATAACCCCCCAGCCCAAAACCATGCTGCAAAACCCACCCAGAACAGTTTTTAAAAAGCAAAAAGCAGCACCTTATCAGGCAGTCCGAAGCCTCCTCCAATCACACACTCTCTAACTGCTGGGGCGAAAGAGCTACAAAGAAGCGGCATCTTTGCCACCTACAGTCAGCAATTTGAATTTCTCACCCTTCCCTCCGTCTTTTTCTGTTCCTAAGTGGAAGCTCTGGCCGCAAGTCAAAGCAAAGTTTTGCAGCCAGAGCTGCTCATAACTCGAAATGGTCGTAAGTAGGGACATTAGTAAGTCGAGGCACCACTGTATTTGCTAGAGTGAACCAGCCCACCCCCAGAGCATTCCTACCTGCATCAAGGGACATGGGTGCCCAAGACCCACATACAAAGCCCAAATATCCTCTTCCTTCAGTGCCATTCAGCCTGAGATTTTTGTATCTGCCTCAAGGCCTGGCAAAGCATAGCAGGTTCCGAAGACTTCAACTTTCACCTGAGGACCTTACCTGTAAACAGTCCTGGAATCTGCTTGAGGGCCTGAGTTCATCAGGACTCTACATTTGTACAATAAATGAAGAGAAAGGGAAGGACCTCCATCTGGGACCTGGAGAGCTGCTACCCGTCGCCACAGATCAAACTGGGGAGCCTGTGGCACTCTGGATGTGGTTGGACTCCAACAATTCAATGTTGTTCAGCAACATCTGAAAAGCCACAAAACCCCAGCTTGGGCATGTGATTCTATTGCCACAGACAATGTGAGCAAAATGGAGCAACAACCTGACTCAGTATAAGGCATCTTCGGATGTTCATTTATTCAGTCCCACTCATCTATGCACATACAGACAAATCTGGTTTTTGAAAGATCACATATTCCAAATGTATCTGGTGCGGCTGCAAATGTACATATGAATGTTAAGTTCTTCCTTCTTCCTTTGTACTCTGTCAGTATCGCTCTGCGTAACACACACTTTGGATTCTGGCTCCACTTTTTTTGAGCCAAAAACCTTCCCTGCATTGCTTTTTAAAACATTTCATAATTTTAACTGAAAATACAAACAGCAACAACTGCTGCATAGGCCAGCGATTTAGGTCTCTGACTGCAAAGCCAGAGGATGGGAGTTTGATTCCCCACTGGGCCTCCTTGACAGGGGCTGGACTTGATAATCCGTAGGATCCCTTCCAGCACTGCAGTTCTATGATTATTGTTATAATTAAAGAAAATAATAGCTAAAGAAAACTTTAAAAAACAAAACTGCATAAACAATACAATGATATGTGCTCCTCTCCACCAGGATCATCTTGAGATATAACCAATTTCCCCTCCAATTATGGAGCCCCATTCCCCTTCCAAAACTGCATTGATTCTTGCAAAGTCACAAAACCCTTCCCTTCTATTAACACAAAATAAATAAATTTTCCCCAGATGGCAACAAAAATATTCTTATTTTTATCACCCCTTTAATTTAACATTGCATATTACCGTATCATTAATAGTTATATTCCAAACTTCTTTATAGCATTCTTTTAAGTGAAAATGATGCTTTACTTTCCAAATCCTTGTTACCATTAATCTTGCTGCTGCTAATAAGTTTGAAATTAATGCTTTCATTGTCCAACTGCATTGCTCCTTATCAAATATTGATAAGGCAACCACTTTAAGGCAAACCTCTAATATTTATTTTAAGTATTTTGTTTATTTCCTTTAAGAACAACTGCTGAAATTTCAATATATCCTCACCACATATGAAAATAAGGAACTATTTTCTGATATCCTCTCCAACCCAGAATGGTTAAAGGAAGATCTTTATAAGTTAGTTTGGAAATGCTATTTAACTTACCATCTCCAAACTAATTTATAAAAATCTTCCTTTATACTCATAGACTTTAATATTCTTTTATTCCACATATTCTTCCAGATCTCAGAATCTTTCTCTCCAAATAATGTTCCCATAATGTTTTAAAATCCTGTTGGGTGTCTGCTTCCATTAATATCTTGTAAATTCTACTTGCTATCCCTTTCATTATCTTTTCATCTCCCTTTTTCTTCTGTATTACCATCTCTTCAAATCTCCTAAAGTCCCTACATTTACCATTTCTTTTTACCCAGTCTTTAGCCCATCATTCTAAATGAATAAGATTAAATCTTTCAATTCCTGAAAAGTGTAGTATTTCTCCTTTATTCCCCATCTTTTTCAACCAATCTTTCAGTCTAGTAACTTGTTTCTTTCTTAATAGATTCTCCATATTTTATTTCAAATTTCCTAGAAATTTCTCCAATTCTATCCCTGGATGTCATGGAGAAGTTAATGGGGTAAATATTTTTCTATATTTGTTCCAAAGAAAATGTTCCAACATATTCTTGGCGGGAAAAGGGTTTTCATTATTGATTTATTTATTACAATGCTATTTTTGATGGTTGTTGTAGGTTTTTCGGGCTGTTTGGGCCCCATTCTGAAGGTTTTTCTTCCTAATTTTTCACCAGTCTGTGTGGCCAGCATCTTCAGAGGACAGACAGAGTTCTAACTCCTGCCCTCTGTGTTGAGAGTTCTAGGAACTTGTTTAACTTCCAATAAGATGCACAGTGGAAGGCCAGCTAACTTCGCTAGAAGTTCCCTTGTTTATCCACCCACACCAAAGCCTAGCACTTTTGAGTAAACAACACTCAGGAGGCTGTTCCTAAGTGTAAAAAGGGGTTGTATATTCAACTCACATAAACAGGCATTCAGTAGATTTCAACTTGATACAGAAGGAAAGTAGTAAAGGGTAAAGGTTTCTTTTCTTCAGCCCATGTAGCTGGGAGGATCCCTGGGCTTCAGAGATCCTGCCTGGAGGTCTATCATCATGCAAGGCATAGAAGGATCTGGATCACACAAAAATGGAGTCTCTCTCACCTCATGGTGAGAAAGGGAGTGACAAGGGGCGGAGCTTATTTAACCCGAGAAACTACAAATCCCTTTGATTGGTTAGTATGTTAAACAGGCAAAATCAGTTAATTCCTGATGCAGGCCCCTTCCTCCCACAATTTGAAATTAGCATTTGGATTGATTAGCCAACACTCTGAAGATGGCGGCCACAGAGACTGGTGAAACGTTAGGAAGAAAAACCTCCCAAATGCAGCCAAACAGCCCGAAATACCTATCGGATCCTGGCCGTGAAAGCCTTCGAGAATACAATACTATTATTATTTTGTATGTAAGAAAATATCATGGGGGACCCACCAATTTCCTGCAATTCCAAATTTAACCATATTAAATTATTAAACTGAGGTATAATTTCCAATATATTGCTCGTTTGATTACCTATGTAATATAGCCTTATATTAGGAAGACCTAGCGCTCTCTGTTTTTGAGATTTATATCATTACTGACTGGGCAACAACAAGGAGCAGCTGCCTCAGTGTGAACACATAAGAGATGGGAAGCAATTCAGAATACTATGAAGATGTCACTTTATGTTCTACTTGCGCTCAGTAGGATCTAGGCTCATTAAAATATTTGCCATTCATATATATTTGTGATGTGGGCTATATTTGTAAAAATCTTTGTTATTATGATTACTATTATTTGTTATTATTATTACTATTATCATCACCATCATCAGGATCTCAGTTAATTAGGAATGTGTCTTTAAAATAACACCCAAATTTGCCAACATATCCAAAGTGTGGTCAAGGCCTTACTTCAAACGGGAGCTCTGTTAATTCTAGATTTCCAGACAAATCCAGTTTTTCCAGATTCTCACAGTTTCCCAGTTCCTGAGGGACAGTCTTCAAACGATTGAAACTCACATTCAGTTCTTTCAGTTTTTTTAAACAACCTGTCAAAATTAAGTGAACCAAAATCAGCTGGGCATTCCTTCAGTTACCGTCCATAATATTAAGAGATGCAATCACTCTAATGGACATGGGAAAATAGACATGATATAGGTTGGTGCATTTAAAAACAAATAGAAATTATGACTATTATCCACTCAAAGATATTAGAGGCTTTGAAACTATGATCCATGGGAGGGCATCCCAGGAATTAATACCGTGGTACTCAAGCATCCCCCTTAATGAATAAAGGTCTTGTCACAGAGAGGGCACACTGCTACTGAGAGCTTCCATTCAAGTCATGTTCTACTGAGTAGGGTAGCAAAAATGAGAGGGTATTCCAAAGCAAACTGGAGATTACTTTGAATTAGAGATGGGCGTATTCGTATTTGTATATGAATACCCCTGCACAGGGGTGCAGGGACATGGTGGCACTGCAAGTTAAACCACAAAACCTCTGGGCTGCAAGGTTGAAAGATCAGCAGTTTGAATCCATGCAGCCCAGTGAGTTCCTGTTGCTTGTCCCAGCTCCTGCCAATCTAGCAGTTCAAAAGTATGTAAAAATGCAAGTAGATAAATAGGTACCACCATGGTGGGAAGGTAAACAGTGTTCCATGTCTAGTCGCGCTGGCCACATGACCATGGAAACTGTTTATGAACAAACGCTGGCCCTACGGCTTGGAAATGGGGATGAGCACCGCCCCCTAGAGTCGGACATGACTGGACATTTGTCAAGGGGAATCTTTACCTTTACCTTACCCCTGCACAGCTGGACTTAACTAGGGTCTGGCCCCTGGGGGCAGATGATCCACTCATGGATCCGGCGATGGCAGCAGCCTCAGTCAGCCTTCCAATTGCTCCCGAAACACCATTCTCTTTCATCTAGCCACTCCACAGCCGCGCAGGGAGATGTGTTTTCCCTCCCCCTGCCTGGAGTTGGCTAGATGAGCAGAAAGAGAGAGGCAGTCTGGGAGCAACTGGAAAACTGACCGAATACGAATACCCACATCTCTGCTTTGAATCCATTTGAGTTTATATCTTTATTTTTTTCTTTTTCTTTCTTTCTTTCTTTCCTATGTTAAACATGTTATTTGTTACATTCATCCAATAATCAGCAGTTTTGCAGGTGAAAGGCTTAGAAAACCACTCATTTCTCCTGCTTTCCATGCTGAACAACCAATCAGCAAGATGTCAGCATTCTTAAAAAGGAGGAATTTGGTACATTCATTGGGTACGCACCCACTTATGCATTCAGTGGCTTGTCCAGCTGAATTTAAGCACATAGAAGTCTAGTTTCATTTGCCCGCAGATGCTAGTATACATTCTACTGAAAATATACTGTTGCTGAAATTAATATCCTTGGTTTGTGTTTCGAGTTTGTGTTTTGGGGTTTAGAGAAATGAGTTATGAATAATGGCATTACAAACACTTAAGCTCAAAACATATACAGTATGGGAAAATGTGGATCAAATAAATTGAGATCCCCACCACCACCATTAAAGTTATTATATATACATAAACTAAGACCCCTTGGTCAAAGGACTTCCAGATCACTCATTACATTAACATTTATAACATATATAGTCAAAGACCATCTGGCTGAATAGCTCAGTGAAAAAGGTATCTGGCTGCAGAGCCAGAAATTGGGAGTTCCATTTCCCGCTGTGCATCACAAGAGAGCCAGCCTGTGTGGCTTTGGGCAAGCTGAACAGAATAATTTATTTGTATATTTATTTAAAATATTTCTATGCCACCTGTCTCCACAAAAGGACCCAAGGCAGCTTACATTACTAAAACAACGCACCTGCGGAAGGACAGCAAAGATGGGGTCAGCCTAACTTCCCATGGGAGGACGTTTCAGAGTCTGGGAGCAGCCACAGAGAAGGCCCTCTCCCACGTCCCCACCAGGCGCACCTGTGAAGGTGGTGGGACTCTGAGAGAGGCCTCTTTTGATGATCTTAATGCCTGGGCAGGATTACAGATGGAGATGCAGTCTTTTAAATAACTTGGATCCAAGCTGTTTAGGGCTTTATACTGTACTTTAAATTGTACCCAGAAACAGATTGGCAGCCAGTGGAGCTGTTGTAGCAGGGGTGTTACATGTCCCCTGTAACCAGTTAACAATCTGGCTGCGGAATTTTTGACCCTTTGGAGTTTCCAAATACTTTCCAAAGGCAGCCCCACGGAGAGCATGTTACAGTAATCCAGACAAAATGTAACTAGTTCAGGTGTCACCACAGCCAGATCAGACCTGTCAAGAAACAGGAGCAGCTGGCACACTAGTTTTAACTGTGCAAAGACACTCCTGGCCACCACTGAAGCCTGGGCATCCAGGACCAGAGATGAATCTAGGAGCACACAAAGCTGCGTGCCTGTATTTTCAGAGAGAGTGTAACCCGATCCAACACAGACTGCAACCCTATTCCTTGATCTGGTTTTTGACTGACCAGGAGCACCTCTGTCTTGTCTGGATTAAGTCTCAGTTTATTTGCCCTCATCCAGTCCATTCCTGACAGCAGACACTGATTTAGCACTGGTTCTAGCTTCCTTGGAATTAAATGGACAGGAGAGATAGAGTTGGATTTCAGCAGCATACTCACTCCCCCTGTCCAGTTCCTGGCATAGGTCATCCACTGAGGCAATCAAAGAAGAGAATGATAAACCACTTCTAAGTTCTCTCTACCTAGAAAACCCTGAAAAGGGTCATCATAAGTAAGCATTGACTTGATGGTACACAATTATTATTATCATTTACTAATCCAAGACCATCATAGCATTTTGGGGATAAACAGAGGAACGGGAGTTTAAGAATCTTTCTAGACCTGTAAGAAATTGTCATCATTATCACTCAGAGCAGTTACCTATGTTATATACGGTACATGACCCTAGATGCATTGATCATTACGAACTTCCCAGAATGACTACAGTACATGTTTACCATTAGGCATTTTTAATGAAAAAAATGTAGTGTAGGACATGAAGATTGCCTGAAAGCAAAGATCAGTATTTTAAGATGGAGCAAACAATGTTTCTCATTAAAAAATAAATAAAGTTCAAGATTGTGAAACTTCTCTTCTGTTTTCACTCATTCTAATCATACTATCAACACTCGTCATGGCAGTTTAATACTACTGTTCTGTGGTGTAGACACACACTATAGTTTGGAGAAAGGAGAGATGTTCACTAGCAGCATGCACTTTTGATGGGAGGTAATGGTGTGAGTATGTGTGTATTTAAAGTGAAGCAAATGATTCCTGCTTTGTGTAACTTGTGAGAAAGCATGCAGAAGTGACCATTTGGGCTACAGTTTTTGAAATCCATACCTCAACTGGTGAGAGTTTCTAGGAGTTAGAGCCTGAAAGGGCAGTATTTCAAAACTCAGCCTTGTGGTTAACTGCTGTTTATAAGAGCAGTGTGCACTTACAGTGCAAACGACAAAAGCCTTGAGCTTTTGATTTAAGAAAATTTAGTCTTATTAAAGTCAGAGGGAGAAAATTAGTTTCAACAGAAGCATTCTGACCTAAGCAGTTTCTGGCTGTTGAATATCCTTGTGTATACAAAAGGATATAAATTAAAGAATTAAACAACTAACATCTTTTTGTGCCTTCGGAGACAACAGTTAAAGCAGTTAAAGCAGTAATGAAATCCAGTTTCCTTGGTAATTTCATGCCTGAGAATATTTTACTTTTAATTAGTAGCTACAATGCCATCCAAGTCAATCCTAAGTCATGATTTATTCTCACTTTATTTCCTTTTTTTTAAAAAATGATTATTAAACACATTAAAAGCAGTAATTAAAGAACAGCTTTTAATTTTTAATAGGCAGTGGCTGTTATGATTGCAGAAACACAATTTCATTATACAGAAAAGCTGTCTTAGAGTTCCTAAGTGACTGTTAAGAAAACTCTAAGTAGAGATGATTACAAAGCCAGTTTTGTAAGCTAAAGCCTCTTCAAAAGATAAAATCATTCTTGTCATTATTGCTGCACAGGAGTGTAGCAATAATCTTGTGCTGGCAGAGCAAATAAACACTTTGTAAGGCAATTCTAAAAATGGCATCAACCCAAACAAAAATGTATAACTTTTAAACCAGGTTTTATATTAGCACCAAATTTGGCATAATTGTAGTTAACAGTCTTCACTTGCTCTATTCCAGCAGAGAGGGAGTTATGGCAAAGTTACAATTTTTAAAAGTAAAACTGTTCCCCCTCATTCAGAAATAGGTGATCCTAAACATCTCCAGACTTAAAATAGATTATATAAATTGACAAGATTAATGTTGCTTATCTTGAAAGAGAACGGTTGACCCAATGTGCCTTTTTAAATTTGGAAAGAATGCAGACTGCAGGAGCTGAAATATTGATCCTCAAAAAAGCCGTTCAAAAGGGAAAAATAATCACTTTGTTATAACACTGAGCATGTATAGTGCAGATTAGCCAGCAGGAGCTTCATGAAATGAAACATTGCATACAGTCATACATGAAGTGGAGGGAGGTATTTAGAGAGAAAGATCACAGAAACAAACTGAAAATGTAAGCTTTCTTTAAAGAATAAAAAAAATCCAGGGTTGCTTTAAAGAAAGTAATGGAGTGACACTTCTTCAGAAATGGGTATATTTTGCCATGTATCTTCAGTAAACATTCCCTCAGGATTTCTGAGAACAAACACTCACATACGTCCTCACATACGTTTTCCGAGGGAAAAATTGGCTCCATATCCCTGACAATCAAACTTCTGACTCTGTTAATCAGGATGCAATTAGCTGGCTCTTAGTTAACTTTTTAATCCCTTTGTAGCCAAACAGGCTTAGCAGAATCATGTTTGATTCTTTCCATTTTACAACTGTAAAAATAGAAAGAGAAATACAGTGGTGCCTCGCATAACGAGCGCACCGTTTAACGACGAATCCGCATAGCGATCTATTTTTTTAGATCGCTAATGCGATCGCATTGCGATGTTTTAATGGGCAAAACATCGCATTGCGATGATCGGTAAGCATTTCACTTACCGATCTTTGCATTGCGATGTTTTTTAAACAGCTGATCAGTGGTTCCAAAATGGCCTCCGGGTGCCCAAAATGGCCACCGCAACCATTTTTGCACGGTTTCCTCACTTACCGAGGGCGCGAAAATGGCAGCGCTATGGAGGATCTTTGCTGAACGGTGAGTTTGGGCCCCATAGGAACACATTAAACGAAGTTTAATGCATTCCTATGGGTTTTTCCGTTCCGTTTAGCGATGTTTCCACATAGCGACGATTAATCCAGAACGGCACCACTGTAGAATATTCATAGTAAGTTCTGCTCAGGTCTTGCAAACTAACAGTTGTGGAATCCTTTGCTGAGTCAAGCCATCTCAGCTGCCCCTCCACTACTTTTCCCAGCAATAATGTCTTTTCCAATCAATTTGTATTCTCATTATATGTGCAAGGATTGCCTCAATTTAATCATTTTTCCTCTAGTGAGAGTTTGGAACTGACTTGATTGAGCACTCATTCATTTGATTTTCTGGTGGTCTGTGGTATCTGTGAAGCTCTCCTCCAACAACATATTTCAAATGAGTCCCTCCAAACACACCTGTCTTTTTTCACATTACATAGCATGGATGATTCTGACCTTGCTTTCAAGTGACAATCTTTGCCAATTCACTGCCCACCTTTCTTTTAATTTCAAAAGCCACAAGGACATATTTTGGAAAGCAGGTTTGAAACATAGTTTTCTACTCTGCATTCTGCAGAACAAGCATGGCAATATTAGTTTACCTGAAAGGTTAAAGGGTGTGTATATTTTCATACTGTATGTGTTGTTCTCACTTACACTTTTGCTTCCTCATTTCATTGAGTCCAAAACAGCCCTTAAAATATTTTGACACAGAGGGACTGCAGCAAATCCCAGCTGTTCTTGCTTCTGCCATCCTCCTCCAGTAACCATATTACAGTTTTATTTAGTTATTATGATTTAAATATTTTTAGCCCACCCTTTTTCTCAAAAGGATCCACGGTGGTTCACAGTATTAAAATAACAATATTTAAAAGCTGAGAGCAATAAATATACAAATATTTAAAAAGAATTGAACAAGTATTATATTAAAATGGTAAATAAAATCAATACTAAAAACACATTTAAAAGCAACAAAGCCACATGTTGCAGAAGGACAGCAAAGATGAATCATGTGATCACTAGCATTGGAAATTCTATATAAGAGAAGCTGATGTTAAAATGTATGTGTATATGTATATATATAAGCTTCTGGTTTAGAGTTTTTTTAATTTTTTAAAAAATTACTTTTAATTTCAGTATAACAAAATACAACAAAAAAGCTATTAATAACCACAAATATAACAATAATTGTTTTTGCAAGTAATGCCTCTTACATACAATCATTCTTATTTGCTCCCCTGCAGTAGGACCTTTTGAGAGATATCCATCTAGTTATTCATTCCTTTATCCCATCCAAAATTGCCATGTTTCCTATGCTGGTGCCTGACCTTTCCCTTTCACAAAAACATATTCTGCAAAGTCTCTCCAAATGTCGTTAAATCTGTTCATTTTTGACTGACTCTTTTTTAAATTTAATCTCATGTGTGGGCTTGTTGTTAATAGCTAACTTCCACACTTTATTATATATTTAACTTTCCCATTTTGCTATAATTAGCCTTGCTGCAATAATTAAATTTGTAATTTGTTCGTTCTCTCTCTCTCTCTCTCTCTCTCTCTCTCTCTCTCTCTCAAACTTTTTTTTGTCCGTCCCCTTTGATCACTTTCAAAAATAGACAAAAGGACAATTTTTGGACATAACTCCACTTTAATACATAGTATTTCGACAATTTCCTTAAACACCATCTTCCAGAATTTCAAAACAGAATCACATTTCCACCACATATTGAAATAAGTATCAGTATCTTGGCCATATTTCCAACATAAGTTAGAATATTTGGACACCCTACAGTTCTATTTTATTGGCATTAAATACCATACCCATATTATTTTATAACAATTTTCCTTCATCCTCACAGACATATTCTTTACAATTCTTTTATTCCATATATTCTTCCACGCCTCGGTATTTATTTCCTTACCTAAATCAGCTTCCTGTATTGTTTTAAGATTGTATTGTTAGTGTTCTGTCAATATGAATATATTATACATTTTGCCTATAATTCCTTTCATATATTTTTCGTTTCCTTCCACGTTCTCCCTCTGCTCTATTATTTCTTCCAATTTTGTCATTTTTCTGCATTCACCATTTGGTGGTTGTTTGTTTTTTGTTTTTTGTTTTTTGAGTCTTTTGTGCATTGATCCAATTGAATTGCATTAAGCCATGATATCTTCTCACCTCCTAACCCCAACCGTGTTTGCTCTGTATTTGACATCTTATCTATCCACTCTTTTATGCTACTAATATGTTTTTCCTTTAATAGTTTCACTCATTCCTCTTTCAGGTTTTATGGAAATTTCTCCTAAATCCACTACACATGTTAGCAGAAAGTTTATCAGGCTAAATATTTTCCTATATTTATTCCAAATGTATATCATATTCTTAAAAGGAAGTCTCCTTCACAGGCATCCTACAGTCTTGAGAGACTATGGTAACATGCTCTGTATGGAGGACTTTGACACTGTATGCGAAGCTGGAGTGTCCTCTCCCGAGCATGAAGCTTGGGTAAAATAATATGGAGGATAGGTTGTTACCCAAGCAGCAAATCTCCCCTCCCACATCATTGAAATAGTCCAATGGAAAGGCAAGAGCCAATACAACTGGTTCCAGCGATGTCGCAGGAGTTGACAGAACGACACGAATTGCCTCCCAGATTCTGGCTCCGAATTTTTCCTCGAGGTTAACTCCTGAAGTGGATATAGCCACAAGGCAGTGGAGGTTTGAAATTGGAGTTTTCCTTCTCCTAGATGGGCTGCCTTCCCAGAATAACAAGTCTCACCTACTCGGGCTGCTCCCTCACCACATTGCCGATGGCGCCGCAAGAATGTATGCATATGTTTTAAAAATTAAAAAGCTATTGTTTAAATGATTTTCTGCTTCTTGTAATTCTTAGCTACCCTATATTACATTGTTTACTTGAGATATAATGTCTGGGGATAAATCTCATTTGATTCACTGTATAATATGATTCTGTACTGGGAAGACCTAACCCTCCCATTTTTTGCAGCTTATACCATTATTTTTATTCTCCAAAGATGGAGAATCTCTATACAGTCAGCAAAAACAAGACCTGGAGCTGATTGTGGCTCTCATCATCAGCTTTTCATAGCAAAATTCAAGCTTAAACTGAAGAGAGTAGGAAAAACCACTGGGCTAGTCAGGTATAATCTAAACCAAATCCCTTATGAATACACAGTGGAAGTGAAGAACAGATTTAAGGAACTAGATTTGGTGGACAAAGTGCCTGAAGAACTTTGGATAGAGGCTCGTAACATTGTACAGGAAGCAGCAACAAAAAACATCCCAAAGAAAAGGAAATGCAAGAAAGCAAAGTGGCTGTCCAACGAGGCCTTAGAAATGGCAGAGAGGAGAAGGGAAACAAAATGCAAGGGAGATAGGGAAAGTTACAGAAAATGGAATGCAGACTTCCAAAGCAAGGAGAGACAAGAGGGCCTTCTTAAATGAACAATGCAAAGAAATAGAGGAAAATAACAGAAAAGGAAAAACCAGAGATCTGTTCAGGAAAATTTGAGATATTAGAGGAACATTTTGTGCAAAGATGGGCATGATAAAGGACAAAAATGGAAGGGACCTAACAGAAGAAGAAGACATCAAGAAGAGGTGGCAAGAATACACAGAGGAATTATATCAGAAAGATTTGGATATCCCGGACGACCCAGACAATGTAGTTGCTGACCTTGAGCCAGACATCCTGGAGAGTGAAGTCAAGTGGGCCTTAGAAAGCATGGCTAAAAACAAGGCCAGTGGAGGTGATGGCATTCCAGTGAAACTATTTAAAATCTTTAAAAATGATGCTGTTAAGGTGCTACATTCAATATGCCAGCAAGTTTGGAAAACTCAACAGTGGCCAGAGGACTGGAAAAGATCAGTCTACATCCTAATCATAAAGAAGGGCAGTGCCAAAGAATGCTCCAACTACCGTACAATTGCACTCATTTCACACGCTAGCAAGGTTATGCTCAAAATCCTCCAAGGTAGGCTTCAGCAGTATGTGGACCAAGAACTCCCAGAAGTACAAGCTGGATTCCGAAGGGGCAGAGGAACTAGAGACCAGATTGCTAACATGCACTGGATTATGGAGAAAGCCAGAGAGTTCCAGAAAAATATCTACTTCTGCTTCATTGACTGTGCAAAAGCCTTTGACTGTGTGGACCACAGCAAACTATGACAAGTCCTTAAAGAAATGGGAGTGCCTGACTACCTTATCTATCTCCTGAGAAACCTATATGTGGGACAGGAAGCAACAGTTAGAACTGGATATGGAACAACTGATTGGTTCAAAATTGGGAAAGGAGTATGACAAGGCTGAATATTGTCCCCTGCTTATTCAACTTATATGCAGAATACATCATGCGAAAGGCAGGACTGGAGGAATCCCAAACCGGAATTAAAATTGCCGGAAGAAATATCAACAACCTCCGATATGCAGATGATACCACTCTGATAGCAGAAAGTGAGGAGGAATTAAGGAACCTTGTAATGAGGGTGAAAGAGGAGAATGCAAAAAAACGGTCTGAAGCTCAACATCAAAAAAAGTAAGATCATGGCCACTGGTCCCATCACCTCCTGGGAAACAGAAGGGGAAGATATGAAGGCAGTGACAGATTTTACTTTCTTGGGCTCCATGATCACTGCAGATGGTGACAGTAGCCATGGACTGCAAGGAAAACAAACCTATCCATTCTAAAGGAAATCAACCCTGAGTGCTCCCTGGAAGGACAGATCCTGAAGCTGAGGCTCCAGTACTTTGACCATCTCATGAGAAGAGAAGACTCCTTGGAAAAGACCTTGATGTTGGGAAAGTCTGAAGGCAAGAGGAGAAGGGGACGACAGAGGATGAGATGGTTGGACAGTGTCATTTAAGCTACCAACATGAATCTGACAGAACTCCAGGAGGCAGTGGAAGATAGGAGGGCCTGGCGTGCTCTGGTCCATGGGGTCACGAAGAGTCAGACACGACTAAATGACTAAACAAAAATGACCATTATTTTTTATTTGTCCTCACTCTTTTATCACTTACAAAACTTATTCACTAATTTCTGCTCATCTTTCAACTCATCATTTAATAACTTTATTGGTAGCATCCAAAATAAAAATAATAATTTTAGGTATAATCTTCATTTGTACACAACATGATGCCACCAAACCATGATGTTGCAGCTTCTTATAACTATTTAATTTCTCTTTAATTTTTGTTTCAATTTAACCAAATTAACCTCTTTTTTAACTCTTGTAGATTTGTATTATATTTATGCACAAACATTTTATAACTTTACTTATTCTGAGATTAAATTTAGTCTTAATTGTCCCTTTTTTGACTTTGCTATAATTACACAGCATCATTTCAGATTTATTCTAATTTATATGTAAACCAGTTCTCTCTCCAAATCCTCCAGATTTCATCAGAGCAGGATGCTTGTTTGGGTCTTTTCCTGGAGCTATCTGGTGGGTCTCCCACTAATACCTTGAACACATCAAAGACTCCTTTTGTTTCCAGGTCCCCATGCAAGCGTGCGTGCATGCACACACACACAAACACAAACACAAACACACACAAACACACACAAACACACAAACACACACACACACACACACACACACACACACACACAAGGAAGACTCCAATGCAAGTCTAAGACCTGATGTCATCAAGTGACACCAAATTGCCATCTATGTTATTTCTAGGCCTTCCAGGGTTACCATCTCTAGTAATGATACGAAATGTGGGTTGGAGCCCTGAACTTGATTTTCCTGGGGTGGTTCCAAGCAGTTGGTTTGTTATATATAATAGCCACATGGTTTTCAATCACTTTGTACCAGGCCTTCATAATGTTATAAGCAAACCATCTGCTTCCCATTTTCTTCCCTCCAGCTCCCTCTGGCTTTTTTTTATGGAGAGAAAATAAGAATCTGAATTGTTCCACCCACAATTTTTGAAGGGGTAGACTACCTTTCATAAAGGAGTTCACTGACCTTTTGGATGTCTATGGCTCATACAGAATACTTTGGCCACTGACTTAGCTATAGTCTTTTTCTCCACTTTAAACCTTCACTTGCTAGATAGTGTGCCCTTTTTCTTTACATTTGTTTTGCTACATTTATTTATAGTTGTGTGTGCAAACCCAATCAGAGAGTGCAGCAAGTAGGAAGGGACTGTTAATCCTTTCATCATGGACAACAGCAAAGTCACATTCCCAAGTTCCCCAACTGTTTCATCACAGTGACCCAAGGTTTCAGCTAATGCTACTACAACCTCTACGCTGCAGTTATTGGTCTCACATGCACTATAATGCTGCCATTAGGAATACCATGTGAAATATTTCTCAGGCGATTTCTAACAAGAAGAGAATTTTGAAAAAGGCCAGGTGTGCTTGGAGTTCTTCTGCACTTGTGGCTTTCAAAAGAACACAACACAATTACCTCTGAAAAATAAACTAAGTTGGAATTAAGCAGTTCACCCTTGTCTGCTAGACAAGTAGTGTAAGCACCTTTTTTCAACAGGTTTTTCTTGAAGAGAATGAAAAACATAAGTGGGAATTACTTTTATACCGCTAACATTTTTCTTAATTTTTCATAGCAGGTCATACCTGAACAAGTCATATTGTTCAAGTAATCATGATTTGGGTATGTGTTTGTTCTTTGTTTTTGTTTTGTTTTGTTTTTTCACCTCAGAAAACAATACTACTTGAGCAAGTAGAAAAAAACTTGAGATAGAATCTAATTTGGGACAGGATTCAATTTTTATTCAGTTCTCCACTGCCACCTTGTGGAACACTTAAACCAATTAAGCCTGCTCTGTTTCATTATAGACCGCAAAACAAAACAGCCAGAATTTTAGTCTTTATTTTATATCCATAAATTCTACCTTGTGCCTTGTTTATAGTTTTCAAATGCATTTGCCTGTCAGACTGCCCATAAAATATCTATTGATGTCAGCTGACAATTATTTTACAAAATATATAATATACATAAATAAACCAATCATATTCATTATTGTTGTATAAAATTAATCTCTCAGTGGGTTCCAGAAAGCAGTTAGTGAAGAAAATGAGGGGAAAATATCTTCAATAATCTGGGCCATTAAAAAGAAACACAGAGCTGTAATTTTATTTCAGATCATTTATGTCTTAAGTGAATGTAGTTTTCTAATTTCTTAAAGAAGCTAATGATATAATAAACTAGTCTTCTTGGGTTTCAAAAAGAATCCACAACAGAAAAACATAGCTAGGTTGGTGCAAACTCAAAAAGGTGAACAAAACAGTTATACCAAAATCTTTTGTATTACTAACCCATTTACTAACTATCTGAAAACCCAATGTGAATGCCACATAATCTCTCATGCCTGTTGATTATTAAACTAATCAACTTGGATATCTATTTAGATGTTCCTTCAGATGTGAAACCATTTGTGACATGTTCCCTGGGCCAAAACAGTTTAAAAGAATGCACATCTACTACAATTAGACCATTTTCCACATTGGGATTTCCTCAAAGGTACAGATTAGGGATGAGCACAAACTGCCAGTTTGGCAGTTCATGCTGGTTTATCCATCAGTCCAACAGGTGTTTCACATTTCAGAGCCCCACTTCCTCCAGCAGACACCCACTTAGAGGCAGCACCCCTGCTTTCCTGATCCACTTTCTCTGACCGCTGCCTCTGAGCGGGCCCCTGCCAGAGATGAGGCTAGGAACTGAGGTACTTCTGTTGGACCAATGGATAAACTGTTACAAACCGCCAAACCAGCAGTTTGTGTTCATCTCTAATACAAGCCACAACAATCAGATCTGCAAATGAAGCCCATGTTTACCTTCCAATGACCAACCACAAAACACAGTATGCTTAATGCAAGATATATAGGTGAGAACAATCGTGTGTTATGACAGACACCTTTCACCAGAGGACACTCCTGGAAAATAATGTAATCATCAGTGTATCTAGTATGACCCACAGTTAGTCAGCTATAAAAGCTGAATTGTGGCGAAAGGTGATCAACCAGGCTCCCTCAGCAGAAAGGACAATCTTTCTTTGCCGTCTTGTACAAACACTATAACCCTTGTGAACAATTTTGACCCCTCTAACAAATAGGTGCAAAAAAAAAACCCTAAGAGGGCATTTTAAAGGGGAGAGATTTTAAAAAGGTGCTGAAATGCACCCTTCTTCTCTGCTGAGCAGTAGAAGAGATACAAATCAACAGGAGCTACGTATCTGAGGGAAACTTACCAATTTCAGCTGGGAGTTCTGTGATCTGATTACTGGATAATTCTAGCACTCTCAGCTCCTGAAATAAGGCAATGTAGGTTGGAATGGTTGAGATCTTAGTATTGTTTATATGCCATTCTTCTAGATGTGTCTGTTCTTTCAGGGAATCGGGGAATTCCTAAGAAGAGAACCAGAGAAGAAGTGAGGTCTCTTTTTTTTAATTCAGAAATTTTTGAAAATAATTGAATGGAAACTAATGCTACTCAATGAGTAATCAAAATGCCACTATATTTCATTATCCCATGGATGTCTGCTTACAGTATAAGTAGATATTTCAATTTTTTTTCTTATCCTCTGTTGTAGTTTCCTACACCTCTTTCACATTAGCTTGGCAAATAACCACATCACTTACAAATGGTACCCAACACTTCACCTCTTTAAAATCTCTGCAAATCAGTAAGTCTCTTTTTTTTAACTATGGCTCCCACAATCCTATAGCATAAAACTTTTCCAGGTTAATATATGGCAGGGGAAGGTGTAGAGGGGGGGGGATCAGCAGGCACATGAGCTGTTCCCAGAAGTAACGTCACAGCTTGTCTTGGCATTGGAAGGGTTATATTCTTTCCCTCAACATAGATTACAAATACTCAGCCACTGCTATAAAAAGACAGTGAAACTGTCACCCTTGCATGCCAGCAGCAGCCCAGTGATTAGAGCCTAAATCATATTGCTAATCTAGAGTAGATTCAGTGAATCAGTTGTGGAATGGCAAGTCAACAGTTATTAAACCCCACTGATTCCATGGAATTGCTCTGGATGGGACTACCATCCCAGTAGGATTTCAGTCAAGACCCATTCCAGGCTCTGAACTGAATTGTTAATTGGGCTGTTTCCCAATTGTTTTGTTTTGGTTGGTTGGTTGGTTTTTGTTTTACCTGCAGCTGAAAAGTCCTCTGCTTGGTTTGTTTACCTGTTCTAACAGCTTCCAAGAGTAAAGCCTATAGAAGTCACAACACTGCAGTTTCACCCTGGCTTTCACTTCAGAATCTAGTGTGCTCGGGTGTGCAAAGAGCTTTGCCCACAGTACTTTTGCCATCGCAAGGGAGCCCGTATAGATATGTTGTGAGTTTATCTTTCTTTGGTTTATCTCCTACATGCCCAAAACATTACTATAATTAATAAAAGTGATTATTTCACAAAAGTAGCCTGATCTCTTCCTGATCACTTCTGAATCTAGTTTGGTGGAGCTCAAGTGGATTAAGTTTTTGGTTAAGAGTGGGAGCTCCAGTTCTTTCCTGGCGTCTGCCTGCTTATGTGCATCGTAAAAGTGTAGGACAAAAGTTGAAACTTCTTTTCCAAATAGTATAAACCCAATGTGTCCCTATTCAATTGGGGGCAGGGACTTAAGCATTTTGTCTCATGTCATCTTCCAAGTGTGTGTCCCCTCCCAAATACTAGTCCCACTGCTGGCTTATATGGCTGTAAATGCAATGACAATTTTTTCACTAGACATTGGCTTTTTCCGAACGCTATAGCGATTCGCAAAACAGTAACTCCAATGGGGGAATTTCACTGGACAGTGTTTGGTCCCTTCTTCGCAAACCGATTTTTGCTAGATATGACAATTTTGACAGCTCCCTCCGTGCTTGCAAACAGGTGTTTTCGGGACCAAAGCTTCGCAAGACAGCGATTTAAACAGCTGATCAGTGGTTCACAAATCATCTTTCCTATGGCCAATCTTTGCTAGACAACGACAATTCTTCCCCATTGGAACGTATTGAACAGGTTTCAATGCATTCCAATGGGGAAATGCTTTTCGCTAGACAATGATTTCACTAAACAGCTATTTCAGTGGAACGGATTATCATCGTCTAGCGAGGCACCACTGTACTATGTTTTTCTGAATGAGGCAAACAGCAGCTTGGGTAAGGGATTTCCATAGTTCAAGCCACAAAGTTTCTGCCTACTCTCAGCACCGTATTCCCAGTCCAGCTGGCACTGTTTTTGAAATAAATATAGAAAAACAAGTGATCCAGTCACAAGTATCCAATATCATGTCAAATCTGGCCCTTAAGGCCCAAGAATTTTGAACAGAAAAAACTCCCTTCATGGCAAGTAATCACAGCAACTATTCCATGGTTACATTCTTTTCTGGAGCATAACCAGAATGATTAATAGAAATGACATGACAGGAGAGCTTTCACTGAACAGGAACAGTGGCAGTACTATATGATTTAGTTGGTTCATTATTCAAAATGTTTAGACACTCTCCTACTGGCAAGGCCCCAGGGCAGGTTAGAAACATAAAAGGGAGAATAAATTCAATAAAACCCAATAAAATAAATTAAATTAAAACTAAAATTCAATAAAACTCTTGCAATCACAGTAAGAAATTATGCCATACTGTGAAATTATAATTAGATGTGGGCACCAGTGGTTCATGCCAGTTTGTTCTTTATCCAAACCAGTGTTCAGTCTCCCCCCCCCCAACAGCCTGCTTCCTCTGGCAGGCACCCACTCAGAGGCAGCCCTCTGAGGATTCAGGGCAGGGAAGCTGGGACACTGACTCAGAATCCATACCCATCAGAGGAGGTGGGGCTGGGAAGCACCAAACACCTGTTTGGATGAAGTATGAACCAGCATAAACTGATGGTTTAGTTGTTCATCACCATCTCTATTTACCATTAAAAGTCTTTGTGAAATGAATTCTTGTCTCATATTGCCAGAAAATATCGATAGAAATTACTATACAGTGGTGCCTCGCATAACGAGCACACCGTTTAACGACGAATCTGCATAGCGATCTATTTTTTGGGATCGCTAATACAATCGCATTGCGATGTTTTAATAGCTTAAACATCGCATTGCGATAATCAGTAAGCGTTTTGCTTACTGATCTTCGCATTGCGATGTTTGCAGAACAGCTGATCGGCACTTCCAAAATGGCCGCCAGGTGCCCAAAATGGCCACCACAACCATTTTTGCGTGATTTCCTCGCTTACCGAGGTGGCAAAAATGGCGGCGCTATGGAGGATCTTCACATAACGGTGAGTTTTTGCCCCACAGGAATGCATTAAACAAAGTTTAATGCGTGTCTATGGGGTTCCCCCCCCCTGCATTGCGATGTTTCCGGATAGCGACAGTTAATCCGGAACGGATTAACGTCGCTATGTGGGGCACCACTGTATTTGTTTCTGTCCCATTATTAATTTTAGATTAACTTTGTAAGAGTATTAAAGGCAACAACATACTTTTAAAAACAATCAAGAAAAAAAGTGAAGCAAAGAGGCACACAATTATCATTAAAACCTGTGTTTGGTGTACTCCAGAACCACTGGTGCCACCTTCTTGTTGGGCTTTAAAAAGTGAATTAAATTGACTATGTATGAAGCAAAGGTGAATGTAGTATTCCTAGATGGTGTTAAAACAAAAGTACAAAAATAAACATAAAAAGAAAAGCAGAAACATTAATTGCAAATTTTGTCTAAAGGTCACCAGGAAACATGTTATAAATGGCTTCTCGTAACTGTGATTACTACGTGCCATATCTATGGCTATGCTTTGCCTGAACACCAGCCTATATGGCATTTCAGTGCTCAGTTTACAAGCTAGCTTATGGTAGGGATAGAAATTGACACAAGACTTCCTTTTAGTTCTGCTCTCCAATCCCCTCATGTTGTTCAGTAAGCTTTGATCACTACACAGAAGCTAGCAGGAAGCTGATAATTTGTTCCACAAAGACAGCTACTAGAAAAGCCTAGTCTTCATCCTTCGAATAGCAATAAAGAAACCCACTAGATGTATGGTGTACTGAAAAGATGTTTGGGCTATGAATCCATCATGGTTTGACTCTGGTATCTGAGGGGCAACAATTCTCTAAGATGAGCATTCTTCAAAGAAGAACATTTCCCAGGTCTTTATTGGGACTCATTCCAGGGTGCAAATCTGGGTTTCATCATTTAATTTGTTGGCCTAATTAGGAGCCAAAAGAGTTTAGACATGTTTTATCCTACTGAACTCAACATAAACTCAGCTCACATTGATGAACTATGGCCAACATTCATAGAAAAGTGTCGTATTGCCCAAATGTTCTATCCATTCAAATACTACACTTACTGTCCACTGCTCCCCTGACAGTTGAAAAACAAACTTGTTTCTTTCTTTCTTCGTTTCATCCAACAAGACAATCTTCTTAATCAATGATGAGTTCTTTTCTAGCTTATCCAAAATTTTGTTGGTATCTATAAAGCCGTTATTCAGATACACAGCTTGTGGAATGCCTTTTTTCCTGCACTCTAGTATAATGTCCCATTCTTGCCTTATCCTGAAAGAGGAGAAATGAAGACAAACAAAACACAACACCTCACAATCATATTTTAGCATCCCAATGAGTTTGTGTTGTAAGCACTCAGCTCTCCTAAGAGAATGCTGGGGCTCGGAACAGAGAGGTTCTAGAGTCCAGTGTACCCCTATTTAAGTTGAGATTAGTCCTTTTCTCAACTTGGCTGTCACATCTGGCACTCTTTTCCCAAGTCTATTCCCATTTAATAATTAACTTAGAAAACTAAAGATAAAACCATGAGTCTCAGAGTCTGCCAAGACCAGCAAAACTCAGGTAATTAATTGGACTCAGTAGCATACTTGTGGCCTAAATAGAATTAAGTAATTAAGCAGATTGTCTGCTCAAAAGACCAAACATAAGTTTTTAAGTATTATTGTTTTATTAGAAAAATAAGGAATTTGAGATATTCAGTTTGTTGCAAAGCATAGCATTCCATATACATTTCCATTAACTAAAGTAGTTAGAAATCTAGCAAATCCCAGCTATAAAAATAAAATAATAAACTCTACTAGCTAGAAAGGTGGGTAAGGATGAGCCCCCCTTTTTCTATTCTCTGATATGAAGTACATCCTAGCAATAGCAATGGGAACTCCAAAGTCCATTCAAAAATCCATAATCCAAGGTAAAATCCAAAAATCAAAAAAGGCTCAAAAAGGTTCTCTCTGTGTCAGCATCTCTCCATTTTCTTCTCATGCTGGAACACCCTCCTTCTTCACTCTCCACTGATGTCAACCAATCAGGATGAAGGACCGCTTATCTCTCTCCACCTCCTTTTCTCATGGGATTGCAGGTGTTGTTGACATTCTTCCTCAATGTTATGTGTTTGGTCCTTATCGTCTCTGGCCAAGGCTTCTACATGGAAAATTCCAAATAGCTCTCAGCAAAAACAGCTTCTCAAAGCATCTAGTTACATGACACACAGACTAGGATGGATTCCTTCTACACCATTCCATGACTACAAATCCCATTTAGAAATTACATTCTAGCTTCAATAACCTAAACCATGACGTGTTAATTCTGCATCTATAGTGGTCATGATACAATGGCACAGGAAGATGTATGGTTGTACATATGACAGTCAGAAACATGAACAACATAATTATATATAGAACATACATAATTTGGTAACTTTGAAAGCACACTATCCATGAGTCCTCTTAACAAGCACTGTGAGGAAGCAGTTTGTGGCTAAAATATATACATATGTTTCAGAGACATGTATCAGGCTACAATCCTATGCATACTTACCTAGCTGTCCTGCTTCTTTGTTCCAGTGATGTCAGTGGTTGGGATTTGCTTCTCTGGAATCCACAGTTGCCCATTGCCAGTGAAATGTTCTCAGTTAGCTCTCTCTCCTCACTACTACCAGACTAGCAAGTTACACACTCCCCGGGCTTTTGCACATACAGCTCTAGTGCCTTCTTAAGCCCAGCAACCTCTTTCTTATGCTGCCAGATTAGGTGTTAGCTCAAGGACAATCACCCCTAAACCCTTTCAAAGTATTTGGGGTTGCCCTTTTAATTGTACCACCCAGCCCTGGTTGACATTTATATTTCGTGTCTGGATGTTGTGTGAAAAGCTTTCCTTTAGTGAAACTTCTGGCTGCTTCTTCTTCTTCTGGTTTGATGCAGCCTGTGTAGCTGTGAGTGTTCTCTGTTTCTTGACTGCCAGCTATCATCTGATGATGATGATGATGATGATGATGATGATGATGATCATCATAATCATAATCATCATCATCATCAGCAGCAGCATAATCATAATCATAATCATAATCATAATCATAATCATAATCATAATCATAATCATAATCATAATACCATGCCATCAAGTCAGTTCTGACTTATGGCAGTCCTCTTCAGGGTTTCCTAGGCAGAGAGTACTCAGAAGTGGTTTACCCGTCCATTCCTCTAAGGGAATGTCTGGGGACACTTCTGGAACTGTGCAGCTTTCCCAAGGCCACACAGGCTGGCTCTTCTGGGCTGCACAGCGGGAAACTGAACTCCCAACTTCTGGCTTCACCACCAGATACCTAACTCACTGAGCTATCCAGCCCGCTGTCTTTCTTAAATATACATTTAAAAATAAATGAAGAGTAGAGATGGGCCTGAACCATGGTTTGGAGGTTTGGCACAGTTCCGCAGATCAGACCCACAGGATTCCCCACCCTGTCTCCTTTCTCAGGTGCTCACTCAGAGGAGGAGACGAGGCAAGGAAGTCCAGGGTGCTCACCTGTGAGCCTGATCTGCTGAACCATGCTGAACAACCAAAGCGTGGTTCGGACCCATCTCTAATAATGAGCATTATCATTCATTCTTATGAGAAACACATGTAGATTCCCATAAAACAAAGAGATTTTTCTAGTCAGATAAACCAATCAGACAGGAGTCATATTAAGAACAGAAAAGTTAGGGAGATGGCTCAGATTCAGCTCAGAGTGTTCTCCTTTATTAACCACTCAGGTGAATTTCCCCCGGTGTGGTTAGACAGTATCGTCTCCCCCATTCACAAAAAAGGATCCAAATTGGACCCAAAAACTACCATCCCATAAGCCTTCTTTGTGTGGTCTCCAAACTATACATGAAGTTCCTGCTCCTTAAGCTGGAGAAATGGGCATCAGAGAACTCTATTATCGCTAAAGAACAGGCTGGCTTTCAAAAAGGGAAATCAACGCTGGATCATTCCTTTGTTATCCACCATTTGGTCCGTAAATACACCCAGGTGGGGAGGAAAAAATTGTATGCTGCCTTTGTCGACCTATCCTCGGCCTTTGATACAATAAATAGATCCCGTTTATGGCGGAAACTTGCAGAAACCAACATTGACAAAAGACTCCTCCTTCTTCTTATAAAGCTCCACACAAACACCAATCTTAGAGTCAGACTCGGCCCACATGGTATGCTTTCAGAGGAAATTACTACCGAAAAGGGGGTCCGCCAAGGTTGCTTGCTGGCTCCGTTTCTTTTCAACTTTTACATAAACAACATTGTACCTGAGCTCCAAGGCCTTGATTTCTTTCCGCCGACAATTGGGGACATAAAACTTCCAATATTATTATATGCCGATGACATTGCCCTTTTTTCACTCACCCCGGTTGGGCTACGTAGACTACTGGCCAAATTAAGTACCTACTGCAGCCATGAAAAACTAACAATAAATCACGCAAAAACCAAAGTGATGACCTTTGGGTACCACCGCAGAAAACATACCTGGAGGCTTGGGGACTTCCCAATCGAGCAAGTGTCAGCCTTTCGTTACTTGGGTATTATTTTTGGCCCTCATCTTTCCTGGTCAAAACACCTGGACTCAGCAAGGCTCAAAGCCGCCCATGCCATCCAAGCCCTCCTACACTTTACAAGATCTAAAGGAGGCAACTTGGCTCCCCCTGCCATTGAAATTTTTGCCAAGAAACTGATTCCCCAAATGACCTTTGGGGCCGAAATCTGGGGATACACAAACATTTCGACCCTAGACGCCGCACAGAACACCTTCATTCGCTCCATCTTGTGTGTCCCGCGGAGTACTCCAGCCTCCTTACTTAGGGCAGAAGTAGGCCTTATCTCTGTAGCTGCCACCTGCCATTCAGCACTAGTCCGGTACTGGCATAAACTGTCCCAAATGAATGATACCAGTTTACCTAAGATCTGCTTCAGAGAACAACTGGCCAACCCCTCTCTTAAATCCTGGGTGAGTGCTGTGAAACAAATAACTGACTCCTATGGCATCGACTTAGATTCTTTAACCGCTCTTCCGCCCAAATGTGTGAAAGCAAGTCTCAAGGATACAATTCGCCTTTTTCATATCAGAAGTGACCTTTGCATCATCTCTAGCTCGCCCTATTCCTCTTCGCTCCCACTCTACAAGTCAACTTTTGTCATGGAAAACTATTTGACCTGGATAACTACATTTGCCCTTCGCAAGGCCTTTACTGCTCTACGTTTTCAATGTATGCCTTCAAGAGTGTTAGAGGGCAGACACGAGAATCTGCCCTATCACCTAAGAATTTGTCCTTGCCACCTTGGAGAAGTCGAAGACATCACTCACTACCTTTTGAGATGTCCATATTACCACTCCCCTAGATCAAGGTTTTTGGCAAGTTCTCTGACTTCCATCCAAGACAGACCTAATCTCGCCCAGGTCTGTTGGCTCCTGGCTGACATTAACGCAAATACCACCTTAAATGTGGCAAACTTTGCCTTGGCTGCAATTAACATTCGAGCTCGCTTGCTCTCTGTACATTTGTCTTTTTGATTCCTGCTTACGCCTTATTGTATTTTCCTTTTTAATTAACTATCTCACCTGCTGCTTATTATTTTATTTTAACGTATTTTAATGACTTATAGTTGATAAATAAACTCTTCTCTCATCATCAGCTCAGAGTGTAATCCACATAGCTCTGTTCTTTTGCACTGACAGCTCTAACCGTGCTAAAGGCGGGAAAAGAATGGTGAAGACTGTGTGAAATAACTGAATATAAGACTTTAGTGCCTTCATAAAATCCATCCCCACAAACATGGTGATTGGAAAGTGGTGATGAGAATTTTGCTTCCAATTGTGTGTTAGAGCTGTCAGTAAGCAAAATCAGCTCTCCTCCAAGTCCCACTGCCTTTGTACAGTAGTTTGCTTATCTGGTCCCATTGGAGAAGACTTGTCTAGCTTTTGCAGCTCAAATTTCTTAAAAGATCCAAAAACACTCCGGGCCCTTTATCTTCCCTCTAAAGGTAGATCAGGCCATTCTGCATCCGTCAGAACCTCACAAAAATTGGGCTGGCTCAATTTCATTTTAGTTTGGAATTCAGGGGTCAGCTGAAGCTGATGAACATCTCTGTTGAGTACTCTGAGCCACCTCCGAAGTAGAAGGTTGACACAGGACAACCAAAGCCTGAAGCCAAGCTGCACCTTGTCTACCTGAGTGCATAAGTGTACAAGGCCTGTTGTGCCATATATGTAGTCTGGAAGCTGCAACTAAGACAGAAAGCAGTGGCAAGTTAGTTAAGGTCAGGCACTACAAATCTCAGAATTCCCCAACTATGACAGCTACTTAGAGCTGTGAAGAAAAGGATGCAGCAACCGTTAGGCCACTGACCAGAACTCTAGTGTAATATATGAAAAGGAAAATGACAGGCAAGTTCTGTGAGCTGTTCCCTTAGAAACAGTTTTCCTCAGGGAAGCTTGTCCTTAACCTCAACTCCAAACTTCCACCAATCATCATTCTAAAAACATCATCACAGTGGAAAGAACTGCAGTAGATGCCTATTCACTTTTGGATCAATCTTAACATTTCAAACTGTTAATATTAAAATCTAAATTTTAACGGTAAGTACCTCTGCAGAATCTACATGTTTTTGGAAGCACCCCAACATGAGCTGATAATAAAGGATGGGGGTGGGGGAGAACTATGTGGAAAAAAATGCGGATAAAACATAAGAAGAATCTACAGGTAAACTGTCCCCACCAATTATAATGATTAACATTTAATTATAGCATGTATGCTTACATTAATTATTAACCTATAAAGATACAATATCTTCCAACATACAGATCTGCCAGGCTGCCACTATCATCATTAGGTCCCCGCCTAGCTGTGTAGATGTTTGTCTTCTATCAATCAGGGCATGGGCCTACTTTATTGTAGCACCCATTCCATGGAACACCCTCTTCTTAGAAATAATAGATACTTCTTCTATGTCACTGTTCAGACCCATCCTGAAATCTTTTTATTTGCTTCTGCTTTGAATGATTTGCACCTGTTGTTGTGATTTCTTCGTCTATGTCTTACTATGTTCCATAAATGTTCTATGTTTTATATATGATACGTATCTGTTATTGTTACATTGGATATATGTATGCATCTGTATAGCATACTTAAAAATTAATTAATTAATACGCTATATTCTGGTACCCTACTTGCCTCACTTGGAATGTCACTTAAGTAAGCACAATGTAAGCCCATTAGGACCATGACGAGGGTAAGACTGGTCCACCACTCTAGCATTCAGACAGATTTTCTGATTGTGATGCAGTGTTTTGGCACCAGAGAAATATTACATGGCCATAACAATTTTAAATAGTCAAAAGTCAAACATTACCAGTGCAGTGTATCTTGCTGAGAGTGACTTTGCAAATGACATTTATTTTATTTTATTTTATTATTAGATTTTTATCCGACACCTTCTAGACAAAGTCTACTCAGGGTGGCTTATATAAAATCATTCATAAGACAATATACATATACAGTTAAAACAACAATTTAAATTAACAGGATTAACATTGGTCAAGATGGGAAAAAATAAAGAAAACTAAATAAAAAGAAAAATCAAGTATTGATGATACTGAAATGTTACTATTGCGAATTGGAAAGACCACCACCAACTCAACAGGGAATTCACATAAGCAAGACAACGGCTATCTCTAGAAGTCATCTAGGCATTACTCTGAACAGCTACAAAAACTCACGGTAAGATCACCAAATATAAAAAGGCCCAAGGGAGTTATGCATGCAAGTCCTCAGGAAGCTTTCAATATGTCAGTGCTGCTAATGAGCTGCAAAGGTTTCTGAAGTTTTACTGAGGAGAGAAACTGTCTGGTATTGTGAAGTGAGGAGGAGCTAAAATCGAAACATAACCATTAAATAAACAAGAATTCTGAATTCAGGGCATTACCAGATTTGTATGAAATTGCATATATGATGCTCCCTATTTAATAGGGACTGTTCCCTATTGAATCGTTTGCTGATGTCAAGTCACCTCCAACATATGGCAACCCTAAGAATGAGAGACCTCAAAAATGTCTTATCATTAACAGTCCTGCTCAGCTCTTGCAAACTCAAGGTTGTGATTGCCTTCATGGAATCCATTCAATTCATATTTGGTCTTCCTCTTTTCCTGTTGTTCTCAATTCTATTGCACCTCTCCCTTTTTAAAAAAGTATGTCCTTGTGCCCCTGCTTTTCCTTGAAGAGGGGATGCATTTTCGGAAAGGTGCTGTACCTTAGGAAGGTGTTTCCATCTGTTCCCTAGAACACTGGTGTTTTATTTATATTATTGCACCTTTTGCTGCCAAAAGAGGCTCTCAAAGTAGCCTACAGAAAAAATCTATGGGGAAGTATAACACAATCAGGAAAATGGTATGGGGTGGAATTTTTCCTGATCCCTGGCACTCAGGTGATATAGTCTAGGCTCTACCTTCCAGAAGAAGGAAGAGGACAGTTGCACATGGACTTTAAATTACAACTCCATGTAAATACTCACACATTATTGCTTCTAGGGACAGTTACAGTTTGACCTGATGTAGATCCCACTTATTTGTCTTTGTGGTGGACCATGGTGTCTACAAACTCTACTCCAATGTCACATTTCAAATGAATTTTTAAAATGTAATTCTTCTGCAGACATTATTTTGTTTTCTTAATTTTCAACTGCAATGCCGCTTTTGCACTTTCTTCTTTCACCTTCATCAGCAGTCACTTAAAGTCATCGCTGCTTTCTGCCAGATATAGGGTATCTCCATATTTTAGATTATTTCTTCCACCAATTTTTACTCTTCTTCGATCAGAAGCTAGGCCTGGTTTCCTTATGATATATTTTGCATGCAGGCTGCGGATATAGAGGGAGCACACTTTGCTATAAAATATATCTTTGTGTATGGGAAACCATTCTGTTTCTCCATATTCTGCCCTAATGGCAACTTCTTGTCCAGAATTTATTGTAGATTAAGAACCAAAACAATCAAGTTGAATCATTCCAGTTCTATTACAATGATCCATAGCTTTTCATGATCCGCACAGTCAAAGGCTTTGCTATAATTTATGAAGCACAATCAAAACACTGCTACTAAATAGTCTCTCTGGCTTTCTGCTCTCATCAGTCCCAGGCAGCATAGTGAATGATCAAATAATGTGATAGATACTCCAAAACATCTAGAGGGAATTGGGTTGTCTATCCCTACCCTGACAGGTAGCCTAAAAAAACACTTATGGTGGTGGTGATTGTGATGGTGTTTGTGGCACTTCAGAAATTATAGACATAGATTTCTGACACTTTCATCTAAGGTAAAAGGATGTTCATTTTCAAAAATGGAGACCCAACACTGCCTCTCCTTTCCAGTATACATTGCCAGGTGTAAAATCATGCCAGAACACCAAATGTCAGCTTTCAATCTACACATTGTGGGTGAGTTTAATTGCAGATCTCATTACTACAACACTGCCCCATATCACTGTGTCTTAACCTCACCTATACTTCTGTAGCACCTACACTGATGAAGAGTTCTGGAGAAGCCGAAAGACTGTGTGCTTTTATGGCATTTTTACTTAATCTAATGAACACACTGTCTAGCTGTGGATGTGTTTGCTTTTTCTCATCGACCAACTTCACTACTGCTGGTGGTGATAATGATGCCATCCTACAATTTGAATATACTACAGTTATACTATGATTTAATTGGATTTATATTCTCTTCTTTTTATACCTGATCTATAATTCTTTCAACTTTTTTACTTTTTTGATACATGCTAAGTTGCAATCCCCTTCATGGATTGCTGACTTGTCGTGGCGAAGGGGCATGACTAATTCACAGAAGCTATGGGCTATGCTGTGCATGGACACCCAAGACAGACAGGTCATAGTGGAGAGTTCTGACTAAACGCGATCCACCTGGAGCAGGCATTGGGAAGCCACTCCAGTATCTTTGCCAAGAAAACTCCATGGACAGAAACAAAAGGCTAAAAGATATGATGCTGGAAGATGAGCCCCTCAGGTCAGAAGGCATCCAGCATGCTACTGAGGAACAGCGATAGACAAGGACAAGTAGCTCCAGAGTTAATGAATGGTTGGGCCAAAGACGAAATGACGCTCAGCTGCAGACGCTCCTGGAAGTGAAAGGAAAGTCTGATACTGCAAAGAAAAATACTGCATAGGAACCTGGAATGTAAGATCTATGAACATTGGGAAGCTGGATGTGGTCAAACAGGAGATGACAAGAATAAACATTGACATCCTGGGCGTCAGTGAACTAAAATGGACGGGAATGGACAAATTCAATTCAGACAATTATATCTACTATTGTGGGCAAGAATCCCATAGAAGAAATGGAGTAGCCCTCATAGTCAACAAAAGAGTGGGAAAAGCTGTACTGGGATACAATCTCAAAAATGAGAAAATGATTTCAATACTAATACCTGGGGAAAACACATAAAGAAATGACCGTTTCTAGGTTAAATATTTGTGGCAAGTTTAGCATTTCTGTTTTTATCCTTCCTTTTTCCTTTAAAGGGCCCAAGGTGGCTTATATCAATTAAAAGATAATATAAAAGCTAACAACCATGATTATAAAAATCAAACAAATGCCATACAAATAACATAAACAACAACAAAATACATCCAAAGCAGTAACATACATACAACAATCCATTTTAAAAAAAACCCACCACTCAGGCAGCCAGGCACTGAGAGAAAACTTGCCTGAAGAGAAAGGTCTTTGCCTGCTTGCAGAAGGACAGCAAAGGTGGGGCCAGCCTGGCCTCTTGTGGGAGGGAGCTCCAAAGCGTTGCATGTAAAATATTGGCAAGCATGTAGTTGAAAACTGCCTCTAGAAATGACAATGAACTAGAATGCTCCCATCCTGGTGTATTTTTCCTCCTCAGCTGCACAACACCAGGATTAGAGACACAGAAATACTGCTTCTTTTTTGTGGCCTTAGTGATACGGTTTGTTAAAATCAGCCTAGGTCTACTAACTCTGTCATGATAAATCTAATCACACAGTTCAGGTAAAGATGGTTGAATGCAACTGAAAATATACTCTGATGTTTAATAATGTTAAAATTGTTTTAAAAAGTATAACCTAATCAATATAATCAAGACTTCTAAGAGCTTTTCCACATTACAGAGCCGAGAGCTAACAAGTTACAAGTTGGCTGTATCATAACTACTTGCTCAGTTACTTTATTAGCAATGAGTAATGTAAGAAGTAGTGACAAACTTACAATGTAAAATATGGCATGCCATAAAAATCTGCTCCCTAGTAAATGAGTAACATACATTAGTCAACAAGTAACACTTACTTCAAAAGTTACTTTTAAGAGCATTTTAATAAACTTTTAGAAGCTTGGTGACAGGAATTTTCCAGGTGTTATGCCAATATTTTAATCAACCCTATGTGGGAATGGAAATATTTTGGGTTTTTTATGTTGTTATAAATATTCCCAAGATGAAACATGGGCATCGGTCACTAGAGAACACTTTCCCACATTTTTCTGCCTTGTTGGTAGCAGCAACACAACTTGTTAACAACATTCAATGCAACAAATTTTCTGTATGGTTGGAACAATGTAACCTAAATCTGGCTGTGAAGAGGTAACTTTAGCTACTCTAAAGTTCCTTTTAAAATGTAACATCCCTATCTCTGCTTATTTATGGCAACAATGTTAAGAAAAATGTCTTATTTGTTAGAGCGAACAATGGAACCAATTACCTTGGGAGGTGCTGAGCACTCCGATGTGAAAATTGGACAACCATCTGCTTTGATTTGGAATCCTGTACTAAGCAGGGGGTTAGACTCGATATAGGTACCTTCCAACTCCATTATTCTATGATTCTACAATTATATAATAGACATACTAAAATGAATAAGAAATGATATTGCTTTCTTACCAATTTCTTAACAGAAACCCTTAAGATAGGGCTTTCATTACAGGGATACAGCAGTTTCAAAACCTTAGAAATTACATTTGCAAATGGGAGAAAATACACTTTTTTACACAGATAATGCAACATTAAACATTGTTGATTATATGAATTATATGAAATGTAATTGTACTAGTGACATTAACATCTGTTACACAGTGGTTATGATGCACAGCTGACCCAAGATATTTTGTTGCCTAAAGCAAAGAGCAAGATGGCAACCATCCTCCATTCTGCATACAAAAGCTGAGCAATCCATTAGCAGAAGGATAACATCATTGGCAAAAGAATGATGTCCTTCACTAGATCCGGGGGGCAACAGCCATATTTAGGAGATAGGGATCAGCTATAAAGTATACACAGGTCAGTCCTCCCCTACAAGAAAATGGTGGGAGTGTGGAGAAAAGCCAGGAGACTAATATTGCTGCCTCTCATTCTCTGCCACCTGAGGCAGTTGGTTCTCTTTGGAGAACCGTAGGCTTGGCCCTTCTAGCATCAATAGACACATAACTATTACACATACACATATTCAATTTTGTGATGGAAAAAGTTTTTGTACCTTTCTGTCACTATGCTACACTCCCTGAAAAATTATCCAGTCCAAGGTTTCAAATCCAAGGTATTTCCAGGCATACATGCCCTTCTAGCACCATGTCCTTAAAATAAGAGAACCACAGAATAGTGGCGTCCTTGCCACAAAGCTATCTTCATTATACATCACCTGGGGATGGAACATAGCTTTATTCATACCAGATATAGGATTAATAGAATGCTACAAACAAGCGGAGAACTTCAGTTTGTCCTGAAGAGCATATAGCCAATTTGTTCATAATAATGTCACTATATATTTCAAGATAAAATCATCTAATCATTTGCAGCCACTGGCGCTTTATTACTAAGTATATGAATCAATGCAATCAATTTCCTGTCCCAGGGAGGTAGCATCCATGGCAATTGCTGGCTTTTTCAGTCAACATGTCCTTCTCATCCTTGCCCAAGCTGGGGCAGCTTAAAAACTGTGATAGGAATATGGATACATCTGATTAATTTGAGAGATGAAACAGAAATAAGCACAAACAAACCATTGAACCATTTTATTCTATGTTTATGAATAGAACCAGTCCTTTCTTAATGAGTGTTTAATTCATATCGGGGGAGGGGAGGAATTGGCCTTGAATGGCCTACTAAGGTAGCTTTCTGGGTTTTTATATACAGTATGTCCAAAAACTATATAAATATATATCCAACTAAATGAACATTTGATCTGAACTATGAAGTACTTAAAGTACTTCACTACAAGCTTTGTTTTTTTATTATTGTTATCTCATTTCCCCCATAAAATTTTCACGATAAATGCTAAGTTTCACCCATGTTATCAGAGATTTGTCACTGCCATCACGTGGAATGAGTCTGGCACTTCAGATTCTGAGTGCCAAGAAGGGGCAGCAGTTAACTACAGTATTTGACTTGTTATTATTCATTTTTAGCATTTCAGATTAAGAAAGGAACATGAGGCACCCTGTGCCAAACTTGTTGTTGCTATGTGCCGTCAAGTTGCTTTCAACTTATGCTGACTCTAATAGAGGTTTTGAGGTTTGTGAGATGTTCAAGGAACAACTAAACAATGTCACACAAAGAGAGAGAGAGAGAGAGAGAGAGAGACCGTAAATGCCCATGGTTAAGTGGAGGTTTGAACCCAGGTCTTCTAATATTCTATTCATTACACCACACTGGCTCTTGAGCCAAAATTACTTGCTTAGATTTGAACTCTGTTTACCTCACATGGTTGCTGGCACCATCTACCTCAGTCAGCAAAGCATTCTATTATAGCCCTAATTTACCCAAGGCAGGGTGATGAAGACGGAAAGTGGCTTCAGATTGGATTTGCTCAGACATCATAAGGGAAGAATTCTTGTAGCCTGAACTAATTTAACTGCATAGGTGTAAACCCATCTATAAGTGGGAAAGTTATCTAATAAAACGAGGCAGTCATACTAATGATGATTACAGATGACTCATGGTTTGATTTTATAATTCAGTTATCATTAATCTTACCACATTAATGTTGAAATAGAAAATACTTTCTTACTTCTCCAATGCACTTTTGGCCAATCTTTCCTTCTCCTTTTTCTGACGTTCTTTGTGCTTCTTAACTCGAATTTCCCACAAGCCTCTTATGGCTGAAAAATCCAACACGATCACCTGATGCCCCATACTGATGGCATTAAGATTCTCCTGCAGGAACAATGTATAAAGACATGATAAGGAAAATGAATACCTCACACAGTTCTATACAGCTAGCTTTCTTTTTAGGAAAAGGAGATAATATAACTTGTACCATATGATTATGCTGATAATAGCACTTTGTCACATGTTATTAGACACATTGCTGTAAAATTATTTCAGTCTCCCAAATTCTAGGCTGGATTCTTACTTGTATACATACATCCAAGATGAGTAGCTAAATTTTTTAGTCTGTCACCCCCTTCAAGTGTGCCCACCCCCACAAGAAGCCATATAGCCCCTATTGTTGAGAATGTCTGGTCTAGGATACCATGTACCTTACCAAGAAAAGATAGGTCTATGTGCATCAGGGAGCAAAATGTCTTGAGATGGCTCTTACTGCATTCACATGACAGGAAGTGATATGTAGGTCCTGCCTGTGCTTCTACATGATGTGATAACTGATTATCTGATGATACAAGTGAAATATATGCATGTTTGAACAACCATCCACTGTTATTTATAGAACAAAACTGTTATGAGAGTTTGATAACATTTTAACTGTTGTGACTCCATGGTCGAAATCTTGGTTTGGTGAGGTATTTAGAATTATCTGCTAGAACATTGTAGTGCCCCTCCCCCTTTTCCAGCAAGGAAATGCCTCTTCAGGTGTCACCTGTCAATATTCAAATCTGAGCTGAAGGGAAACTCCCTTCAGCTTGTGAGGATATTCCCAAAATCTAAACTCCTTCCTTTCCCTTGCTGCCCAATTTGTCTCCTGAAAACCAGCTCTGGAGTACATTTTGAGGGTGCAATGAGAGCTCAGGGGAATGACCCCCATCCCAATTGTGCTGACAGAAGATGTTCTGTCAATAAAGACCTACCCACTGGTATCAAGGCCTACATATGACACATTTCTTTAACTATCCAGTTACTGTGCCCACATATAACTTCACTGTACTGTAGTTCTAATTCTTACCAGAGGTTAACTGAAGGAGCAAAGCTCCTGTCATAAATGTTCTGGACAGGGTCCAGGAAACTATTACCATCTCTGTTTCTGAAAACTGCACACTGGGCTCCTTAATGACCAACAGATCCTTACTTTATGTCTCATTAGAACACAGCACCTCCGACAGTGCCCCATACCCGTGTGCTGGGACACTGCTGGCATCATGACAAGCCAATCAGCTATTCAACTGCATCCCAAATATAGCTAGAAAAGGAGCAAAATTGGCTTCCCTTGCTCAGAGTTACTGCTGAAGATGTAATCATTTTGACTTGGCTTTGATCATGAAATGCAGCTAATCCATCCATCCAGGCCTTTTGTTATGCTTACTTGTTCATAAAGTTGTTCACTGAGCCAGTCTGAGAGATTTCTATGAAACAGAAGTCAGAAAGCCTTTTAAAAATAATTGCTACAACCCAGATAAAAATGTCTGTTTCTTCCCCCCCCCCCCTTTTAAAGCTTCACTTGAGATTTCATTAGATGCCATTTTTATTACACTTAATAAAAGAGAGCTAGGGGCTCTCAATCCAATATGAGAAAAATAGCCTATTCTTTTCATTTCTTTTCAAAGGGTAGACAGATTCATGGAGGGTGGCTATTAGTCATGCAGGCTAATTGAACCATCCATGAAAATCACTGAATGCCAGTTGCTGGGGGAGGCAGTTTATACAACAGAGAATGAGCTGTTTTTTTCACAACATGATTGTCGGGTTCCAGGAAGCATCTATCTAGCCGTGCACTGTGGGAAATAAGATTGCAGAATGAGAGGGATCCTGCAAATCTCTCCTGATATTCTTACATTCTCTTTCAGCTACTATTTCAGAATCTGAAAAAAACTGTTTCCCAGATGTACGGCTCTGAAAATCCTTTGGCCACCATAGCTAATGATCATGCTGGCTACAGCACTGAACCCTGTTGCCTTCAGTACAATTTTTCCAAATCAAATTATTTTTTTAGCTGATCCCCACCACTGGATTCTCCAGGCTGGTATTCCACTGAACACTTTAACAGTCATACTCTTTGTCACAACCTCAATCTCTGCCACTGACCCTTCTACAAAGTGGTTAAAATGTATATCACAGAAGTGAGTACACCCCCTCACATTTCATAAATATTTTAGTACAGTATATCTTTTCATGCAACAACACTGATGACACTTGGCTACAATGTAAAGCAGTGAATATACAGCTTGTATAACAGTGTCAATGTGCTGTTCCCTCAAAATAACGCAACACACAGCCATTAATGTTTAAAAGTGAGTACACCCCTAAGTGACAATGTGCAAATAGGGCACAAAGTGTCAATATTAGGTCTGACCACCATTATTTTCCAGCACTGCCTTGGGTACAGAGTTCACCAGAGCTTCACAGGTTGCCACTGGAGTCCTCTTCCACTTCTCCCTGATGACATCACAGAGCTCGTGGATGTTAGAGACCTTGCGCACCTCCACCTTCCGTTTCAGGATGCCCCACAGATGCTCAATAGGATTTAGGTCTGGAGACATGCTTGGCCAGTCCGTCACCTTTACCCTCAGCTTCTTTAGCAAGGCAGTGGTCATTCTGGAGGTGTTTTTGGAGTCATTATCATGTTGGAATACTGTTCTGCAACCCAGTCTCTGAAGGGAGGGTATCATGCTCTGCTTCAGTATGTCACAGTATATGTTGGCATTAATTGTTCCCTCAATGAACTGTAGCTCCCCAGTGCCGGCAGCACTCATGCAGCCCCAGACCATGACACTACCATCACCATGCTTGACTGTAGGCACAACACACTTGTCTTTGTACTCCTCACCTGGTTGCTGCCACACATGCTTGATACCATCTGAACCAAATAAGTTTATCTTGGTCTCCTCGGACCACAGAAATTCATGTCCTTAGTCTGCTTGTCTGCAGCAAACCGTATGTGGGCTTTCTTATGCATCGTCTTTAAAAGAGGCTTCTTTCTGGGATGACAGCCCGGAGACCAATTTGATGCAGTTTGTGGCATATGGTCTGAGCACCGGCAGGCTGACCCCACCCCACCCCTTCAGCCTCTGCAGCAATGCTGGCAGCACTCATACGTCTATTTCCCAAAGCCAACCTCTGGATATGACGCTGAGCATGGGCACTCAACTTCTTTGGTCGACCATGGCCAGGCTTGTTCTGAGTGGAGCCTGTCCTGTTAAACTGCTGTATGGTCTTGGCCACCATGCTGCAGTTCAGTTTCAGGGTTTTGGCAATCTTCTTACAGCCTAGACCATCTTTATGTAGAGCGACAATTCATTTTTTTCAGAGAGTTTGTTACCATGAGGTGCCAGTGACCAGTCTGACAGAGTGAGGGTGGTAACACCTGCTCCCCCTTCACACCTGAGATTTGTGACACTAACAGGTCTCATTACACCAGGGAGGTGTACTTGGGCCCAATTTGGACACTGTCACTTAAGGGTGTACTTCCTTTTGTGAGTTTTGGTTTGGACATTAATGGCTGTGTGTTGCGTTATTTTGAGGTGACAGCACATTGACACTGTTATACAAGCTGTATACTCACTGCTTTACATTGTAGCCAAGTGTCATTTCTTCAGTGTTTTCACAAGATATACTAAAATATTTATGAAATGTGAGGGGATGTACTCACTTCTGTGATATACTGTACATGTATGTGCGTGCATGCATGCATGTGTGCGTATGTGCATCTTGTCAGACCTTAGTGCAGTAGTGGGAATCACTGGGCTATGAGCTGCAGACAGAAACCACCCATTAATCATACTGGAAAGCATGGACAGCTGTCACAAAGGCACAGATTTGTTCTCTGCATTGAATATTCTTCTGGATTTCTTAAAGATGGAGTGCTATATCTGAATGTTCACAAGCAAGTCCATTTCCTCAGATAAAAAAAAAGCTCACATTCAAATACAGCAGTTAGTTTTTAAGGTGTTACAGTGTTTTTCTCTTTATTTTTAATGTTTATGTTGTTTTTCCTAATATGCTAGCAGGGACTAACTTAGCTACCTCTTCTAAAACTGTGGATTTCTTGTGTTCATAAGTGGTATTTTATTTTATTTTATTGTTTCATTTTGTTTTTTAATAGCTGGCTAAAGGTCATGACAATAACTGGTCGTGATGATAAATATAACTCCAGCACTGTTTCTGTGATCCCCAGGGCCCTCCCAGATTCATCCAGATGCCCTCAGCCAGAATATTAAGACTGAATATGAAAGGTGGCATATAATTAGATATAACAATTTAGTGTTTAGACATTTTGTAGACTACTAGGTATTGGTACAGCCTGTAACCAAATATTTTTGCATTGGACATTGGAGGAGGGGGTCACCTTCAGGGACTGGGCATTTTACATCCTGAGACAGTAAAAATATATTTGTTCTTTTCATTGAAAAATCACACCTACTATTTGGCCACTAGTATAGGGAATATAGGTGTAGAGCCTATTTAGCGAAGCTATCACAGGCCAGTGCCAAGACCCTGGTGACAGCATAAGCCCCAACAGGAGAGGGCACAAAGGTGTTTGCTCACAGTTGTGAACTGAAATCCAGTAGTCAATTCTGAAGGGCAGGAAATTAGATGAAAGTAGCTACTGGGAGTATTGTCATAATTGCAAGAGGGATATGAGGACACACACGTAACAAAGAAGAATCCCAAATTACCTTTTTATTTTATGTTCTTGTTGCATGAGAATGGAAAGGGATATCAATCAAGCTGGCCGCACTGTATACGCTAGCCTCTCTCCACAAGCCTTTTATTTTCTATTCAGCCGTCCTTGCTTTCAGCCTCTGACTCGCAGACTATTTATCACCACCATCATCTCTCATAAATATCCCGCTCTGTGCTAGCAAAGGAGGTGCCTCTATTTCCCATATCTGGATATGGCCCATTTGGATAAATCCTCTTTGCCTAGCTTCTTGCATTATGAAGGGAACTGTCAGTAAGCTACTGTTAATTTATGACACCTCATCTCACAGATGGGCCTTTACCACATAAAGCTTGCCGGTCTGGGATGGAGGAGCATTTTACAGTAGTTTCTATATAGCATTACAGTTACCACCATGAGAAACCCACCTCTGAATTCCATCTTTCCTAAAGGGCATCTGCTTCTGAATTATTCTTTAGGTCACAGCACACCTTTCCTGGATGATGCATTGTTATAGCATCACTCAGCTTTACAATCCATTAGTTGAGAGGATCATGGAGTCTGGTCTCTGGCAATATACTATAAAGAGAACAGGATTGCAGACTGAAAAGAAAGGGTTCAAGCCCATAACAGGGGGAGATGGCAGGTGATTTATGACACTGCTACCAGTGACAAAGAAGTTCTGTATATGTTGGAGTCTTTAGAAGGAGTCAGTTTTAGCTTTAGCAATTCCTGTTTATACACCTAGAATTTACTGGGCCTCAATCAATACACTCATGTTCACACTGAGTTAGATTCATCTCCACTGTCTCTTCAATGACCTCATCAGATTTATACAAGGAATAAGTCAATGCATCTGCTGTATAATTCATAGCTACTGCAAAACCCTTCTCTGCTTTTCATGTGGAAGCCAAAACATATACACATTTCAAAATAGCTATGATCCTTTTCAGTCACAACATTTGAAAATGTGTTTTACTCAGTTTGTTGTCAATTAAAAATAATTACATTCCTAACAGTATATATTATATTATTAGTGGCTTCACAGGTGGAATTATTATTGTTCTCATTGTCATTGGTCTAGTTTATTTTTCTGTCCTTTTTGCCAAAATACATGCAGCTCATGAGAGTTCAGTGATGATATTGTGCAGCCAAGCAAGCCAGCATTCTGTGAAACAATTTGAAAAAAGGGGGTAACTTCAGCAAAAATATATACAGTGGTGCCTCTCTTAGCAATCGCTCTGTTGAGTGACGAATTGGCCATCGCAAAAGCGATCGCTTAGCGATGGTCCCTATGAGGTTTTTTCGCTTTGCGATGATCGCAGGGAAGTGATCATTAAAAAACAACCCTTTTTTAACAGCTGATCGGCAGTTTCAAAATGGCCACCAGGAAAACAAAATGGCCACCCGCTGTTTTTCCTCGCTTTAGAGGCGGCGAAAATAGCGGTGCTATGGAGGATTTTCGCTTTAAGGTGAGTTTTTAAACCCATAGGAACACATTGAATGTGTTTCTATGGGCTTTTTAATATCACTTAGCGACGAAATCGCTTAGCAGCGATTGGATTAACGTCGCTAAGCGAGGCACCACTGTATATAATTTTGTAACTAGACTTCAGATCAGTACCAAATTTGGCACAGATGTAGCAGATAGTCGGTTCTTGCTGTATGCCAGATTAGGAACACAGAGACAATGTTTAAGGACAATGACATTTCACAGAAACAGTCTCCAAACATGCTCATGACCACTGAGATTTGTGGAATTATAGCCCTGACAAGTACTTTGTGTTTGGGTGAGAAGTGGTTACTTGATGAAAAAAGGAGTCAACTTCTGGGATTTTCCCTTTTGTGGTGTCACTTTGTGAACCGTAATGAGCAGAACAGTATCCTGTAGACCATCTTGACTGCTGCCATTGGTGTTGTCAACATTCAGGCTGCCCTTTGCTATGTAAAGTTCAGCATTCTTTTTTCTGCTGGAGGTGCAGGCATGATATAATGTGGCAATATTGGGCTGATTTCTGGTGTTTTGAATTATGGATATAGAAGCACAATATCCCACATTCATCAGCCGGAAGTTTTTTGAGAACAGATTTTTTTTTCTATCAACAAGCAAGCCTACAAACCTAACAAGCAAGCAAACCCACAAATTATGTGCAGTAAGGAAGTCAGGGTACTTAAATCACAACCTGCTGAAACCAATTATTAAACTGGTTCAGTGCATGAACCAAAGCAATGCTCATTTCATTCATTTCTTAAAGACATCCTGAACACAATATTGGGTCTTGAAATACAGTAGATATATTTCATAAGCCTCTAAATTCCATGCTTCACCCCTTTCTTGCAATACTGACATAATGAAAGCCCTCCCGTGCCACAGAGTTCTAAAAACAAGGCTGGGCCGCTGTGGCCCACCAGATGTCGTTGGACTATGACTGTCATCAGCTCTAGCCAGAAGTATATAAAAAGGGTAACCTCACATAACAAGTTATCAGCTAGTCGTAAAGATGGATATAATCATTTTACAATTCTGTCTTCCATTTGAACAGCTAACATTTTAGGTAGATATTCTGTAGTGGGACACAGGCTCACACTCTAGAAGTGAAGGAGAAAGATTCATTTGAAACAAGGAAGTGAAAGACCACTCCTCCTTTATGTGCAAAGATTTGTGAAAGCTTTTTTATTGCTGAGTAGGTTTCACATTTGTGTTTTGTGAAATGCCATATGTTATACTGTATTATTTGAAGAAACTAATCACTTATAAACTGGAGTTACTAGCAGCCTCCACACCATGTCTGCATTCTCAAATTCATTCAAGAGCCAACAGCCATTGAAGTCTTTGTTGTGGTCTGGTCAAGTCTGCATTTGTTCCCTGAGCTTCTGGAAGCTTTCCTAGAGACCAGCTGCAGCTCACCACGGCTGCAGCTCATCAGAGATAATGTAAATAGGCGTCTCGGTCCTGTATATAAGGAAAAACGCCAGCACAGTTGGTGTGGGTTAGAATGGGTGTGTAGGAGTGCACGTCTGCTGCTGCTATTTTCTTTATTTTGTTTAAAGTAAAGTGCCTCTGAAGAAGACTTGCTTTGCTTGTTGTGCTTCTTTTGCTGGAACCTCTGCTGAAAAGACATAACCCTTACATCCAAAACACAACAGGTTATGGGCCCAGCCTATGCTTCTGAACGCTGCAAACAACAAGAGAAAAGCTGTTGAGAGCAGTAAGTGGCTTTGGTGAGAAAACAGCGACAGAATGTCGGACACAGACGATGGACCAGAGGTGTCTGTAGGAGCGGGAGCACCAGCCCAGGTGCCAGCTATAATTCAACAGACTACTCCTTATCCAGTCTGTCGTCTCACCGAGACAAATTATGCAGCATGGTCCCACAAGATGCGTCTGCTACTGAAGAGGGAGTCGTTATGGTCAGTAGTAGAAGCAACACCCACCCCCTTAACGGGAGAAAATCTTCAAAAAGATGAGAGAGCACAAGCCCATATCGGCTGAAGCATGGACGATGAACTGCTTGTGCACATACGAGGCCTGACCACAGCAAAACAATGTTGGGACACACTCAAAGAAATCTACACACGCCAGTCTGTGGCCTCGAAAATAAGCCTGTCCAGACGTCTCTACAACACGAAATTAGAGCCTGGAGGTGATTTACGAGCACATCTACGTCTCATGAAGTGAACACTCAAAGATTTAGAGGACGTAGGAGTGAACATTCCTGAGCTGCAGAAAGTGCTAATTGTGCTGGGCTCATTAGATAGCAGCTGGGATGTTTTTGCTCTGACCCTGGAGGCGATTTCAGAGAACATATTAACCCTTCAGTATCTCACTAGCCGATTGCTGGAGGAGCAGGAGAAACGACAAGAGCAAAAACAGGAAGGGAAGAGGGGAAAAGCCCATCCCTCTACAGCGAGGACAATGGAGAAGGAAGAGACACCGCACGTGTATGCAACACGGAGATGCTATTGCTGCGGCTCGACCTCTCACATTCAGCGCTACTGCCCGTCTAAAGAGTCAAAACGCCGTGGTAAGACTGCAGGACGAGGCAAAGTTGCAGTGGTGAGAACACAGGATCCAGAGGAAGGACAATGGCTAATTGATAGTGGTGCCAGCTGTCACATTTGCTGTGACCCGACACGGTACACCAGTTTGAATCCCTCCGAGAGGACTCACGTGAGCTTGGCTGATGGAGCCTCTGCAAAAGTTAAAGGGACTGGTAAAGTGTATGTACCTGGTTTGCAAGCTGTAGTATCTAACGTTTTGTGTGTACCCTCCCTCAAACAAAGTTTATTAAGTGTGTCATGCCTGTTGCAGGACGGGTTCATTGTGCAATTTAAAGGGAAAACGTGTAATATTACAAAAGGGGGCAAGTGTATAAAGGTGCCAATGAGAGACAATCTTTTTGTCCTCGAAGCCACTCCAAAGGTTAAGATGGCTAGAGCATTGTGCACAAATAAAGAAACCCATAAAGCATGTGCACATCTGTGGCATAATCGACTAGCTCACTTAAATTATAAATATATTCAGAAAACAGCTGAATTGGCCTGTGGTATCCACTTGCAAGAGTGCCATAATTATGTGGACTGTCACACTTGCAAACAAGTAAAATCACGTAAAGCCCCAGTGAACAAGAAAAGTGACAGACAGTCACTAAGACCTTTTGAATTAGTCCATGCAGATATAGTAGGTCCATTCAAAGCAACAGTGGGAGGAGCCAGATATTTTCTGTTGATAATTGATGACTACTCACATTTTGTATTCTGTTACCTACTGAAAGAAAAGAAGGAGGCATTTCAGAAATTTAGAGGTTGGGTTCATATGGTAGAGTGCCAATTCAACCACAAGGTGGCGCAATTACAAACCGATAGAGGAGGAGAATTTATGGGAAGTGCTATGCAATCCTGGCTTGAAAAGACAGAAATCCAACATCGGACCACAAATCCGTATTCACCTGCCGAGAATTCTGTTGCTGAAAGAAAGGCAGGAGTACTACAGGTCATGAAAGATGCTTTGCTAACCCAGTCAGGGCTTGGTCAAGCATTTTGGGGGGAGGCTTTGCAATGTGCTACACATTTGACTAATCGCATATATAGTAGATCTATAGATAACATTCCCTATAACTTGTTATATGGGAAAACACCTGACCTATCCTACTTAAGATGTTTTGGTGCTAGTGCTTTTGTACACATACCAAAATCCCAAAGAAAGAAAGGTGCCCCCAAAACTCAAAGACTTTTGTGTGTCGGATACTCTCCTTTTACTAAAGGTTATAGATTCCTAACCAAAGATAAGTGTGGTATAGTGATATCTAGATCTGCAAATTTCTGTGATCAGGAGCTATTGCCTCAAATAGAAGAAACTTATTTCCCTACCTCAGACATGCCCTTCACATTACAGGAGAGAGAGAGTGAGTTGCCAAGGCAATCTCTCCCAGCAAAAGCAGATAGCGGGGATGAGGAATACAAACCCTTAACCCCTTCTGTGACTCCAGAAGCTATAAAACAGGAGGCAACACCGCCTATTGAGCACAGCCCCATAGCACAGAAAAGAGAACTCCCACCAAGAACGACGAGGGGTGTACCACCCCAACGGTTCATTATAGGGGAAGCTGTGACATATAATGTACAGCTTGAACCCCAAAAATATGAGGACATTCTCGAGTTACCAGTCAGTGAAAGGAAAAAGCGGTTTGAAGCAATGCATCAAGAGATGCATGCCATGAAGACACTTGGTGTCTTCACCCCCTGCAGCCTACCACCAGGAAAGCAAGCAATAGGCTGCAGATGGGTATACAGAATCAAGCCCCAGGAGGGGGCAGATCCCATATACCAGGCCCGCTTAGTAGCCAAGGGATTTTCCCAGAAGAAACATATTGATTATGAGGAAATATTTTCGCCTACAGTAGCAGCTCAGACCATTCATTATGTTCTAGCACTGGCAGCCCAACGACAGTGGCACGTGCATCACTACGATGTACAAACAGCATATCTGAATGCCACACTGGAAGAAAATTTATATATGGAACAAGCACCCGGTTTTGAGCTACCAGGAGTAGGCACAGAGCATAAAGTATACCACCTGAATCGCTCGATATATGGGTTGCGGCAATCAGCTAGAAGATGGGCTCTACATCTAAAAGAAAAATTGGAAAGTTTGGGCTTTAAAGCCACAAAAGCAGATGCATGTCTATTCATTAAAGGAACAGGTACTAACCAAACAATAGTGATCTGTTATGTTGATGATCTCCTAATAATGAGTGCTGATGTACAGCAAATAGAACACACGGCACTATGCCTAGAGAAAGCTTTTACTTTAAAAGCACTAGGTCCAGTAAAACAATATCTGGGTGTAGAGATAGAAATAATACCAAATAAAGGATTTGCTCTGCATCAAACCCAGAAAATTAAACAACTCCTAGAAACATGGAGAATGTCAGAATGTAAGCCGGCTAGAACTCCTATGACAGTAGGAAGCCAAGTTACAGAGGAAAACACTGAACAATTTCCTCACGTAGAACAATACAAGTCATTATTAGGCAGCCTGCAGCATATAGCCATATGGACAAGGCCTGATATTTGCAATGCAATTAACATACTAAGCAGGTATTCCAGTAACCCAAGTCATAAAAACTGGACAGATCTAAAAAGAGTTTTAAGGTATCTAAAGGGTACAACAGATTTGAAACTGAATATTACACCAGTGGGTGCACTAACGATTAAGTGTTATGTAGATAGTGACTGGGCAAATGATACAGAGGACAGAAAGTCCACGTCTGGTAATGCCATAATGTTTGGAAACACTTTAGTTGATTGGTCTGTAAAGAAACAAACATATATAGCCTTATCTACATGTGAATCTGAATTTGCATCACTTTCGCAACTATGTACAAGTCTAGTATGGATCAAACAATTGTTAACAGATCTAGGCATAGACCAAAAGGAACCAATAATTGTCTATGAAGACAATATGGCATGTATCAAATTAGCTAGCTCCCAAAAGGTGAAAACCAGGAGCAAACATGTGGACATTAGGTACCACAACGTTAGGCAAACGGTACAAGAAGGAATAATTACCTTGAACTACTGTCCAACAGAAGACAATCTGGCAGACATACTGACAAAGCCTCTGTCAGAACCTAAATTCAACAAAGGTATACAGATGATGGGTATGAAATGCATATGATGTAATAGGTATAATGTATATGCCTAACAGTATGTAAAATGTACACTGCATAAGCGAAATGTATCTGTACAGTATAACATAATCAAATGAAGGTCTGTATACATGCAAAATTGTACTGTAAACAATGTATATATCAATCAGTGCAAATGTGTTATAACAGAGGAAAAGACCAAAAACTCAGAAACAAATGGGAGGAGTGTTGTGGTCTGGTCAAGTCTGCATTTGTTCCCTGAGCTTCTGGAAGCTTTCCTAGAGACCAGCTGCAGCTCACCACGGCTGCAGCTCATCAGAGATAATGTAAATAGGCGTCTCGGTCCTGTATATAAGGAAAAACGCCAGCACAGTTGGTGTGGGTTAGAATGGGTGTGTAGGAGTGCACGTCTGCTGCTGCTGTTTTCTTTATTTTGTTTAAAGCAAAGTGCCTCTGAAGAAGACTTGCTTTGCTTGTTGTGCTTCTTTTGCTGGAACCTCTGCTGAAAAGACATAACCCTTACATCCAAAACACAACAGTCTTATCTCCTTTGGTGTGATAACCATGTATGCTTTTATATATCCTCATAACCATAATAGGAGGGACTGCTTAATCTAGAATACATTTTCCAGAATTCATTAAAGAAAATAATCTCCTCAATAAAATTTTCTTTCACTGCTGCATTTTATTTTATGTTATATTTATACCAACTCTAAGCTCCTCATAGCAATAATAATGATTGTGTGACATGAGGTCAAATCTAACTCTTTTCAGGGATTTCTAGGAGGAGAGTACTCAGAAGTGGTTTACCATTCCCTTCTTCTGGGGTGCTCTGGGACTGTGCAGCTTGCCCAAGGCCACACAGGCTGGCTCTTCTGAGATCCACAGTGAGAAATTGAATTCCCAACCTTTGACTCCATAACCAGGTACCTAACTCACTGAGATGTCAAGCCAGCTCCTCATAAGCTCCTCATACGTATGTTCATTAATGAGGACTTTAATTATAGATTAATTTGTGGTTGATTTAATGGTGGCTTTTTTACATCTCCTGCTCTCACAGTACTAAAATGTTTGCCATCCCATTTGATGGATGCTAGAAATATAGAAGGGTGTTTTACAGACACGATCCATGCTTTTTCAGTGAGCTGGCAAACCCACTCTGCAAACAGATTCCTCCTCCCCTCATATAGCAGAAGAAGTTATTTAACTGCCTTGCTCATTTCATGTCATGCTTTAGTGATCAGAGTTTCCTAAATATTTAACAAACTTAAAAATGAACAACCTGAGCACAGCTTGTTCTTCACTCAAATACCAAGTTGCTTAAAGTGAGGAGCCAGGGCAGATCTGAGGATTTAGTAAGGCCAGCTGATTTCTCCGAAGTTGTCTGGTGTGTCATCTCACAAGCACTAGACTAGGAGCTCTGGCCAAAATGTAAGTACTCTCTGGCAAGCAAGTATAGTATGTAGATAGTCAGGATGAAGGTTGCAACTCTTTCTTGTGCCAAGAAGTTACTGACTCAAAAAGGGCTTTGAACATTCTCTCCTTAAAAAAAGGACTCCAGGCTATACCTTTCAGGGCTTGAAAAGGTTGGCGTTTGGACAGAGGTGGGGCTGCTACTCCCATAATCCACCTCTTTGATGCACACCTTAACATGGTCAAGTTGTGTTGAGTGTTTTGGAGAAGTAGAAAGTAATTTCATCAGGAAGCTTAGAGCCTATTAGGCTCAGAATAGTTAAAACTGAGATGCCAGGCTATGATGCATCCACTCTTTTTGGGAATTAATGGTTGCATCAACAAAAGAGTATCAACAGTGATAGGGCAAAGTAATTTTTGAAGGCTGGCAACTGGGCAGCCACAATTGTGGAAGGTGAAAATGACAGAAGGTCTTTCACAGAGAACAGCAGTGACACTTCAGCTAATTCTTGTTAGCATTGCACTGGATTTGGCAAAGATAAACCACTTATGAATCTTTACATGTTTAACAGAAAGTCTGACTGAATCATATTTATACCTTGAAAATCCTGTAAGACAATAGAAAAGAAAACAAGAGATAGTACTGGAATATGAGACTTCCAGGTTGGAAGGCAATCAGCACAGATGCAAAAGAAATACTCCATGCTGTGTAACATGGAACACATAATGTGGGATATATAAATCAGCTCAAAATCATTTAAAAAGAAATGGGCATTTTAAAACTGTAATACTTGGGGTGACCCAGGCAAAGTAGACTGGAGTAGGATGTATTCAGTCCAATAGTTACACAGAATGTTTTACGCAGTAAATATCAAATTCTGAAGAAACAGTGTGGCTCTAGTAGTGAGGCAAAACATAGGACAAGCAGTTAGGAGCTATAATGAAAAGTCTGACTGAATAATATCAAACATAATGCAAAGACTACCTGCATAATCTTCACTCAGGTTTGTTCTCTAATTACAGATTCTGAAGAAGAAGAAAAATAGAAAGCCCATATGCAAGTGTCCAGGGGGATATTGATCCCACGCCAAGACAGGATGCAGGATCATGGGCACCTGAAATGCAAAAGTCGGAAACAAAGAACCAACATTCATTGGAGAATTTAGCCTAGAAGTCAGACATGAAGCAGGAGAATGACTTATATAATTCTGTGAAACTAACAATTTCCTTATCATGCCTATATGCTTCAGGCTACCTAACAAGTGATTGGACTTGTGCACTTAATGTGATGGCCAATATAGAAACTAATCATGTAATGAGAAGCAGAAGATGGACTAACTGTATTCCTTCTATCAGAACAAGACCAAAAGTGGACTCTGGTACAGACCATGAAATGTTAGTACAAAAATCAGAGTAAAGCTATGGTAGAACACTACAGTCATCAAAGAGCCAAAATATAAACACCATTCCTAAAAATTTCAAGGACCTTATAAGGAACAGATTTGCATTTCTAAACTCAATTGACTATGAACTAGAAGGATAATAATATGAAGAAGAACACAAAAACAGCATTACTGTGGACTAAAGAAAGGCAAAGCAAAGTTAAAAAGCAAGGTGTGCTGCTTGTATACCACCTCATAGCACTTAAAGCGCTCTCTCAATGGTCTACAAATGTAATTATGCAGGATACACATTGCCGCCGCCACCCCAGCAAGCTGGGTACTGAATTTACCGATCTCAGAAGGATGGAAAGCTGAATGAACCTCAAGCTGGCTACCTGGAATTGAACCCAGGTTGTGAGCAGAGTTTTGATTGCAGTACTGTGGTTTAGCCACTGTGCCACGAGGCCTCAATGGATGACTGAAGAAATTATTCAAAATTGTTGACCATATTTCTAACAACAGTTAAAATTGTTACAAATGTGGTCAAATTAGGGTTACATAAGGAGGGTCAGAATTCTAAATACTGTACAACTTTTTGGTGGTTTGCATTTTGCACATAAGAATAAAGAAAATTCTCATTCTGATAATTGTAAAGAAACTGAAATGGACAAAAAAGAAGGAAAATAAGAGATTTTCTCCGTAAGATCCAAGAAATCAACATTTAGATTACAGATGCTACAAGATCAATTGGGATATATTATCTGATCTCTGTATAATAAAGGGAAACAATATATTGTAGAAATCAAGAAAAGAGGTATGAGGATGACAAATTCTTCAAAGAAGCATCCTTTAAAGAAGAACATAGCAGCTCTGAAACTGAAGCAACAGAAAGCAATAAAAAGTAGTAAACCAGCAGGAATAGATGGTATAACAATAGAGCCATTTAGAGCTATAGAGACTGACTCTTACCAAAATCCTAATAAGAATATCCCAGAATAGTAAACCCATTGAATCAATGTGGATTTATGAGTCAGCTTCTCCATAGATTCCATTCATTCAAAAGGTAACTGCAATTAGAGTAGGCCCATTGGAATTAACAGAACTCATGGAGGAGCTGACTCACCAGATCCCCATGAATTCAACTGGACCTGCTCTAGTGTTACTCTCTACGCTAAGCAAAAAGATTTTGGAGAACAGTCCACAGACTTGATGAATTCAATATGCCTTCCAATCTCCCAAAAAATGAGATGCCAAAAATGTCAGTGTCTATAGCACCACTGCATTAATTTCTCATGCAAGCAATGCAGTCCTTAAGACACTCTGAAAAAGGTGAGACTGTCATAGGCTTCCCACATGCGGGTTCCTGCACATGAGCAAAACCCCAATTTTCATGTTCTGTTTCAAATGCACACGCGCACACACACACACACACACACACACACACACACACACACACACACACACACACACACACACACACACACACACACACACACACACACATATACACAAATCCTGAAACTGGAAGCTGTCAGTTCACACCTGATTCTTAAAACCACCTTCTCTCTTCTTTAGGAAAACAAGCAACAGGGTACCTTGTTTTAAGTGAGAATCATGCCTTTTAGAGGCTTTCAGAGGTAGAATTATGCCAGCTTGGGTCCTTTTTAAGGAGACAGATGGTATGAAGATATTTTAAATAAATAATACATTTAATAATAAATAACAAATAGATATTCTCCCTTTTTAAATTATTGGTTTGGAGCCTTCTTCAGTGGCTGCAAAAGGCCATGTATTCTGTTATATTCCGCCAATGTACACCATGAACAGTAATGCTGCTTTCTTACAATTGAATCATCTGACTGATTGATAATATTTTACCCCAGTTTTCTCCGCAAAAGGACCCAGATACAGATATATCTATCGATATATATGTCTCTCAATACAGAGAGAGAGAGAGAGAGAGAGAGAGAGAGAGCTACAACAATGATGATGGTGATAAGGAGGAGGATGGCAGTTATAAGAATAGCTGTGCTAGACTTGACCAAAAGGCTATAGGGTTTTGGACTATGTTGCCACAGTGGCTAATGAGATGTACTTAGGAAGCCTACAAGCAGAACATGAGGACAGTAATTTTTTCCATTGTTGTACACCAACAGCTGGTATTCTAAATGCTGTCTCCAGTGCTAGCAGTAACATGTCAGTAACCATCATGACAGTAGACATTATTATTATTATTATTATTATTATTATTATTATTATTATTATTATTATTAGTAGTAGTAGTAGTAGTAGTAGTAGTAGTAGTAGTAGTAGTAGTAGTAGTAGTAGTAGTTGTTGTTGTTGTTGTTGTTGTTGTTGTTGTTGTATTAGGGTTATCATTATCATTATTATCATCATTATCATCTTCATCTTACTTTCTCTCTGGCTTTAATATTTACTGTCTTGAAGACTAAGGAGCAACATGTTTAACCTGTCAAAGAGCATCTTCCTCTTATAATATTGAGCACCAGGTGCCAAATTGTTAATCTGAAATGAAACTTTCTAGGCTACAGGAACACATTTTCTCTCACATACCAGTGTCTCTTGGCTTACTTTATCTGGGCTAAATCTGTGGCATAAGTGTCCTTCAGAAGCAGATATTCTGTAACTCGTTTAAACTTCACTCAGGATCCTGGCATTCAACAAAGATAAATAAATAGTCAATCTCTCTCAGTTTTTTCCCTCTGTAGTAAATCATTTTCACTCCACCTTATGCCCTTCAGATATAATAAGACTTTCTTTTGTTGTTTTTTAATTTTTTGTACCATAGCGATAGAGAGAGCAAGCCATTTGCTGATATGGTTTAAACTAAATAATTAAAATGAAGTAATCGCACCACACTGATCTAGGTCAGTAAGATGAGTATGCTCAGTGAATTGTTGTTGCATTATATTTGGAATAGCAGGTATTTGGAAAAGTATAATACCCTGGGTTTAAACTATTATTCCTGCCTGTTTTCCCCTCTCAGGTACTCACATATGTTCCCACACATTTTTGGCAGGTGCTAAAACTACAAGCAGTACCTGTCAGCAGCACAATTTTGCATGTTTGATCCCCACTGAACCACAGAATGGTGGTTGTGACAGTCAGCAAAATGGCCACTTACCTATGCCTCAAAAGACCACATTTGCCCAGAGATCCTCGGTGTACCTGGGCAGCAAGTGCACTGGAAACTTTGAGGTTGTTTACAGCAACAGCGTAGCTTTGAATCATTCCCATCTCTCATTTGTATAAACTTGCCAGCGTGACTGGCCTTCCAGATTTGCTAATGTTCTATATTTGTATCGTGCTAACATGATCTCCGGTTTGAACACAGCCACAGGCATGATAGAATGTCAACACTACAAGGCTCCACTTGGAGAAAAGAACAGCTCTTTTAATAGGATAAGCATCCTACTGCTGCTCCTGCAAGCCTGATAAAGACAACATTGCTTTGACCTATAACCTGAACTTCGATTAAAAGCGTACAGAAGTACTAGAGTGCTTTTCTGGAAGAAAAAAGAAGATAAGCTTTTTGTTTGAGAATTGGCTTTATATGTTTCTATATTGAAAGACCCAGTCATAAAAGAAGGGGTTATAAAGACAAGAGAGACCTTCGCCTAGCAGCTGGCTTGCTGACTGCAGAGCCAAAAACTCCAATCTCGCGCCACTCCAGGTGGGCAAGGGTGCAATATTTCAAGAGAAAGGTGTTGCTGCCCTTCTGACCTTGGCAAGTTCAGCTCTTCTTGATTTAGTGTCTAAGATGACTCTCAAAGGAACGGATTCAACTTTTTCTTTCCTGGCAGACCTTCTTCTGCAGGACAGCCACTTTGAAGTGGGTGTGGAGTAGTTGCGCAAGGAATTTGCCGTGCTCAAGTAAACAGTTTGCAAAGGCTGCAGACGCTAGCCAGTCTGGAAGGGCTTCCACTCTCATTTGATTATGTGCCAACTCTCCATGATTTCAGCACGTGTTAACGGGAGAAATACAAAAGTGTTTGCTTTTCCCATCCCTCTGTGCAGGATAAGGCTTCATCTCTATATTTCCACTTGTTATTCAAGGTGGAATCAGATGCGATTTCTCTTGCTTTTTGGACCACTTCTGGTGCTTTCAGGTTCAATCTGTTTAGTGGCAACTCCGTGACATACAAGCAATTACGAACCAGCCCAACCCTTTTCCATGGTCATCAACACTTTTTTTGGACCATTTTGTTTGTTTGTTTCTGATGGGTTTTTGTTTTCATTTTTAGGCTTGCCTTTTTAAAAAGCAATCCGTTTCCTGCATTGAACCAAAGACGCACTGGTAGGTGTTTCATGTCATTTGGATAGCCAGCTAATTCAGTGTCATGCTACTTCCCAATGAATTACAGTGCTGTGCCATATCCCCATAATTTCTTTTTTTTAAAAAGCCCAGTTTCTCTCCACTACCTCACAAAGGGGGAAACCAGAAAATTTGCAAAAAAGGGTCAATTCCTCCTCTTTTTTCCATTTTTTTTAAAATGCAGCACTATGTCACTTGGGCAGCAAGCCAATTCAGTACTATGCTAATTCCCAACAAATTAAAGTGTTATGCCACATCTCAATAAAAGTTTTTAAAATCCAGTTTTTCTCCAGTCTCCTGCAGAGGGGTAGACAAGAGAGGATGCAGAAGAAAGCCTCTCTCTCATTTTCTTAGAATCCAACATTATGTTATTTTGGTGGCATGCCAATTCAGTGCAATGCAACCTCTAAGGCCTCCACTTCTCTGCAGAGGGGGAGATAGGAGAGGGGCATAGAGTTGCTTTGAAGTGCAGTGTAGTTTCTTGTCTCAAAGCCACTCTATGCTTGCATGTGAACAAAAGGATTGCTCTACATAGCATACTGCATCTTAAGGCAACTCTATTTAGCCTTATCTAGCCTGAGGTAACTTGACTGTCTCCACTTCCTAAAGCATTGGCCTCTATAGGTCAAACCAGACATATGCCATTAACACTGCCATGAATGTGCTATTTTAATAAAAGTAAATAGCAGGCATGCCAACTCTAATCCAAATTGGGGTCCTGGTATGAAGCAAAAGGGAGACCCCCTCTGCCAGTACTGATTGAGTGCCATATGTCTGTCATTTGCATTGTTCTCATCGCAAATGTCAGGTGGGAGAATTGATCAATACTGGAATAGCAGTGAATAACATAGAGTTTAAAAAAAAACCTGCCTCAATAGCAGGAATCTGATCCTGATCAGAGCTACTAGTACTACCATTTATTTCCTAAGAACCATTCACACAATTGCTACCATAGTTAATAGCATTTCATTTAGTTAATTATCCCTCTCACATTTACCACAGAAATCAGGACAGCTCCTCATTTTAGTAGAATTCATTGTGCTATCAAATAATGACCATCCTCCATCCCTCCTTCACAGCAAAGGTATCTACTGGTGCAGGACAGGGACTCCCATTATATGATGGCTACACTGCAGAGTGTAGCTATATGGCTGCCACCATGATGGTGAGAAACTATGAAGATGGCCTAACACACACACACTCCAAAAGAAAGTCAGCAGCACGTCTCAAAGGTCCAGCTGCACCCAAGAATAAGACTGTAGGTAGCTACTTTTGGACACCTGGCAGTGATCATAGGCTATTTGAGGAAGAAGGGTGGTGTGGAGTGACCCAAATAAAAGCAGCATTTATATGCAGAAAAGGAGGAGACCAGGAAGCTCAGCTGGAAAGAGAGAGATAGAGATACACACATACCCCAGGGAATAGGGCATTTGAAAGCCCGTCTTTTTAAGGCATTTCAATGCCCCAAAGTTTGGGGATGTGTTGGGGACTAACTAGGTCTGCTGGCAACCAAATTACCCAGCTTGGTGAAGTATGAAGCCACAAAATGCAAATGTCTACCTTGATCAGGAGAGTCATCGGTAGGAGCTGTGTAAGCCAGGAGTATGGATTTTCTAACTATATTTTATGTATGACCCTGCCAGGAGAACTTCCACTTAGCCTTTTGCTGGTTCTGGAACTAGAGGCCTGAGATCTTGTGCTGATGAAAGGAAGGGATTTCTGTTTGTTTTAGCTGAAGGCTGAGCCTTGGAGAAAGGCAGTGTACTCACTATGTCAACAAAGATGGGCCAGTAATATCTGAAACATCTGGAGCTTGGTGACACACCAAATACTGGAGATGCCAGTTCCCACCCTAAATTCAGAACAGTTCAATAGACATCTCCACTCCACCATTGCCAAAGTCCTTTGGAAGATGTGGCAAAAATATAAAACTGACAAGAAGTTTCATTCTTTGAGAAGAATCTTTAAAAGATGACAGTATAAGTAGTAAAATATCTGGATATAACCACTTCAGTACTATAATCAAAGACATTTTGCTGAAACATATCTTCTTTTCATTGTGCCATATTGTGTCAACTGTTGGGCAAAAGAAAGATGGCATCCAAATGTCAAAACAGATATTCAGAATCTTCTACAGAAAAAGTAACTGAACTGCTTTTGTTTGAATTGACTTATTTTAGAATCATATTCAGCAAGCAGAGTAACAGAAATGTTATCAACCAGCTGAGCATGGGCATTCATTGAACCAAACACACAAGTAGGCTTCCTGTATCAGCTCTAGTTCTAGCCCATCCTTTCAATCAACTCAGTAAATAAGCTGAAAGATCATGGCTTTTTGTAAGGTCTTCTCCATTGGAGTTGAATGAGTCAACATGAAGCAGCAAAACAAGAGCAAAAGGGCATTCTAAGTTTTTATTAGAAAGCTTAAAAGTTTCTAGCCCTCATGGTTGCAGAGCTAAAGCTTGATGGGTGTGCATCTGAAAGATTCAGAAACCCAGGAGACAGAGAAAGGAACAGCATATTTGCAGATCATTTGCAGGTTTCTTAATAATTCAAAGCTTTGATTTTGAATATTCAGGTCCTAATAATGGAAGATTTTGAGCTAAAGCTCAATGCATGCAGTTTGAGCCACAGCTGGATGTCAGCGATTTTCTACTTACCAGAAATGTAAAAAGTCTTACAGGCTCAAGTTGTCTTTTCAAGCAGACTCTGTATTTAAACAACAGCATTTTTCTCCAAAAGTGAGAATAAAAATGCCCTTAAAACTACCACTTCTATCCTAGCACCAGAAACGTTACAATAGCATCATAGCACCACTGTTTCCTACCACCAATTAAGGTTTACAGGATTCTTGTTCATTTCTGCTAACAGTGATGCAGTCTGGTAGACTTCATGATCGTATGTGGCATCTCCCCTGGCATCTGGAAAGCTTAGTTTTTAGACCACATCTTCCAGAATCCCTCTCCCAGCAGAGCCAGAATCCAGGCACTCCTCAATTAGCCACCAAGTTCTGTTCCTATGACTAGAACTATAAGCTAATTGGTCAATAAGCGAGGAGCAATACGGGAGTAATAAGTCATGTGCCATCAAGAAGTGGTGTGGCAAAGACGCAAGCATGCATTTACAAGGGTTCAGACGGGTGTAAGTCCGAGTGGTCATTAAACAGGTAGGTCTTCAAGTGAAGAGCGCATGTTGACTAGACTGGAGCCTAGGGCCCCATCCATATTTTATTTTATTTTATTTTTTGCTGAGACACCCTAGGGCTTCAGTGGCTCAAGGCACTTTGCACAACCCATAGTTAGGCTAGAAATGCCTGGAAGCTTAGAGGCTTGGCCAAAGATTAATATGACCCTGGCCAGAGTCCATGATGACTGGGGGATTTCAAGGAACTGGGGTCCAAAAAAGAGAAATATTTCCAAATATTGCACATCTCCGACAGTAACATCTATTACTTGCCAATCAGGCAAGTTAGCCCTGCTGTGTTTGGACTCTCCTGCTACATGGGAGCCTGCCCCCAAAGTCTTGTCCTGACTCACAATTTTTAAAACAAAAACAAGCCAGACTAGTTGTAGCAGTCTTCAGTTTCAGTATATTCATTGTTCATCGTAAGTGTAGTCATCAAATTATTATTTTTATGCATTTAGGTCAAAATGGGTAGCAAACAGAGCTGCCAGCCTTATAGGATGCTTACGTACAAAGCCCTATGTGGTTTCAGGCCTCGATACCTGGCGGAACGCCTACTCCCACCAAGATCTACCCGTGTCACTCGTGCGAGCCAGGAGGTGAGGCTGAGGAGCCTAACGCTGAGGGAGGCCCAGAAGGAAAAGACAAGAAATCGGGCCTTCTCGGTGGTGGCTCCTTGCCTCTGGAACAACCTACCTCTGGAGATTCATGTGCCTCCCTCGCTGGGTATCTTTAAAAATCAATTTAAAACATGGATGTTTCAGCAGGCCTTCCCTCCAGTCAATTCCTGATGCTTTCCTTTCTTCCTCTCCCTATTGTTTGCCATCTTGTTGAATTGTGTTCTATTATGTAAAAATTGTTTTATATATATACTTTTATATATTTTTATGCTGTAAGCCGCCTAGAGTGGTCTTAACCAACCAGATAGGCGGGATATGAATAAAATAAATAAATAAATAAAATAGTCAGCCTTTGTCATATTGCCTTTAACAACATCCACAGAAGTATGAAGTTACTGATGAAGGCTTTATCATACCATCTATGAAGCTTTTGTTAAAAGCAGAACTGGTAGGGCCCACTCCAACCCTCTGAATCAGCCTTCCCCCCCCCCCCAAATTGGCCCATTCATAATTTGTCCTGAGCATTAGACACATTGGCTAGATAGATGGGATTTGTAATTCAAAGTTTTTTAAAGGTAGTAGAATTGGAGAACCCTACAAGAATGCACCTGAGTATTCTGATTGATTCCATCACTGAAGAAACATATCAAAATATATAAGCTTTGTTCTTCAGTGAGATACGTCTCACGTTCTTTTCTGTGTTTTCCAGGTTTCGAATTTCTACCTAAAAAAAAGAACAGGCTATAGCACAGTGGGTATTGATCTGCCAAAATGAGTATTTTCCACATTTCCCCCATTTCTATATTTAAAGGAGATATATAGAAGAATGTTTGTCCCTCTTAGTCTGATGTGAATAGAAATAGAAGTATGATCTGGCAGTACATTCATGTTCTCAATGCTTTGGCAGTACACCCATCCTCTGAGTGCTTTTCCCTTGCAAAAATACCTTGTTGAAGTAGGTGAAGTACAGTACTAACAATGAAACAAATAGTGCCATCTGCTGACTGAAGAGTATAAACGCTTAGACAGCTCCTGTGTTTATATCCAGCATCTTTCCATTTACAGACATGCACACAATAACAACCTGCATTTGTATGCTTTTTGGACTGAAAAGTTTTCTTCTGTATATAACAATTACACATTTCACATTATATTCTGGACTGTTTCTTTCCACAGCAATTTGCAACCCAAATTAAAGTACATTTATCCACAAGTCCTACTTTATTTATTTATTTATTTATTTATTTATTTATTTATTTATTTATTTATTTATTTATTTATTTATTTTATTAAATTTATATCCCACCCCTCTAGACCATGTCTACTCGGGGCGGCTTACAACATAAAAATCAATATAATATATATATAATCATTAAAAATACAATTACTATATTAATTAAGACAATTAATTTTTAAAAAATTACCAAGATGGGGTAGGATAAGGAAAGAAGAAATAAAAAGACTTAGCTGACTGGAGGGAAGGCCTGCCTAAATAGCCAAGTTTTTAATTGTCTTAAAACACCCAGCGAGGGTGCCAGCCGAATTTCTGTTGGGAGGGTGTTCCACAGCCGAGGGGCCACCGCTGAGAAGGCCCGATTTCTTGTTTTTTCCTTCCAGGCCTCCCTCGGCGTCAGACCCCTCAGCCGTCCCTGCTGGCTATGGCGGGTGATTCGGGTAAATCTGGGTGGGAGAAGATGATCTGCCAAATACTGAGGTCCCAAACCGTTTAGGGCTTTATAAGTGATCATTAGCACTATGAAGTTAACACGGAAACGGATGGGCAACCAGTGCAAAGCAGCCAGAGTAGGGGAGATGTGTTGGTGTTTTCTCACCCCACTAAGTAGCCCTGGCTGCTGCATTCTGGACCATCTGAAATTTCCACATCAGTCTCAAAGGCAGCCCCACGTAAAGTGCATTATTTTGTGCTGTTTATTCCCCAACAACCATGCATAAGACTGTAGACTAAATCAGGAAGATCAGTGTGGTATAGTGATTGGACTATCTTGCACGAGCTAGAAATACTCTAACAAATCCTCAGTATCAGATTGTTACTTGACCACAAAGCAACCTTACAGCAGTCACCAAGTCTCAATCTAACCTACCTCACAGGATTACTAAGAGAATAAATACATATATGCTACCTTGAATTCCTCTTGGGGAAGGTGAGTTAGGAAGGTTTTTAAAAAGTAAATAATGCTCTAGGACCACTAGGAATTTCCAGTGCACAGAAACAAATAAGTTTATTTCTTCTCGCTTGGTAATGGGGATGAAGTACTAACAGCAAAAAGGTTGGATACATTAATATAGGGGGCAAAGAATCAATCAAGACTGTTTTCTGTGTTAGTTTCTAAGTCCTGCAACTATTGTGGCCTTAAAATTCAGGTTCATGAAACATTTTGAATTAATTCAATGCATGTTTTTTCCAGACATTGAGTGAGAAAATTCTGGAAGTGCATATGGCAGAGCCCAAGTCTTCGGAGAAAGGGGAACATTAGTTTTAACCATCAAAAAAAAAAAGATTAGTTATGAGATCCTGAACAGAAAACCAGGGAGGGAAATGGAAGAAGTTTTTCTTTTTTCCCTAAGGGCATTTTACCTGAGAAATTGGGGAAATGACAAAAAATGGATTATGGAATATCTATTTAAAAATAACGCAAAATATTTAAGACATATTTTTTAATATAACAGCATCTGAACTTAACTCCTCCCTATGCTTGCCAAATCACCCTGCTGGACAGGTTTTACCCAGTTCTTAGACATGCCATCCAGAACCAATTCAGCCCATCAGGCCAACACAGATTCTCAGTGTAAGAATATCTCTATGCATTCCTAGATCAAAGTTACAAGGCAAAATACGCAGTCACTGCTTAGGCCAATTATTCAGTCAGAATCAACTGTTTCCATGTGATTAACTAATGGATGGATGGATGGATGGATGGATGGATGGATGGATGGATGGATGGATGGATGGATGGATGGATGGATGGATGGATGGATGGATGGATGGATGGATGGATAGATGGATGGATGGATGGATGGATGGATGGATGGCCGCCCGCCCGCCCGCCCGCCCGCCCGCCCGCCCTCTTTCTTTCTTTCTTTCTTTCTTTCTTTCTTTCTTTCTTTCTTTCTTTCTTTCTTGGTATCAGAGTATTGCACATTTTAAAATTATGGACATACAGTATATGTACAGGTACAATTAAAAACATATTAAAATATTAAGATAATCATACATACTGAATAAATTAAGCCTGTCAGGCAAAAGCAAAAAAAAAACCACACACACAAAAGTGTGGCACCTTAAAAACTTTTTTATTTCTATTTTTTATTGTTTTGTCTGATATGCTTGCACAGATCAATATGGCTACCTCGTTGAAAACTGGATAAACTAAAGGCTCTGGGTAAATGGTGCTATTGTAGGAACACTTGGTCTCTAACTGATTTGCAGTCTGATGAAACCCGTTTTGTAGAGCTGCCTCCAAAAAGTACATAGAAAGCAATGAAGTCGTATGCAACAAAGCCGTAGCAAGGAATGCTGGGCTGGAGGATGCTGGGAGCTGAAGTTCAAAAATAGATGTCTTCCAAACTCCGATATTATGCACCTTTCTGCATTTTGTGCTTTCACAAGAGGTTCTCTCAGGGATGCTTGATGTCCCCCCCAGCTCTACAAGGCTATGGTCCTGTGCCTCCTCCCCCCCAAAAAAAACACATCAAGTTCCATTTAATCTTCCAGAGATTTCTGGGAACTTAGCTAGGTGCTGCTCTGAGGATATGAAGAACTGGCCAAAGAAAAAAAAGGGTGAGAGTTTCATTCATTCATTCATTCATTCATTCATTCATTCATTCATTCATTCATTCAATTTTTACCCCGCCTTTCTCTTTAAAAGGTCCGAAGGAGGTTTATCACAAGTTTTTGCTTGTTCTTGTTGCTGAACATATAAATGTTGTGAAGCTTAACTTTGTATAAAAGGTTTTCAGACAATGACATGGAAATTAAAATGTCCTTTCTGTAGAACAAATTCTGCATGTGTTTGCCATACAGGGCTACAAGAACAACTTACTCAGATATGTACTCTATAGTACTAAAAGGATTTTAACACCTCAATAAATGTGCATAGATCAATTTCCTGTCTGTATTCATTCGGAAGCAGAGATAACAAAGTCCATTTGTGGAGAACAGTTCCCAGAGTCCTAGCTAATGGTTATTTTGACTGAGGGGTTTTGGATGATATAATAAAAAAAGTTTCCAAGCTTTACTATGACTTTTTATTCCCTACTATAGTCCATAGTAGTGAAACAAAACCGCGGCCATTGGGTCTGGGAGTTTATGCAAGGGGCTCCACATTGGTCTGGCACTTCCTTTTTATGCATGTTTGTATGAAAAATCACATGTGGCAAGAACAAAAAAAGTTAGGCTAGAATATCTTCTAGGCATAAAACCATTAAACTTGTATCTCCGAAAGTTAAGACACCTTGATTTCTGCAGATGAACCTCACTTTGCATTTTTCCCCCTGAAAATACTGCATATTTCATAGGGGATTTCTGTCATTTTCTCATGGACTTGAGAGGGTGGGGGAGAGACAGCAGTTTGCAATCAATAGATACTTATTGTGATACTTGTGAATTTCATTGTATGTGTATATACTTACAATGACAATAAATTATTATTATTATTATGGTTAAAAAACCAGCAGCCATCTAATGAGAATATCACCTGAAACTTTTACGTGTGATGAACTGCCTTTATTTATATGTACCATTAATAGATAGGGCAAGACCTCTGGACAACAGAGTTCTGTCTTCCCCTCGTGTCTTTCTTTGCTTCATAGTCCCCCATCTTTTGCAGCCTGTATAAGAAGCTCCTCTCTGTCTTTGGGAACTGAACTGCCACCAAGAGTAGACTATCTGTCTAGATGGGCAGGGTATAAATCTAATAAAATAAAATAAAATAAAATATAATAATGGACCACTAAGCCAAGAAACACATTGATGGGTAGATTAAGTCAAGCCAGGCAAACGTTCAGCTTTAACATCTAAGAAGATAATGAAGGATGAGAATAAGCAGAAAACACTAGTGATTGCTCAAGAAAAAATTGTCTCATGAAAGGTTCAAAAAGCATAACAGTATTAAATGAGTCTTGGGTCTCCTCCCCACTTCTTTTTCCTTTCTTCCATCTGTTTTTCCAGGAAATGGATGCTTCCTGTATCTGCATGAGACTATGGAGGAAAAGACATTCAAAACACATAACAACTTCCTTTGCTTTACTATAATGCTGATGATTTTTTGTTTTCAGCTTCTCGCCAGGCAAAAACTGTCAGAGATGCGTGATTTCTTGCCAGACAGTAGATTATAACTGCAAAATTAGAAGCATTTTAAAACAAATATAGTTACTAAATCTGTAATTATTTTCTGAATAAATGATATTTTTAAACTTTATTGTACCCAAAAGGATAATATTATGAAGAGACAAGTAATTCAATATATATTTCATGACTCTAAAGCAATTAATGATTTTCGATCAGTAAAAGGCACTATGATCATGCTCCTGATATATTTTTTAACTTGCCACAATTATTTTATCCCACCATGGAAAACATTTCCGCCCCCATGGCTTCTAGAAATTTTAAGACTCTAGTAATGACATGGCATAGACATAGCTGCATATCAGTGTGTCTAAACTAATATACTTTCAAACATCCAGGACAACATTACAATGAAGCTCAGGATTAAAAAAAGAAATAAGAAAGAGGAACCCTTAACTTCTTATATAAAGAAATAATTGTTCAAAGTCTACATTATCTTTCCTAATTATTTCAAAGGCAAGACCTTTTGCTAAGTAGTCAATGACATGAAGTAACATTGTTAATATTATGGAAAACATTTGTGAATAAACTCCACTGCTTATATATGGCTCACACTAAATGAAGTGTGTACATCGTTGTGATCCAGCTAAGTGATCCATGAAATCCTTCTGACTCTTTCCACTAGCTCTTTTGCACATTCTGGAGAAATGTTAATTTATTGTGCAGCAGAGACTACAAATCTGATCAATTCTATTTGGGAGACATACACTCTGTGTGGAAGATAAGAACTCTGAGGGTGGATGTGTTATTTGTGGCTACCATGCACGAGCAAGGGATATCTACAAGCAATAGCCATCGAGTTCCAGGGAGGTGAATGGAAAGTGCCACTAACTATTTCCTAGCATTTTAGAGCTAGAGTGAGCAAGGAAAGCCCATTGCTTTAATGCAATACGTTAAACTAAAAAGGGACTTGTTGATGGAGTTTGATCACATTTGGAGGTTATGCTTGCAACTTCCCACTCAGGCAAATTTGACACTCAAAGTGAGAAATCATGGGAAGAAATACAAGAACATGTATTTTATGTTCATATTCAGTGTAAGACAGATCCTTAGTCCATCTAGCCTGGTATTGTCAACCCTGGGCTGCCTCCGTGAATGCTAACCAACTCTGGCCCTTCATAAAGTTCAAACTGAGATGAGATCGCATGAGTTCAGTGTGGCGATGATGATCTCACAGCCTCCTGGGAGCGAATGTAAGTCCAGCCGTAGATCAGACTACATATGCTGGTTTGGTTGCATGCCGTTACCAAAACCAGCCCTACATTGGATAAGTTCTGTACTAGTCAAGCAACCCAAGCCAAAAGAAAATTGGTCTTTGCTGGATCTCCCTGTGGCTACTACAGACTTAAGGCTTGAAGTCCTGAGTTTTAGTCCTGCGCTCCCTGCTTTCCCAGACTCACAAGAAAAACTCAGTTCCTCAGTAGCTGTTACCAGATCAGAAGCACTAGATTTACTATGGGAAAATCCCCCATATTAATCAGGAAAAGAGTGGTTTATTTTTAAATTGATACAAAATCTAAATTAAACAGGTGAATAATAAGACAATTCAGAAAACTCTTTTGAGAATACACACGACAAAATAAGAAAGCTATCCTCCTAAGATGTACTTAAGCACTGAATCTCATGAAGCAAGGAAGCAGAGCATAAAAAATGTTTCTCATAAAAGCATCCCTTAAAGTTAATAGGATATGATAGAAAAGATGAGGGTATTAGCAAAGGGCTTCATCAGCTTTTATACAATAAATGGATGTTTTCCAGCAACCAATGAATACCAAGAAAGATCAGACACTTCCAGACTGTTGGCATAAGTGCAGCTTCTCACAGGGATGTCAGCTGCACTTACTTTCACAATTGGCTTCGGCTAGCCAAAACAAAAAATAAGCAGGTGAACTTATCGAAGAAACTTTCTCCTAAATTTTCATGGCAGATATTTCTTGAGAGCAAAAGAGTTAGGCCTACGGAGAAAAAGTAGTTTCTTCCCTGGGGGCAACATGATTAATAAGAAATCAAAGACTGTTTAGACAGATAAAAATTCACATATAATGTATCTTGGGCCTATTTAACGGTCAATCAATTAAATTAAAAATAACATCTCCAAAAAATGTCACGGGTGTTACATACAGCACTGATGTTACCTGTCTGTCATGGGTTTGGAGGGAAAGTTCCATCCTATGGGGAGTGGAAGGCGGGACATCAGGAGGAGGGGCTGTACTGTATATATATGTGGGGTTTGTGAGGAGAAGCTGGAGAAGAGCTGAGAGAAGAAGCTTGAGTGGGAGTCTGTGTGTCAGACAGGGTACTACTGTGTGTCAGTCAGTACCAACCTGATAGGTTCAGGTGTCTGTATGGTTAGCCAGAACTGATAGGTTCAGGGTCTGTGCTTCAAGTTAAGTGTTCTGTGTGAACCAAACTGTGTGTATGTATGATTGAGACTAAGCCACGTTACTGTATCTTATTCACTTGATCCTTTTATTTTTCCCTGTGTGTTATTTAATAAACCTTGTTCTTTTATTTGTTAAAAATCCATCCCTGGTCTGTGTGACTTCTTATAGGGAATGGTTGGTGGCAGCTTAGTGAAACTGTGGCATATCCCAGTAGGTCTGGGTTTGTCACATTGATTGGTGTCCAGCGTGTGGGATACGACTGGTCCAGTTGTCCAGTGGTACAGCAAAGCCTTGGCAAGTGTGCCCAGAGCAAGGGGGGTCTAGTCAGGGACAATCTGAGAGCACGTAGGTAATCTTCTAGGTGTACCTCACGGGGAGGTGCGCTAGTAGAAGAACGTGTAACCTCAGATTGGGGACTAGATTAGGGAGCTCTGAGGCAGCCTGTTTTGGCGGGAAAAAAGCTGAGGCAAAACTGTAAAGTAACAGTGATTTAGCCTGCCTGCTGCGAGGCCTAGCAGAGGGGGGTAGACTCTGGCTCGCAACTGTTGCAAGTTAGTGCTGAAGAACAGCAGTAATCTATAGAAAGCTGGTTCTGAGGCAAAAGAAAAAAAAAGTGGTCGCTTTATTTTGAGGCTTGACTTTTGAAAGCAGCCTGTTCTGGGGGGGGGGGGATTATGCCCTTGACTCGAAGCCAAATGGCAGAAATGGGTGAAGTGAAAGACCCCCAGGTTGACCAAGGTTCTGAGGATGAATTTGGCTCAGTGCAAGGTGACAGCACGGGAGAACAGAACCCAGAACTCAGAAAATTACTCCTAGCCCAACAGCATGAACTGAGGGTGAGGGAAATGGAGGAAAGATTAGAGAGAGAAAAAATGGAGGAAAGGGAAAGAGAGAAACAAAGGCAATTTGAATTAGAGAGAGAGAGAATGGAAAGAGCAGAAAGATTGGAGAGAGAGAAAATGGCGTTTGAGTTAAGAAAATTGGAACTGATGAATCAGAACAATAATAACAATAGGGATTCTGAGGGAGGCCAATTGTCTAAGACTGACCTGAAGAAATTCCCTGTGTACCACAAGGGAGATTGTCCTGAAGTGTTCTTTTCCCTAGTGGAAAGAGCGTTTGTGGACTTCTCAGTAAGGGAAACTGAGAAGATGACCATCATGCGATCTTTAATCAGTGGCAGCCTTGCAGAAGTCTATGCAGAGATGCCAGAGGAACTGATGAAAGATTTTGCAGAGTTTAAAAAACTGGTGTTTGCCAGACATGGGATAAATGCGGAACAGCTGAGGCAAAGATTCAGGTCAATCACCAAGAAACCAGAGCAGACTTTTACCCAAGTGGGGGCCCAATTGGTGAGGCTGCTAGAGAAATGGCTATCTCAGGAGGGGACAGAGACCTTTCAGCAGCTCAAAGACTTGATAGCGCTGGAACAGTTCTATTCAGTCCTGCATGGGGAACTGAAATTCCAGGTGAGGGAAAGGAAACCGAAATCTGTGGCAGAAGCAGCCGAGATCGCAGATTTTATTTCCCAAATAAGAAAGCCCTTGGGTGAGGGGAAATCGATGGGGAAACCTAAAGAAACCTACAGCAAGTACTCTCAGGGACCAGGGAAAAGCCAGCAAGGGGGAGGGGCCCATGGTGAAGGGAAGCCCTCAGACACGAAACCAAGACCTCAGATTTTGGAGGGAAAACCAAAACAAGATGAGAAAGACTCAAAATATAGCAGAAAATGTTATTTCTGTCAGGGAAAGGGCCATCTAATCTCAGAGTGTGAGAAATTAAAGCAGCTAAAAGGAATTGTGCCTCAGGATTCGAGTGGAACCAAGCCAAAAGCTGTGTTCTGTGTCCAGAAAGAGCAAAGCCCCTTGTCACTGAGGGAGCCTGTTGCCATGGCTACTCAATCTGGAACAGTTACATCTGCTGATCAGGCTGAGGAAAATGGTCCTCTTGTGGAGGTCAAGCGCTGCTTGCTCGTGAGAACAGATTCTCAGTTGTTTGAAACAGCAGGGGTGGACGTAGGAATACTTGACCATCAGTATCGGGGGCTGAGGGACACTTGTTCCCAGGTGACCCTGTGCCATCCAGATATTATTCCTAGGGAATATGTAATCCCAAATGAGAGCATGAAGGTGGCAGGGATTGAGGGGCAGGTGATCTCACTGCCAGTAGCGGAGGTACCTGTGAACTTTCAAGGCTGGAGGGGAGTTTGGCGGCTAGCGATTTCATCGACTCTGCCAGCAGCCGTGCTCGTGGGAAATGACCTGGCTGAACATGTGAAACGGGTGCTAGTGATTACACGTTCACAAGCCACCACGGGGACAGTTCAGGGGGGTAATGATGAGCCCGAGACGGAAGCAGAGGGGAGTTCAGAAGCTGTGGTGGAAACCTTAACCACAGACAGCCGATTTGGCCAAGAGCAAAAGGCAGACGCCACTCTCCAAAAGTGTTTTGAACAGGTGACTGACGCCCAGCTAACACCTGAAACCCCAGTGAGATTTCTAGAGAAAAAGGGGATTTTGTATAGAGAGACCCTGAGGAATATCTCAAAAGGGGGAGATGGGATCCGAAGTCAGCTAGTGGTACCTGAAAAGTATCGCCCCATGATCTTACAAAGGGGGCACTCTGACATGTTTGCTGCGCACTTAGGGGTGAACAAAACACAGCAGAGAATCACACAGAATTTTTACTGGCCTGACATAGGGAAGCAGATCAGGGAGTTCTGTAAACAATGTGATGTGTGTCAAAGGCAGGGGAATAGCCGCGACAGGACCAAAGCAAAGTTGTGCCCTTTGCCTGTGATTGACACTCCGTTCAAATGCATAGGGGTGGATATTGTGGGACCTTTGCCCAAGGCCACAAAGAGGGGGAACAGGTTCATTCTCACCATTGTGGACCATGCCACGAGGTACCCTGAAGCCATTCCCTTGACTAACATTGAAACTAACACAGTGGCAGATGCCTTGGTGGGGTATATGTCCAGGATGGGATTTGCCTCAGAAATAATCACAGATTTGGGCGCATCGTTCACATCGAAGCTCATGAAACGGTTATGGCAAATCTGTGGAATTAAGCACAAGGAAACCACTGCCTATCACCCTGAAAGTAATGGGTTAACTGAGAAGTTCAATGGGACTCTAATGCGCATGATTAGGGCTTACTTGGCAGAGAATCCAAACAATTGGGACCAGAAGCTGCAATCCCTTTTGTTTGCTTATCGATCAGTGCCACAAGCCAGTACCGGGTTCAGTCCGTTTGAACTTTTATTTGGGAGAAGGGTGAAAGGGCCCCTTGATTTGATCAAACAAAATTGGGAGCAGATCACCCAGGATGACCCACAAGACGTTGTGACATACATAGACACCTTGATGAATGACCTAAAGAGAAACCTAGAGCTGGCAGCAGAAAACCTGCAAGCTCAGAAGGTCAGACAGAAAACATGGTATGACCACAAAGCTAGAGAGAGGCACTTTGACCCAGGGGAGGAAGTGCTTTGGCTTAGGCCCTGCAGAGAGAACAAACTGCAGCTCAAATGGGCAGGACCATATAGGGTCATTTCCAAGATGTCAGACCTGAACTACCTTATAGAGCAGGAGGAGAACCAAGCAAGGAGGGTGGTTCATGTGAATGCCCTAAAACCCTACTACAGAGGGGAACAGAGGGTTTTATTTGCGATAAAAGCAGCTGAGAGTGAGGAAGCTGAATTACCCTTCTGGGAGGGTAGAGGGGAAGTAAAATACAACCCAGAGGAGGTAAAGATCAGTCCTGCACTCACCCAAGACCAGCAGCAAGAACTAAAAATGCTGCTCATTAAATATCAACAGGTGTTTTCCAACAAGCCGGGGATAGTGAAGGGAGTGATGCATCGGATCCACACAGGGGATGCACCCCCGCAGGCAGTATCCCCATACCGAGTGACGGGACCCTATAGGGACAAGGTGCGGAAGGAGCTGGACGAGATGCTTAGAGAGAACATAATCGTCCCCTCTTCTAGTCCTTGGTCCTCTCCGATAGTCCTAGTGGACAAGCCTGATGGGAGCATTAGGTTTTGCGTAGATTACAGGAAATTAAACCGTGTAACCACTCCTGATGCCTACCCAATGCCCAGGCTAGACAACCTGATTGAAACCATAGGGGGTTGTCGGTTCATTTCCTCATTGGACCTGGTAAAGGGATATTGGCAATTAAGAATTGATCCCAGGGATCAAGAAAAGACCGCCTTTTGCAGCCCTTTTGGTCTCTATGAGTTTCGAGTCCTGAGCTTTGGTCTCAGAAATGCACCAGCCACATTCCAAAGGCTGATGGACCAGACCTTGGCGGGGCTCAGTGACTTTACTGTGGCCTACATTGACGACATAGGGATCTTCAGTAATACCTGGGAAGATCACCTGAAACACCTGGAGTTAGTGCTGCAGAGGTTAAGTGCAGCAGGGCTAACAGTAAAGGCGAGCAAGTGTCAGCTGGGTAGCCCAGAAATAAAATACTTGGGTCACATAGTAGGGGGAGGAGTGATAAAACCCCTCGAGGCCAAGATAGAAGCAGTTCGTGATTGGCCCAGACCCAACACCAAGAAAAAAGTCAAATCATTTCTTGGGTTGGTGGGCTACTACAGAAAGTTCATCCCGAGGTTTAGCGAGATTGCGGCTCCGCTGACCGATCTGACGAGGAAGAAGGCTGATGACCGCATCCCGTGGACCAGCGACTGTGAGGAGGCGTTCCGGAGGTTGAAGGAGGCGCTCATCAACTATCCAGTGCTGCGTGCTCCAGACTTCGACCGGGAGTTCATCATCTACACCGATGCGTCTAACAGCGGGGTAGGAGCAGTTCTTTGCCAGGAGGATGAGAATGGTGACCAGCATCCAGTGTCCTACCTGAGTAGGAAACTCCAGAAAGGTGAGAGACATTTGGCAACCGTGGAGAAGGAGTGCCTGGCCATAGTCTACGCGATCCAGAAGGCCAAGCCTTACATCTGGGGAAGACATTTTATTCTGTGCACTGACCATTCACCACTGCAATGGTTAAAGACAATGAAAACCCACAATAGTAAACTTATGAGGTGGGCTTTAAACCTGCAAGACTATGACTTTGAAGTGAAGGTGGTCAGAGGGTCAGTGAACTGTGTTGCTGACGCCTTGTCAAGAAGACCTGAAGAATGAAGACGGCGAAAGAAACATGGACTATGTATATATTTTGATGACAAAAAGTCAAATGTGTCTGTTTATTAAACATGTTGGTTTGTATGAATAAAGGTAACTTGATGTATTGTTAATGGTAAATGTTTAAATGCCTAATAGAGTGTAAGTATAAGTAAGTATGGTATTGTATGTTATTATATGACTGTTTTTGTTTGTTTTGGGTCCAGGTTGTTTTTTTTGGTGAAAAGCACCTTAGCTTTCCCCCTACAAAACAACTTATAAAGAGGGGAGGTGTTACATACAGCACTGATGTTACCTGTCTGTCATGGGTTTGGAGGGAAAGTTCCATCCTATGGGGAGTGGAAGGCGGGACATCAGGAGGAGGGGCTGTACTGTATATATATGTGGGGTTTGTGAGGAGAAGCTGGAGAAGAGCTGAGAGAAGAAGCTTGAGTGGGAGTCTGTGTGTCAGACAGGGTACTACTGTGTGTCAGTCAGTACCAACCTGATAGGTTCAGGTGTCTGTATGGTTAGCCAGAACTGATAGGTTCAGGGTCTGTGCTTCAAGTTAAGTGTTCTGTGTGAACCAAACTGTGTGTATGTATGATTGAGACTAAGCCACGTTACTGTATCTTATTCACTTGATCCTTTTATTTTTCCCTGTGTGTTATTTAATAAACCTTGTTCTTTTATTTGTTAAAAATCCATCCCTGGTCTGTGTGACTTCTTATAGGGAATGGTTGGTGGCAGCTTAGTGAAACTGTGGCATATCCCAGTAGGTCTGGGTTTGTCACAACGGGTTCTTAAAGAGAGTTCATGGCGGATCAGGAGACACCCATTCTTCTTTTCTGAATGTTTTCCTTCCTCAGTATATTTTAAATTGTTTCACTGCTTTTCTGGCTATGTTATTGTGCCTATCTCTGTGCGGGAAGAATTGCAATGTGTTATGTGTCATAAGACAGGAGGGCCTGGCGTGCTCTCGTCCATGGGTTCACAAAGAGTCGGACATGAATAAACAACAACTACATGTGTTGTCAAGTCTCAGCTGACTTTCAGTGACCTTCATAAGTATTGTCAAGACATGTGAGATATTTATGGAGTAGTTGTGTCAATGCCATCCACCTGTGTACGTCAGTGGCAAAGCAGGGATTTGAATCCAAATCCCAAGTCCTAGTCCATCTCTCTGTCCACTACACCACACTGCTTCTATAGCAGGAAGTACTGGGAAATTAATACATGATAGAAATACACAGCAGCAATACCATGTCTGTACTGTTCTCTTGCCAAAAAACATGAATCAAGTGGCGATGCAGAATCATCTCCACTGATAAAAAGAGAGCATTGATAGGTTAGAGCTAGATAGGAGATGGAAGGTGTTGGAGAGAGACCAGCAAGGTCTCTGTAGCAATGAACTGACACTCTACACTCTCCATTTTAAAGGGTTCCCTTGATTAACTAGATTTATTCTGGTATCTCTGTGCAATCCCTCTGCCATCATTAACCTCTCTTTTCTATCCCTTTACTTGTCTATATGTTGAGACAAATGACTATGGCAGGAAAAGAAGTTGCAAAAATACTTGACTTCTATGGGGCTCAAATTCGTAACTTTACTATCATCATGCTAAAATCCATTAAGCTACTAAACTGAGCCTATGATTCTCTTTCTGGGTTCCCTCCTCCTCTTATATAGGCAGCTTTTCTAGCTGAAACTTTCATTAAGCAACATGGGTTCCTAGACAAACTTTACCATCTGCCATCAGCTAAAATATTTAGAAGATATTGGCTGAAACCCAGTAGTACGTCACAATAGGCCTACTGAATCAGTGGAATGTACATAGGTGTTGACTCACCAAGTTCCTTGTGATGCAATGGGCCTTCTTTTGTTGCTACATATACAGTAGCTGGTTTTCAGCCTTTGTTGTTGTTGTTTAGTCGTTTAGTTGTGTCCAACTCTTCGTGACCCCACGGACCAGAGCACGCCAGCTAAAGCCAAATATGCCCTTCCTTGTCCTTATATTTCCCATCTTTCAAAGATGCAGCAGAAATAGAGAAATCAGCACATAATGTCCAACTCCTGAAAAGTTTATTAGAGGGAAAAAATGCCATTAAGTTGTTTGAGTTGTATCTACTTTGGCCTAAATCCAACAGCATATTAGCGCCATAGTGGTGAACAGACTGACCCATCTTCTCTCCCTTCTCAGCACCAAACTTACTGATGCCTCAAAATCAGTTCTAGATAGTTCTGGTGAAAGTTTCTGGAGTGCTACAGTAAGGCAGGTAGTACCCATTGTCGTGCAGTGAACAGAGTGACAGAATAGACTCTGGAGGCGAGGGTTCCAATCTCCACTTGAGCATGGAAACTCACAGAGAGAGTGGAACTGATAAAACCACTTCTTAAATATCTCACTTACCTTGAAAGCCCTATTATAGTCACTATAAATCAGTTCCAACTTGACGGCACAGAACAACAACAGTAAGGAGCTTCTCCATTCTACTGATAGAGACAATTCAATCAACACACATTCTTTACTGAATTTAGGCAAATAAGGTAATGTAAATCCTATCAAATTAAGCCATTTGACCTCCTTCCTACATCAACACTGGCAGGCACCACTCTCAAATGCACCTCTGCCATTTTTTAAGTGGAAGTCATCACAATGACTCTCCTCATAATGATCACTATATATTATAATGGCAAACATGAGACATCTGTTTCATCCTGAATATAGGACCATCACTATGACTCTGTAAACATTTTCATGCAAATAATTCAGATGCACATCTATGAGTTATCAACTCAGGCATTGGCCCTGTTTTAGGAACTAAAATTGATTTTCCAGGTCTAAGGCTTTGGATCTGAAATCTCAGGAAACAGGCTGTTATTAACTTGCCAGCCCAAGAGTTTGATGCTCACTCATGGCTTCAAATCATGACATTTAGAAATTTAGAAATAAACATGGTGATGATGCATTATCTCGAGCTGCTACCGGTAGAATAAAGCATGCTGCTTACATGCCGCCCCATAGCACTTCAAGCACTCTCTGGGCAGTTTACATAATTACAAGTTAATTACGCAGTCTACACATTGCCGCCGCCCCCCCAAGCCCCAGCAAGCTGGGTACTCATTTTACCAACCTCGGAAGGATAGAAGGCTTGAGCCTGGATGGAACCCCAGGTCATGAGCACAGTTTTGGCTGCAGCACCGCAGTTTAACCACTGCTCCACAAGGCTTCAAATCTCATCACAGAGTGTCTCTCTTATCATACATGCACACCATTTTGCAGTGGTTGCTGACGGGTTACCATCCCCACTCCACTCACTGGCCCTGGAATCTTAGAGAATAGGATACTTACTGGCCTGGTAAACTTAATTATCATGTGATGTAAAATATACCATCAAGTGATATATGTATCTATTTAATTCTACCCTCAAAAACAGTGAAAATTAGAGACAAAACAGAGATGGTTAAAAGCTGCGTGACACCCATCATATTGGAGCATGTGCTATATCAGTAACAAGTTCTAAACAAGAGCTATCCATTAAATGGGTTTTGGGGTTTTTTTTCTGTTTTCTTTTTTTATCCAATGTACATGTATTACAATAAGGTGAAGTAATAATTATAAAAAGTAATTGCAGGTGGCCACATTGCACTCTATCATACTGGGTGACAAATGGCATGAAACATTAGGGAAGCCCTCCCCAAAACACAAATGGCTTTTATCCATGACTTAAGCAGAGATGAAACAATAACTTTAAAGTAAGAAGAGAGATCGCAGTGATGGGAAGGTGATCAGTCTAAATGGCACTAAGTGCTTAATTTGTTGCTTGCCCCATTATAGCCTGCATTAATCACTGTGATCTGTAAATGAGGCTTTAATACCTCCAGCCACAACTGGAGAAGTTTAAAAATCTTATACTGTATAAGGCATTTGCCATTGCTCTGCTAAATTAATAACCTGCTGGGAACTTCACAAGATAATTCTTGCTAGGAATGTGCACTATTTTAGAGGAAATATTCAAACACAGAGAAAATCAGGAGGATCTGTGCAATTCCAGGGAGACTATTGAGTGAGGAGGGAAAACCCTCAGGTCATGCACTGGATGGAATACTGCCCTCACTGCTCTTTTTTTTAATTCCATGCAGCATGGGATTTTATGAAGTTTTTAAACAAAGATACCCAGCAATTGGAATTGAGAAGACTAACTGACAGGTTCCAAAGGTAAGTGACAATAAAATGAGAGATCTCCCTTGGACATTCCAGTTACTTAAGCAGTAGGAAGGGGCAGAGTGAGGTCTGCCTGTGCTATATTGTAGCCATTCCATCATACAGTACATTTGACACAGATGTAGAATGGCATGATAGACTTCCATCATCATAGCTTTCTAGGATTTGTTCTATTTTTGTTTCTTATTTAGCTTCATTAGATTACTGGAGAATTTAGTAATAGGCCTGAGTGTATGTGTGACTACGAACGAAAGCTTGTACTCCTCTTGCATGGGCCTTGATTGAATAGATCAGAATCCGTGCTCTTCCACACACAGGAAATCCCTCTAGCAAGTGTACAGAAACCATCAGCCAGGCAGATTTACACAAACACAATCAAGTTTAAAAAGGGAAGACAGTAGCATGATCTTCCGGTCAACTGTGTCCTGAAATTGATGTGACTGCGCATATCCCACCTCTACACCAACAGAAGAGATGAAATTTGTCATGAGAGAAAAATTTGGCACTGCTGCACTAATCTTTGCCCTCAAAAGCATAGGATTTAAACAATAAGGGGTATAAAGAGTGCAAGTTTTTATTGCAGACATATTTCCTTTTTCACATTCCTTGAAGAATACCATGTCCTACTCACTAGTTGTTTTGATCTAATGGACTTTAATTCACACAATGCACAACTGGCAAATGCTATCAGGGCAATTTATGGTCTTAAAAACTGAAGCTTGTTGTTAAAATAATAAGCAGAAAATAAAACACCTGGTTTCATCATTCAGAGTTGCAGGCTCTTGAGCCAGATGATGTGCTACTGATCCACAGGCATTTGTGCATCGGCATTGCCAAAACAAATTAATTACTAGTAATTCATAATTTGTAACTACATTACTCTTTCGATTTCTTCCAACTGTACTGTTCCATGATTCTATGTTGTGAATTTCTTGCCTTGGTAGAAGCTTATGTTAAGTGACCCTTAGGATTCCATATAATTCTATTATTCTATTTCTTTAATTTTTTCTATTTTGATACCTTCTGCTTCATGTTTCCATATATTTTAAATGGTAGGGAACTGGCTTTATAAAGCTTTTAATATGAAACTTTGAGAGAACTTCTCTTTTTTATTATTACTTCCAAGCACTCCATTTTTAAAAAAGAAAAATATGGCTTAGTATGAAGACATAAAATGCATATCAAACAGGGCCACAAGATTAACTATGGCTCTTTGGAAGTAAACTATTGCTAACTATGAGATAATCAGTTACATTTTAATTAAAATATAATTAAAGCAACATAAGTGTTTAAATGTAACATAATGGTGTAATCAGACTTGTTTGCAAATCTTCCCTTAAAATAAGATTTCATCACAGAAGAGTGAACCCTTCGAAATATGTAATCTATTGTCTACTCAACAGAAAGCCACTCACAGTTCAATGGGATTTTTGTGTGTGCTGTGTGCTATCAAGTAAGAACCCATACAGAGCAATCCTATTAGAGTTTTCAAGATAAGTGAAGGAGTAGTTTACTAGTTTTAACTTTTGCATTTCCATGGCCAAGTGGGCATTTAAATCCAGGTCTCCTGATTACTAGTCTGTTACTATAGCAACTACACTCACTAGGATTTATTTGCAGGTAAATATATGCAAGATCGAACCCTTAACCCCTACAATAGTTACAGTTACGACATTATCTTCATATTCCAAAGGTAATTTCTACATCTTTCCCTGCAATCTCAAGCATAGCTGTTGCACTAATGACACGCCTTTTTCCATTTTCTTTGTGCAGCTGCTGTTTTTGAATGATAGTGGTATTATGAACCATTGTGCTTATCTTTATAGGCATTAAGGAATGAATCGGCTCTAGGGGGTTGTGAATGCATTACTTTATTTCTTACTTTGCAAACAAAGGATATTACTGAATCTTACCTTTAAGGTGTTAGGGACAGTGCTAGAGGCAATTTACTTGAATGACCAGTCCAACCAGTAACACCACATTTTTGACAGATAAGTTGCTTCATAGAAACTTTATTGCCACAAATTTGACAGCATTTTAAAAAGAAAAATGGGGAATTATATTCTGCCATTTAGCCTGCAAGCCTTTCTACTATTTCTCTGTGACTATTTGGTGGACTATTGTGAATACGTTTTTGTGGGATTTCTGTGGCACTTTTAGTAACAGTAGCAACTTCAGTGATATGAGGAGAGTGCACCCCCTAAATGGAACTGGGTGGGTTATGTATTTCCCCACAGCCTCTTCAGAAGGTTCTCCATTCCTGCTGTGCTCACAACACATCAGATTGCATATTTATTTATTTATTTATTTATTTATTTATTTATTTATTTATTTATTTATTTATTTAGTTATTTATTTATTTAGTTATTTATTTAGTTAGTTAGTTAGTTAGTTAGTTAGTTAGTTAGTTAGATGCCGCCTGCACGCTGCAAGAGTCTCCGGGTGGCTTTCTACATCAATTAAAACAGTTCAGTTAAAAACAGACACTAAAAAATAAAAATAAAAACAAAAAACAAAAACAATCTAAAAAACAATCTAGATCCATGACTTATTAATTAAAATTTAAACCTTCAGTTAAAACCTCCAGTTAAAAAACCTCCGGAACAGGAAGGTTTTAACCTGGCGTCGAACTGTCAGTAACCTCATATGATAATACATGCCAATTTCTTTATCACATTTCCAACAAGCTTTAGAATAATCTGAATTTATTATATTCATTTTCACCAGAGTCATATACCATCTTAAACTGATTTTTAAAAAAAAAAAAATCCTTTATTCTCATCTTAATCTTAAAACTCTCATCCTTCAAATTTTTATCCAATCCTCTATTTGGATTTCTGTCTTTAAATCATTTTCCCAAATTGATTTCAAATCTTCTGTTTTTGTCTCTTTTTCCTCTTGTTCCAAAATTAGGTTATATATTCTACTTACTACTCCCTTCATCAAATCTTCTTTCTACATATCTTCATATGATGATAGAAGCTGTTCGTACTTAGTGTATTCTCTACATTTGCCATTAATTTTCAGCCATTCATTTGTCCATATCTAATTGGATATAGTTATACCATGACAATCTATTTGTTTGAAGTTTAACTATAATCAGATCTTTCAATCTCACTTTAATCATCCAATCCTTCAATCTAGCAACTTTTTGTCCTTAAACAAATCAACTAAACCCTTCAAGTTTGTTGGGAAGTTTTCTATTTTAGTCACTAATTTTAATAGTGAAGTAAAGGGACATAACTTTTTTTTCTATCTATTCCATACATATAACATGTTTCTTAAAAAAGAGTTGTTCAGCTGATTTATTGCATTTCTTTTTACTACATTAAATAAATATTTTTCAGCATTCCCATTTATTTCTGAGGATTCCGTATCCCACCAATTTAACTTTCCTTGTTATATATAAAATCTCCAATAAACCATAACTGATTCACTATATAATAATTTTTTATATTAGGAATACCTAAACCTCCATTTTTTTAACCTTATACCAATATCTTTTATTTATTCTAGATTTTTTTAACCTTTATTACAAATTCCATTAATTAATCTCTGTCAATACTTAAGATCTTCTTCTTCTAATTGTATTGGGAGCATCCTGAATAAAGAAGTAATTTTTGGTAATATTTTCATTTGAAAATGAAAACTCTTTTTCCCTTACTTTCAGGTAATTTTGCTGGAACTTGATTTATAGTCTGTTTTAATGTTTGAAATTGCAATCAGTACTCACACAGTGGCTGCGGATTAATTCAGAAATTCACCATTCATACAGGATGCAATGAGAATCACATTTCAGCCCACAAGCCTGCTGATCCTTTTACTGTATAGTTTCCATTGAAGCAACTTTCTCATTTAAAGCTTTAGGCTCTTCTATAGAAAACCATGTAAAAGTACTTAACAGTAGAGATGGGGGTATTCGTATTCATCTCCAGGGAAGAGGAAGATGAATATCATCACCAACACAGGTGGCCAGACCCTTTGGAACCACCCCTAAGAACTAGCTGGTCCACTTACTGCTTGCAGTGCAGCACACCCTGGCTGTTGTTGTGCATGCTGTGTCAATTGCAGGATCTACCTGGTTGATGCTTCCCTGCCTTGCTGTGCTGCTGACCACTGGGCAGCTGAACTGGGAGACTTGTCATCCCACCTCCTTGGCAGAGTGGTTAGCAGCGCAGGAAGGCAGGGAAGCACGAGCCAGGTTGCATCCACAATTGGCTGCGCATGCCGCACCTCAATCTGTGAGTGGACCTGCTAGTTCTGGCAAAGGGCCCAGCCACCTGTGGTGGCAATATTCGTATTTGTCTCCCCATCTCTAATCAGAATGATTTCATAACAGGGATCGTGACCTTCCCCTTCCCATCCATTACTCTTTTCCTTTACTTTCAAGTAACACATGCAGGAATTACACCATCTCTTGTCACAGTTTATCATGGTAATAGATAAAAACCATTTGAGACCTGAAATGAGGTAATTCCTGCATGAGAAGGGGGAAGTGATTTGAATGACACTCTCAGAGCTGCCATTCAAGTAATTAACAGCACTAAACTGTTCCTTCTTCACAACAAAATGGCTTTCTCACATGACCTGACAGGATTCAGGACTAGTATCTGATACCCCATATTAAAATCACAGAGCTTTGCTTTCACATTTATCCCTCCCCCTTCCATCTTCCATCTGAACATGATGCCCCAACTGCCTATGTCATCAAAACACCACTTATAATTATAAAAATGTTTCACAACTAACTACGGGGGTGGGGGGGAACCCTGTTCAAATAATTTTGGCTTCAAAAAGTAGAAGCATCTCAGCAACAGGGGGAAAAAACCCTTTTTGGGAGTAAAAAGAGACTTGGCCAATTCAAATCAGCCATCGCATCATACGGTCAGTAAAAAACGATAAGATGGACACAACACCCTGAAAAGGAATGAGCAGAAACTAAAACATCCATTTCCTCTTGGAGGAGTTTTAGCAAGAGGTTCTGGATTTCTAAGCAAAATAATATATTAGTAACAGATGGTGACTTGTGTGTGTGTGTGTGTGAGTGAGTGAATTAATCTTTAGTATCTTGAGTGTGAGTTTTAAAGTCACACAACACTTCCTAAGCAAGATGATGAAGAAAAAGGTGTCAGGTGTAGCTATGAAAAAAAAAAGTAAAATACAGCCAGGTGCTCAGGAAAAATAATTATAGGCAATTAGGAAGCTGGGATATTCTGAGAACTGGAAGAATTAGAATTTCACTTAAACTTGGGAAGACCCACATTTGGGAGCAGTTTCCTACACTGAATAAATCATGCTTGTGCACCAGTATCCCTTGTTCAGTTAAGCCGAGAAGGAAAAGCACAGCCTGCTACCCACTTCCTTTCATTCATCATAGCAGAGCTTGAAAACATTAAAAAAAAAATACTGGAATTGCCAGGATCCCCAAGAACCTGGGAGTTGTAATCCAATTTCCAAGCTGTGGACTATAATAGATTACATCCTCCTGCTCAAACCACACTCTCACAATCATTTTCTATTTAATAAAGTAAGAACAAGGGGAATTGCTTTTTTTAAAACTAGGAATCAGCTTTAAACAAGGAGCACACTTACTTTCTTCATTTCTTCCACTGAGTTGCTGTTCCAGCCTGACCTGCTACAAGCATCAACAATGCTGGCTTCCTTCCTGCTTCTTGATGCTGTAAAGAAAAGAAGGAATGTTACACATATGCCAATCAGCTTTGGTTCTTCAAAGTGAGGACTGTTAATCAGGCTGATGGCAGAGCAGCAGGAGGGCCAAAAGACTGTAGGCTTTCAAACTATTTTTTACGGGGAAATATGGTCAACCAGTGAGATAAAGGGATGCAGCCAGAACAGGGCTTTAGTTGCTTGTTTTAATCTTATCTATTCTGACCCATTCTGCAAGTGAGTGGATAGCAGCATTAGCCACAAAATCAAATACCTACAACTTTGCTACCCACTGTGACTTTTTTTTATATTACATTTTAATCCCATAATGTGATTTTCAGATCATAGGAGGACCTCTTGGCGGAGCTCCTCCAAAAGTAAATGAACTTTTTAGTTGCAGCTCATTCCCTTTCAGTGGGTTGCCTCCATATTATTGTTCCCCGGTGGAAATGCCTGCTGTGCACAGCTGGAGCTGGTGCCAAACCTACAGACCCCGTGCAAGAAGAACGAGTGTTTGACAAGCTATGGAAGGTTCTTCCATATGTTTAAGCTGGGTTTTGTTTTTTTTCTTTAAACCCACTGCCTTTGTGATGCCATGTTTCTGATGTGACCGAGTGACATACTGGTGGAGGCATGAGCCATATGCTCTAGTCTAGACATTGATTGACCACAGCATTTCTAATGGACAAGCTGCTTTAAATATAATTTGAATACTAATAACACATGCTTTTATTGATAGCCTGTGCCTTAAGAATTCCCGGTCTGGTATAGTGGATAGAGTGATGGACTAGGACTCTGGAGTATGGGGTTTGAATCCCCACTTGGCCATGGAAACTGGGGCAGTGAAACTGTTAAACCCACTCCTTAAAATATCTCACTTACCTTGAAAGCCCTATTAGAGTCATTTTAACTTGGTCCCAATTTGAACACACACAACCTAAAGAAGGTTCTGATTTACGAACTTCCCTTCCTTCAAGTAAATCTCACTTACCTTTTGACGAGCCACTTCCCCATGGCTTTACCATTGGGAAGGAATCGATTGGAAAAATCCACCAGTCAACATAGATATTTGACAGCTAGAGATTCTGCAAATTTATAGCTGAAGAAAAGATTATAGATTTGAAATGGAGCACTATGTGCACTAAGTACTCTTCTTGTTTCACTTGGAGATTAAAAACATGTTGTTTAGTCGTTAAGTTGTGTCCGACTCTTTGTGACCCCATGGACAAGAGCACGCCAGGCCCTCCTATCTTCCACTGCCTCCCGGAGTTGGGTCAAAATTGTTTCACTTGGAGATTAAAAACATACCAGATATAAATCTCAGTTTACTGGAACTTTGTTCCTAATAACTATGTTTAGGATTGCCACCTACCTCCCTCTCCACTCCCACAGCTTACGAGGCCAAATAAAATATATCAATTTGTATGGATGTGATTTCATGCAAGGCTCAGTCCACCTACAAAACAGATTGTGAGTGGAAATAAAAATGGCAGGGTTTTGCAGTTTGCCGAATCGCACTATATGGACCATGATGCCAGTTGCTGAAGCTAGCTTAACTGGTATATACTATACATATACAGATGGGCAATACCATAATCAGATTGACTATATTCTCTGCAGCCAAAGATGGAGAAGCTCTATACAGTCAGCAAAAACAAGACCTGGAGCTGACTGCGGCTCTGATCATCAGCTTCTCATAGCAAAATTCAAGCTTAAACTGAAGAGAATAGGAAAACCACTGGGCCTTACAAATAGCAGAGAAGGGAAACAAAATGCAAGGGAGATAAGGAAAGTTACAGAAAATTGAATGCAGACTTCCAAAGAATAGCAAGGAGAGACAAGAGGGCATTCTTAAATGAACAGTGCAAAGAAATAGAGGAAAATAATAGAAAAGGAAAAACCAGAGATCTGTTCAGGAAAACTGGAGATATTAAAGGAACATTTTGTGCAAAGATGAACATGATTCCAACAGAAGCTCCTGGAGTCCTTAACTCCCTCCAGGAGCCTCCTGGAGGGAGTTAAGGACAATCTTCTTCTTTCGGTTGGTTCTCCAGTTGCCATAAAATCTGTTATTGGTGACTCTCACAACCTGTGCCTATAGAAGTACTGCCAGGAGATTCAGTTGCCACCAGCACTATTGAAAAGGGTCTAGTAGCACTCACAATGAGACTTAGGCTGCTCTTACTCAGAATCTCCGTCTTCTACTTTTAAATGTTAGTAGATGAAGAACAAACTGATCTTCCCACCCAAATTTTACTGCTAAAAAGAAAAAGGGGGAAAAAAGAAAAGACTTGGGATAACAAGTATAAGACTTTTGCTTATACAGAAAAATCTTAGTTAACCATCCCAGAATATGACTTTTTTGTGCTTCTTTGAAATCTTTCTTTTCTTTATTTATATCAGGGTGTTGCACAATTTAAAATTGTGGACTTATATGAGAGATAGGTAAAATTAAAAACAAATTAAAAGATTAAAATTACATTTGACGAAAATTGGACTAACTTCAATAGTGTTAATCTCAGCCATTTGCTAGATCTTCTTTTGTAAACATGGTGGGGCATAAATTGCATGCACCTGAGTGCTGGGACAGTGTCTCCTACCAGGACAAGACTCTAAGTAGACCACCTAGAAGTCACTTGATTGATTTCAAGTGAAGTAGGAAGATCAAAGAATAATCAAGTAGAATGGAGCTACTTGGATACAGGATAACTTTTCTGTGAATGCACAGAAATTCTTTGAAATGTGACTTCCTAAGTAAGTCACAACTACTCAGTGTTCTTCCCCTCGTTTCTAGGAGAGGCTTGATTTGATTCTTGACATTTTCATTTAATAAACAAAAAAAGTGTGACAGGGAAAATAATAATTATAGGTGATAAGGTAAAGGTAAAGGTTCCCCTTGACAATTTTTGACCAGTCGTGTTCGACTCTAGGGGGCAGTGCTCATCCCCATTTCCAAGCCATAGAGCCAGCGTTTGTCCGAAGACAATTTTCCGTGGTCACATGGCCAGTGCGACTTAGACACAGAACACTGTAACTTTCCAACTGAAGTGGTTCCTATTGATCTACTCACATTTGCATGCTTTCGAACCGCTAGGTTGATGGGAGCTGGGACAAGCGACGGGAGCTCACTCCGTCGCATGGATTCGATCTTACGACTGCTTGGTCTTCTGACCCTGCAGCACAGGCTTCTGCGGTTTAGCCCACAGCACCACCACGTCCCTCATCCCAATTATAGGTGATATCCATAGGTAAATAAATATTAGAAAGGCAACATTCCTATAACAACAGAAATTAGGTTTCAGTCTTGGGAACCTGCAGAGAGAAAGATATAATCTCATTTCTGAGCTTATGATTTTTAAAAAACACAAAACTTGTGCCACTTCCTCTCCCATGACAGCTTCTGTTGTTCAACCTTATTAGTACTGTCTTTTAATTTCCAAAGCAAATTCTACATGGTGTCATTTTTCAGAACAGGATTTTGGCAACGGTATCCCAAGAAACTTGAAGAGTTCATTGAGTCACATTATTTGTTTTCTGTTTCTGTTCCTATTCTATCTCAGCATTTACACTGGAAACGTAATTCCTCACTTTATGCTGGTAATTGGACAGTAGAGAAATGTGGTCTCATTCGAAAAGCTTATGGGTCATCATCAGGTACCTGCAGTTAGTAATGTGGAGGCAAAGGTTTACACGCAGCCGTGTGGGGTTAAGTAGGCTCTCTATATGCAACAGTAGAGTATTTGGCTTGTTAAAAGTTAATAGCATTTATAAAGGCTGAGAGAAAGGGGGAAAGGCATGAATGTTATAACCTCAGCAGGAAAAATAGACAGGTATAGAATCCCAAATACTCTTTAGTACAACATCATTTCCTTTGGCAGAGCAATGGCAAAATTAATGCTGACACACACACACAAAAACTGCACCTGCCTACTAGAAGCAATCTTTTACATTCAGTATTTGTTAAATATACATATACTATATATGTGTGTGTGACCTGTGAGTGAAAGAGAGGAAATACTCTCTAAGGGTTCAGAATCTGGATTCTGTTTTGTTTGTGTTTTTATCAATTAGTCAGCCATTGAGTATTTAGAATTAGGCTTTTGATTCTGCAACATCTTTTGAAAAAGCTACTTTTTGATAACTCCCAGTTGTAGTCCAAAAAGGTCATTTGACTAAGATCTCATCCTAGAAAAAAAGAATCAGGATGTAGACTGAACCTCACAGTTAGTGAATTGAAAGTTTGTGCTCTCACTCTTCATTCAGCCACAAGTGATGCCCAATTACCGTTCCTTCCAGAATAGCTAAACTTTTGTCCCTTGAAGTCTGTTATATATGTCCTGGGATAGACTGCTCTGTGATAAACCTGAGGCTTTTTATGAAATACTGTGCTCAAGAAGAAAAAGGAGCTGTCATATATATCAGAGGCAAGCCATCAAGTATGAGTCTTTAGTACTGATAACAAGAGTACCAAATACTAGCATAGTCTCTGAGGGACCGAAGGAGACCTGGACTAGTTGCTCCCTACACTACCTTAGTGGGTTCCTCATTTCACCAGTTTATCAGGTGAGCAGGGATAATTAGTAGCGTATCAGACAAAACAAAACACCAGAGGCAAAAATGTTGTGGCACCTTAAAAACTAACAGCTATACTGTATTTCAATGTGAGTTTTCATGAATCAAGTCCACTTCCTCAGACATAAGAGTGAGATTATTTCACTTTCATATTTCCAAATGTCCCCATGACCAAATGGGATACAGATAGACAATGGTTTGTTAATACCGAAATAGATTAGTAGGCTGTAAATAATGTCAATTATCAGTCTACAAGGTAACAATAGCATAATGGTGTCAGTCTAGTGCTGAAACTAGGAAGAAGCAACAGTCACCATCATTTAAATTGGCCACAAGTCTGGAACTATATAGGACATAGAGCATTGTGGGGAAATTACAGTGGTACCTTGACTTAAGAACTTAATCCGTATTGGAACTGCGTTCTTAAGTGTAAACGTTCTTAAGTCAAAGCACCATTTTCCATAGGAATGCGTGGAAAACCATTTAATCCGTATCTGCTGTTTTCCGTTCTTAAGTAGAGGCACTGTTCTTAAGTCGAAGCATTAGTTCCCATAGGAACTAATGCAAAGCCGGTTAATCCATAGCTTCCACTAGGGGGTGATTTTTTTCTTCTTCTTTTGAACTAAGGTGAACTTAGGTCAAAAAAGGGCAGGAAAGAGTTTTTCTTTTCTTTTCTTTCTTTTTTTGTTTTTTTGTTTTTTGTGTTTTTTTGTGTTTTTTGAGGGTTCAAGTCGAGGCTCCGTTCTCAAGTCGAAACAACTTTTTGCGAATGGAGCCATTCTTAACTCATAGTTCTTATGTAGGGACGTTCTCAAGTTGAGGTACCACTGTAATACGATCTGTAGTGGAAGCCTTTCAGCTAATACTTCCCCTCAGACAGTCAGGGTTTATAAAAGATACATCTCCCACCATGACAGCTTCTAATGTCAAGTCGTCCAAAGGGGGAAACAAAAATTTGCAAGTAAGTTGTCTTTCCCGCCCAGACTTCTAGCATATTCTACTCATCTCCTCTGTGGACAGGGGATAAAACAAACTGCCATCAAATATTTGACAAGGTGAAAGATCTGGGTTAGGAGGCACCACTAGAGTAGGTCCACTCAATTGATGGAACTTTTGAAGGAGTTGATTCACAAAATTCTCATAGATTCAATGGGCTGACTCCAGTTGTGACTTATTACTGGATTTCAACCTATGAATCACAGTGAACAAGAAATTACTTCGAACTTCTCCTTTCCTCTGGGTAGCATTCAGGTCACATTCCAGAAGCCTGGAAGCCTTAAAAAGTTGCACAAGATTTCCATTTGTTGCAGCAAAAACAAGAGTCCGTGGCACATAAAATACTAAAAAAATTATTAAATTACTAACATTTTTTTTGCCCTGCACTGCATTCGTACTTTGTTATGTTGCACAGATAGCCCCTTCATTCTTGTGGCCCCATTGTTTTCCATTGATTTCTAGATCAGTCTTCATGATAATTGCTCAGGCAGTTGAGAGATAGTAAAATAAATTTTAAAAAATCAAATGTAAGTACAAGAGTACAGACAAACGGTAGTGAAGAATAGCATACCATAGATTTTTAAAAAGACAATTATACACACTTGAAAACTCTTCCCCGGGGACAGAACTGTAAAGACAACACTGGATGTGATAAAACCAGGTTTAAATGTTACTCAGCTTTCTTGCACTCTAGACCAGTAGTCCCCAACCTTGGGTCTCCAGATGTCCTTGGACTTCAACTCCCAGAAATCCTGGCCAGCAGAGGTGGTGGTGAAGGCTTCTGGGAGTTGTAGTCCAAGAACATCTGGAGGCCCAAGTTTGGGAATCACTGCTCAAGACAGACAGATAGATGAGTCAAAATCTATCTTGTAAGATTGTTGCTGCTTTTAGGTTTAAAAAGCTTCCTCTGAGGAAACATATATAGCTATAACAGACAAGTTTGCATGGGAGTTTTTGTTATGTAAAATAGCATGTGTGCACTTTAGACTGGAATTACAAGAATGTAGGGAGGAAACATTTAATGACTAAAGTTTAATATCCTTAATCCTTCCCTTCTCAGTCATATCCAACCCTAAAAGTCTCCTTTCTATGGCCAATGGCTCAGAAATTCTTAGTAAATGCTAAGAAGGGGAAACAATGAGGGGGGTGGTTCGACTGATTAGGAGCAACAATTCAACCTATCCTGCTTGAATATCGTGGCTCTGATTCAGATTTGGAGGCCCATATGCTTCCTTTTGTAAAGAGAAATTTTATATAGAACTACATGTTACACATAAGTGGCAGGAATAATTTCAGAGCATATGCCTTGATATGTATTGACCTCAGAATAAAGAACAAGTCATTACGGTAAGATATGGAAAGACTTTATTCTCTACAATTGAGAATAAAGAAATGAAAAATCAGAGGGTAAGGTTCTGCAAGAAAATGGAGATGTTACATTAAAAAGTGAATTTGCATGGTTTGGGGGCTTAAAGAAAACAATAAATTCTCAAGGGGAAATCTTATCAATGCCTTTCCTTTTCTTATCTGTCAAGATCTTGACTATTAGGCAGGACATCTTGACAATTTTGTCTTCACCTCCCCTATTTAATATAGACAAGCATTTTAGGTTTAAGAATTATCTAAGAATTACCTAAGAATCATTCATCTAATTTGTTAAAAATATCAGACGATATAAAATGAAAGCAACACACTATCACCATCAGTGTTTTTAAAAAGGATCAATTTAAAATCAATAATATTTTTGCATATAATCAAACACAAAGCTTGGTGCTCCATCCAATGTTGTAAAATGTATTTATTCAGTGCTGAACAACACAGTCCTTCTCCTTCCAGTTTCTCAAAACTAGCTGGGGCATCAGCTTAACCTGGAGGGAATAAGAAATAGTCCCTACCATCCTCTAAGTGTAAACACAATTAAAAGCTTGTTGGGTTAGCCCAATATCCCCAAACAAACACCTAAGACAAAACGGATCACTTTTCTTAAATGTGTTAGACTCTTTGGTAACTGCTCTACCCCGAAAGAGGAAAAGCAATTTCAAAGGATAATTCCCTGGTTAAGCTTAACATGTTATTCAACAGCTTTTCTTGAGATCTTGATACTATCTGTACAGATCCTTGCAAACTCTTTTTCTAGCCCTTGTATACATCAGCTCTAATCTTGTTTTCAAATTTACAACATTCAGGCATACTGAAGAGACTTAATCCTGAAAGAGAGAGAATTCTATTCAGTGGCTCCTTGGGCTTGACAAGTAAATTTCACCCTTCTTGTTTTGTGGAGGCTTGTGTGTGCCCCCGTGTAACACCCTACCCTTCATTCAGCCTCTTGGGCTAACTCTGTATTCCCAAGAACTGTCTGGAGCTGAAGGAAGCTGAAATACATGTAAAACCCTTGAACTAACTGATGTACAAAAACAGGATGTTTTCAGTTGTAGAATATCAAATTCAAAACACCTAGGAAAGCCAACAATCTCAAAACTAAAATATTTGGCCAACATAGACCATAGATTTACTAAGTATTATACCAGCTCCTTTTGTATTACCCTATTCAACTCTTAGTTTGAGCACTAGTCTGTCCTAGTAACATATAAAGCAAAAGTAGGAATTTGTTTTAAGTAGAGCTCGGAAAAGTTACTTTTTTGACAGTATCTCCAACATGACCACTGGATGGGAGATTTTACAAGTTGTAATAATAATAAATGGATTTCAGGGAGTCAGTTCATCTCATATTTCGTGTTCCTCTTTTCCTGGTGGAAGGTAGCAGGAAAAGAGGTACACCAAATATGAGATAGACTGAGTCCCTAAAGGAAGCCATGGGGTTGAGTTTATAAGAGCTGAGCAGGGCAGTTGAGGACAAGGACATTTTGGAGATCATTTATTCATAGGGTCACCATAAATTGAAGGTGACTTGGTGGCACACAACAACAACAACAATATCATCATCAATAAGAAGTAACTTTTCTAGACTCAACCTGCAAGTAATACTTTATTCCTTACAACCAGAAGAAATGTTGACTCTACTTTCTCTTTAATATATTTGCAGTATGGTCCACATGATCAATTCCCCTCGGCCAGGCTCCAATATCACAAGACACAACCACAAGAAAAGCATTTGGAAGAAAAGAGGTGCAGGAAGACAAGCAACAAGCACAAATATTATGTAGTAGTACATTTTGAGTAGGCACTCATCATAAGAGCTCAGATATCCAGAAATGTGGACAGACATGTTGAGTCATATCAGCAAAACTGTTCTAGCAGTTTTTATCATTATCAGGAGCAGGTCTTTTGTAAAATGGATGGATCTTGATTATACGTTCAAAATCAATCCACTTTCAAAATACAGCAGGGAGCTCACAACAATATATTGTTTGGAAAGATTATTTGCCCCCCACAAGCATATGCAAGAATTACAGCGAATTGAGTGGGGTGACATTTAATGTCATTGTCTCTGTTAATCAGAAAGATCCCAACACTATAACCATTTGCAGCTTATGAAGGACTCGGGTCTCGAACAACATTTTACTCCTTATTCCATGAGCCTGATCCCCAGCAATTTAACCTTGTAATGTGAGCCCTGGATCCACTACACCAGTGGTTCTTAACCTTTGTTACTTGGATGCTTTTGAACTGCAACTCCCAGAAACCCCAGTCAGGACAGCTGGTGGTGAAGGCTTCTGGGAGTTGCAGTCCAAACCCTGAGTAACCCAAAGTTAAGAACCAGTGCACTACACCACCCCTAGAAATACCTTTTGCTCTTAAAATGTCTATCTGGATGATAGATGGATCTATCTGTCTGTATGACTGAAATGTACCCATATGCATGTGTGCGTGCGTGCGTGCGTGCGTGCGTGCGTGCGTGCGTGCGTGCGTGCGTGCATGTATGTATGTATGTATGTATGTATGTATGTATGTATGTATGTATTCATTCATTCATTCATTCATTCATTCATTCATTCATTCATTCATTCATTCATTCATTCATTAAGCTTATATGCCACCCATCTAGACATTGTCTACTCTGGGCGGCTCACAACACACAAAGTAAAAACAATAGCTATATAATAACGATTTTACAATGATTTACATCAGTTAACAATAGTTCAAGATGGAGAGAGAAAAGTAAATTAAATGGTGTCCGGAGGGAAGGCCTGTCTAAATAACCAGGTCTTAAGTTGGTTTTTGAAAATGCCCAGCAAGGCGGCCAACATAGAGACCCTCCACATGACTGGAAACCTTGGATTGTCTGCAATGTCATTTTTCCACTTGTCTTTCTAGGTTGGTGAACCTCTGGCTACTAATATTTGAAAAAGTGTAAATCCCACAAATCTACACATTTATAAAGGAAATGAAACTCCTGAAGGAGAAGGAGCTTGTGGACTGATCAGGAAGGCATTTTATCCCAGAATTTCATATACATTGTCTTATGCTTCACTTCTGAGATGCCAGGATTCTGAATATACAATTGTTGTTTAGTCATTACATCGTGTCCGACTCTTCGTGACCCCATGGACCAGAGCACACCATAGGGTCACGAAGAGAATATAGTTTACCAAAAGCAAAAACTGCAGTCAGTGTGGTAAGATGACCAATGAAAAAAGTAATGTTTGAGTATTATTCAGTATTGTTTAGGCCTTTAGGTCTAGCTTTGTGCATTTTGATCTGACAATCTTACGAGGATGCGAAGCCACTGTAAAAACAATAGGGAGTGGTTGTTTCCACTTTGCAGTGTTTAAGTTTGCAAGGGTGCTCTCGTGTAAATAAGACTTGATTGGGATTTCTAGGGCCGGTTCCTTAGCATTGCCTATCTTATCATGTTTCTAGAGCTGATAAAGGTGGAAGTGATTTGGGAGGAGGAAAGGGCAACCTCTGAGGGTCTAAGACCTAAACAATTACTTTCTGATGGTCTTTCTTGACACCAAACATTGGGGGCCTTTTGGCAGTTCAGTGCCAAAACCCTTTCAGGTAAGTCAAGAAAAAGCAGCAGTTTAGCAGTCTACATCTGTTGTCACAATGCATACAGTCTTGATATGTGACTGTGAAGAAAGGGACAAAATCATGGCATCATGGTGAGGAGCATTTATCGGTTTATTTACAACTATCTCTAGGCCATCAGATCTTTCACTTAAGCAAATGGTATGGAACATGACATTTCCTCTGTATTTCTAACATGCCGCACCCGTTCCCTTTCTGGCAAGAATTGTAGGCCTTTGCATTGAGGTTGCAGATCCTGAAAACTATTATAGATGCTGTTTCCATATTTATTTTGCAATATTTGAATCTCTTCAGTCTATTGTTAAGGGCAAAACCATAATTTGGATGATGTGTGCTGTGTCCTTAAACATCCTAAAACTTCAAGGATGCTGTATTTGGTTTTTGCTAGCGTTTGGAAATGTTATTTTGGCTTTTTTGGATGACACCCCCTGAAATATCCCAAACGCAATGACTACTGACTGTGCTGCAATGCTCCAGCAACTTTTTCCAAGCTTTAGATTTTACAGGTCTGGTTAACAAGAGCCTTCTTTAAGTGACCAGAATGCTTGCAGAAGACAGACCATGTTGCATGTTCTTCATTCCCTTGACAATAATGTCCAGCAGCCAACGCCTGGTGGCCTCCGCTCATGCCCATAATAGCTTCCATCCAGAGGGACAGAATCCTTAATTGATCAAGTTTTCCTTCATAGGGACTGAACCCCTAATAGATTAGGCTTTCACCCATGGGGACAAGACCCTTAATTGACCAGGTTCCACCCTATGGTTGGAACAGAATACAATACAACTAAATCCAGCAGTCCTTGGTAAAGGGGAATGGCTGGCAAGTGTTGTCACGGAAGCGTGAACTAACTGCATGCATTTAGCGGTTTAGGTATCTGTCTGTGGAGCCAGAGATTGGGGGTTCGATTCCCCACTGAGCCTCCTTAACAGGAGCTGGACTCAGTGATCCATAGGGTCCTGTCCAACTCTGCAGTTCTAAGATTTCATCTTGATCCTTCACACATTTGCTGTCACCTAAAGAAGGTTTTAAACATAATGACGTCTGAGACTTCTCTATTAAGTTTTCAGAATACATCCTCCTGATTCTAGCAAATGACTTCCAGATTATGTGGCCCAGACCTATGAATGTTAGCTTGAGCTGGACTCTATGACTCATGTATCCTATTTGATTGAGACTTGCTCCCAAATAAAGTATTATTGTTAGGGTTTCTAAAAATCTGTTATTTATGTATTTATTTAGTAAAATATTTATATCCCACTCTATATCAAAGATCTCAGTGCAGGGTATAGACAATAAAAACAGCATCAAGCAATTTAAACAATTTAAAACAAATCAAACCACTTCAAATAACTTAAAATAGTGTACATACTATGATTAGAACTCCACAACCTAATCAGATCATGAGCCAAGGCCACAAAAGAAGAACCATGTTGAAGAATGGTGCTTCACTGGGCATGTTTAGCCCTCAGAAAAGAAGACTGAGGGGAGATATGGTAGCACTCTTCAAATATTTGAAGATTGTCATACAGAGGAAGGCAGGATCTGTTCTCAATCATCCCAAAGTGCAGGACACACAACAATGGGCTCAAGTTACAGGAAGCCAGAATTTGGTTGAATATCAAAGAAAACCTTCTTAACTGTTAGAGCAGAATGGCAATGGAACCAATTACCTCAGGAGATGATAAGCCCTCTAATATTTCAAGGGAAAATTAGAGAACCATCTGTCAGATATACTTTGATTTACATTCCTGCATTGAACTCAATGGGTTTATAGGACCCTTCCAACTCCATTACTGTATAATTCTGTGATTCACCTGGTGCCAAAACAAGGCCAAGTCTAGTCAAGTATCTTTAACTATCTAAAGAAATGTAGATTTTATATTTGTCTTTTTATATATGCCTACATGATAACAAAGATGGTGCTCTGAGGGTATATATACATATCTTAACTACGTAAAAATAGTGAAAGACCAAGTAGTGATTTGAAGAGTAGTAAATGTATTTTGGCACAGATTTTGAAAACCTGAGTCCATGTAATCAAATCTTTCTGCTAGATGGCTTAGACCACACAACCCCTCTAGGAGCTGAAACTGCAAATTGCTTTTTATTACATTGACATCTCATTCTTGCAAAGTAAGTCAGTGTTATCACCATTTTACAAAGAAGGAACTGAGGCCTGCTTGGTTTATTAAAGAAATCTCAAATGGGAATTAGGCATAGTGTTTCACGCTGTGGCTGCAGCGTGAAGCAATGTGTGTGATATCCATGAGGAAGATGCAAAGCTTGCAGTCTTCAAAGGGATAAATATATGTTTTTAAGTCCTGTGTTGTGGTTCCCATTCTGGTGTAGCTGATAGAGTAACGGACTAGCACTCTGGAGAACAGGGTTCAAATCCCCACATAGCTATGGAAACTCAATGAGGGAGTGAAAATTGTAAAGCCACTCCTTAAATATTTCACTTACCTTGAAAGCCCTATTAGGGTGGGCTATAAATCAATTCTGATGTGACAGCACAGAACACAAACACACATGTTCTGCATTATTAAGTTTAAGAAGCTAACAGTTGTGTGGTGTTTTTGTAGATTATCCAATGCAACCTTACCTGTAGGTTAAAATAGATGAGTGTGCTTATATTGTAACTAAGATCAAGCAATAAATGTACTGCGTAGGCATCTTTTAGCTCTGGTAGTGTATTCAAGAGCCAGCCCAAGATATCTGAACATCTGAGGAGAAAGACAAGATGGTGTTTCTTCCCATTCTATGTACTTAAGTGGAGGCCTCAAAGTATTATCTCAAATAGAATTCCAATAAAGGTAAGTAAATTTACTCTCTCTTTTTAAAATTTGTTTATTTCAATCTTTGTCAAAAGAACATGGAAAAAAAATACTACAGGCCTTCCACTAGAAAGTGTAATCTGATAAAACACCTTCACACCACTGTAATCTGCATCAGATTAAAGTATTCCACCAAAGATTGACAAGAGACACTGGTGGAAAATAAGTCTCCTCATTCTCATTAACATCAAAACTAAAAGGAAACCAAAGGGGCAGGCTCGAGAGAACGAGGCTCCTCTCTGATCAATTTCCTTCAAATTTAAGGAGTATTCTACTAAGCTTCTGCACCACTCTGTTTAAATTCTATCAGCGAAGGAGTCAATTCATCTTTTCGGAAGGATGGTGGGAAAATTGGTTGGTACTTCTATATATGGTGGACATGCTCTCCAATCCAGTTGTTCTAGTCCAGAGTTTTTACAGAAACAGAATGAACCACGGGATAAAGGTACTCTTTAAAAAAAGAAAAGACATAATGGCCTGTTATAATTACTTGCCGCAAGCTATAGGTGCTTAGCTTTTCCTTGAATTGATCATGACCTCCGGGAGTTTCAGTAGGTGCGCCTCCCCCTCGCATGTCATGCTTTGTTTTGCTAAAATGTTGTCCGCAGGATTTCCCCCCGCCCCGTCCTTCATACTGACGAGAGTTTGGAAAAGTTATTTTTTTGAGGGGGGAAGATGCGCCCTAAAATAATGTTTCCAAGCTCGGCGGCTAGGGACTTGTCCTCCTGTCTCAGCCTTTCGCCTTGTCCTGAAGACTCGCCATCCAACGCGCGCGGCTTGCCTTCTGGGAGTCTCTTTTCACCGACGAGGTGAAGACCATGGCTAGGCGATCTCCTGGAGAAAAACTCTCCTCCGGCCTCCTGCGAGGCTGGCCAGAGGCTGCTCCGCCTCCAACAAGATTTGTTTGTGTACCTTGGGCGGGGGAAGTGGGAGGGGAGGGAGAACCACCCCCCCCCCTCAGAGAGAGGAGAACCGGCTGTCCGCACCTCAGGGAAGCCTCCCCGGCCAGAGCAGGCTTGGGTTTTCCCCAACGCTACGCTAAGCTAGAGAGAAGTGGGAAAGTTCTCTCCCCCATTGCAATCAATGAACAGGTACCAAAAACCCGTTACCATTTTCTCTTCTACTGCTGTGGACCCCAGGGTGAAACTGATGGCAACTGCGTAGAAACACACACACACACACCCGGGCAGCTCGCGGTTGGAAACTGCATGACCGGGAGAAATCATTTTCTAAAAACCCCATCCTAACGCAGTGGGAAAATGCGCTGGAGACAGAATGCTAGGTAAGTCGCCGTTGATGTGTGTCCTATACAGCTGACTTCTCTATTCAGCCAGGCGTGTTCTGTGCCCATAATAATGCCTTATTTTCAACAAGGGGGAAAAGAAAGGGGCTGGATGCTGAATTTGTCAGGATTGGGATAGGTTGTTTCAGATAAGAGGGTCAACTCGGATGAAATATTCCGATCTAAAAGTTTCAGTAAAAGGAAGTGGCACTTTAAGCTGACTTTTTTTTACAAAAATAAGTTACAAATACACATATGAAGGGAATGTCTAAGACACAGGTAGTATGAAAGAGAAGGCTTCAACACCAGGCTTCTAGATGGGCATCATCCTGTCTCATTTTGATAGTAAGAGTAGCTGGTATTTTCAGTTGCATGACTTTTCTCCAGCGTGAGCCTAAGCATGCTTACTTACTCAGAAGAAAGCCTCAAGTGAATTAAATAGCATTTACTCTGTAGTAAGCATGTCTTTTTCTTTCTTTTATGAATTGCATGGTGCTAAATTTACCTGAAAGTCTCTTCGACCACTAGCAGAACTAACTTCCAAGTAGTCAAGCCCAGAATTACACAGTGGAGCATGTTTGCCTTTTTTATATACTGTATCTGAACAAATTTATTTATTTTTCTTTGCCTTCCTAGATTCATTTTTACATTGATTCTGGCCTTGCAGGATGTTCCTTTGGGGAAAGGTGAGAAGTTCCCTTCTTTTGTTTAGTTTCATTTGTTGGTGTTAATGTTCTGTATAATAGGTGTACTTAAGGAAAATTATCCCTATTTCTTACCTACAAGGTTACAAAAAAGAGATGGAAAGAGGTCATACAGGAGAGAATGATGATGCTAGAGCCCCAAAGCACCACCCAAAGGACCAAACCACCACATTAAATGTTTTCAAAGCGATGAACCAGAGCTATGAAAGCAGAAAGCACATGAACTTTAAGCCAGTAGTGCCCTTCACAGGTCTTACACAGAGTAAGTAATTTTATGACTTACTCCATTGTTGTGTATTGTGAAATGTATTCATTATTATCAATCCTCTCTATATATATTTCTAGGTAGTTCTTGGCTCATATACAGTCTGTTGTTGTCCTTGCTGTTGTTGCTGCTTTGCAGTGTTAACAGGGCTAAATTGCAAACATTAGCCTCCAAATATGTTAACTACCAAGCAGTTCCAGAGCCTTTCAAATGGATATTAGTTCTGTAGGGACAAAAGGCTGATGCAGAGTGATGAAATTAATGGTATGTTGGACATAAGTAAAGAAGGCTTATTTTCAAGCCCTTGCTCAGTTTGCTGGTTCCATATTCCTCTCTGGCAGGGTTAGGGTTACTAGTGAACCCCCTCTACTGCCATGACCCCTCACCAGGCTAAGTGAGGCTGATGGGAACTGTAGTCCTACCAGAAGCCTTCCAGGTACTTTAGACTCCAGCCTCCATATGTCCCATTCAGAAGAGCCAGTGATAAGCGGCTGTGTCTTGGTTTGTGTGTTACATTTATATCCTATAAGCTCAAGGTGAGGTACACCGTTTTCTTTCTCCCCACATTATCTATCAGTCTAACAGTCCTGGTAGGTAGGTCAACACTGAGGTAAATCAGGCTGATTGACTGTGACTGGTTCAAGCATACTCAGTGAGTTTCATGACTGATTGGTGATCTAAATGAGCCCAGATCTCCTGAGTACATACTTAACATGTAAACAGCACTATGGGGCAGTATATAAGCAGCACACTTTGCTTTTTTCCCTTTTTATTGAGTACTTCCACTACACAGAGAGAGAGAGAGCTGGGTGACATTAGGCCAGTCACTAAATGTTACTTTTTCTACCTCTTAGGGGTGTTGTTGTGAGGATAAAATGAAGAAAATCTTCAGTTCCTTAGAGGAAAAGTGGGATACAAATATAAATTCATTACAGATGTGTGTGTGTCTTTGGGAAACATGCTACCAGTGAAATAGACATGCCTGTTCTTTTTATTCTTTTAATTTGCAGGTTTTTTCCAGAAATATTGTACAAAGAGTGAATTTCATATATGAAGGGAATGTGCTGTTGCATGCTATCTTTGCTTACCAGTTGCTGGGAAAGACAGCATGGGGGGTACAGTTGAACTCATGCCCTTGGCTTCCCTTGGAAGCTGTGTGAGCAGAACGCTGAGCTGGATAAGCCTTTGGTTTTATCTAGGATAACTCTTCCTATAATTCTGATTCTAATGCATGAATACTTGCCCAGGTTGGGCAACTTGTGGACTTACAGTGATTTTGGGGGGTAAATTGCCCATAATTTGTTTAATGCCCATCTTTATCCCAAAGCAACTTACAACATGTGTAAAATCAGATATAAGTAATGGACAATAAGTTACAATATTAAAACATTTTTAAACACAGCTGAAGGGGGATAAAGGAGAACAAATGCCATTAAATGATAAGTTTCTCAACAGCCAGTTCATGGCCAGGGGCCTGTTTAAATAATAAGATGATTTTCTCCTGGTGAAATGAGAAGCAGGGAATGGGACTCTTTCAGAAGGGATTTCCACAATCTGGGGTCCACAGCACCCACTAAGAAGGCCATCTCTCTGTGTCTTCATCAAATACTGTTTGTCTTTGGGCATGGCAGGGCCAAGATAAAATGGCTTCCACGGAAAATCTGAAGATTTCCATGATTGGTTTTTAAAAAGCTAAGCATGAACTCTAAACATACATCAGAAATTACCCTGTCTTCCAAGGATAAAAATATGGAATACTTCGCTAAGGATAATGTAAGGAAATATATATGGTGAAGGCTGACAGATGACCATTATTATGCTTTCTTTGGTAGCATGTTTGTTTATTACACTTTTACACCAACCAGTATCGTAAGCACTTTGAATGCTTCACAGAATAGTTACTAAAATATTTGATATTCCTTATATCTGGAAATTGGGTTGTCACTTAATCTCTCCTGGGATTTTGTAGTTTTTAACACATGCCTTCCTTAGTCATGCCAGATCACAAATCCCATGATCCAGGGCCAGTATGACTAATGGCCATCATCATCACAGGAGCATACATTTATTAAATATATTTCAGTAACTGATGTTTGCTTAAGCTGTAAACAAAGAGTAGCCTGAAAAAGAACTGTCCAAGTACAGCCACCATTGTACATGTAGCAAAAAAAAAAAAAAGGCAAAACTTTGCTAGACATTGTTGCGGTAAATATCCACGTGATCCTACCTTTTTAAAAGCTGATTTATTAGTATGTTGGGTGAACTCTGACTCTGTTCAAGGCTAAAACGCCAGGACATGTAAGGACTTCTTCAGTAGAATATGTCAGGGGTTACTGCTTGGCCACTCAGTAATCCCTAACAGTGTGTTTTTAATCCTTCTCCAAACAAACTGGGCTTAACTGAACAAACACTCCTAACAGGCAGCTAATTTTATTGTCCCCTTAAGGCCAATAAAGTCAGACGTTTGGCAGCCAGGGAGACTTGGTGGAGTAAGTGAGAAAGTAGGTTCAAAGAGGCCTGTTTCTTGGTAAACTGTGAAATGTTCACTTTCAGGTAGAACTCTGAACCGACACTGCTGTCAAAATGGAGGGACCTGTATCCTGGGCAGCTTCTGTGCATGTCCCAAACACTTCATTGGCAGATACTGTGAATATGATGAACGGAAAAGGTAAGGAAGCAGAACAGAGTTTCAAGGATAGGGTGGCTAGAAGTTTGAGAATGTGATACGGAAAAGGTTATGTATCTTTTCGTCTGTCACCCGCAGCGGCTGTGGCCCATTCAAGCACGGTGAATGGATCCAGAAAGCCTGCCGGCTGTGTCGATGTGGTTTCGGTGTTTTCCACTGCCTGTCTCAGCCTATACAAAATTGTGGTAAGGAACTTCACTAAGCAGAGAAATTACCACCTATATTTTGGAGGAAAATCCATGAGAGAACCAACTCAAATCTCAGAGAGGTGTGCAAGGTTCCATGTTGTTTCCAAACTCTTCATCAGACTAGATGGCACATAAACCAGGGAATGAGGAAGGAAAGAGAAAAGACAAAAGCTAGGCCAGAAAATGTAGTTATGAGGGTGGGTGTGTGTGTGTGTGTGTGTGAGTGTGAGTTAGTTAGTTAGTTAGTTAGTTAGTTAGTTAGTTAGTTAGTTAGTTAGTTAGTTAGTTAGGTTTCCTCAGCACACATCTAACCTATGGCAACCCTAACAGAGTTATCAAAGTATGTAAGATATTTAAGGACCAGTTTTACCACTACCAACCCACAATTATCTTCCATGCCTGAGTGGAGCATTGAATACTGGGCTACATAGTCCTAGTCTATCACTCTATCCACTGGACCCCACTGGCTATTGTAGGTCTGTTCAACTCAGTCCCAAAATGGAAGCTGCAGATTGAATTAATCACTGATAGGTATGTGGGTATCAGGTAACAACTAGTAAAGTATATTGGGATGGCAAAAATGGCTTGTTTCCATTTCCAAAGACAAAAAGTCTGGACCAGCTTGACTGTCTATGTTCTTTATGTGTTGATACTTAAAGACTATTCTGGATAGTCTTTACTTCACTTCCATGTTTCTGTAAGGATTGTTTGTAGCTTGATATTTGATGTCACAATCATATTCAGTATTTCTTTCACTCACTTGAAACACATCAGCCAAAACACTATAACGTTAGTAGAGTGGTGCCTCGCTTAACGAAGATAATCTGTTCCAGGAAAATCGCTGTTAAGCAAAAACATCATAAAGCGAAAATAAAAACCCCATTGAATTTTTACTCCAATGGGGTAAAAACTCACCATCCAGCGAAGATCCTCCATACAGCGGCCATTTTCGCTGCCTGTATAGCGAGGAACCCATCCCTAAACACAGCGGGGAGCCATTTTAATCACCCGGTAGCCATTTTAAAACCGCCTATCAGCTGTTCGAAAAACATCATTTTGCGAAGAATCGGTTCCCTAAGCAGGGAATCGATCATCGCAAAGCGAAATTCCCCCATTCAGACCATCGTTTTGCAATCGCAATTGTGATCCCAAAAAGATTGTTAATAGGTTTCATCATAATGCGGGGCAATCGTAAAGCAAGGCACCACTGTATTTAAGTCATTTTAGCTCCTAGTGGGAGTTCAGGCTTTATTGGCTGTAGAACAACTGACAGGTGTATACAGATTCATGGTTTTGAACTGCACCTCCCAGTCAGTACCTTCCAGAACTGGTGTGCAAATGCCAGAATTCTATGAGCTTGGTGCACACAGGCACACTGGCAGGCATTTGTGGGACAGGGAAAGGGCAAGCCCTGTCTCATAAGGAACTTTTCTGCATGCATGCGCATAGGAGTGGAAGAGCAAGAGAAAATGAGAGCAGGTGTACAGTGCTGTATCATGGCCTCTGTGGTTTAACTGTATTGTGTTTCTTAAAAAAAACAAGGGAGAGATCAAGTACCAAAGCTCTCTCTAGGCACCTCTCTATAGCACGCTTTAGACAAAGTCCATAGTTAGGGCCAGAATCCTATTGACTATTTAGGTGCACAAGTGCAGTGGCATGAACTGGAGTTTGGAAAAGAAGATTTTTGAGACATTCACTCCCAGAATCTTCGAGCCTTTAGCCATTCTGTCTGGGAGATTCTTGTAGTTGTAAATCCAAAAACCATATTTTCCGAGCTGTGTTACAAAGTCAGTGTGGACTTAGCACAACCACTAGCCTTTGCTCTGAGACAGCAAATGGCATATGTTCAAGGGAAGCAAACACATTGAACTGGTTCAGATAACACACACACCTGAAAGTGGTCTTGTGAATCAGACCTTGCTGGATATTAAATATGAACACAAAATATTTAGGATTGTTGTGCATTACTGCTCTGATGGGGTCTTTAGTATTACTTGTGTTTACTGCCTCTCATATTGATATTTGTTTGTTTGTTCCTTTTTAATATTTGTATTCCTATTTTTTGCTTTAAATGTTGTCTTTCAATGATGTAAGCTGCCTTGGGTCCTTTTTTAAAAAAAAAGTGGGATAAAAGTATTTCAAACAAACAAAACCCACTACAGTCTGTTTTAGGTATAGACTAGGGAACTCCTCCAGCAAAACTAGGCTGTGACGTATTTGTCTGACACCTCTGATTATAAAAGGTGTCCCTAGCTAATAACAGCAGAACTTTATTTCCAGTAAATAGATTAGAATGTGCTGTGATTCTGAATAGATCACTCATAAATTCTGTTACAATGTAAGTAAATTTGTTTCATTTCAAAGTGTTAAAATCTTGTTTGCCTCTTGGTTTTCTTCACTTAGGACAAAGGGTTTAGAAAAGAAAGGAGGGGGGTTGGCTACTTCCTTAGCAGCAGTTTATATTTACTTTTGATTATGCTGTGATTAATGCCTGCAAGAGTTGATAAGTGGCTATGCCTTGACTCTAAAGGGATGCCCCATGGCCCCAATTTGCACTTCTCTTCTGAGAATAGGATCTGGGGTTGGCTTCTATTGATGATTCCTCTATCTTAAGTACTTGCAAAGAAGCTAAGAGGAAATTACAAAATCTTGGATGTCCTTGTTAACTAACTCTTTTCTCCCCCCCCCCCCAACCTTTTCTTCCCTTTTCTTAGCTGGAAGGAAGGAAGAAGAATTTATCCATTTGCCTTCCAATTGTCCAGGATTACAACAAACAATGTGCTTTCTTATGCTCCTGCTAGTTGCCTTCTTAGTATTGTTTTGCTCAAAGCCTTTCCATCAACTATGAAAGACTCTCCCTTATTCAGACCTGGAGTCATACAGTCTACCATGACTGGCCTTACCATAAAACTTGTCCTTTGGACCTTCAGAAACCAGGAAGATGAAACTTCAAGACAAAGGATATGCCTCTTATTTATTTCCCTGTTCGACATGACTGTGTCAGGAATTTATATTGTGTGTTAGACTCCTAAATCTGTGACTGCAGTACATGCAGCGTTAATTGCCTCACTGTGTGTTAGAAAAAGAGCAAGGGATGAAGCAAGCAGAGATGATGGATGAAAAGAATTGTTTTGTTTCCAGAGCATGGGACAAGAATACTCTAATCACTTGCAGGACATACAGAATCTGCTGCTTTTTTAAAATCGTATGTTGCTTCAGTTCACAGCCCCTTGGTTCCCTTGGAATACTCAAAAAGATGAGGTGGTGACAGAGCTGAGGGTAAAATATTTCCTTATGAAGCACAAATTTAATAATTGCTAGGTAGCTAGTCCTAGCGTTAAACCAGTGGTAAGGGTACTAGTAAAAACCTTACTAATGGCGGGGGGGGGGGGGAGAGAAGCACTATATTGCACAAATGCTATTTCTTGTTACTTCTGTTTGAATCTGATTTGAGCAGTCCTTTATGTTTGAAGTATTGACTCTTCCAGTGGAAGACAGTCCTATATATATATATATTCTGTGATTTAACTGCTGAAAACAGTAAAATATTGTGCACGTTCAAAGATGGTAAGTGTTTGTTTGATTTTTTGGGGGTGAATCAGAGCAAGTTACATTTTGCAGATGTTACCTCTTGCCAAATCTGTAATGTTTCTGGAACTGATTTGGTCAATAGTTTTGGTCAGTGGGATTATACTGACCAAAACCTCATCTTACAAATTAGTTCAGGCTAAAGATGGATGAATTATTCTTTAATTTGTCACAATTTCCCCTCAAAATTTGTGGGAAAAGTTTCATCAGAGGACATAGGTATCCATTTGAAAATTTATTTTGGTATTTTCTTGGAGGCCAAACATTCTCTCAGACTCTTTCAGAAGTGCAAAAGCTCATAGATATTTTGTTGCTATTGCCATTTGGTTACATTTTTATCCTACATTTAATCAAGTGAGACACAGCTGACTTCCCTTTTTCAACACAAGCCTGTGAGGTAGGCCACCAGTGAGAGCCAGTGTTGGCTTAGGACTGGAGAGATCCAGGTTGAAATCCCCATTCAGTCATGAGTCTCTAGGTGACCTTAGGATAGTTACCATATTTCAGCCTACCCTTAAAGCTTGATGTGAAGATAAAAAACATTTTAGACATCTTGAGCTCCTTGGATGGAAAGTGGAATACTGATTATAGTGATAAGTCAGACACAGGGAGTGACTGACAAGCCCACCCAATAGGTTTCATGGGTCATTGGAGACTTGAACATGGGTCTCCCAAGTCTCTGTCCAACAATTAAACACTACACAACACTGGCTGAGTTCTGATCTGGGCATTAGTCCACATACGTTGTATGGATCAGGTCAGTTCTTACCTGAATTCACACATTCTTCAACCTTCATGAGGGTGAAGTTGCGTCACTTTTTTTGAGGTGTGATCGAACCACATCCAAACAGACATTCTTTTACATCCCAGAAAAATATGCACATGGCCTATCACTTGTGTGGATCAGCTGCCAATAAGCACAAACGCTGAGCATCGGTTGTATGAGAAGATCCATATGATTTTTGCCCTGTGGTAAGCAGAGACCAATTGCCCATCTATCATGTATTAATGCATTGTATATTTATTTGTAACATTCATGGCAGCATTCAGCCAATTCTCAGAGCCATTTACAAAAGCAGAAGTACAGGAAGTACCCACAATATAAAATGTGTAAAAAGTACTATTAATAATACACACCACACACATCTAGGACTATACTCCTGAAGGGCTTTCTTTTCATTTTGTCCATGTTGTCCCAACACTAATCTTCATGGAACACGTACGGTAGTTCTTTTTTCTGAGAACAGTGCCTTCTCTTAAAAAGGAGCGAGAGAAAAGAGACTTCACTGTGCATTAACTGAACCTGATGGTGGCAAAAGAAATAATAATTAGGCCTCTTCTAAGAAATCATCAGAAAAATGCATGTATTGCCGAATCAGGCCAGTGATTCACATAGAAAACAATAGGAAATGTCACACAGTAGGGATGGGCAACAGAGGGCTTTCAAATGTTCTTTGACTGCAATTCTGATAATTCCTTGGTTGTGCTGATTAAGGGTGAGTCCAACAGTGTATGGAGGTCCACAGTTGTCCAATATAACACAGAGCAAAGGAGGAGTTGCATTAAGACAGCAGCCAGGAAGGAGGACACTGCCAGACTTCTCCTGAGAGATTTACTGTAATGCAGGGGACTGGGATATCGGAAGTGCAAGATTTTCTTATGGATAATATAGGTTGAGTGATAATGAAAGCAAAAGAGGTTAAGACATAATCAAGATAATATAAAGATTCAAAAAGTATGACTCTTGAACAATATTCTGCCTCATCCTATAGCACGTCCAGTATCCATTTACAGCCTTCTAGCAACCATCCTTTGTTGTAATCTGGTTTCATAAAATATTCACCAAATTGTGAAATTCTATTTTAAAAATATTATTCCAAAACACACTTTCCCCAAGACGATAGACTATGGGGTCCATTTGGTTTTGTGGCCACTGACACTATACGAAAAGCTGATCCTCTCATTTGGTCTTAAATTCATTAACTATTTTCTTCTTTTTCTGGTGATGTACTGTTTAGTGCATCTTCTTGAAATCTGATGAAGGCCTGTGATGCACATGTGGTGTTTGCACATGCCCCAGCAACATGCATTACAACTCTTTCTGTCCCCACTATCTGTGCCTGATCTGCCATGGAATTTTCTTGTTTGCAATCCACCTCAAAATAGCCACTGTTTTCCCTGGGATTGTCGCCAGACCCATTGATATAATCTTTTTTTTCCCCTCTGGAAATTGGTCAGATTAGACTACTTACACTGGTTGGAGGAAAAAGTTGGTACATCCTGTGTGCTGCTTGTTTATGGAGAAGCAGACACTTTGGCTCCTATGTCATGTCCCTAGACTCCCCTCAGCAGGAGCCCAGGGGTCTTGGCTGGTGATGATGGAGCTGATATGTGGAGGCTAGGAGTTGCAGTAACAACAAGAGCATATAGAAGTGATTATCTTTTGAGCCCTTTTCATCATTTTCTCAATCCCAGTTTACAACACAATTAGTGTTTCTTATTCATTGTACATAGTCTGCATGGTATTCCTTGGGGTTGCATTTCTGCTGTGTGAACGTTTTCTTTTATGGGCACTCAACGTGTACTTCCAAGATCTGGTTGAGAAGAACTGCATGCATAGAACAGTTGTGCAGTGGTTCTCCTTGTTAAGCTGTCCTTTGCACAACTGGATGTGTAACCTGTTGTGTGCTTAGTTTTGCAAACAGTGCGACCAGATTCCTGTGGTTCAAGAGTATCCTTTCATTCTAAAAGCACAGTCCGATACAAACTGAGGCTACGATGCTATGCATTTAAACGTAAGCCCCACTGGACCTGCCTCCACATAAATTTACATAAGATTGACTTGTTAACCTGTTACTTTTTATATTTATGGGAGGTCTACTCCAAAAAAACAAAATGCTTTGCTCTAGAGACATTCATATGTAAACATGCACATTGTCCAAGAAAAATGCTGGAGACTATAAAGACTGAAAATTATGCAGCTGCTAACATGTTAAATAAATGCTGCTAGGAGAGTACTATATATTTTTTAATTATGTATTATATAACACACACACACAGACACACACACACAACAATCAAAGAAAGCTGGAAAATGTTTTATGATTGGGCCCAGACATAAACATGACTAGAGAATATAATATATGTTGTGGATTTTAGTATTGTAACACAGCCATGGAGTCGAGAGTACTATCGTTTTAACAGTATACAGGCTCAGACTAAAACGAACAAACCTCTAGATTAAACAAAGAGCTTCTTGTGCTAGGACTAAGGTGCCTGTGTTTGTGGGATAGTTAGTCAATTGGGAGCACCTGGCTGTGGAGGCAGGGTTGGGGGTTCAGTTCCTGTCTGTACTTCCTGGGAGAAGAGCCAGCCTGGGTAGTCTTGGGCAAACAACACAATCCTAGCGCACCAGCAGAAGAAAGAATGGTAAGCCACTTACAACTGTCTTGTACCCTGGCAAGGGTCACCATAAAACAGAATTGACTTAACAGCATGTAATTATTATTTGCTCTAACATATTGTTTGCGGATTCCACTCACATACATCAATATGAAGAAAACAGAACCGTTTAAGTAACAAAAAGTAATTTGCGTTTAGAGTTGCTTCCACACAGTTATGATGTTGCACATACTATGATAACTTAAGGGTATGTGCGAAGGACAAGTGCTCGCTCTTCCAATGACAAGCCTTCACTGTGGTGAAAATTCTTCACTAGACATGGGAGTTTCAAATTTGTCTCCCCTGGGAGGCAAATATGAAGCCCACCAGCACAGGTGTCCCAGAGGTCCTTCCTCCCCACCCAGAACCAGCCACGTCCACTTTCTGGGCTCCTCAGCGCACGCACACACACACCTGGTGGCGGTGGCATCACACCAGCCACAGTCATAGTCCCATTGGCGCTTCCCCACCTCTCCCTTCAGCTGACCACTCAACAGCCGAGCCGGGAGATTCGTCTGGTTCTGGGAGGCAGGAAAGGACCACCTGGACACTTTTGCTGGTGGGTTTCATAGTCTTCTCCCCCCGGGAGAAGCTCCCTCACAGGCATCTTGTGTCTGCACATGTTACTTCACCCATTCTCTCAGAAATACACTGTTTGGAACAATGAAAAAGCTACGGGGGCCAAAGGAATGGGCTATGGATGCATTAAAATGTACAAGTGCAGACGTTTCAGGATGAGGCCCCCTCCCCTCATGGGTCAATGAGCCACCTCTGCTGCCACAACTTCAGGGGCTCCATGATCAAGGCTTCCCCCCCCCAATACCTTTTCATTTCTTCAGTTTCATGAGCACATTTAAATATACTATTATCCCCCGCCCCACTCCTCCCCAAATTCTGTTACACCTTTCATTTTACCAAATGACCATTGGTATATTTCTGAGCTGAGAGAGCAAAGTAGTGCGCAAGACATGGCAAGACGCTAAACCTCAGTTTTACAGGTCTTGGACCCAGAGACAGGCGGGCGACTTGCAAAAGGGTGAGCACAAAAAGATTCTACTTCCATCCTGCTTCCAAACTTTTTCCATCCAGCCCACACTGTTCTCCTAACAGACGGGAGTAAATTACTCATGATGCTCCATAACACAGTCCATAGAGATGGAACCATATACATGGTCAGGAAAACCCAGCCGTTTATTTTCAGCATAAATTCAAAAGGTTATACACACATGCTTTTTTAGCCCAGCAATCTCCCTTGGGTAGTTTTTTAGACCATAGAAGATTTTTATACTAAAACGTTCTTGTTCTTGTGAGGTGATTAATACTTTGCTATATTTTTAATGTACAAACTCAAAAAATGGAGTAATGCAAGAATATATGTATGTCTAGAAGCTGTGGGTATATCTTTAAATGACAAACTAATCGTGGGTTAGTATACAGAAAGGAAAACAAATATTCTGATTGCAAACATTTAAGCAGTCATTATACAAAAGTTCATAGACAAAGAATACCTCTGCTCATGTAAAAATTATCTCTTTTTCTGGTGTAAGAAGCAAAGAGCTCCTGCACTTGAGCTACTCTGTGTGTGTGTGTGTGTGTGTGTGTGTGTGTGAGAGAGAGAGAGAGAGAGAGAGAGTATGTTGCACAGGAGTTGCACCAAGGTGAAGAAAACCACACTGACTCTCCAAAAATATAAGTATGTCTTGGTATGTGTGTCTGCTGCAAGCCTAAAGGAATTCTGGCAGACTCTGGCTAGGTCAGAGTGTCTCCACTCTTATCTGTCTCCAGCTGTTCAGGAGGGCAGATAAAAGAAAGGGCCTTCTGCCATTTTGGCCGAATCAGGCCTTCTAAGAAAGCAAATTGCAAATGCTTGAGAGAGAGAGCTGTTAAGAACAAACACTGACATCTGTGGCAGCCTTTTCAATAAGGAAGAGGGGTCCTACCTACCTGAGTCTCTGCCGCCACATATTCGTTAATGCTTCTTTGCTACAAAGCTATGCTGCGTAATTCAGCTCTGTAGCAAAGGGATAGAATCGTGTAGCAGGAAGGAGGAGGACGTCAAAGAAAATTATTTCTCGAGCTCCCTTAACAATTAGCTGTTTCACTCCTCACCAGTTTCTCCAAAGTTAAAACAAATGATAAGTCACGAGGCCTGCCTCCCGTATGCAGCAATCCTGTCATCAATCTTTCAAACCATTTCCATTCTCAGATGGCTGTTATGGAGCTATATAATAGAGGCATAGCATCACTCAGGAGAGAGTCTATCGCATGTGGTGCACACCAGCAAAGGGCTTAACCCCTGCTGATCCATGCAGGCCATTGGCTGCACTGTTTCCATATTCTGTACTTTATCCAGTTCATGAACCATTTCTGGCGATGCTCGCTTGCAGCTGTACGTCATGTAATCACTGCTGTATTTTTTGTGTGAAAGTAAGATGGCTTAAATGCAAATCACTGAAGCACCACAGTCTGAAAAATAATGCACAATAGTGACAATAGCAATTATAACCAAATTGGATAAGATGTTGTTCAGCACTGCAAGGGTATCATGGGATGTATCCTGACAAAGGTTTTCTCAATTCACAATTTGATGTTTCAATGAGCATTGAAAAGCTTGGAAAGCAATGTGAGAATTGAAAGCTAAATCCCTTGGTAGTCCGAAACAGAGGCCACCCATTGAAAGCAGTGGAATTTATGTTGTTTTACAAAAATGTTCATACTATCAGTTGATCTACTTGAGTTTGGACTGACATTAGATTTATCTTAAAAATAGTACAGAAGGCCACATTATTATCCTCATAGCTGAACTTATTCTACCATCCATACTACTTCCAGCATGGCCGCAAGAATTTACACTGTTTCTTTCATGACTGTTATTTGAACTCTTCATGAGAGCTTGTCTGCTCGCTGGTTTTTACCACCATTGTTTTTGCCTTCCCAATTTCCTTTAGGTCCTAACTGTTTTTAACAGCAACTTGAGTTTTTTTTATAACACACCACAAGTGTATTCTCCTGAAGCTGTGTTTTGATTGTCAAGGGCTTCCAAGGGCCCTTCTGAAAGGAAGTTGTAGGTAATTCCTTAAAAGGAATTACAGTGGGGTCTTGACTTAAGAACGGCTTGAGTTAAGAACATTTTGACTTAAGAACCACTCTCATTAAAACTCTCATAGGAAAATATTGACTTGATTTAAGTACTTAGATTTGAGTTAAGAACTGAAAAAAACCATGTGGGAGGCAGGGAAAGTGCAAAATTTGAACTTTCACTTAACTGTTGGCCAGTGAAAAGGGTGCCTGTCTGCTTTCTCACTCCTCCCAGTGTTTAGAGAGTGGATTGGAAGACAGTCTTCAGACTGCCTGGTACTGTACTGCCTGGACTGTATTTTCCCTGCCTTCCCTGAACCTTTCTTGACCTAAGAAAAAAAGAAACAAAATATCCCCCTCTAGTGGTCGAAGGCAGAATAGCAGCTTCCCATTAGTTTCTATGGACGGAAAAGAGCAGATACGGATCAAATGGTTCTCAATGCATTCCTATGGGAAATGCAGATTTGACCTGAGAACTTTTTGACTTGAGAACCGCCTTCCAATACGGATTAAGTTCTCAAGTCAAGACCCCACTGTACCTACAACCAGCTGAAGGCAGCTCTGTGCTGTTCTTGCTAGAAGCACTACTGCCATCTGTTTATGGGTACCACAGGAGGCGACCGAGACACATGCTTATGTTAGGGTCAGGTAGTTTTTACCCAGATTCTAGGCATATCATATGGTGCCTGTTTGGACTATTAGCTGGCTCAGATTCCCAGCTTTTCTCCAGTCACTGTTAAAAAAAGATATGAGGAGGAAATTATGTGCTCACTGCTTGGCCCAACTGTTTGCAAAAAACAAACAAACAAACAAACCCTGAGTGACCTGTTTAACCAATGAAATACTTCAGGTATGCTTTAAAGGACTCTCCAAGATATCCAGAGTTTGGAAATCATTGGTACTGAAGATCTGTTATTCATCACATCTTCTTTTTCGAAAAGATAAACAGGTTTGCTGTAAATGACCTGGGCAGGCTTGAACAAGCCTAGGGAAAGGCAGCTGGGATGATAAAAAGTACAGAAACCAAGCCCCATGAAGAATGGATCTGTTTAGCCTGGAGAAGTCTGGGATGCTAAATGATAATAAATTTGAAATATTTAGAGGGCTGGCTAGGACCTGAAGTGATGGATTCAATTGCAAGAAAGGAGATGTTGACTATAGAGTAGCTAGGATTTCCTGACAGGGAGACCTGTTTGAGAGTGGAATGAAGTACCTTGGAAGGTGGTGGACCTCCCTTCACTGGAGAATTTTAAGCAGCCTCATCTGTCAGGGATATTTGTCTGTGGGTTTCCTGTGTGGCAGGACATTAGACTCCGTGAATCTTGAGGTGCCTTCCAACTTTATTATTCTATGGTTCTACAATTTAAAAAAAAAAATCAAAATTAAGGTGATATCAGGTAATATCGAAGTAGTTACTGTATATAATCCGTTCTAGCAAAAACACAGAATCCCCACTGGTTAGCCACGAAACATGAGTTTTCCATTTTGTGCCCATCTCTAGTTATGAGCAGGTGCTATTGTTGCTATTATACAGGTGCATTTCACTTTAAACTATCCGTTCACAGTAACAGTGGATTTTCTATAGGCAGAGCTGGCTAGATAGCTCAGTGATATGAAGCACCTGGCTGTGGAGCCAGCAATGGGGTTGAGAATTCATCTATAGGAGAGGTCCGGGAGTGCTTACAGATGAAGAGGATGAGGGTCATTCCATGAGGGTATTCTCCCACTTAGGATTCAGCTCTCAGAACCCCATCTTCAGGCTGCATCAGCTCCCTTTCCTTTCTGATACATTGAATTTGCCCATACCACATCTTCTGTGCTCAGAATTGTGAGGTGGGAGGAGAAAGACAGAGAGCTGAAGTTTGTACAGATGAGTCCACAGATTCTCTCATACGCAATAATTTGAGCTCACTAGCCTCTGGTACAAACAGAGATCTGTACACCTCTAACTGGCGCAAGCAGAAGCTGCCAGTAGGTGGCAGTGGTGGAAGCTCGTAGTCATTCAGTGCAAACAGCAAAGTCTATTTAAAAGCACTGTGAGATTATGAAAGGCAAACATCAGAAAGAATGCACTTTTATTCTAACATGAATTAAAATACAACAATGCCTGTTAAATTTAAGTTTCTATTAAATACTTCGACAGATCTCCTAAATGTGTTAAAGCATAATTTTTCTTAGGCTTTAGCTATGAATGCCCAAAGCTATTCTCTTGAAAACTTAGTGGCCCTGTTTCTGGCATCAATAATGGTGGTTATTTGAAGTTGCAACCTGCACATTAAACTATGCCTGGAAATGGGCCAGCAGCCAATGTTCTACCCATATTCTAAGGGTCAGCCACATGCTCCATATAACAGGCCTCAGTCAATGCACTCACTGCCACTTTGGATACTAGTCAACATTTCTGAATAACCTTTGAAGGGAGATCCAAACTAGATGAAAGCAAGGCAGATGCCACCTATATAGGCTTCTTCTCTTTGGTGTCTCAGAAGCAAACATCTTATTTCCATACGTAATTTAATGCCAAGCTGTGGGGGGAGAAAACTCCTTGGAAAATTGCCTATATCAGTGATTTTCAAAGGCACTCTTTCTACAGGGCCTGCCTTGTGGATCACTTGCAGTCCAGAATTAGTACACAAGATGGTTTTCTCAGTAGCAGAATCCTGGCTATGGAACTCTCAAAGGAAATTAGATTGGCTCTATCTCTGTGGATCTCTGTTAATCTTTCTAGTAATATAATGTTACCTGGCTGTTGTCATCTGACTTTCACCTGCTCTAACCCTGTTGTTAATGGCAATCAGAGACATTTTACAAGTGCTGATTTAACATTCAGAGGCTGATTCGGTCAGGCTGCAACTACATGCAATTTAGCTGAGGCTTGATTTATAGCCAATTGTATGCTTCTGCTCGGATTAGGTGATCACACAGACCTCAGATTGTTTCATTGCCAATGTCCGCAAAAATCCCTCAATCTGATGTTATAGCCCATAGCTCCCTTTCCTTTGATCCTGCCCACTGCTAATCCCTGGCTCTCCTTTTATGATTCACTGTAAAAAAAAACATTGAGCTGTTTAGAGTTGCATGGCACTTGCATGAGGGAAGGTTTCCAAATTTTTTCATAACGTATACATATCGCGGAAATTCTAAATCCATAGAATAACTGAATAATGGGTTTGGAAGAGGCCTATAAGGCCATCAAGTCCAATCTCTGTTCAATGCAAGGACCTTGATTTAAAGTATCTCTGACAAATGATTGTCTAAGTTTCTCATAAATGCCTTGGAGTTCTTGGAGAGCATTGAAGCGCTCACCAACCCCCCAAAATAATTGGTTCCATTGTCGTACTGCTCTAACAATTGAGAATATTTTCCTGGTATTCAACCAAAATCACGCTTCCTGTAACATGAGCCCATTATTACGTGTCATGCACTCTGGGATGATTGAGAACAGATCCTACCCCTCATCTGTATGACAATCTTTCAAATATTTGAGCAGTGCTGTCATATCTCTCCTCAGTCTTCTTTTCTCAAGGCCCAGTTCTTTTAGTCTTTCCTCATAATGCTGGGTTTCCAGCCACATGATCATCCTTGTTGCCCTCCTCTGAACTGGTTCCAATTTGTTAGCATCCTTCTTAAAGTGTGGTGTCCAGAACTGGAAATGATACTCTAGATAAGGCCTAACGAGTGTTGAGTAGAAGGGAACTAGTACCTCACAGGATTTGGGGACTATATTTCTGTTAATGCAGCCTAAAATAGAATTTGTCTTTTTTTGCTTGCAGCCGCATCACAGCGTTGGCTCATATTTAGCTTCAGATCTACAACAATTCCAAGATTCTTCTCACATGTAGTGTTACCGGGCCAAGTATCCCCCATTTTGTAAATAGTTTTTTCCCTTGGTGTAGAACTTTGCACTAATCCCTGCTAAATCTCATCCTGTTGTTTCTGCCCAGTGTTCAAGCCTATCAAGATCTGTTTGAATTTTGTTTCTGTCTTCCAGAGTATTGGTTATGTATCATCCACAAGTTTGAAAAGCATTCCCTGTACCCTCTCATCCAAGTCATTAGCAAAAATGTTGAATAGCACTAAGACCAAAACTGAGCCTTCTGGAACCCCACTTGTTACCACTTCCAAGTATGAAAAGCAGCCCTTAATAAGCACTAGAGATGGGGGTATTTGTATTCATATACAAATATGCCCATTTTCAGGTGCAGATAACGAGGGTCCGGCCCCCTGGGGCCAGACCGACCACTCACAATTCTGCCACTGCGGCAAGCTCCTCGGTTCCTTCCTATCTCTCCATTGCTCACGATAGATTAGCCACTCTTCAACCTGGCAGAGAGGCCCATCATCTTGCCTTCTGCCAGGAGTGGTTAATCCACTGCAACCAACAGAGCGATAGGAAGGGACTGCGGAGTTCACAGCAGTGATAAATCGTGAGTGATCGGTCTGGCCCCAGGGGGCCGGACCACCATCTGCACCTGTGGGGGGATATTTGTATATGAATATTAATACCGCCATCTCTAATAAGCATGCTCTGCTGTCCCTGCTGCTACTGGTTCCCAGTCCTCAGCATGGGGTTGGACGGGGCCCTTATCCCAGGGGCAGGAGGCGGCGGCAGTGTGGGAGGACCCTTCCTTTGGGATTAGGACCCCCTCAGCCCCTGTGCCGAGGACCAGGAGCCAGCAGCAGCAGCGGCCCCACAGAGGGCAGCGAGGAGTCCCGACGAGCAGCCGCCAAAGCCGGGCCGCCGTCATGCCCATGCCCTGCTGGAAGGAGAGGCTCCTCCTGGCTGGGACCTCCGGCTGCTCGCCCCAGCCTCGCCCTCCACCATGACCAGCCCCGCTGCTGCCACCTCAGCTGCAGCCGGGGAGTGAGTGCCATTGGAGGAGGGTTTGGACTGCCTGGTAAGTTAAGGTACTGTTTTTTACATTTTAAAAACTGTTCTGGGTGGGTTTGAGCTGGGGGGGCATGTTACTATGATGGGGGTTTTTTTCAGTCCCAGCATGGGGCTTGCTCTGTTTAATTTTGGGTGGTGGTTGTTTTCAGCCCTATGTGGCTTGCAGTGTTTTATTTATATTTGGGGGGGGGTATTTTTTGGGGAGTGGAACAGATTAATCACCTTCCCATTGACTTATGACCATTTCAAATTATGTTCCATCTTCTGGAACGGATTATGGTCGTACGTCGAGGCACCATTTTATTATTTGACTATTTTTTTACCAGTCTCAAGCTGCAATCCTGGCCCCTCCACTTGTATTTCACATTTTCCTGGAGGGTCATGGACTGTCTTTGGGGAAAAACTGAGTTAAAGTAATAACTGAGCATTTGGTCATCTGTCACCATTTTTATAGTTTCACTCTTATGTCTGTAGAAGTAGACTTGATCCGCAGAAACTCATCAAAACATGGCAGTTAGTTTTTAAGGTGCCACAACATTTTTTTTGTTTTTTTCTTGTCTAACATTATCAGACGGATACACTGATCTCATTATTTGAATGAAATAAAGAATTCATTGGCCAGATTATTTAGAAAACGTTGTACAACCTGCAGTCCTGGGATCTCATACAAATCTTTGTGTCTTCCTATATGCTGTCCTCTTCCTCTTTCTTTGAAGCGAGTAAACAGCAATCTTCAAGGATCATGCTGAGATATACATCTAGAGAGGAAGGAAGAATGAATGTGTGTGTGTGCTGAATAGAATGTATGACTTTACATTATTTGCAACCCTTTTACTCCCAAGAAAACTGTGCACCCAGTTTAGAGTAACTCTTGATGTAGTTTGAGATGAGATGAAAGCAGGTATGTACCAAAATGTCTACTGCACTTTTTATAGAGTTTTGTTGTTGTTTAAAAGAAACTTTACTTTTAACTATTATTCTGCTGGTAGCTAATACGGAAAGTCTCTCAGTTCTTACCTCTGCTAGAAATATCACTAACTTTTTAAATATGTCTATATAAGTGTCTAGTGCCAGAAGGCAATACAATTCTAATAGCATTTTATCTTTCCAAGAGAGGACTGAGAAGTAGGTTAGGCTGAGAATCATTAATACTTTTCTCCACAATTTCAATGTACATGGCAGATTCCATTTTTAATTGGGAGTTGAACTGTGTGCACTCAAAAGGTTTTTGAAGGCAGCCCTTCAAACTGAAGATCCCAGAATGCTGAGAAAATCAGGTCAATGCCAAAGAAATCACCTTCATCTGAAATAATGAATTCACCCTAACAGTGGTGTAGTGGTGCACGAAAGTCATGTTTAGGACTTATTATTCTTATAAGGCATCACGTTGTCTCTGACATATGGCAACCTTGTGAATGCCCTTATTTTTATTTATTTATTTGTTACATTTATAGCCCGCCCATCTAGTCACACCGACTACTCTGGGCGGATAACAACAAATCAGATCTAATACAATTTAAAATCATAACATTTCACTTTAAAAAAGGAAACCACAATAATCAGATGGGGAAAAGGCACAGAGAACAAAATCAGGCGGTGGATGGAGGAAAGGCTTGCTTATAAGCTAGGTTTTCAGTTGGCGTTTGAAGATGCCCAGGGAAGGGGCTATACGGATCTCAGGAGGGAGGCTATTCCAAAGACGAGGAGCCACTGCCGAGAAGGCCCGGTTTCTCGTTTTTTTCCTTCTGGGCCTCCCTCGGCATTAGGCGCCTCAGTCTCACCTCCTGGCTAGATCGAGTGATACGGGTAGACCTAGGTGGGAGAAGGTGTCCCGTCAGGTAACGGGGCCCTAAACCATTTAGGGCTTTATACATAAGCGTTAAAACTTTGAAATCTACGTGGAACCGAACGGGCAGCCAGTGCAAAATCTCCTACCATTAACAGTCCTGCCCAGTTCTTGCAAACTCAAGGTTGTGCTTTCTATAGAATCAGTCCATCTTATATTTGGACTTTCCCCTTTCCTGCCTATGAAAAAAAATTACTTTCCACACTTGCATTTACATTTCTCCCAGTCAATATTTGTATTTTCTCCCAGTCAGCAATACTGATGTGCACAAGTGTTTGTGCTCACTGATGAAATACAGTGCAAAAGAGCATCCTGGCCCAATCATTACCACCATTGCACTGAGATTCTGTCTTACACTATGCTTCATAAAAATGAGCAGACAGATGAATGACATGGTACGGGATCCTACATGTGGCAGCTCATAGAAAGATCAGCAGCAAAAAACAGAAGAATGCAGTCTTGCTAGTATGTCAGAGCCTTTGTGTAGAAAATAAATGCAAGCCTTTCTACTTAATGTGTACTAATGATGACAGTATCATCTGTATACATTAAGCAAAAAGGCCTTAACTGCTATCTAAGCAATGTGAGGCTTAAACTAGGACCAGTTGTGATTTTAAAACCTAGACCTATTTTTCTGCACTTTTAAAAACCATTTTCAGAAAGCAGAAGGGAAAACCAGTAGTATAGTTCAGATATCAAGAGCTTCTTTAGCTAGAAAATTATCCTGCTGTCCTCAGAGGCAGAGGAGCACATCCCATTATTGGTGTCAAAGTAAAGTTCAGCTGTCAACCTTCTTAGACACCCAGTCTGGAATGAAGGAGGTGCCATTTTGTCCCTTGCCTCAGGTGGCAAATATCCAGGGCAGATCTTTTTCTTTTCTTTTCTTTGCCTGATTGGATATTTTAACAGGAGCTCAGCTTTGCACATTCCTGAACTCATATATTTTTATCTTAAAATCTAGATCTTGGTAATCCTCTCTTTAAATTAATTGTTTTAAATTGAAATTGCAGTTGTAATTTTATGATTTTATATATTTTATACTGTTTTGCTTTATTTTGTAAGCTGCCCCGAGTAGACATGGTCTAGAGGGGTGGGGTAAAAATCAAATAAATAAATAAATAAATAAAATAAAGATCAAATTCAGGGACAGAGAATATAGTCTTGCATTGTAAAACTGAAAGCAGTTGTATGAATTGAGTTTCATTAAGAAGAAAGGACTGAATGGGTGACAGAGAAAAAGATACAGGTGACTGTGACATGAAATTAAATATGATTGAAGTTGGTCTAGATTTCCCCTAAACAGGTGTATTTTTAAGCAAAAGAGGCATAGAAAGGAAGCAAACTAGAGACCAGAGTTGCAGCAGTATTAGTCTATGCAAACACAAAACATTAAAAAAGTCATTGTAGTACTTTAAAGACTAACTGCTATATTTTAATATAAGCACATACCAAGATACCCCAACAGTGCCTGTATTAATGCTTGATACAATGAGCCTGCTGGGGTTGAGATGGCTGGTTCTTGCAGTGTTTTAGTTAGGATTTGTTCACATATATTTTCAGGAAAGTTTTTCATAAGGTTCATCCTTTTGATATTTGGCAGTTGGATCTGTAGTTAGGAGCTGTTGAAATTTAGAGTAAGATAATTCTCTCTCAGCTTCCCGTGTGTAGTTCAATGTATCCATGACAACCACAGTGCTGCCCTTATCTGTCTCTTTGATGATGATGTTGGGATTGTTGTTGTGGCTGTGTATAGCATCTTGCTCAGTCCAGCTGAGATTGTATGGTAGCTCATGTCATAAACTGGATACGGTATCATAAATTGGAAGCAACTTGGTACCATGTAACAAATGATGTCATCCCATGATATGAAATGTTTGCTAATGTCTTAAGAATTCTGTGTAATTCATAGGCTTGCACACTAGCAATGGGTATTTCTTTATCTGTAGATATGAGCAAATATGGACATTTATGCTACTGAACAATAGCCCAAACATCGGCTTTATAGTGTAGAAAATACCTCTGAAATGTATGATGAAAGATTTCCTGAATGCAATCCTGGCATTTTTCTAATGGCAACATCTGTCTTTATGTTTTGAAGGCAGTTCACATCAAAGATGTTTTAACAGTAGCTTCTGAGGCTTGATATCTCATTGTTTACAGTGAAAGCTGCTGGTTCCTTTCCATGCCACCTCTCTTTTCATCACCAAGCCCAGTGCAAGGTTTCAAATGATGTTTATCTGTTCTTGGGTTAGCATATTCTGATTTAAAGGCAAAAGGTTATTCACATCCTATGCTTTTGGTTGAGCTTCACAGGGAAAGGGGAGTATTTAGGAGACCTCAGCGCTGACAGAAACTCTCATATCTTGTCACAGTGCCCACTCCTTGCATTTGTAAACCAGCCTTTATCCAAGAATTCGATTAATACAAAGGCATAAATAACACATTAAAAGTTAACAAAGACCACTCAAGAGATTTTGCTGCCTGAGACACAGCAAAAAATGGCAAGATGCCCCCCCATCTCAAAGGGAAGGTGAACGGTATCTAAAGCCACACAAGTTATTTTATCAATCGAAAACAAAAGAAAAATTAAAAAAATTAAGAAGACAAAAACATTGCAGAACCTTAAAGACTAACTACTATATTTTGATGTGAGCTTTCATGAACAAGTCCACTTCAGGCATGAGGAATGTCAGGCAGTGAGGACACCAAGGCTGGGATAGTGCTGGATCAGCTCGGAGCTGCACTGTGAGAGACTCCAGTCACTGACCCATTCCGTGGCTGAATAGGCTGGACAGGAGAAAGTGGCTGTATTCATCCTCTCTTCCTGTCTGCACCTGCATGGAGGCACAGGAGATGAGGTCCAGTGCTCAATTGCCTCTTCCCATGTCTCCCCTTCATCCAACCTAGGTGACAACGATGGCCCTGCAACTCCAGCCGTCTTATTCCTGCCATTGAGCCCTCCCCCAACTGTCTCACATCAGGTGGTGGTGCATCCCTACTGGCTAGGGGGCTGAGAGACTCACTCTCTCCCGAGCTCCCTTGTGCTTGGGGGGGGGGGCACACAAAAAAGGTAGATGTGTGTGTGTGTGTAAGGAAAAAAGAGTCTAAAATCTAAAATTCACAGGTGGAGTGGCCAATAACTTTATTGGGATCAGTTACAATTCTTCATGATAGTGTACACATTTTTTAGTTCTTCTGAACTCTTCACCAGTCTAGGTGGGAGGAGGAGGAGGAGGAAGAGGGAGAGGCTACTAAGTTCTAAAACTTGGCTAGATGATTCAGCCATGAAGGTGATCTCAGTCCCAAGATGGGTAATGAAAGCTTGACAAGTCAGTGGTAACTGTACATGTGTTAGATGACACCTAGTACTGTTGGCTGGGGATAGGAAAAAAAAGAGACCTCGAGCATTATACTATGAATGATAAAAATCACACCAAATTCTAAGATTCCTTAGGATGGAGCCATGACAGCTTTGGTAACAAACCATATAGAGCAAATATATCTGTTGGAAGTAGTTGTATCCTATATTCAGCAACTACAGCAGTGGCAGAAAATAGTTATTGTGTAGCCTCCAGCCCTGTTTTTCAGCTGCTGTGCAGTGCACTGGTGAAAACATACTTACTCCAAAGAGATACATCAAGATTTGGTACAACTGATTTTTCAAAGAACATCATACATTACATCATGCCTACTCATTAAACATATTATTTAATGTAGATACAAGGATAACTAAAGCTGCAGTGTTGTGTGTCTCATTTTATACGGCTATGTCCTATAAATGTTTTAGGTATCATTTAACTTAATAATAATAAAAATGGATTTTGCAATCAACCTATAAAACTTGTCATCCCTACAATTTGATGCCTTTCTGACCTTCAAATTTTTCATGTAAAATGGTATTAAAACCAGATTTGTTGTCCTATATTTCAACAGTAGGCAAAGAGACCAAGATAACATTTTTTAAAAGGATAGAGAAGTGAAAAATCCAATGTAAATATTTTGTTCCCAGCAGTGTTTACAGAAAGCAAAACTGAATTCCAATTTCCAGGGCAGTATTTAAGTAGCTCAAATGGGTCTTTTGTTTGCACATGTTGCTGTTATTCTCAAATAGCAGACTTCTACTTTTATTGCCCCCATTTTTTATCTTCAAGATTAGCAATGACAGGCCATTGTGACCTGATAAAAAAAAGTAAAGGTTCCCCTTGACAATTTTTGTCCAGTCGTGTCCGACTCTAGGGGGCGGCGCTCATCCCGCTCTTCAAGCCATAGAGCCAGCGTTTTGTCCGAAGACAATCTTTCCATGGTCACATGGCCAGTGTGATTTAAACACGGAACGCTGTTTACCTTCCCACCGAGGTGGTCCCTATTTATCTACTCGCATTTGCATGCTTTCGAACCGCTAGGTTGGCGGGAGCTGGGACAAGCAACGGGCGCTCACTCCGTCGCGTGGATTCGATCTTACGACTGCTTGGTCTTCTGACCCTGCAGCACAGGCTTCTGCGGTTTAGCCCACAGCGCCACCACGTCCCTTATTGTGACCTGAAGAAGTGTTAAAATTAGGGGAAAACCTGTCTCTTGGTAAAGTATTTTGAGTTGTAGTCAACATATAAAGTAGGGCACTTTAAACTTGTGTTCTCCTTGTATGTTTTGCTGGCCAGTTAATCAAATTTTGAAATAATGTTATGTATATCCATAACATAACATGTATATCCTGTCTATATGGATATTAGCACATCAATCACTACAGAATTTATTACTAAAATAGGAAAAAATATAGAGGATATTTATAGAACTATATAACGTATTATTGTGAAATATAATTATCTGAAACAAAATCACCCTCAGAGCTGTTTAAATTCAAATCAGAACTGTATATATAAAATGAGGTTCACTTGAAGTCGCACAAGCTCAGTTTTCAGTCAGGACCAAATTAGGTGTGCCATTATACTGTATATGTATTCCTTTGTCACATTTATGTTCCACATTTTCTTTAATCATTCCAAATTACCACACATGACCCCTTTATCTTCACAACAACTTTGTAAGGTCAATCAACCTGAAAAGGAGTGACTGCTGTGGGTCACCTACTGAATTTCATGACTTGGTGGGGGACTTAAAGCTGGACCTCCCAACTCCCTAAGTGCAGCAGCACTTACTGTACACCAGTGTACATTACATGTTTAATAATAATAATAATAATAATAATAATAATAATAATTTATTGTCATTGTAAGTATATACACATACAATGAAATTCACAGACACCCAGAGACCAGACACATGCACACACATAAAATTCCCCAAACACTCCCCACCCACTAAAAGTCCCCCACTAAAAATACAAACATCTACACCGCAGGCCAAGTAACACAGTCCAACTAATTATTCACTACTGGTGGTCTTTAAGCTCATTATTTACATGGTGAAGAAGGTGTGTCAGAGCTATGAGACCAGAAACGGGGAGAAGACAGCTATAAACCAGTGCCCAAATTGTAATCTTCATCCAAATCAGGGCTCAATTTATGGCTATTTTCAATCAAGTAAAGGTAAAGGTTCTCCTTGACATTTAGTCCAGTCGTGTCCGACTCTAGGGGGCGGTGCTCATCCCCGTTTCCAAGCCATAGAACCAGAGTTTGTCCATAGACAGTTTCCGTGGTCACGTGGCCAGCGTGACTAGACACAGAATGCCATTACCTTCCCACTGAGGTGGTACCTATTTATCTACTCGCATTTTTACATGCTTTCCAACGGCTGATTTTCAATCAGAGGAAAACTTTCTAGGAGACAATGAGAACTGTTCTCTCTTTGTTAAGAGCCAATATGAGGAAGGTGGCTTGTCTTAACCTGCAAGTATGGCCAGGACAACGACTTCCGTCTTTCTTTGCCAGCAGATAAGACTGAAAGGAGTTGTACTTTACTTTTAAAAAGACAAAAGAAAAACAAGCATGGCGAGACTACAGACATGCATCCTGCCATGTCTAGTTTCCTCCGGAGAGGGACAGACAGAATATCTGATGAGAAGACAAGTGTGCAGGATATTCTTAGCATACTGATGGCAGTGGCACACTCTAAAATTTTTGTATAATATTGAGTAGCATTTTCATTGACAGACAGAATAGTATGAAATAGAATAGAATCAATACAGAAGAGGACCTGGAAGAAGAAATCTTGGAGAAAGGTAAGCCATCACACCTCATTACCATCTGAAATCTTCTTGACCAAATCCATTGACAATTGATGATAGATTCCTGAAGAAATACTTCATGAATTATAGTATCCCACACTGCCAAAAAATGTTATGAGATTGTGAAGGTACTGTTTCTTCTACTGATCTCCAGGTATGAACTGTCAGCCAAGACCAGAAATACATGTTCCGGCGAAGAGCTGGGGAAGCCGCAGAGCAGATTTTCCAACAGCACAAATGTACTATTGAACCCTCTGTCCCCCCCCCCCCAAAAGCCAAACACAAATCTTCAGGCTGAGCGGTTGCTTTATGGTCTGCGATGTCAGAGTCCATAAGGGCCAGAGACTTCCAGTACTGATGATGAAGGTGTAAAAGAGGAGGTTCTGGTCAAAAGGTTTAGCTTAATATAGTCTGGCCATTTTTATTTAAATGTGGAAACCACACACTTCCTAACCCTTAGACAAACTGTGTTAATAGGCACTGATTATTGTTTAAGTTCTTAGTAAACAGATAGGTATAATCTGTCAATTTGTTTCTCTTTTTCTCCAAATGCACATCTATTTGTTTCCAGGTGAACAGGTGGTTTGTTTTTGTTTGTTTTTTTGTTTTTTGTTTTGTTTTGTTTGTTTGTTTGTTTGTTTGTTTGTTTGTTTGTTTGTTTGTTTGTTTGTTTGTTTGTTTGTTTGTTTGTTTGTTTGACCAAACTGCACATTTTGTGCTTAGCTACATGCTTGGGGTTGGGGAATTAAGATCCCTGTCAAGAGCAACCTAAGATATTCAACTGGCTCAGGCAAAAAACAAGATGGCACCACCCCTCAGTGATTATACAGCTTGATTTGGGCTATAGGACAGTTGATTGGGGCTATAGGATAAAGTTCTCCACCATAAAGTTCTCCAACAGGGTAGCACGGGCAATAGGTTAATGCTCTCCAAAAGGTCCTTCGTAAGAAAAGGCAACAAGTACATTTTGGTGAAAGTAGGACAAGGGAAACCGTTTTGAGCCGTCACAGTTGCCCTCCAGCACCTGTCACCTGAGGCAGTTGTCTCACCCTTTCTATGGGCTGTCCCTGTTTACTTGAAAACCCAAACTGGAAAGATCCAGGATGGTCTTAGAGCAGCGGAGAATACATCTATTCCTTTAAAAAGAAAAAGAAAAACGAAAATAAATAGAGGACGACATGGCACTGAGAAAACAAGATTTGATTTTGAACAGAGGTCATTTGAGCATGGATTACTGCTAACAGAGATTAATGTTTTTTTCAGCTGTTCCTCCTAGGCTTTGACTGTCAGGCGAGATGAAACGATGTCCATTTTGCACTCATGGGCAGTGTGAATTACACAGACCTCAAAGAAAAACAAAACTAAGCTCCAAAACTTGACCTCTGACTCTGAATAAATACTTAAAGATGGAGAATATTCCACGTAAAGCCTTCATTATGCCAGGAGCCTTCAAGGACTTACTCTAAATGCAACTGTTCTTTTGTAGTACTTAGCGTAATAAATAGGATTCACCCGCCAGGATGCACAAAATCCATTTACCAGACTGTCCAATGTGAATCAATTATTGCCTGTCAGATACACACACACACACACACACACACACACACACACACACACACACACACACACACACACACACACACACACACACACACACACACACACCACTTTTTTAAAAAAGAAAGCAGCATTGGTGCTTGTTTGTCACACAGCAATAAAACAGGCTATCATTTGATACACAGTATCAGATCAGATTAGATCCTGCACATGTTTAATACATTACTATCCATATGATTGAAGAGACAACAAATACGTTGTCATTTAAACTTAACAGATCCGCCCACACAAGGATCAGAACCTACTCTGAGCACGAAAGGAGAATTTGATAGCTACAAACAAAGTAAAACATCAGCCTTGCCAAAGGTTAATTTGACATAAACAACCCTTTTATGGATTTTACAGAGGTCGACCTAAATAGTGCAAAACAGGTGTTTATAATGGTTGTTATGGGTTTTCCGGGCTGTTTGGCTGTGTTCTTAAGGTTTTTCTTCCCAGTACTGAAAAATACAGCCTGCAACAGGTCAACGAACTCTAGCCAGCCACAAGGACCAGTGATCACTGCACACAAAAGACCAGCTAACGACACCCATCAATCACAGTGACAGATAATCTCTCCCCCTTATCACAACAATACACCCACAACAAAAACACAGAGATCACCATAATCACCCAGTCTCCTGAAAAGGACAAAAGCTGTTCCCACAGCTATAAATACTCAACTATCCAACAAACTGCAACAGAGCAGAGACAGAGTTCCGACTCTTGTCCTCTGAAGATGCCGGCCACAGAGACTGGCGAAACATTAGGAAGAACAACCTTGAGAACAGGCCAAACAGCCCGGAAAACCCACAACAACCATCGCATCCAGGCCGTGAAAGCCTTTGAGAATACAGTACAGGTGTTTAAAATATTTGTTAACCAAAGTAAACATAAGCAGACTGCACTTTGACTCCATTTGCACTATGACTCTACTTATTACAACCACTTCCCATTCTGAAATGATATTCTGTTTGTCATTTTAATCTCTGAGGGTTTTTTCCTGGGATGGGGGAATCTCCAGATGAACTACTCTAACACTGTGCAATAGTCTGCTAATATTTTCATCTTTTCATCTTTGCTTCTTCCATGTATTACCTGTACGAGGTCTTTTCTTCCCAGAGGCAACCTAAGAGCATCCGATTGCATTTCATCCTGTCATATTCTAGGAAGCCTTTTAAAAAGCATCAATTCCTGCCTTTCATTTATAGCTCATCTTTACAGGCTTTAATGTGGCTCACAAGCTGGTGCTTTTAATGAGTTTGCAAGAATATATGTTCAGGCAATTCCCTGTTCATAGAAACTGAGGTTGGAGGTCACATTTTGTAAATCAACAAAAGATATGCTCCAAGAACAAATCATTTTAGTGTTTCTCAGCATGTAGGGGAAATTAAAGGGGAAAAGGGGTGGGGAGGTCAGGGCAGGATGAAATGTTGTGGAACTTTCAAGACTAACAGATTTGTTTCAGTGTATTTCACCAAATGTACCAAATACTTTAAGAATGTAATATAGCAAGCTCAAAAGAGGGGTGATTTTGCTCCCTGCAGACACACTGCGGGTTGCAGCCCTTCCTTAAAGGTGATATTTTCACGTTTTTTCCCCCAAAACAGGCAACAATTGAAATTTCACTTCTATGTTTTACGAGAGGAGGGGAGGACAACACTAGAATTGATTGCCTTATACACACATGATCCCCTCCACATTTTTTATGTTCCAGGACACATGGTAGCTCTGACTACCATAGAGACTCAGCACCGTCTTGCCTCGCTCTGATATAATTCCAAAAGAAATCATGAAAATGTCTTCTGCACACAGACAGATGGTACACATGTGCAGCTCTTGTCAAATATTTGAAAGTGTGTTGTAGAAGTACATGAACAGTGGGAGCATGGTGTGGGCCTCAAGACTGCTTTTGCCAGTGGCCTTCCAGGGACCTCTGAAGCTTCTTAACTAACATTCTGTGGCAATCCAGACAAACTCTATTTCAAGCAAGCATTTTGTTAGCTTTTTCACATGGCTCATAGCAGCTTGCCACTGAATTTTGGCAGCAGACCAGGAAAGCCCCATTGCTTTAAATGTAGCCTTCACCATCTGCATTTTATAGTGACATAATAAAGCACTTGCTGTGGTCTGAAGGGGAGGCCAACATTCACCACCACCCCAAATCTACCAAATTGAAGTTGGCATTCCCTGATCCACAAGTGCCGGCACCCCTCACACCCACAGTCTGGTTCCAATATGTGGATGACACCTTTGCAATTTGGAGCCACGGTAAAGAAAAATTGGAAGAATTTCTGAACTATCTCAACAGCATCCACCCAAATATACAATTCAACATGGAAAAAGAAATAGAGGGCCACCTCCCGTTCTTAGATATCATGGTCATACGCAAAACTGACCTCCGACTGGGACACAAGGTCTACAGAAAAACCACCCACACAGACAGGTACCTACACAAAACCTCCAACCACCACCCACAGCAAAAAGAGGCATAATAAAAATACTGGTAGACTGTGCAAATCGGAACTGTGAAGCTCAGTTTCTCAGCACTAAACTCAATCATCTGAATAGGGCCCTACAGGCAAATGGCTACTCCAAAAATGAAATCACAAGAGCCATCAAACCAAGAAAACAACACCGAACTGAAGAAGAAAAACAGCCACCCACAAATAAAGTATTTCTGCCATACATCAAAGGGGTCACAGACCGCATGTGGAAACTTTTGAAAAAACACAACCTAAAAACAGTATTCAAGCCCACCACAAAAATACAACAAATGTTATGGTCAGCAAAGGACAAAAGGGACCACCTCACCACTGCAGGAATATACCAGATATACACTGGAACCACAAAATGAAGCATCCACACCAGAATCAAAGAACATGAGAGACACTGCAGACTAAAATAACCAGAAAAATCTCAAGTAGCTGAACATGCCCTAAAACAAGCTGGATATGAAATTCTATTTCAAAAACACTGAAATACTGGACAACACCAGCAATCACTACATCAGACTGCACAGGGAAGCCATTGAAATCCACAAGCACCTGCAGAACTTCAACAAAAAAGAGAAAGGTTTGAAACTCAACAAAACTTGGCTCCCAGCTCTCAAAAATACAATGTACAAAAGGTCAACGAACTCTACCCAGCCACAAGAACCGGGGATCACCACAAAATACCAGCTAATGACACTCATCAATCACGGTGACAGATAATCTCTGCTCCTTATCACAACAAGACACATTCATCACCCATCTCCAGAAAAGGACAAAAGCCTATCTCACAGCCATAAATACTCCACTCCCAAACAAACTACACCAGAGCGCAGAGTGCTGTCCTCTGAAGATGCCGGCCACAGAGACTGGCGAAACGTTAGGAAGAACAACCTTCAGAACACTGCCAAAGAGCCCAAAAAACCCACAACAACCATGTTCAGAAAATATTGTGGCCATCACAACAAAATGGTTCTCATATAATGTGTAAAGGTAAAGGTAAAGGTTCCCCTTGACATTTAGTCCAGGTGTGTCTGACTCTAGGGGGTAGTTCTCATCCCCGTTTCCAAGCCATAGAGATAGCATCTGTCCGTAGACAGTTTCTGTGGTCACATGGCCAGCATGACTAGACATGGAACGCTGTTACCTTCCCACCGTGGTGGTACCTATTTATTTACTCACATTTGCATGCTTTCGAACTGCTAGGTTGGCAGGAGCTGGGACAAGCAACAGGAGCTCACTCCATCGCATGGATTCAATCTTACGACTACTGGTCTTCTGACCTTGCAGCACAGAGGCTTCTGCCACCTTCTGCCATAGCGCCACCATGTTCCTGCAATATATCATGTATAGCCAGTCACAAATGGATGCTGGGAGCACATAGATACATATTTTTAAATAGACAGTGAGTTCATCATTCTCACCAAAATATAGAATGCTGTTATTGTCTTGCTCTTCCTCTTTTTAAGCTTCTCAAATGCATCTGGCTTCTCAGTAGATACAAGCAGAGTACAGACCTACATGGGAACAAAGGAATTGTTCACAAGACATGGGAGTGCTCCAGAACTCAAAAAGCACACGTTTGATGCTACATACGCAGAGGCCCTGCTGATGATGAGGAGAACAGCAAATGATTCCCTCTGAAGGCCAGGAAGTAAAGAGAGAGCCGTGTGCTTGCCATGACACATGTAGAATTGTGCACAGGGGTGCTGCCTTTTGCATGTTTTAATTCATAGGGGGCAAAATACAGTCCTTCAGACTAGGATTGGATTGTGGCCACCAACATTCCTCGCATTTGGCTATGCTGCCTAAGAACTGCAGTGCAATCACATCTGGAGGGCGGTCCTATGCCCAGCTTCATTTTAGGGATGTTTAGATGCTGACTGATTTGAATATGATGTAATTAACTTGTGCAGATCACATCAGATTTGGTATTCTTATTCTAATGTCCCTTTTCTAAAGCTTTCATGTGTGATTCTGCATTGGGAAATACGTCGATGATCCATTCTGCAAAATTATTTTTTTTAAAAAAACTTATTCTTTGCCTTCTGGACTTGGAAACCTCCATGGTTTAGATGTCTGGCTGCAGAGCCAGAAGTTGGGAGTTCGATTCCCCATAGTACATCCCTGACAGGAGCTGGACTCAATCATCCTTAGGGTCCCTTCCCGCTCTGCAGTTCTAATGTGATGATGATAGTTAAGTTTCTTTTCTGGATTAAAGCTCTCAAAACTGCCAGCTATTTGCTTCCTCCATCCATTGCTCCTTCACCATTTCAAGTGAATTTAAAACCCCTGCTGTACAAATATAGTTCCATTCTTGGTCTTGAAACACACTTTGTTAAGCACTCAACATAGCTTAACTTGGCAACATTCCCAAAAACTCAACAATTTGAGGAGAAGCCTAACATCATTCGGATCTCTCCCTATATCATTCTTGAATATCGTACTGCTTTGGTAACTCAGTCTAGGAGTTATTAATGTAGAGAATATTCAGAATGGACCTAGCCCTAGTGATAAGGCTATAGCGAGCTTAAGGAATCCAAGAGACTGAAGACAGATTATGAGCACATTTTATTTCTGTTGTGTATAAAACCCCCTCACAACAGTCCACAAGGCAAATAGAATACATTTACAAAGTGCATGCACATCTCAGAATCCAACTGTTCATGGCATGGAATGGGAATGGGAATGGGAGTAATGCTTCTCAAATGCATGTGGCTGCTCCAGATGTTCCTGGACTTTAGGTCCCATCAGGCCCCACTATTAGTTATTCTGGATGACGGGAACTGCAGTTCAACAGCACCTAAAGGGCCATGCATTGCCACCCTTAATATAGAACTTGGGTTCTCTGTAGAAATAATCCTTCTTGTCTTCCTTCTTTTTATTGGTATTCAGGTCATTCATGACTTTGAATATGTTTACTCTATTAGCTGCTCAACAAAGCACTTGGAATTCACCCTGAAACCATGTGAGGTTTCTACATCCTCTGTTGCATCTTTCATTAAGGTGGTATGGAACTTTCCTCTTTTGCAACAGGAGGTCTTCAGCGTGCCCTCCTGAATGTCCTCTTGATCTCCAGCCTCTTCCAAGGTCACCTCTGCTCTCTGAGTGGCATCTGCTAATGTAGGAGGGACAGATACAGGGAAGAGGGCTGTGTTTTCTGGCAATCCCAGGCAGGGGGCTGCAATGCTCAGGAAATGAATTTGGTCCTCTGCTTATTTCAAAATAGACTTTGGATGATGAAGGATTTATGTGGCCCTCCCCCACCACAGACTTCAAATAAAAAGTACAGAGGTATGTATTTCATTGCTGCTCTCACGCCTCACACCTCTTTCACTGAAGCAAGGATCATTATTGTAAATACTTGTCATCTACATATAAGAGACCACCTTAAATGTAAGTAAGGTGTGTTTGTGTGCCCTATGGATCGCTTGCATTTTGTTGATGCATGCCGCAAAGGGAGAGGTGCTGTTGGATGCTTACGATTAAATACATAGTTCAGTTCTGATAAATAAATTTAAGAGCATGAGAGAAAGCCTGGGAAAGCTGCCCAGTTTGTCACCATTCTGATACCGCTCAGTAGTGTTGGCATAAAAGAGATGCTAGGATTCTGTCCCCTGCCACAGCCAGTGGACAAAATATCACAGAAAGTTTCTGTGTAACAGAGTCTGATGTGCCACATAGCTGAGTCAGCCACGTTCCTGGCCTCTGAAACCTTATGTACTTCTGTAGCTCCAGAGGGTAGGATCAGATGTAATGGATCCAAATTACAAGAAAGTAGATTTTGCTTAAACATTGGAAAGAACATGTTGACAGCAAAATCTGTTTGACAAAGGAATACACTGCTTCAAAGAGTGGTGGACTCTCCTTCATTGGAGGCTTTTAAATAGAGACTAGATGACCACCTGTCAAAGATTTTTAGTTGTGAATTTCCTGCTTCAGCAGGGTGTTGGACTCGGTGATCCTTTGAGTTCCTTCCAGCTCCACGATTCTTTGGTTCTATGATGAAAATGATTTTTTTGGATCATTCTCTGTAGAGAGAACATTGCGGAAAGCTCTTTTCTCACTATCATGGGAACACAGTATCCTCTGCTAGTAGAAGTTACGTAGTTCTGCTTGTCTCTCTGAAGGCTAAATTCTATGTTATGGATTGCCCATTATTAGAAATTGAGACCCATTAAGTGTTCAAGAGCTGTACATACTGCAGATGTTCATTGCTTGAGTAATCATATTTGCAAATGAAGCCCATGTTTACCTCCCGATGGCCATATGCAAAACAAAGCAAGTTAATTGGCAAAATATGGGAAGTCATTCTGACAATAAACTTCTGTTTTTAGTAGTTAGGAAATTTCATGATCTAATGATAGACTATCTGTAATGCATAGTTTGGCCCTGAGGATCCAAGAGTCAACTTGAAGGACACTTCCTTGGAATAATAAAAATGATCCACACATGGGAATACATCATATAATACTCATAATTCACTTTCAGATGTACTCTGTGAACTGTCTGGAAGCAAGAGGAGAAGAAAGCACCTACAATAGCTGTTTCATATATAAGCTAATGTTTCGGTTATCAAATTATAAACATACATGTACAAAACTGCCCAGATCAAAATTTACTTCTTTTGAACTTCATTATGACAAAGACAGTTTGCCAGTGCAATCCTACACAGGTCTTTTGAAAATCACTGGGATGCATGGGGCTTACTCCTAGCTATTGGATGATAGGTAGAGTTTCTTAGACATCCAAGTGTTATAACTGTGATGAATGCTTTTAACCCCTCATTCTGACCAAATACTGTCTCATATTGCCTTCAGTAACCAAGAGAAAGGCATACTTGTGCAATGCAAAATTATGTTTGTCTTCTTGGAAATAAGCCCCGCTGAGTTCGTGGGAGCTTATTTGGGGAGAAATGGCTATAGGATTGTCACTTTGATTGCAAAAAGAAAGTGTAAATCAATATTTTGGAAATATTGGCCCAGTATCAACAGCTGAACACATTCCTGAGGTGTAGTCCATACATTTATTTCCCCAACTGTTTTTCTCAGTGTAGTCACAGAACGTGGAAATTGCTTTTGTTTGTATCAGTAAACAGCAATTCCAGCAACCGACTTGTTGTTGGGGTAACAGGCATATCTATTGAGCTATCCTAAAACATATATGCCCTCCCACTTGCAGAGTCACCCTCATAATATCGTTGTACTACTCAATTTCACCATTGTTATCATTCCTCCAGTGCAGAAGAAGCATCCTGTATGTTTTATCGTCAAAACAAACCTGTGAGGTAAATCAGAGTAGGACCTAGTGACTGACCTGAGGTTGTCTTGAATGTTTCCTGAATGTATGAAATTGTCCTGAATGTATGAAACTGAACCTAGATCTCTCAACTTGGAGTCTAAAATTCTAACTGCTATATCACAGGGGTGCTCTTTTATTAGTAGCTACTTATTTTTATAAATATTCTGCCTTAAAAACATCCATGTGGCACATGCCACATAAAATCTGCAAAAGAAGCCGGTCAATTAAATTTTGTTTAAAAAAATAATAATAGAAAAGCAGCATGCTAATTTTACTGGGGGAAAAAACAACTGCGGCCAAAAAAACATCCCAGTGAGAAAACAGGTCATAGAAGGCACTACGAATTTCCATATATTTATTCGAGTATTAATTCCATCAACTTCTAAAAAAAGAAAATGCCCACCAAGCCTATCAATTTTTACCCTCAAAAGAATGTCATGAGGTAGGTTGCCACTGAGGGTGAGTCAGAGGAGGGAATTGTATTTTTTTTCTTGCCTGGTAATAGTACCAAGAAGAAACTTAAAAAGTGAGAAATACACGCAGCAGGGTTTGGAGGAAAAGCAACAATGTTTATTCAGTTTTATTCTGAGCTGACTGTGGAAGTCTGAAATCTCATTGTTGAAATCATTTCAGGAAAGGAAAAACTGCCCATCAAAGTATTTTCAGTAAAATTAATGGCATTGCTAAAATGAAGAGAAGACTTTCTTAGCATCTTAAATTTGGTGGAGTTGATTTGAAAGCACTCTCCTTACTCTGAAAATGTGCATGCAGTGTCGTGTTTTCATGACACTGGAGTGCTGCACTAGATCTCCCAAATGCTGGAGGAAATTGGGCAGCAGTGTTTGTATGGCAGGTAGAGGCAATGGCATCAATAATGATTTCTTCCAGCCTCTCTCTCTTTATAATATTTATGAAGGCGGGGGGGGGAGCGGAAGGATGAAAATGCACTAATATAACAGTCAGAACTATTTGTATAGTCCTTTCAAGTGTTCAAAAAATTGCATGCATTACATCCCTGGAAGTTAGATCAATCTTATTATCTCAGGTACGTATTGAGGGGGAGGAGGCAGTTACTTAAGCTACAAGAGAGTTGCTTCTCTAAAACTGCTTAGTGTGTTCATCATAGCAAGGCCAGTCCTATCATTAGCCAGATTGAAATGTGCCCCTCAGGAAGCAGATGCTAGAGAGGACAGGAAGTTCAGGTGAGGTTCCACAGGACAGCGCTATGCATCTCTTGAATTAGCCTGCTGCCCTAAGGTGATCGACAGCGAGCATGGAAGCACCATTTGGCCCATTGCTTCAGATAACACCTTGACAGCAAGGTGGTCACATGAAAACAAGGACACGGTTACTGAACAATTATGCAGAAGAGCAAATTTTAGCAGGTATACCTGAAAGAACTGTGTGACCACTCTACCGGAGGGTCCAGTACAGCATGATCAAGTTTCAAACCAGGAGTTTTCTGATCCGCAACTCAGCCTCTATAACCACTATGCCAATTCCCTATATATTAAAAAAAACACACACACAAATATCTGCCACTAAAGTAGATTTCAGAAAGCCAGACTTGCCTTCCTAAAGGCCAAGTGTGGGAACTGGTTTGGCCTACATATCTGTACATATGTGGGGCAAGTTGAGGAACTGCATTAATGCTGTATCTGTTTTATCCCAATCAATATTTCAAGCATAGACAAAGTCACAGTGGAGACTGGCGTTTTGTTTTGATTTGTTTGAGGGATAAAATGAAAAGGCCAAGTTACTGCTATTATTGCTGAAGCAAAAAGTTGCAGGAGGGGAAGGAATCACTGGAGCAAACATCAAGCCGTGCCCTTATAAAAGTGATGCTGCACTCCAGCCTCATGCCAGTGGTGAACTGTATCCAAGCATTAAATATAATAGTTGTCTTGCACATATCATTGAGCATAATGCATGCAGCGATCAGAAGCCCCCCCCCTCGCACAAGTCTTCTGTTATATCATAGTCGTATTATTTCCTAACCAAAAGATAACAGATCAATATACTATGGAGTTTACAAGGAAGTGAAATGCCTTTGAAGGATTGTCATATTGTGGCTTCATGATGAAATTGGTCACAGGAAACCATGGCAAAACACAGCTGGTAATTCTACTGAAAAAACTCAGAACACATTGAAAAGATTTAAAATATTGTAAGGAATGGTTCCCTAAATTATGAGTGGACTGTGGAATACATGTTCATTTGAACTCATTAGGCAAGTTTATTAACTTTAACCCCAATGAAAGCCAAACAAAATTAAAATGGTAGCTTAACTTGATTAGGTCCTAATTCATTTAACATTTAGGCACAGCTTCTGTTGTTTCAGTTTATATGTTTTATTGGTGTTGTAACCAGCAGTGGAGCTGCATAAAGGTTCCAGGCCGTGGCTAGGAGAAGGACATGGGGAGTTGATCATGAAACAACTACTGTACAAGGGAGGGGGCTCCTTTGTTATAAAATCCTTGGTCCTAGTGTGACATTACCATTAGCATATGGAATCAGCCAGAAACAAAGTGCAGATTGAGAGGGGGTCAAGAGGGAGAGAGACTTGCAAGCAGATACGCCTTCATAGAGATGATTAGTACCCTTGATCTAACAGCCAATATTTGTAGCTACTTAATTGCTGCACTTTATTATTGTGTTATGACAGTGTCCTGTAATTGGAATAAAGATCTCTCTCCTTATTAATATTTTCCAATTCAGACAAACAATTCACGGTGTTTTAAAGGATGAGTGAACAATGTAAGCCTGCTGGGGGCAGGCAGAAGGAAAAGGGGAAGACGGAGGCAGATCAATGACAATACTGAATTGCATAGGTAGCAAAAGCCATGTTTTAGATTGTTGTCTATCATAGTATGTCCAGATGTGTTGGATTAAAACTTCTAACATCCCCCACTAGTAATTAAATTGTGGGATTTGTAGTTCCAGGCATCTGAAAAGTGCCAAGTTCAAGAGACAAGTTTAAACTACAAAAAGAACCACTTTAAAGGATCAAACAACAAAATGCCACTAGGGGGACCAGAAATGACAATTTTTAGCCACTGCTGGCTCTGCTGTTAGTTAAAGTGATGCAGTTGCCTCAGGTGACAGACTGCAGGAAGCAAAAAAGTCACCACTCCAAGGTTGGAAAACCAGATGTGTTTCAGTAGGAGCTAAGACGACCTATGAAGGAACTGATGACAGGCAGAGAGTACTAATGTCTCCTGCCCATCCTTCCAGAACCAAAGGAGATGAAATAAGTGAGATTTTTTTGTGTGTTGAAGGAAGTCAGTTGTTGCTGGATCACTGTCTCGAGGAGGAAGCAGAGCTAAGCGATCTCTGCAGGAAATTCTTTAGCACTTTGTGTTCTCCTGGAAGTATGATGTGCAACCAAAATCAGCCAGAATGCTGACACCATCAGATCTCATTTTATGCTCATCCTCTACATATGTGTAAATAAATCTTAAATTACAGGAACACCATAAGTCTTCAATGAATTCCTTCTAAGGAAACTGAACTATAGGTAAGCCCCTGAAGCACCTCAGGACTCAAAAATGGCATAAACCCATGTAATAATATATAATAATAATCTTAGAACTGCAGAGACGGAAGGCACCCTGTGGATCATCTAGTCCAGCCCCTGTCAAGGAGGCACAGTGGGGAATCGAACTCTCAACCTTTGACTCTGCAGGGAGAGACTTAAACCACTTAAAACATTAACTAAACTATCCAGCAGTTCACATTATTTTTAAAAACCTCAAAATCACAGTGAATTTTTTTACTGGCATCCTTCTGTGCTTCTTCCCCCTTAAATGTTAAGAAAGAAGAAGAAGCTGGAGTTACCACATTTCCCTGAAAATAAGACAGGGTCTTATATTAATTTTTGCTCCAAAAAACACATTAGGGCTTATTTTCAGGGGATGTTTTATTTTACAGTCAAGTCATCATCTTCTGTTTGCTGCACAATGGTGGAGGGCAGAGTTTCACTTAACTGGGGCTTATTTTGGGGGGCAGGGCTTATATTACGAGCATCCTGAAAAATCATACTAGGGCTTATTTTTGGGTTAGGTCTTATTTTCAGGGAAACAGGGTAGACTCAGAGGTAGCCTCACTGAAATCTTGACAACTGAATGCTGATGTCAAGTCATTCAGACAGGATAATTTTAATATTTTTCTCACATTGCCATGAGTATTGGTCCATCTTCATTTCATCAATTTTGTCTATTACATTTACATCTTACATTTTTTTTCCATTTCTTCAAGTGGCACACCTGCTTCCCTTATTCTGTTTAATCCTCATAACACCCCTGTGGGATCAGTTAGACTGAGACTGAAGGTCCTGGAACAGAATTCCAGAATCACTATTACTCATATTTTCTTTTTTCTACACCGGCACCAAATGACAATCCTGCCTAATAAATAGCTTTCTCTTTGCTGAGTGAAAGCGATTTATCAAGTGGCTACAATCCAGCAGAGTTTAGGCACACTTAATCCCATTGAACTAACGGAGTAGAAGCACACCTAACCCTTTCCTGGATTATAGCCATTAGTTATGCACTGCCAAATTGAATGTGCATGCAAAGGTACTTGCTTGTTGAATGTTTAATGAAAAGAAAGGAATATTCTTCATTGAAAAGCTATCTGGCCATGGACACTAAAGCAGCAAGTCCATTTGGACAGGCAGTAATTACTACAGGCTTCTTGTGCAGTTTACAGATATCAGCTGTGTTGATTAATTTGCTAAGGCCTCCAGCTGAAAGGATCTACAGATCTTCCACGTGGGGAAAAAGTTCCATCTGGCTTTTCCCCAGTGTATCCCAGTTTGTCACAAAGAGCAGAGGGCATACCAAGATTTGTGATGAAACTTCACCACTTCTCTGGAGAAAGTCCTAAAATGCTTTCAGTGAATATTCAAGAAATGATTTCTATGTTGCAGCTTCTCTTCTAGAAACTGTTCTTGTCATATGTGTTTCCGTACTAATTGATTGTGAACTAAACGCCTCCAATCAAGAAGCCTGATCACTGAAATGAACTTCACGGAAAAGCACCTTACCCCTATACATCACACCCGGGACAAACCCAAATAAAAATAACATGTACTTTCAGGGAGAGACAAAAAACACATACATTCATAGATTTCACCATTAGACTTACCAAGACAAGCCTTGTATCATATGGCTGGTGGGTAAAACACCAGTGCCATCAGTGACAAATCAGGCGCATTACATAGATCATGTGCTCCATCAACAAAAGCCCTAGATTCTTCAGCACTCACCAACCAAGGGAACCATTCATCAGCTAACATTGGCAAGAAGATGGCACAGTCAACAAAAGAATTGTTTCATTTGCAAGCATGACTTGAATCATTGGCTGATGATCTTTCTGCCCCTCTATTAATTTACTGGATTTTAGGATAAGGAGGGTAAAAGTGCCACTCCCAGATTTTGTTACCATTGGCTGAGCTGACTAGAGCTGATGGGAATTGCAATCCACTCCAACAACATTCCTATGACTACACTTTGTCCACATGTGATCTAGCACCTCGTATGAAAGGTAGGGTTGCCAGATCCCAGACTCAGACTCTGAGTTTTATCCTCTGGATAGGCTCTGACCTTGAAATCTAAGGCAGCTCTGATCGGGTTTCAAACCTATATAGTGCAGTGCAGATCACCAGGTGAACTCACTTTTGTCCCCTCTGTGGTTTAGCTAATAGTGCTCTTTTTCCCATTAAGAATATATTTGCTTCCCACTTCAAGATTTTAGGAGCGAGACCTTCAGAAACATTATTACATTGGCCTGTCAATTCATCATTGTTTCTCTGTTCTTCTGTTGCATATGGTTCATTATATAATTGTCATTGAGGCATTGGCCCCATAACAGCATGCCTCACAAAGACATATCTAGGTTTCAGAAAGAGGACTCCATGCAGTTGACAATGGAGCAGAAGCAATATATAAAATGAGTACAGGCATTAAAATATAAAACACACCAATAAAAGTATGTGAGATATACACATCAGATACAGAAATATCAGACATACACTGTACACATCAGTACATGAGACAGCCACTCACTATCTCGCGAACTGAAAGCACTCTGGTATCAAATGTCCCCCGATCAAGCACATGGAAAATTAGAGAAGGTCTCCCTTTGATGTCTTTGCCTTCCACAAACAAGGATTCTGTTCCGTTTCCAACATGGGACCTTTCATGTTTGGTCTAGCAATAGAACAGTATCACAAAACTTGTTCCTCATACCACACTATATATTATTGAGATTAGCTGTAAAAGCTAAATGGAAGCATCTTCATTCTGCTACTTCTCTCCTACCTTATAGTGAGCAAACGAATCAAGATGCTCACACTCAGTCTTCCTTTCCACATAACAACATTAGTGGCATTTCCAAATTTCCACTCAACCTCTTCGGTAACATAATTTTCCAGTCCCTGCGAGACCTACCTTCACAAATTCAATCTAAAAATAATCAATGGATTCTAATATGATTAAACCTAAAAATAAGCCTTCCTGTGTTATCTTGTGTACTAAAAACACTTTCTGAAGTCCATCCAGTTTATTTCTTCCCTTTGGCAGCTGATGCATCTGTTTGGCTTGTTTACCACCCATGCTATGTCAGAAATGATTGCCTGAGAGCAGGTTTCTCATTGTTGTCCTTTAGGAGGCCTGTCACCAGCAGCTTAAATTAAATCTCATTTAGTGAGAACTAATGCAGCTGTAACAGGCCAGCTCAGGTCAGGCCTAACCCCAGAGATTTACAAGAGGACTACTTGAAACATTTTGCATAGTTTAACAAAACATTACTGTCTACACATCGTGACACATTTACAAGATCCTGAATATAGTGCTACAGCCAGTGCCTGGTTAAAGTTAAACATTCCAGTTTTCTAACATACTGTTTGCTATTCCTGTTGTGGGATATGTAAACAGCCAAATGATTGACACATACTAAATTAAGTATAGGATAGCAATTCCTTGATCATTCTTAGGTCCCCAACTGTTACCCACAATCCTAAATTTTCAGAGCTCAGAGTGATGTTCAGCTACATTGAAGTAACTGAAAGTGAACTACATGGACCCACAACTATTTGTTTAACAACATGAATGACTAGACAACATGTTCCATCAGCCTTTCCCCATCTGGGGCCCTCAGAAATGTTGAACTATAGTGTCCATCATAAAGGAGTTCAACATACCAGAAAGACACCAGCTTGGATAAGATTCTGATGTGGCATTCACTTTTTTTAAAAAAAAATGTATAATTGACCACACAAAGAGAAACCATCCAGCAGGACACACACAGAGAGACCCCCCACCTGCAGTGTGCTTCCAGGCTGGTTCAGGCCACTTCACCAAATTTCTGCAGAAGATTTCAATTTTTGCCACAAATGTTCTTGATACTGGAGCTGCAAAGCAGGGTTGGAGCACTGTGCCCTTCCAGATGTTTCTGGTCTACAATTCCCAGCCAGCCTAGCCAGTGATAAAGGGTTATAGGAGCTGCAATGGATGATGGCCCCAGTTGTAAAGGGAGACACACAATACACAGGAAGAGAAGGGGCTCAGGGCCACATATATAGGAATCCTCACATGTGCAGAGAGTACTGTGTAATGCACACATTAAGGCATGTCCAGACAAGGGGCAGTCCATTCCCTTCTGTTTGAATTTTGTTTGATTGCAATTTTAGCAAAACAGGCCTTGTTATAGGGTTACTATAACAATTTATGTACTTCCTCTCTTCTATGAGCAATGAGAAGTTCAAAGGGCAATGCTTACTCTGTTTGGATTATGGAGTACTTAAGTAATTTCTGTAATATTTGAGTTTATTTACTGACATACCAGTTGAGCACTGGTGGAGAAAGGTAACATAAGAGCACTACTAAGCAGCAGCAATTCATGTGTTGTACACGAGACCCCTAAGTAGCATTTTTCAGAGCTTATAAGGTACAGCTTATATCTCATATTAAGCCAGCGGAAAGATTGCAAGAACTGAAATTGTTCCTCTAGAGTCTGCACAGCTGTGAGCATAAGTGACTAAAATGACGTGTAGCTGATTGTGATCATCAATTCTGTCATGTTTTGTGGCACATTGTTTGCAAAGCCTTGAGCAACAGGTTGTGCAGGTGGGTTGAAAATATTGGATCTGACTCTCGTATAAAGATCAAAACAGGATTCCCACAAGTGGTAGGACTTTTGTGCTAATGCAGGATCAGCCCTGTCTTGAGGTAGACTCTGGTGGCCAGGTGTGATGAGCAGCAAATTTGCACCCCTCCTGCCTTAACTACCACCCACCTTTCCTAGGCCCCTTTACACGGCTCATCTTACTTGATTACAAAGTAGTGATAGCAGTAGATGGGTAGTCAACGGCCACTAACCTCAAACATCTGCAAGGAAAGAAATGGCTGCCAAATGGGGCCCTAGCAACGGCTGTGCTTGCCCTTCAACCTCAAGTGGCAGAAGAGCTTGGGCCATCAGCCTTGTACTCACAGAACACCACCGCTGGATACTGTCCTGTGGCACCTATCCCTATCCAGCAATTTCTTAGCTATTGAGAAAGCATTCTCAGCCAGGCTGCTCCACCAAACACATTTCCCTCCCTTTTAACACTCTTTCCTTGGTTTTATTGTGTTTCTTCTCTTCTCTTTTTCCCCCCTTCTTTTCATTGTTCCAGAACATTCCTTTAAATTTGCCAAAGGCTCTGGGTGGCACAAGCAAAATCTCAGACCATTAAGGAAATTTAGGCAATTTCTCAAGGCCAAGCAAATCCTGTCTTGGGTAACCAGATGAAAAAGAGAAGAAGGTTCCTTTAATATTACCTTTGCTAGTTGTGTGGAAGAGAACATTTCAGCAGGTGTAGTCTGTTTTAAAAGCTGCACAGGCTGGAATTTCCTTCTCAAGCAACTATTAAAGGTATAGGGAACCTATGCTCTCTTTTTATATGGCACCCCATCCCTGTTGAAACCTAGACTCCTTTACAGCAACAAAACTATTATATGTTATAACAGTATACCCTAGTGCCTGTCACAGTACTACTAAAAGAATACTAATAAGGTACCCTGAAGCAGTACTTCGAAGTATTCAGAGCATTTCTGGACATGATTAATTTGTGTCACCTGTGTACAGCTGTTAATGCAGAGCTTGAAAATGTCATTTTGGGGGCCATAACTGCCAGTACAGCTATTGGCCATGCTGGTTATAGAATTCTGGGAACCCGGAGTCTCAAAAGGTAGCTTTTCTGAGTTCTGTGAAATGCAAATACTCTGAGTGGACAGGTGCAGTGCTAGAAAGCAAATCATTGGATCGGTTCTATAGGGATAGCTTCCACAAAGTTTCCCATGAACTTTGGATGGATTCCCATGATCCAAACAATTATTTTTTGCACCCACTAGGAGCCTGTGTACCTTTATTCTTTAAACAGCACTCTTGCTGAGCCCCAGGGTAAGCCATCCTTCCTAACTGGGGAGAAGACCAAAGCATCGGTGACATGGTATGCCATGACAGGAGGCTGGGGTTACTGTTCAAAGTGAAAAATGCTGCTGGGCACATACAAAGCTGGTGGGCTTGCCTAAAGTAGCTCTGAAAACAAACAGACCACTTCAAAGAGTTTATTTCTGTTCTTGACATACAGGATCTTTGTATTTCCAGCCCAATAATTTAATTTATGTGAAGATTAGTAGTTCCCAGCTTTGTTTTTCTTACTGTGACAGGCAAGGAAACGAACACTAATGAGATTTGTGTGAGCAACGGGGTGGTCTATGCATGGGGAGAAGTATTCTTTTCCTCAAGGTTGACAGACAAGGTAGCAGATGAGCACAGCTGAGCCCAGTGATGGCAAATTGGTAGAGACAGAAGCGGGTATGAAACAGCATTAATTTAAATAACCATGCCTTTCAATCTTCCTGAATCTCTCTTCAAGCATTTACCATATCCATATATCTTATGACAAGGGTCCTGTACCTTTTATAACTGATGTCACACCAACCACTCAGTCAAAAAATGTGATCCCACCATGACAGAAACAAAAAAACCCCACTGTTTTACAGAAAAGACCTGTATATGTTCATTTACACATTCTGATATTTTTGTGGTGAGTTTTAAGGACATAAAAGGTTGCAACAGCACAAGTAAGCAGAAGTAGTAATTCCATTAGTAGCTGACAACCATCATAATATAATTTCCTACTGTGGTGACTATAAAGCAAAAAAGATCATAAATGGGAAAGGTGCAGAAATATTATTGGGAATAAGTGTCATTACTGTGACTAAACACATACAAAAATAATGATTCCATTGGTAATTAGAAATGACAACCCACATCTAGTACCACAGACTGAGAATCACTCTTTGAGGAAATGCTACTAGAGATCAAATTTCTTACCATATACCACATTTCCCAGCAAATACCATTCCTTAAGAAATGCCACTGTTTTTACCACATACAACACTCTTCCCTCTATACACTGTCACTACCCCGTCTTCTGCTTTCTTCCTGCCTTTTCTCCTCCTTTCTGACATGCTCATCCTCTAGGATGTCATGGGAGATTACGGCAGAAAAGAGTAGGAAGAAGATTAGTGGTGAGAATAGGAAACAAGACTTATAGGAAAGCTCAGAAGCATGTCTTGCCTTAGATAGCTTCAAGATGAGTTGCATAATCCTATGCACTTTTATTTGGAAACATTATATTAGAGATAATATTCTGCAATCTGAAATATGAAGGAGGTTCTGCAGAATACTAAGCCTTATACCCATATGAATAAACTGAAAGCACACAACAAGGCTTGTCCCAGTTTTCTAACTTTGGTTGCAGAACCACTACTGATCTGTTGATGTATTGCCATTGTTTTTCGTTCTGGATAAGAATGTACTCCCATAGGTATTATGAGGGCTGCCATAAAATACAATCTGCCTTGAAGTGCCTGCCAGAAGCAAATGCAATAAAGCTGCAGGCAAGCCCATTGACTTAACCTTTTAAAATAAATTATAGGTTTTTAATAGAACATGAGTCTGCAATATCATGGATAAATGTTAGCCTTCTTTACCCCCAGTTGAAATTAAACTAAATATTGCCATGATTAACTGAAAAATCAATATGTTTCTTCATATAAAACCATAGGTACATCAAGCTGTAACTATTTAAGGGCCCCTGGTGTATGTTTGATGACCATTTCTCTCCTAATAGAATGGTCTGCTGCTTGAGATGCCCATTTCATGAACATTGGTCCCACGACACCATTTTTATTTCTCTCAAAGTACAAGCCAGTTCTAATCCTTACTTCTCCAGCAATAGTCATTGGTTGGACCAATAAGTAGCTAAACAATCTGCATATAATCTAGTTTTAAAATTTAAAATAAAATCAACCAACCAAAGGCATGTGGTCAGAGTAAAATGAAAGACTGACTTGCAAAACCCAGTTGAAGTTTTCTGCACGTGTAAAGGCTTTCACAAAAAGCAGTATGTGTATTTTCTGGGCTGCCTCTCACACAACCAGTCACACAAGCAGTTGCTTAACTAGAGGACAATTCAGACTGTAACAAACAACCAGAAAACAGCTCCCATCATTTATACGTTTCCCTCTATACCAGTGGTTCCCAACCTTGGGTCCCCATATGCTCTTTGACTACAAATCCCAGAAATCCTGGCCAGAACAGCTAGTGGTGAAGGCTTCTGGGAGTTTTAGTCCAAGAACATCAGGGGAACCACAGCCCTACACAAATCAAAAAAGCAGGATTCTTGTCAAAGGATACCTACCACTTCAGGAACAAACCCTGTGTCACAGTTATTGCATGCAACTGCCTCTCTGCATTTTAATTACCTTCAAATATATGTCTGAAGCCCTTAACTGGATTGAGACCACTACCAAGTAGAGGGAAGGTTTAAGCTCCATGCCCTGATATTCATACCCCAATATAAGGCATTCCCCCCCCCCTTTTAAAAGCTCAGTGGAGCCTCTCCCTTAATCAAAACCATACATGGAGGGGTGGAAATACTGGAAGGTGAATGCATGGGGATGTTGAAAGTTCCCCTTCTTGTGCACAGTGGCCTCAATTCCTTGCACTTCCTTGTATTTAAAAAGTAAAGGGACAGGTGCATGACATATTTTCAGAACATATTTTAGAACATGTAGTTGGGACTTTAGGCATATGCCATCATGGAATAGCTGGGGTGAAGGGTAAGAACATTATCAAATCCAGTGCCAGCCCTGTTTTGATGCCTCGTGAGGAGTTGCCTCTGGCAGTGTAGTACTAGGGGCAACAAGAACGTCTCTTTCCAGCAGCACTGACAAAGGTCCATGTTAAATGCACAGGAGCCACAAAGGAAGTAGGAAAGTAAGGCATCCCTCCTCATCTCTTGCCCCAGAAGATGGCAGCACTGGTGGCAGCAAAGGTAGCATCTCCTTAGCAGTGGAAGAGCAGGAGCAGGAGGAAGCAGCTCTGTTCCAAAGGCAAAGATGGGAACACTGAAGAGGAGAATGGGATAATGAGTGCCAGGAGTGACCACGGCAATGTTGACATTCGGTGAGCAAGAGCAGATAATGGTGCTCTAGACATACATTACCTGCACACTTGTCCTCTTCTCTCACCACCACAGGAAAAGAAAGCCCCATGCCTCCCATCAAAGGCCTCTCCACAGCTGGCTACTTCTTCAATCATTCTGCTCTAAAAGGGTCCTCAGAGATAAAATACTGTCAGAGGGGCAACTGGAGAAAAATTACATGCCCTCCAGCAGTACTGCCAGCCTCACTGCTCCTCTTCATCTCCTCCTCCTCTCTCCTCCAGTCTCCGTAACAGAGCTTTGGGTGTTCCCACTTTCTCATCCTCCTGCCCTGGTGATATTGAGGGCTATCTTGTTGCTGCTGCTGCATCTTCTTCAAACAGCAGAGAATGAGTAAATCCATCCATTTCCATCAGAGCAAGGTGGAGTGCTGCTCAGCTGTGTTGCCCTATGATCTCAAGCATGTGTGCATACGCATGACAGATGTGGGGACAGTCCCACATGATGCCATGGTGCCCTACACAAGATAGACATCTGAGCTTCCTGTCTTCCACCTCATGGGGTGGAAAAGCTTGAACTATTTCTAATCAAATCCAAAGCATGATTTTTGACGTAACTTCCTACTCATCCTCTGTACACTCACACACATTATCTCACTATGGATTGCATGTCTCTTGGTAGGTTAGATATATGCCTAAGGTATTTGGCAAACAAGTTGGAGGAGAGATATGTAGCAAGACATCCTGGGGTTCAGCACAGTGGTCCACAACCAGGAATCTCACCAGGAGCTAAGTTAGTCCAAGAAATTATTCCAGAGGGAAGAGGTATGTAACCAGAACCTGGAAGTTGCCCCTCTTCCTGACTGCAAGATCTATCATTCTATGCTGTGGCTATGCTGGCTAGGCCTGATGGGCTTTGCAGGTGAGAAACATCTAGATGACCACAGCTGTTATAGGTTAATTTCTGGTACTGGCGATGGTATGGTTATTAGACTTGTACATCTGATGGCACCACATTTGAGAAGGCTGATCTAGATCCACCTTCTGGTAAAACTGCACAACTCTTAGTTTCCTTCCTTATACATGAGATATTGTAGGACACAGAACAGGAAATTGGTCTATGTTTCTGAGTACCTTAATGCTCAACATCACCAAACAGTGGTTCCAGTTATAACTTGAGTCATATCATATGGAATCCTAATGGCTGCAGCACTTGGGGACACATTTTAATTATATGTTTATCAATGAAACCAAATTGAGTTTTCATTCTAGATATTGAAGAAGTCCAAGAAAAGGACCAGATGCATAAGTGCCAAAGATACACTGACTGATATGTGTTGCAATTTTCTACAGAACAGAAAATTAGACTGTTAGTAATCTACAGTAATTGGTATCTCTGCAATACCTTGAAAATGTCATTGCTGCTTTTCCATTACTTCTCTTAATCGAATGGATGCCACAAAATGTCCTTATTAATATGCCAGAGTGAGAGCAGTAACTTTATCCTGTATTTTGATCTAAAAGGTCACAGCAACAATTAAACGGAAGTGAAAGATATTTTTATCATAGATGCCATTAGGTGAACAATTATGGACTGCACTTGCTTTATGAATAAAAAAATCATTTATTCTCCTGAAATCTACATTGCAAAATAGGGCAATTGCCCAAACTTTATTAAAGTTCAAATTTTGTTAAAAATGTTTTAACTCTCAAGGGGCTGGGGGTATGTGTTTCTTTTCTTTTTGCAGAACATGAACAGTCAATATTTTCGCCCTGAAGTACTTGCATGTGAGACTAGTGAACTTAAGAGCTTCTGGGAAAAGACAATTGAGAAACAAACTCAACATTTGGAAGCTGAAAAACACCGGAAACAAAGAAGTGCACTGGACAAGTGAGTACGTTGTTTTATAACACAGTATTTCCTTTGGCAAGGTTTTAAAGCTTATACTGTATATGAAAACACATGGAATGAATGTATATGGCTGAGATTCCAGGGATCCAAAAATAGGAACAGTTGCTTGCTCGTTCTGCTGCTTCCTGTGCTTAGGGCCAGACAAGATCACCTGGAACATGTGTGGATGAAGCAGTTACATCTATGCAGGCTTGGGCAAGCTGTATAGCTCCAGAGTGCCATCAGGAGGACTGGTAAACCACTTCTGAGTACTTTATACCTAGAAAACTCTGGGAGAGTCACACTGTATTTCAAAGATACATGTAAACAGACTGTGGGCCTTGAGTTAGGCTAACATGGGCCAACCTGACCTTCCTAGTAGAGTTAGGGGGCTGTTACAAGAAAAGCTCTGCCCTGTTCACCAGTCAACCTGAACTTTGGTAGGACTTACATACCATAAATCCTATAATGAAAAATTTAGATAATAAATTGATGTAATGGTGATCAAAGTGGAGAGGATATTCCATGTGAACATCCTCCAAAGACTTCTTTAAAAATGAGATTGCTAGTGTTTAACAATGTTGTTCTTGCTAATCAGTTCATATGTTGACCACACATCTTTCTTCTCATTAGACTCAGAAATGAATGGCGAGAAAGGCTGGAAAAAAGATTAAAAATGCTCCAAGAACAGGATGAGAAGGAAGAATCCCCTAAATGAAGAGAACATCATGCTTTTTAGTGTGTTTGGTAGTAATGGCTTAAATTAAAAGAAGAAAGTTTGTGTTGAGGCAAAACTGTCACATCTGGCTTGCATTCATTTAGAAATTTCACTGAGTTTTTATGGGAGCTATCTGAATGTACTATGGTCTGATTACTTATTTGGCAAGTTCGTCTTCAAACTATCAAACAGTTTCGCTTTTACATTTTCCCCACAGCTTTCTTATTAATTGTCTGAAATGCTATCCTGACTGTTAATTCTTCTTGTTGAAATTGTGAGATTGTGAGGTTGTAGATTTTAACATTCATTATGACCCTAGGTGGTAAACTGCCCGCTTGATTGTTTTTCACATACTTCTGATATGCCATTTTACAGCTTTTCATCAAAATTATATACAGCCACAGATATGTTCCTCAAAGAAATTATTCACTCATGGCCTTTTAAGGTGAAGAGTCTAGTCAGCACTTCCTTCACTCAATTTGAGTTTAACATATCTCCATGGTCACCACCACTAACTAGATAAGCATGTGGTCTTCAAGAACAGCTGTAGATCCTATGTTTTGAAATATATCCCTTTACAATATTGAATAGCATGAGCTAAATGTATGCTAGTTCCAATCCCATTCAAATGATTATTAATAACTAATTACTTATATATTTCTTTGAGTTCAGTGGGTCTACTCTTAGCACAGGAGATAAAGCACCAACCATGAGGCACCCAAAACTTTGTCTTTCAGCAGAAGAAAATTTTTGGAGATCTTAGCAAGAATGGCAAACATGTTGCCACACTTGCTACCAGCCATCTGATGCCATCTTAGGTTGTCCTCTCTTTCTGTGCTTAGTAATAGAGCCAATCCTGTTCAATGGTCAAAAAATGCAAGAACTTCAGTGAAGACCAGCAGATGTGCCACTCAGTGTGTTACTCATAACAACACTCAGTGGCCTAAATCCAGCTATTGATTCAGACTATATTGGCCCATTGAATCAATGGGATTTTCCTAAGTGTGGAACTACCAACCATTCAGCCATTGATTTAAGAAGTCTTCCTTAGATGAGACCAGCAATTAGGTCTAAACAAGTAAATCTCGGCACAGTGTACAAACTGCCTTGGCTATGACATCCTGTTTGTTTATGCTTACCCATATATTATAATAACCATACAGTATTATGCTTATTCTTCGGTGTTGGGTGCCCCAATGGTTATTTAATTCATCTAAATAATCACTTGAAGTTATTTCACCTGCTGAAGAATATGGCACTGTGAAGATATGCCCTAAGAATTGTGGGGACGATCCCTAAGACTTCTTCATAAGGCTGTTTATGTTGTCCAACTTTTTACACCATGAACATCCAATGTGCCATGATCAGAAACAGAATAATATCATGAAGCCAACAACTGTTAAAAGTGACTAGCCAAGAATTCTGGTAGCAGCCAATCTTCTCAACTGGCATGTTTTAGACAGGATGCTATTAATACTGCTCTGTCCAATGCGTTGACAAATATATTTATTTAATTTTATTTTTATTTAGAATATTTTGTCACCTATTTCCTTTAAAAGGACCCAGAAATGTTCTCCCTTCCTTCTGAGGTACATAATTCCTTGTTCTCTTCATTTTAGACTGGAGTTAAGAGATCACACTTTTCAAAAAGTCTGTAAAAATGAACTTCCTTTTCTAGATCATCATGACCAAATCCAAATATGCACAAGTCAAAATCTCTTTTGTTGGAAAAGCACCTTCTCCCCTCAACTCCAGGTTTCTTCCTCTTGCACTCTAGTTTTTAATGGGCAGTTTTCCTGTGCCAAATAGGAGACTTTTCTAACAACTAAACACATACATGCTAGAAATATACCTGTATTTTGCAGTTTTTTGACTATGTGTTTCTATACTGTTCCATAGCCTCTTGGTTATACAGTTATTCCTAACCAAAGGCATTTACTAAATAAATAATAGGAAAACAGATTATTGTGTGGTGAGTTTTATGTTTTGTGAGAGTCTTTTGCGCATTCAACAAGCTGTACAAGCAGTGGGGGGGAAATCTTATGGTGTTCACACTCCCATGAATCTTTATGGCAGAAATTATTGGTAAAATTATGCTATGTAGACACAGTTCCTCTTTCCAATGTTAGAATCTTGCCGGTATTTCTGTTTCTTGTCACTGGAAACTCAACTATATCTACAACTTCTTTTCTGCTTGTTAGAAGCATGGGTGGTATTTTTAAGTATAGCAAGCTGATGGGAGGGAATAATGTCTAACAAATATCAAACAAAAAGGTGCAGGGATTTTTGTCATGTAGATCAAATATGCCCATATGTCTTCTGTCAGCATGCTGATAATGGGAGAGGGAAAGGTGGGAACATACAGTCAACTGTAAGGTAATTTGGGGGCTATGTCACTCTGCTTCAGCTTGACAAATATGTGATTCACCTAAAAAAAGCCTAATCTGGTCCCAGGTCTAGTGATCAGCTATTGACCAGTGGCAAACCTCCCTTTTCTGAGCAAGGTGTTGGAATGTGTGGTGGCTGAGCAGCTCCAGGCTCTCCTGGATGAAATGGATTATCTAAATCCATTTCAATCGGGTTTCAGGCTGGGTTATGGGATGGAGACTGCCTTGGTCACCCTGTTTGACAACCTTTGCCAGGAGAGAGACAGGGGAATGCATCCCCGTTGATTCTCCTGGACCTCTCAGCAGCTTTCAACACTATCGACCATGGGGTCCTTTTGGATAGATTGGCTGGAATGGGAGGCACCATTTTACAGTGGTTCCACTCCTACCTGGCTGATCGGATCCAGAAGGTGGTGCTGGAGGACAATAATTCTGATCCATGGCTGTTGCATCATTGGGTTGCTCAGTGCGCTATACCATGCTATTTAATATCTACATGAAACCGCTGGGGGGGGTCATTAGGAAGTTTGGGCTGAGGAGTCAACAATATCTTGATGACACCCAGCTGTACCTCTCATTCTCTACCAATCCAGGTGTGGCAGTCACCATTCTGAACTCCTGCTTAGACTTGATAACAGACTGGATGAGGGTCCATAAACTGAGGCTCAGTCCAGACAAGTCGGAAGTGCTGCTTGTAGGTGCTCCAGCAGATAGGGGTTTACACTCCCCCTAAAGGACAGGATATGCAGCTTGGGGGTGCTCCTTACCCAGGTCTGACCTTGGAAGCCCAGGTGGACTCGGTGCCCAGGGGTGCCTTCTTACAACTGTGGAGAATGCATCAACTTTGCCCTTACCTGGATGAGCGGAGCCTGGAAACAGTCACACATGCATTGGTAACAACCAGACTGGACTATTGCAATGTGCTATACATGGGGCAGCCTTTGAAAACAGTCTGGTGACTACAAGTGGCATAGAAACAGGCTACACGGCTGGTAAGTGGTGCCACCACACAGACTCATGTCATGCCAGTTCTGAAAAATTTACACTGGCTGCTCGAGCCCAATTCAAAGTGCTTACTTTGACATATAAAGGCCTAAACGGCTTAGGACCTGGTTACCTAAAGGACTGCCTTCTTCCATACGAGCCTGCCTGTACTCTAAAATCGGGCCAGGAGGCCCTTCTGAAGGTGCCATCCCTGAAAGAGGTGAGGGGGGTGGCATGTCAAAATACAGCCTTCTCCGCTGTTGCCCCCCCCCCCAACTTTGGAACACCCTCCCTATAGAGATCCACCTGGCTCCAACACTTTTGTCTTTTCGGCGCCAGGCAAAAACCTTTCTGTTTAAGCCAGCATTTTAATTAAATAGTATCCTTTAGCTGGCCATATGAGCAGCAGGATTTATTAATGATAAATTGATTGTTTTAATATAGGATATGTAAAATTGTGAGTAGATAAATAGGTACTGTGACAGAGCTCTCAGAACACTCCTGTCAATCAGGTCAGAGCTCTGATGAGGGAGCCTATGACATAACAGGAGGGGTGGAACAAAGAGAATAAAAGGAGACAAAAAGACAGTTAATGACAGTTTAAGGCAGTTAGGGTCGTGGTTGTGTTAGAAGAGAAATAGAGAGAGAAAGAGATTGAAAGAGATAGGAATAGGACAGGTCTTAGAAAGTTTGGGTGGTTAAGAACTGAATGAATTAAAAGTGATAATAATAAAAGAAACTATTTGAATATAGTAACATCATGATTAAAGAAAATCTAACTAAGCAAGCATATCTCAAATCAAAAGAACATATATTGAATGAATAAAATAAGACCATCTTTGATTTCCATGTATGATTGAACTGTTATCCTATAAATAAACCTTGTTAATGTTGACAGCTGTGACTCATTATTAAAATTTGGTAGATAGAGGAGAATATCCTCTGGTGGCAGCATATAAAAGGTGAAAATTGTAAGTAGCACCCAAGGGCAAATCTGGGAGTTAAGGAAAACCAACAGAAGAGCTGGAGGGTTGCTACAGGTACCAACATAGTGGGAAGGTAATGGCGTTCCGTATCTAGTCATGCTGGCCACGTAACCACGGGAACTGTCTACGGACAAATGCTGACTCTATGGCTTGGAAATGGGGATGAGCACTGCCCCCTAGAGTCAGACATGACTGGACAATTTGTCAAGGGGAATCTTTACAATCTTAGTCCATCATAAGGGCACATTTGTTAAGTCATCATCTTACATTTCCAGTTTAAGATGCTGCTCCTTGTAAACTGCTTTGACATAATCTTAGCACTGGTCTTTGAAAAAAAATCATTGCGTATGTATTTTAAGTAATGTCTGTGATACGATTACATATTCTTACTATGTAGCATTGCAGTCTGTGTATTACCATTGTGAGGTCACACTATAATAATCTGCCATATTAAATCGAGTGGTTAAAGCAGGCCACTGAGAACACGGCTGAGGCAATGCTCCAGCCATCCATTTAATTAAAGTAGTATGTGGAAGTGGCAGTATCTCAACTGATTCTACCTCACAGGGTTGTTGTACAGGTAGAAAACTAACATGAGCAGAGTGAGGCAAAACCATTGTTCAGTCACAAAAAGGCAGCAAATTGATTAGTTATTAATTTATGAGTCTTGTGTTTAACTCAAAGAGATTGGAGTTTTCTAGCTCAGGTGACAAAATACCTTGCCCCTTTACTTAAGAGGAGGTCAGGAGCAACTCCTGCTTCTTCACCTTGAGTATCAAATGAATTAGGTCCCTCCTATCAGAATACAGCAGAATAATACCCATACGGTTTAAAGAATACCAGTATCACTGGGTTCTTTATGTGAAGAGTAGAGTTGATTGATTCTGCTATTCTCATGGTTTTTCCCTTCTTTCTTTTCTCTCTGAAGTTCCTTCTTGCTTTTTCTTCCTTCCTCCTTTGATGGAGCAGTAAGCTTACAAACATGGGACCTAGCTCTAGGGCCTTCTCTAACTTTGCCTAGATTTCTATCCTCCTGCAGTATCTGAACAGGTCAAGGTGATTTAGGCATGTCAGTCTGTTTCAACAAAAGGCATACTCTGTCATGGACTCCAACCCACCTCAGCAGATGAAGAGGTGGGCTCCAGTACATAAAAGAATGCATCCAGTAAAACGTGGTATTTACAGGCAGCTGCCTGTAAATACAAATTCCATCTAAACAGTTGGGTAATACCAGCTGGAATCAAGTTATTAAGTTCCTGAGTAATTAGAAAAGTCCACATGATAACTACTCAAACTTCCATGATGAAGCCATCACTTTGCTTATTTTTCATCTTGCACTTTCCGATATCACAACTGCAACTGCTAAAATGGCCTGAAACAGGTTAAATATGAAAGCCAAAACTTCTTTGATTAATGTGTTTCTTTCACTTTTCTTTATGAAGGCCCTGGAAACATATTTTATTGCTGGCTTTAACTTCATTTTCATTTTTGCCTTGTACATCACTTTTAATGTCCAGGTGAATTATTTTAGAATCAGATTCAACAGTGGTAGATTTAGGACTCAGGGTCATATTATCTATATTTATACAAGTACCAAAATCCCAAACTCAATTTCTTTTCTTCTCTTTCTTTTTTTATAGGGTGAACTGGCTAGCAGTTTTATAAATAACTGAGAGCAAAATAGTGCATTTCACTGTAATAAATACAATTTAAGATCAATCAGGAAAAAATAGAGCTAAAATTCGAGTCTAAAATACCAAGAAAGAAAGTTAATCAGCACTAGGAACATTACTCAGTAAAATCTAAAGCAAGTTTAAAAAGACAGGAGTATAAATCATTCATCTTCAAGATCCTTATTTTTAAAAAAAAGGAAGTGAAGGCAAAAGTTGCAGACTTTCACAAAACACGTAAAAGCTTTGAGAGAGATATCTCAAAATAACATAATATTGCAGTGTTGTGGTCTTGGCTTCCAAGGTCAGTTCTCTCAAGACCACAGATGATGGTAAGGACTGAACGTATTTGCAAAGTGTCACCACTTTCTTCCTTTTTCATCAAATCTGAATGGTGTGCTAACATATTTAAAAAAGAAAGTGCAATGGATTGGTGTATCCATTCCCCACTACTATCTACTGAAGAGGCTAAAATATATATATTAAAAAGCCAAGTATGATGGATACGTCACAATTGCAATAGAAATTGACCTCCTCTTCTTCCTACAAAACTTTGATGTAAATTGTTAATCTCAAATAGTGTAGATGCATTGAATCTGTATGGGTTTGTCAAGCTGATGCTTACATGCATTCCATTGATTCAGTGGACCTATCCTAGTTGGGACCTATGTCTGGAATCAAGCCATTATCTCTTTAGCGCTGGTATTTTACCTCACAAGTGGAGAGCCAACTGTATTGCTGTTTCTAAGTTCCTTTGCTTTATGCCCTTATGTGTTGTGTTTTCCCACACAAATCTTACTGTTGTTTAAGGAATATTTTTCCCTTATTCCAAAAGATCTTAATCCATGGAAACGTCAAACAGCTGGGCGTTACAGCACTAAGGCATGTTACAAGTATTCTAAGGCATGTGAAATAGATAGACGGTTAGGCAGGTGGACGTCGGCATCTCACCTCTTCTTGTCTTTCTAAGTAAACATTTGTTCAAACACAGATAGCTACACTTAGGCTTTACTTCCCCCTTCATAAGACGGAAGATATACATAGACCTACACCACTTTTACATGCAATTGTTCTGGACACACAGAAATCCATGATTCGTACAAGTATTTTAAAAAGGCACTGGGTCGGAACAGCTACGCATTATCATAGTTTTACAGAGGATGAGAATTTCACCCAGTGCCTTCATCTGTGGAAAGAATGTGAGGCAAATAAGCAAGGCAACATGGCTTAGTCTTGCCATATGCTGATATGCTCAGCATTTACAATCCCTGCTTATGATGTGACTAGCTGCCATGTCCAGTGTACGTCACTGAAGTTGGAAAAGAGCAGTAAACTATCTAGCAAGTGATTTGAGGGGGGGAAGTGAATAGGAAAATAAATAGCTGTATATGTTTTCCCCCTTGTATCTAGATCTACATGCAGATGTGTATTCTCAGACCTCCTTCCTTCTTTTTCTGGGATCACTGCCCATTTCTTCTTGCACCTTCATTTTTAGCAAGGCAGACAGGAAAATCTGCAAATTTGGAAGCCAATTTCATGACCCTTCACAAATGTTTTTTCCTGCTATACTGTCTCTGTATGGATTTCTTTTCATACATTGTTTTGATTTCTTTAATAAACAATACATGTGTTTTATCCTTTCAACTTATTACCAGTCTTCTAAGTGATTACTCCTTTGTAATAGTCACAAGATCTACCTTGCACTTCTGCATTCTTCAACTACAAACAGCAACTAATGTTAAAATTTGAAAAATGTCAGAAGGGACTGAACATGCATCCCACTGAAGTATGTGCAAGCATGCAAAGTATCCCCCAGCTGGATTAATGTCCCTTCGCTAATGGAGTGAAAAGCCTTTAGATGCTTCCCAAACATGCCCAACTGCCCCCTGTATTCTTTCTATGTGGTGGCAATTGTGCGAGACCTCCTGCATGCACAGACCTGTTCTATAACTGTTATGTTCAAGATGTACTTTGGGATAGAAGTCGAGCATCCCACTCAGCAGAATGAACAAAAGGACCCTCAAACACAGTACAGCTTGCTTCCCACATATTGGAAGTAATACAAATGGCATCTAAAGTGCTCCCTCTACCCTTGAACGAACATTACGCTGTAGTCTTAAAAAATTGTATGGTGTGTTGGGTTTTAGTGGGCTGTTGTACTTTATTGTATTGTTATTGTTTTTATCTGCTACAAGAACACCTACAGAATTTATTTTATAAGATATTTAATCAATGCATTTAATAAGCTACCTTACTGCCCCATGGATCTTAAATGTCTTTTGTCAGCAGACGCTGTGTAATAAAAGGGCTATCCATTGCAATTTCCAGAATCATACCAGAGGCATTTTTCCAGTGTTCACTGATGTTACGTCAAAAGTACACATTTGTACAGGTAGAGATATTTAATCAGACTGCCAGTTAAAATTTTTATTCTGCTTCTCAGTTTCTTATGGCAGCCCTTTCCAGGGTTTCCTAGATATAAAAGCTGACAGAGAGGGATTGGCTGAATGGATCCAAGGGGTAGTGAATGCCTCCCTGCAGCAGGGTAGGATCTCAGCTAGCTTGAAGGAGGCAATAGTAAGACCATTCTTGCAAAAACCCTTCTTGGACCCCACAGTACTGAATAATTACTGGCCAGTCTCTAATATCCCATTCTTGGGCAAGGTGATGGAGTGGGTTGTGGCTTCTCAGCTCCATGGGTTCCTGGACGACACCGATTATCTAGATCCATTTCAATCTGGCTTCAGACCTGGTTATGGGACCGAGACTCTTTTGGTCACTTTGGTGGATGACCTATGCTGGGAACTGGACAGGGGGAGTATGTCCCTGTTGGTTCTACTGGGGCTCTCCGCAGCTTTGAGTATAAGCAACCATGGTATCCTTCTGGACTGCCTCTCTGGAATGGGACTTGGAGGCACTGTTTTACAGTACCTGGAGGGGAGAAACCACAGGGTGGGGGGTGTTCTTGTTTGACACCCTGGTCATTGGCCTGTGGTGTCCCTCAAGGATCCATTTAGTCCCCTATGCTATTTAACATCTACATGAATCCACTGGTAGAAGTTCTTTGGAGTTTTGGGGTTCAGTATCACCAGCACACTGATGGCACCCAACTCCATCTATCATTTCCATCTAAATCTAAGGAAGTTGTTTCATTTCTAAATCAGTGCCTGGTGTCAGTATTGGACTGAATGAGGACGAATAAAATGAAACATAATCCAGACAAGACAGAGTTTCTTCTGGTCAGTTGAAAAGGAGATCAAGCAACAGGGTTGCAATTACACTCCTGAAAACACAGGTGCGCAGCTTGGAGGTGCTCCTGGATTCATCTTTGAGCCTGGATACCCAGGTTTCAGCAGTGGCCAGAAGTGCCACTAATTAAAACTAGCGCACCAGCTGCACCCATTTCTTGAGATGTCTGATGTGGCCACGGTGACATATGGCCTAATTATATCTCAGCTGTATTTCTGTAACAGCCTCTACATGGGGCTGCCTTTGGAAAGTGTTCAGAAACTCCAAAGAGTCCAAATTGCCGCTGGTTACAGGGATTGTTTTGCCCTATTTCTTTTTAAAATGTGTTTTATTATTGATTTTATTTTATATAATAGTTGTTTAAATCTTCTTTAATATTTGTATACTTACTGTTTTTTGTCTTTTAAATACTGTATTTTCATGATGTAAGCCATCTTGTGATATTTTTAAGGAGAAAGGTGGTGATCCCACCTTTCTCCTTAAAAAGAACACAAGATTTATTTATTTTTATTTATTTATTTATTTGATTTATACCCTGCCCATCTGGTCTAAAAGACCACTCTTTTATGATGGCTTACATCATAAAAAATTCAGTACTTAAAAGACAAAAACAGTAAGTATACAAATATTAAAGAAGATTTAAACAACTATTATATAAATCAATCGATCAATCTGAAGTGGTTTAACATTCCCTCTGTGACTCTATAGCTTGCTCTCTGACTACAGGCCACACTGGAGAATTAAACTCGCAATCACTTGCTCCACAGCCAAGTGTTATAACATCAGTGTTTTAGAGTAGGAAATATGCAGGCCATACCTCACACCATTTGTTACCCAAATAAAGGGTACGCAGATTGAGGCCAACTCACCCTTTGCCGTTTTGGGAACACTCTGACCTGATCCTTGTTCACATCCATTAGGACAGTGGTCCCCAACCATGGGCCTCCAGATGTTCTTGGACAACAACTCCCAGAAGCCTTCACCATCACTTCTGCTGGCCATGATTTCTGGGAGTTGAAGTCCAAGAACATCTGGAGGCCCAAAGTTGGGGACCACTGCATTAGGGTATTGTGTGTTTCTGGTTTTCTGAGGAGATTCATTCCTGCAAATGGGGAGGCACAAAACAGCAAAACAAGTTAATCAGCACCAATGGTAGTCTGAAGAGTTAAGCACTCTGCTTTATTCCCCTCCCCCTTTTTCCAGCCACTAAGAGAAAGCTTTGGTTGGTTTCCTAAAGCAGCTACCCTGAAGGAAGGGAGGGATTTCAAGAGGCCAATGGCCACAGTTGTCTTTGACTTCTCCTTAAAAGGGCAGTGAAGGGAACCTGCTTACCTACACCTTCCATCCTTTTTTCCTTGCCCCTCCTAATCTTCCTTCTGCCTAGATCTGAAGTTAGTGGTGCTGTCACCACTAACTTCTTCAAGACTTTGATGATTTAATTCAGGGGTGTCCAACCTTTCACCTTCCCTGGGCCACATTAGAAGATGAAAATTTGGTTTGGGCCGCACATAAATTTGGTTTGGGCCGCATGGGGGGGGCAGCCCTAGCCGTCCTCCGCAGCCCCGCTCCAAGTGCGCTTACCGACAGCTGCGATCTCAGACAGCAGAGGCTGATAGCTTCCACTCCGGCGGCTTTATGGGGCCAGGAGGGGGTCCACCTATTGACGGGGATGGCGCAATGCAGTCATGCAGCCCCCCTCCCACTCCTTCCTTCCTTCTCTCTCTCCCCACCTACACTGCTCCGGCAGTGTAACTTGAAACTTTGGAATTTCTTTAAAAATAAAAAATTGCACTGGGCCACATTACGAGCCGACCTGGCCCGCATGTGGCCTGCGGGCTGCAGGTTGGACAAGACTGATTTAATTGAACAGCTGGATAGCTAGCTCAGTGGTTTAGGAAGCCAGAGGTTGGGTGTTCAGTTCCCTACTGTGCCTCCTTGACAGGTGCTGGATTCAGGGTCCCATAGAGTCCCTTTCAGCTCTGGAATTCTAAGATGATTATGATTTTGCTCCAGGGAAGGCAATGAAAGTTCATTTCTATAGTGAAGAACAAACTCTCCTTCCTCTTCATTAGTGTTTTGTCCCTTTCTAAGCATGACACATGAATGCTTAATTTCACATGAAGGATCCTTTATGGTGGTGCTCCACTCTAATAATGTCTCTGAGCTTTTTGCTACATCTTATGGTCACCCCAGAAATTCACAACCCCTGATTTGGTTTGTCTTTTATCCTTTGTTCAACTACAATTCACATATCGGTTTCGGATAGTAAAAATGTATTGGATGAAATTCTATTACTTAACATAGGAAGTTGCATTAGAGTAGGCCCATTGAATTAGCAGGGATTCGGTGAGTCAGCTCCTTTGTAATTCTCATTCATTCCAATGGGCTTACTTTAGTTTTAACTTACTATACTAAAGTAAGTCACAAGGCCTATTTGAATCAATGGAACTTATTGAGAAGCAGACTCACCGAATCCCCACTGATTCAATAGGCCTACTATAGCGTGACTCCCTGTTCTGTGTGTGTTTAGTCGTTTAGTCGTGTCCGACTCTTCGTGACCCCATGGACCAGAGCACGCCAGGCCCTCCTGTTTTCTACTGCCTCCCGGAGTTGTGTCAGGTTCATGTTGGTTGCTTCGCAGACACTGTCCAGCCATCTCATCCTCGGTCGTCCCCTTCTCCTCTTGCCGTCACACCTTCCTAACATCAGGGTTTTTTCCAAGGACTCTTTTCTTCTCATGAGATGGCCAAAGTACTGGAGCCTCAGCTTCAGGATCTGTCCTTCCATTGAGCCCTCAGGGTTGATTTCCTTTAGAACTGATAGGTTTGTTCTCCTTGCAGTCCAGGGGATTCTCAAGAGCCTCCTCCAGCACCACATTTCAAAGGCATCAATTCTTCGGCGGTCTGCTTTCTTTATGGTCCAGCTCTCACTTCCATACATCACGACAGGAAAAACCATAGCTTTGACTATTCGGACTTTTGTTGGCAATGTGATGTCTCTGCTTTTCAAGATGCTGTCAAGATTTGTCATCGCTTTCCTCCCAAGAAGAAGGCGTCTTTTAATTTCAGGGCTGCTGTCTCCATCTGCAGTGATCATGGAGCCCAGGAAGATAAAATTTGACACTGCCTCCATATCTTCCCCTTCTATTTGCCAGGAGGTGATGGGACCAGTGGCCATGATCTTAGTTTTTTTGATGTTGAGTTTCAGACCGTTTTTGCACTCTCCTCTTTCACTCTCATTACAAGGTTCTTTAATTCCTCCTCACTTTCTGCCATCAGAGGGGTATCATCTGCATATCGGAGGTTGTTGATATTTCTTCCGGCAATCTTAATTCCGGCTTGGGTTTCTTCAAGTTCAGCTCCTGTGTAAAGGCACATTTCTTCTTCCTTCCCTTCCTTTCCTCTTTCATAAGAAAAAGTTTCCCCAGATAGGCAGGAGATTCAGAACTGTGCTTCCTATTTAATATACTCATCAAGATTTATGTTAGCAACTTTAGCCTTTTGGCACAAGACTAGACAAACATTCTTAGAACTGTTCTTTGAATGATGTGATACTGTACATCCAAGATTTGGATCTCAGGTGAAATATGCCTGTCTCTCCTAGATTTTATTAATCTCTCTGTCTACTGCTGAATGTACATGACCTTTCATCACGACTAAAAGTGAGAAAGCCAGAATGAAGAGACAGGTAGAAAATTCAAAAACACCCTCTTCCGTAAAATACAAATGTGATAAACACACATAATAAAGTTTTATCCAGAAACCATTTTAAACCAGCCCTTCCTCAGCTTTTATTTATGAAGGTTATATTTTGTATTTAGCAGAAGAACCGATAACTCCAGTCAACATACTGAGGGCCTTCCAGTAGCATGGATAACAGCCAACAGATGGACCAAAAGTTTTAACTACTTGACAGACAGCACTGGCCAAGATACTTAATCAAATTTATATTGTGAGTTCCTCTACACTCCAGATGACCTGTGTCCTATAAACCAGAAGTAAGATTTCTTATGCTTGATTTCTTGTAAAAAGACATTAGATCTGACAGTTTTTTGGATGCAAATGACTTACTGCATCCAGAACAATGTCATTTCTTGCTAATCTTATAACACCAGTCTTGGCAGGCAGTCCAAGGGGGACCAGATGAACTTTCTCAGACCTGATACAGAAGGACTTTCTTTAATGAGTAGACTGACTTTTTAAAAAAGCAAAGCAGACCAAACTACAACAGACATGTGTCTTGATAGTGTCACCCAGTGGCCAGATGAACGTATTATTCACAGCATGACCGTGGATTTTTTTGTAATGACATTTCCTATGAAGTTTTAAAAACTGATAGTCAGAAGAAGGACAAATTGACAACTGAGGAGCATGGAATTGTATAGTTGGGAGTCCAAGGGTCATCTAGACCAGTGGTTCTTAACCTTTGTTACTCGGATGCTTTTGAACTGCAGTTCCCAGAAACCCCAGTCAGGACAGCTGGTGGTGAAGGCTGCTGGGAGTTGCAGTCCAAAACTCCTGAGTAACCCAAGGTTAAGAACCAGTGATCTAGACCAACCTGCCAATGCAAAGCATCTTTAACAGATAGCTCTCCATCCTCTGTTTTAAAATACCCGGTGAAGAACTCATTGCCTTCCAAGAGAGTCTGTTCCACTATCAAACAGCTCTCACCATCAGAAAGTTCTTCATGATGTTCAGTAATAATTTCTTTTATTATAATTTGAATCCTTCTGTTCAGGTGTGCAGGAGACCAAGATGCTCTACCTTCCACTTAACGACCCTTCAGATATTTGAAGGGAACTATGATACTGAGTGCTCACTCGAAGGACAGATCCTGAAGCTGAGGCTCCAGTACTTTGGCCATCTGATGAGAAGAGAAGACTCCTTGGAAAAGACCCTGATGTTGGGAAAGTGTGACCGCAAGAGGAGAAGAGGATGACAGAGGACGATATGGATGGACAGTGTCACTGAAGCTACCAACATGAATTTGACCTAACTCTGGGAGGCAGTGGAAGATAGGAGGGCCTGGTGTGCTCTGGTCCATGGGGTCACGAAGAGTCGGACACGACTAAACAATGACGATGATACTACTACTACTTATTATTATTATTATTATTATTATTATTATTATTATTATTATTATTATTATTATTATTATTATTATTATTATTATTATTATTATTATTATTATTATTAATTTATATCCCACCTATCTGGTCGTGTCAGGACCACTCTAGGTGGCTAACAACATTAAAATCATACAATAGATATACACATAAAACAATTTTACATGAGAAAGATATTAAACAGAATAGGAAAACTGAGGAGAGGGGAAAAAAGGGGTGTCAGGAATTATCTGATGGGAAGGCCTGCCTAAACATCCAAGTTTTTAATTGGTTCTTAAAAGAACCCAGCGAGGGGGGCCGCGCGAATCTCAGGAGGTAAGTTGTTCCAGAGGCGAGGAGCCACCGCCAAGAAGGCCCGATTTCTTGTCTTCTCCTTCCAGGCCTCCCTCGGCGTTAGGCTCCTCAGCCTCACCTCCTGGCTCGCGCGAGTGACACGGGTAGTTCTTGGTGGGAGAAGGCGTTCCGCCAAGTACCGAGGTCCTAAACAGTTTAGGGCTTTCTCAACCCAGGCTAAACTTCTCAACCCAGGCTAAACATTCTCAGCTCCCTGCTCCTTACAGGACTTGAAGCTTTTACTAGTACACACACTTTATTTTGGTCTTTCAATCCAGTCCTTCCTGAAGGCAACAGTAAAGCTGGAGTAAGTTCAGCTCTCAACTGGGAAAGGATGGTTGACTGAAAAATTGTATGGGAGGACATTCAAAAGAATGTAGAAGGAAGGAGATGTGTGGGGAAATTCATAAGCCTGAGGCTCATTCATGTGATCCCAAACTATGGGCAGCACCACTAGGAGCTGACCCATGAAATTTTGCTGCTTGAGGCAAAGGATATGTCCCATCCTTTGTCTGTATATTTCATATACATACACCAGCCAAATTGGCTGTTGAATCATATTTTGACCCTGGTGACATGGCAACACTTATGTCTTTGATACCTTGCTACTGCTTTGTGACATTCACTGTCATCTGCAGCCTGCTTCACTCTACTAAATGGAACAGCTGCCCCGGAATACATACCAGCTTCAACAACCATATACAGTATTTGTATGTCCAAAGATCAACAACAGCCTATATATAAATATAAATAAATAAATAAATAAATAAATCTGAAGTGGTTTACCATTCCCTCTGTATTACTCCATTACTTTCTTTAAAGCAAGCCTCTCTTTTTTTTGACTCTTCAAAGAAAACCTGTTTTTGGACTGTTTCTGTGACTTTCCATTGCCCTCCAAAATTCCCCTTACCTGGGTCATGAAGCTACAACAATGTATCTAGTTTGGAATACCTTTGATGGTAAGTCTGTTCCATGCATGTTCAGTTTACAAGAAAAATGCTGTTTAGCCTTTTTGAAAAGCCTTTTATGAGAATCAATATTTCAGCCCCTGCAGACTAGATTCCTTCCAAATTAAAAAACAAACAAACAAACAGTGGGTGGGGCCAACCATTCTCTTTCAAGATAAGCAAGATTTATCTTTCCAATTTATATGATCTGTTTTAAATCTGGGGACATTTAAGGTTGATTGTTACTGCCGTTTGTTTCTGCACAGGGGGCAAAACAGTTTTACTTTTTAAAAAATCATAACTCAAAACCCCTTTGCCCAAACTTCCCCAATTTTAGTTTAGAACAAAAACAGGCTATTTGCTACTTCTGTGCCACTTTTGGTGCTTATTTGAAGGCCAGTTTCATAGTTATAATTTTTTGTTTGGACTGGTACCATTTTTAGAATTGCCTTGCGGAATGTTGATTTGCTTTGCTGCACAATAACATCACTGCACTCTTCTGCAGTGATAATGAACTGCATCCCCAAACCTGTTTCTTGGGAATTAGCCATGATTACATTATTCTGGGACAGGGTGAGTGATCAGCCCTTCCTGTCCAATATTAGGGGGCTGTAGCTGTCTCTATCCCTGTTACTGCACTAATGCAGGGATTGGCTGGGCTCTGAGTTCGGAACATGTTGATAAATCATCTGTAGGATGAAAGCTGATTCCCTAGCACCACATTCTATGTGTTGTGTCTCAGAAAACCTAGAAGCAGACTTGCATGAACACCTGTCAGTCTCCATCTGCAGATATGCATATACACCCTACTTGTAACACAATATATATAACTGAGAGTTAAGATTCTAGGGAATGGAGCTGACCTCTCTGCTTGTCTTAACTGCACGCAAGTATCAAAATTTCCTAAAATTAATCAAAGCATTGTCAGTCAGGTGTATGATATTTCCTCCGACAACCTGTGTTCAATTACTCTTCCGCTGCAGCTGTCCACATCCTGTGGCCAGGATTTAAACTTGTGACCTCCAAATGCCCTCCAGTCCGATTCCAGGACTCCCTTCAAACATGGTCAAATTCAAACACCCATGAAAGCCAAGGGAAAGCCTCCATTGGCTGACCTTGAGAGCAGGTCCCTTTGAATGGAAGGAAAAATGTGGCAACTGGTCTGGATGTCACAGGTATCTGGTTCTGCCTCACTATCCGTGTTCAGCAGCTCTTTTTCTGCTAATCTGTCCCTTGTAGCAGAGCAGCTTCAACCTAAGAGTGCCAAACACCAGAAAAACAAGGCAGAGAGTCTATCCCTGTGATAGCTTGGCTCATTTCAGAACAGACAGGTATCAGATAATAAAAAGAAAACAGTGAGAATGGCTTGGGATTGCCTAGATGGAGACTATTTCTGACTTCTGTGTTACTATAAAGGATAGTAAGGAGAAAGGATAATGGAGTAAGGAGTTGCAGAGTTGATTGTTAAAACATCTGTATGTATCTCTCTCTGCAAGAGATCATTGATTCCCATTTTTGGTTACTTACTCCATATTAATGTACCAGTCCATATATTGCCTTATTCCTGGCTCTCAGTAGTGTTTTCTGGATCTTTATTGCCTTTAGTTCTTGCTTTGTTAATTTTGTTGTACACAGCCAACTCATTGTTCATTCAGTTGATTGCTTGTTCATAAATGTTTTCTTTATCTTTCTCTCCCTCTTCCTCCTGATAGACCACATACATACACACACCATTACCTTCTTCTCAGTCATCTTCATACACATTATATAGGTCCTTTCTGTAAACCTTTCAGGAACACTTGGAAAGCAAGACAAAAAGTAAAAGCAAAGAAGTAGGATGGAGTAAGCCATTGCCTAGAATAACTTGTGTCCCAATAAAGTGGTTTATGGTCACTTTTTTTGTCCTTTCCCCACTGTAAGCTAAAGATATTGTCATAGAAAGTCCCTGCATTTATAACATAAAGCACAAGTCTTCTTGGAGATTTTCACAGAATACACAGTTTAGAAAAATCACTTTCTTTTGATGCTTATCAAACATTAATGATACTTTTCACATATTTAGAACTGCCTTTAAGTGCCCTGTGGTTCAAAGTCTGTATTGATCCTCACTTGGAATTTGCTGGCCAACACATGCTGATGTCCCTGACTAGGAAGGTCACTGTGTCAACATTTGGGACATTTTATTTTCTGTCATATAATTTTTGAACAGTTTCCCTCTAGCTTGAAAATGAGCCCCTTTGGGTTGAATTGTCTTTTGTTTTCTTTGTCACAGATAGATGGCTAAGTAATAAAGCAATTCTTCACTGTTTTAGTGGGTAACTACTCTTGGGCTTCACTCTTGCTAATAGCACAGCCTTTCAGGATGCAAAAGGTCCTAAGCACTCTTATTAGGAAGCAACTCCCACTGAATTAAGTGGTGCTTAATTCTGAACACATTTGTTTAGGATCACTAATCCCACTAATAGCACCTGAAAAGCATAATTACACCTTGGCCCTAAATTCACTTACTTAGAGGCAAGTGGCTCCATTGTTTTCAATAGAATGGACTTTACAATAATTAAACTCACATTAAGATCACAAAGCTCTCAACCACCCTTGAACTCTGCTAGGTAAATCATACATGCTTGCCCTACAAATCTTACAAATGTAATCCTATTCAGTTTGCCTTACAAAAAGCTACATTAGATGAGCCTCTTCTGGGTCATTTGCAATTCTTTGAGGGAACAACCTGCACAACTGTGCTTTGAGCAGAGTAATAGAATGTACCTTTTTAAGAACCTCCTTCAGCTTTCATTTCCATAATCTATACAAATAAGCTTTTGTTTTATTCCATGAGGAGTGGCTTGGAATTCAGTAGAACGCAAGGTCATTAACAGGTGAACCAAAACAAGAAAAGGAAAGGAAAAGACTGTCACATTTCATGATTATAGCTTTTCTGAACTATAGTCCATAAAACTGTCTGTTATAGCAAAATGTATCTAAAGAAATAGGCCACACTACCTGAGACAATGCCAAATAAAACTTGTTAGTCTTTAAGGTGCCACTAGACTCTTCATTGTGCCACAGATTAACACGTATGATTTCTTCTTAGAAATAATAATAATAATAATAATAATAATAATAATAATAATAATAATAATAATAATAATAATAATAATAATAATAATAATAATAATAATAATAATAATCACCCTCATCATCATCATCATCTATCATCTTCCCATCTTCAGCAAAAAAAAAACAGATCTTCCTTATAATCTGGTCTTCTTGGGCAACACTACTTTACAATGGATTTTCCAAATTTCCTTTATAATAACCCATGGCATTCTGAATGTACAGTACTGAAAACCAGGCCCAAGTAAAATCATTGGATTAAAAAAAAAGCCTCATTCTCTTTGACATGAGAAAGTCTCACTGAATTCCGTGTGCTTTAGCTCCAAATGTGTACAAGGGACCGAAATTAAAGAAAGTTAAAGGATTGTTCGCAAGAAAGCAAAGTGGCTGTCCAACGAGGCCTTAGAAATAGCAGAGAGGAGAAGGGAAACAAAATGCAAACGAGATAGGGAAAGTTACAGAAAATTGAATGCAGACTTCCAAAGAATAGCAAGGAAAGACAAGAGGGCCTCCTTAAATGAACAAGGTAAAGAAATAGAGGAAAATAATAGAAAAGGAAAAAACAGAGATCTGTTCAGGAAAATTGGAGATATTAGAGGAACATTTTGTGCAAAGATGGACATGATAAAAGACAAAAATGGGAGGGACCTAACAGAAGCAGAAGACATCAAGAAGACGTGGCAAGAGGAATTATGGAATTTGGATATCCCGGACAACCCAGATAATGTGGTTGCTGACCCTGAGCCAGACATCCTGGAGAGTGAAGTCAAGTGGGCCTTGGCTAACAACAAGGCCAGTGGAGGTGATGGCATTCCAGTTGAACTACTTAAAATCTTAAAAGATTATGCTGTTAAGGTGCTACATTCAATATGCCAGCAAGTTTGGAAAACTCAACAGTGGCCAGAGGACTGGAAAAGATCAGTCTACATCCCAATCCCAAAGAAGGGCAGTGCCAAAGAATGCTCCAACTACCGTACAATTGCACTCATTTCACACGCTAACAAGGTTATGCTCAAAATCCTCCAAGGTAGGCTTCAGCAGTATGTGGACCGTAAACTCCCAGAAGTACAAGCTGGATTCCAAAGGGGCAGAGGAACTAGATACCAAATTGCTAACATGCGCTGGATTATGGAGAAAGCCAGAGAGATGCAGAAAAAGAGCTACTTCTGCTTCATTGACTATGCAAAAGCCTTTGACTGTGTGGACCACAGCAAACTATGGCAAGTCCTTAAAGAAATGGGAGTGCCTCACCACCTTATCTATCTCCTGAGAAACCTATACGTGGGACAGGAAGCAACAGTTAGAACTGGATATGGAACAACTGATTGTTTCAAAATTGGGAAAGGAGTATGACAAGGCTGTATATTGTCCCCCAGCTTCTTCAACTTATATGCAGAATATATCATGCGAAAGGCTGGACTGGAGGAATCCCAAACCGGAATTAAGATTGCCAGAAGAAATATCAACAACCTCCGATATGCAGATGATACCACTCTGATGGCGGAAAGTGAGGAGGAATTAAGGAACCTTATAATGAGGGTGAAAGAGGAGAGTGCAAAAAACGGTCTGAAGCTCAACATCAAAAAAACTAAGATCATGGCCACTGGTCCCATCACCTCCTGGCAAATAGAAGGGGAAGATATGGAGGCAGTGACAGATTTCACTTTCTTGGGCTCCGTGATCATTGCAGATGGTGACAGCAGCCCCAAAATTAAAAGACGCCTGCTTCTTGGGAGGAAAACGATGACAAACCTCGATAGCATCTTAAAAAGCAGAGACATCACTTTGCCAACAAAAGTCCAAATAGTCAAAGCTATGGTTTTCCCTGTAGTAATGTATGGAAGTGAGAGCTGGACCATAAAGAAAGCTGACTGCCAAAGAATTGATGCTTTTGAATTGTGGTTCTGGAGGAGGCTCTTGAGAGTCCCCTGGACAAACCTATTCATTCTAAAGGAAATCAAGCCTGAGTGCTCACTGGAAGGACAGATCCTGAAGCTGAGGCTCCAATACTTCGGCCATCTCATGAAAAGAGAAGACTCCCTGGAAAAGACGCTGATGTTAGGAAAGTGTGAAGGAAAGAGAAGAAGGGGACGACAGAGGATGAGATGGTTGGACAGTATCATCGAAGCTACCAGAATGAATTTGACAGAACTCCGGGAGGCAGTGGAAGATAGGAGGGCCTGGCGTGCTCTGGTCCATGGGGTCACGAAGAGTCGGACACGACTAAATGACTAAAGAACAACAAAAGTGTGTGAGCTTCTCGTTCTTCTGACAATATTCAAGAATAATGCCTTTTCAATAGACCTGGGATTTGTTTTAAATGACATTTCAAATTTGAAATTGCCCACCCTTTTAAAAATGCTTTTAAATATTACTTAAAGTTGACTTTGAAAGCAAACATGTTTCATTCTGTAACATGCTCCTACAATATTGAGAAACAACATCCATTCAGGATGTTTTATTTTGTTTTTTAATCTATTTCACACTGTTTTCAATTAGCTCACTTCCACACACTTCTAGGGGCCCCCTCACTTCTATTGATTGACACTGATGGATGCTAATAAACCATCATTGCTAGTGCCTTCCTTCTTAGCCCCTAACTTTTAATTGTGACTATAAACCATTCCAAAGCCCTGTGGTTTTTTTATTTCTTTCTTTGAAGCACTTCCCGTATTTGAAAAGCAGGAAAGAACAGTCAAAAAATACTGGAAGAGCAGAAAGGGCATAGTTAGATATCTTAATGCCAAATCAGATTGGGCAAGTTCTAGTACCTTTTTAAAACAGATGCTAAAAGCAAAAATGATGACTGAGCTCTCTGCACAGGCTGGCAACAGTGTGACTTATGATGATTACTAGAAGCGAACTATAACTTGCCTGGGGCTTAGAGTCAAAATTAAAATGAAAGGCTTTATATAATGTTAAACATCAATCATGATTTTGATGCACCTCTAATTTGATGCTGTCTCGTCATTTCATTTTGATGCAATATGAGGAAAACCTAATGTGTTCTACATGGTTATGGCAATTAGACAGGAGGGCCTGGCGTGTTCTGGTCCATGGGGTCACAAAGAGTCAGACAAGACTTAACGACTAAACAACAACGGCAATTAGAAAAGATGGATCAGAGAAGTTCATGGAAAAGGATCCACTCATTGTGTTTAGCCCATTTTCAAACCTTCTCCAAACATTCACTTCTAAATAAAACAATGTACCTTAATTATGAGAAAGGGGGCATGACAGACACCAGATGTTTAATATACCAAAAGCAGGGAAAACATGAAATAATCTGAACTTCACATATGTGAGGCCAAATGCCAAGAATCATTGAATGGCATACACAGTAAGGCAATGAATGTTAGAGTGGCTTCTTAAAACTCATGGCAACTAATCATGAAAATCTTGCTACCAAAGTATAAAACCTTCAGCATGATGGCTACAAGCCTGTACATACTTTCCTAAGAGGAAGCCATTTTGGACTCAGTTACTTCCGAGCAGATGTTCACAGGATTGCACTATTAACTATCAGGCAATCCAGCAAAAAGTAGACATAGAGATCTAAGTCACTGAGCTTGCGTTTTTTGTCACATAGTGATGATGTAATTGGTGCATGACAAGAAATACAAGCACCAACTTTCTGACTAGTTCATTCACCAGTCGCACTTGTGCCATTGGATTTAACACCAGCGTAAATATTCAACTGGAGTTTGGCCAATGATTTATATGGACTGTAATAAGGTGACAATAAGGACAACATACATAACCAAATAAGACTAAAGAGGATACTGATTTTCACACAAAGATGCAAAATTAGAAGTTAGCTTACGTAAATCCCACCGCTTCAACGCTTCTACTGTAGACTTGTGATCAGATTTTGGCTCAAGGGGCCTGTAGTACAAGATTTTAAAAAATATATTAAAGCATTGGCTTAATAACTGTAATTAATTAAAACTATGGCCTGCTTCTTTAGAGGCACAAAGTATTATCCAGAATGTACTGTAAACTACAAAAGGTTGGGGGTACAATTATATACCTAAATTAGGGTGTGGAGGTGTTGGGGAGACTGAGGGGTGCAAATTTCAGCCCTTGAGGACCACCTGTAGCCCACCTCTGCTGAAAACTGTGAAATTCAGAGAAAATTAAATGGAGAAAGTAGACTAATTACAGTGGCCATTCACTAAACTTTTAGATAACACAAGAGTCTGTGCATTCCTGGTGAGTAGAGGCATTAAATGCATCTACTCACCAGGATGTCTGTGGATGTTTTCACTTTAAGAAAACATTATCACAGTTGCAAAAAAGATAAAATTATCATGGAAGTAAGTTTTATAGAACCAATTACCTGTGAGCACAAGTCACCTGTAAGCACTTAGAGGGTTGCAGGTTTAAAGGATTTATAATACAGGTGAAAGTGTAAAGTGAACCACAGAGAAAAGTGCAGTTTTGAAAGTGAAAAGACATGCTTAGAAATTTAATAATGTAAGTTTAGTCTTCAAATGCATTCAGCTGAGTAGCAACTACGTAAATATATAAATAAATCTGAGGAGAGTTCCAACTGAAGCAATGAATTAATGGAGTAATTCATTGTCTAGCTGTCTACATGTTTAACTCCTATAATTATTTTCATGTTCTCACTCTGTCTTTATTTTGGGGGCATAGATTGACTGTGCAGTCACACAGCCATCCCAATAAGCACAAAGTACCACAAATTATCCTCATGATAATTAGCACATTGGGTTTTACTGTCATCTTTCATTCCCATTAAGCATAAAAACAAGATAGCTCAATATTGTTCAAGTACAAATCTTCGTTGGCTGTATAGCACAAGGGCTTGGGAATATTTCAGGACTGGTGGACCTCAGGGGGTGAGGTGGGGTGGGGTGGGGTGAATAAAGACATACAGTAAGAGCCCTCAGACATCCAAAGCAAGCAATGAAACTTTACTGAATTGAACCTGACCAGGGAATAGCTGTGTGGGAACAAACTTGTATGATCTATTATCATGGAGGTCCATGGGGATGGGAGTGCTCCCTATCCCTTCAAATCCTGAACTTTGTATTTCTTTACATTTACATAGATCAAGACTAGAGTCAAGTCAGCCATTTACAAGTGTCACTAATAGACTTCCCCAAAATTATTTTTGGAGATATCCTTGTCTATTAATACCGATTATCTAACATTTGAGATCTTGTACTGACAACACTGCATTGGTAAAGTATTTGGAAAACATTAGGAAAAATGTCCCATCTCTAAAAACAGAAGCTCTTTGGAATCAACTTTGTAGATAGGCAGTTAATGCAGATGCAGTCATTATGTCATGGGCAGCCCAAGACCAGGGCAAAGAGGCAACTAGCCAAAATTGGACATCTGATGAGCCCACTTCCTGGTCCACAAGCCTTGCCAGTGTTATATGCAATGACTTCCTGCTACTAGGTTGGGATAGGAGACCACTTTTGAGGTACGCAGTGTGTCAAATGTAGGGAAGGAAGATTGCCATTCAGTGAGATGGGGATAGAATGGAAGTTTCAATTAGTTAGACGGTGCTGTACTTCCCCTTATGATAAAGGAAAGTAGCAAGAGATAAATTTCTGACAGTCTGGAGGTTCCACATACCTGCCATAGCTGGTTGCATGATAAGATTTGTCTTTCATGGAAGTGCCTAATTCCTATTTCAGTCCATTCAGGAGTGACATCCTACATGTGCCTGGAGAGGCCAGGGTATGAAATGGCAGATTGGCCAACATCCCCGAGACCTGTTGGTTCCTGCTAGCTAGGACAGAGTTTTGTGGGTTCACTTTTCTTTTTCTCTGATGTTACTTTCTTAAATTCTCCTTTTCTTTTCTTTTTTTTTCCTGATAGATCCCTCCTGTTTGTCACAGTGTCATACCAGGTTGGCACAGGGGGAAGGAGCTGAATTTGAGGCCTGACTGGAAAATGGAAAGGCTTGGGATATGTCCTCTGAGCATCCCATTTCAACTCCTAAAACTGAGAACAGTGCTATCAATAACTTTATGTTAGTGGAACTTAAATGAGCTCTTTGAGATTTATACAACCCCGGTGCAGTGCAGTCCTTTTAATACTGGAAGGGCCCCCTTGTCCTTAATCTCTCCATCCAGAAGCTCTGGTTTAAGAAAGTTCTGTTGTCTCGTAGCTATTGCCACACCTTATGCATTCCTTTTATTAATTCCAAACTGTGGAGGGAATATTCATTTATGATATATGGCCTGGCCAAAATCCAGGCAGGCAGGATCCACTTGCACAAGGAGCATCACATCAGCTGCAATGGCAGAGTGCTGGTGAATAAAGGATTCCTTTTGCGATTTGGGGGTATGCACTACTTAACTGCACTTTGTACAAGTTGTGCACACCATGAAATTGGAAAAGGAAGCCTTTAATCAGCAACAATCTGTTGCTGTCAATGACACCATTCCGTTGCTTGGGTGGGGCTGTGCAATGGTATTTGCAAATTTATTTATTTATTATGAAAAAAGATAATAGGAACAGAATGGCAATTCAATCAAGAATTTTCTGGATGTCTGAAGGATAAAGATTACACTTCAGTTACTGTATATGATAAAGGACAACTTCACTTTCCAGCATGTTACAATGGTGCCTCGCATTACGACGTTAATTCGTTCCAGCGAAATCGCTGTAGAACGAAAACGTCATAAAGCGAAAATTAAAAAGCCATTGAAACACATTAAAACCTGGTTAATGCATTCCAATCGGCTAAGAACTCACCATCGAGCAAAGATCCTCCATCGAGGCGGCCATTTTTGGGTGCCTGTGCAACGAGAAATGGCTCCTAAACACAGCGGGGAGCCATTTCGAGCACCCGGTGGCCATTTTGACAACCCGACGATCAGCTGTGTTGATAGTCGGGAAGCAAAAATCGGTTCCCGAAACAGGGAACTGATCATCGCGCAGCGAAGTTCCCCCATTCGAAACATCGTTTTGCGATCGCAAAAACCTCGTCATAATGTGGATTTGTCGTTAAACGGAGTGCCCGTCTTGCAAGGCACCACTGTACTTGTTAATTCCTTTTATAGCTGTGGGGTGTTGCCTCATAGAACAATAAAGGAGTTTTGTGAGCTGTCCAGAGTAGACTATGTCTAAATGGGCAGCATATAAACTCAATAAATTACAGTGTGTGTGTATATATATATATACATACATACATACTTATGAGAGCAACTAACAGATAGAAGTATTTTACCAAAAACATTTCAGCTTCTGCCCTCAATTGCTCTGATAAAACTATGCTGCCACTATACTGGAAGGACTGATTTATTAGTTACATTTATGTCCTACCTTTCATACAATGAGCTACCCCAACTCCAATATCATTTTCACAACACCCACCTAGTGAGGCCAGGCGGAGAAAGAGGTATTCACCCCAGGTCACTCTATAAATATTCATGGGTCAGTAGGAATTGGCCCCATGACCACCAAGTCCCAGACCAACATTCAGAGCGTTACACAATCTTACATCTTTACTTTCTTACATCTCCTACTAAACTGGATCATCAAATAATCTTAAATCCATGTACGATAAGAAAGAGACAGAGAAAAAGAGATCAAGCAGATGCTGACGTTCAAAGCCCTGTGCCTCCATGCCAGGTATCCTTCCCCTAGTTGAATTTCTACCTGGTAACCTGTCTCAGGATGGTTTTGAGAAACAGGGCAAAGCAGAACAGGCAATCCTACGAGAGGGTATATCCTTTTTGAAACAGCAAGCTTCATTTTAACATCAACTTCATTAAGTAAAACTGTTCATTCAGCCTGATGGCAAAGAGGTAATAATGAATGAGTTGATTGTTCTGATATAATGGCACTGAGATCTCATCTTATGTTTCAGAAAAGCATAATTGATTTCATGCTGCCATGCAGAGACAACTTGACTATGAGAACTCAACAATGGCAAATGCAAGAGTTTCTTCAGGCGATTGTCTTGCTATATTTGTGAACAATTTAGACCTATTAGCTTTTAACGAGCTGCTAATCTTTATTGCCCGCATCTCAAAGAGTCAGTTTTTGCCATTTTGCTCCATTTAAATTTAAATTTCACATAATTCAGAGAAGAAATCGTTTCTATCCCCAAGTCATCATCAACAACATGCACGTGACCCCATTAGGGTTTTTTCTTATGCTTTACAATAATGATACACAAATAGAGGCAAAGCAGAACCAAATGATCAATAATGTGTCATTTCAAAAATCAATTATAAAACAATTAGTCTGAGGTAATTAATCTTCTGGCACAGAACAATGCCCTAATGAACTTCAGCACTGCAGCCTCTAGTGGAAAAGAACAGGACTATAGGCATTTTGGTTAAGAGTTATTAATTTAATACAATATCTCTGTGCAGAATAACAGTTAAAACCTCAGAAGTACTCATTAATTCCTTATTCTGATTTCACATTAAGCATTCCATTAATTCTATATTTACAAAGGTTTTGATGATGACCGCTATATATGAGGGCCTTATAATTAGGCCTCTTTCCCCCCAGAGCTTAATGAAATTTAACTCCATTTTTAATAATTGTTTGAACAAAAAATGTTGAGGGGTGAGGCTAAGATTTCGTGAAAGAGCTGCTTCCTACATTAACATGGCAATCCCAAACAAATCTACTTAGATGTACATCTATGGTAAATGCAAAGAAGCTTCCAAACTAGGAAGCAAACTCTAGTTTACCATCACATATATACACAGAAGAGCTTCTGATAATAGTAGTATAGCCAAATGACAGCAGTAATAATTAACAGTGTCTTTTGTACAAAATGGTACATTTTCATGTTTAATGTGTAAGGCAGGAGTGGCTCATAGAGCAGAGCAGGAGGGCACAGTGCATTCAAATTTTGAGCAAGGTGCCCCACTCACCCTAGAAACGAGCTATCCTTGGTGTAAGGAAATCATTTTAAAAATTCTTGGGAAATGTGGAGGTTGCAGGAAAAGAGGAGGACTTAATATAAGATGGACTAACTCATAAAATGAAAGCATGGCCTTGACTGTGGAAGACCTAGTAGGGCTGTTAACAACAGGACCTTTCGGAGGTCATTAATTCATGGGTCATTGTAAGTAAAAAGTGACCTAACACACACAACAGCTGTATTTCATATGAACTCCCAGTGTATGCAATCTTGTAATGTCCAGGTGAAGGTTTTTAGGTTTTTAAAACCTAGTCCATGTGATGCTTTGGCAAATATTCAATCCTGTCATTCCATCAGCACTAACAACGTCACACTCACACACTCCTAGTTCTGCACTCTGTGCAAGGTCCCATTTTAGTTGCAGAACTGATTGTAGAACCGGTTGCAAAAACAAATGCACAATCAAGAGTACAAGTGATGTGTTGCTGCTTCTACATCACATCATCTCTGTCTCAAGGCCCCCCCCCCAGGGAGTTTGGATTTCAACTCCCAGAAACCCCACAAGCATGGCTAATGGCCCGGGATTCTGGGAACTGTAGTCCAAAATGATTTAGAGTCCCAAAATTTGTGGGCCACTAACCTGCATCAATTACTTCACTAGCCTGTAAAGTTTCTTTCTGGACCTGCAATTCTCAGCATAACCCAGCCAGTATGGCCATGCTAGCAAGGGATAATGGGAGCTGTAGTACACAAAATAAACTTTTTAAAGCTTCCATTCCTCTTCAGTTTTCCAGCACTGCCATCAGGAAGAACCTAAGGTGCTAAAATGGTATACAGAAGACAATATGGACAATGTAAAAAAAGAACTAACTCAGAGAAACTAAATTATTTTTAAAGTATCTTCCCAGTCTTGTCCTTCCTGTCAATGCTTCCCCATTGATTAAGAAAATATAATATAGATATTCTTACATTATCAAATATATTTTTCAGGATCCTTAGGTCAAAAAAAGGGGCATAGAAAAGATGCTACATTTAAAACATCCAAATTAAGTATATCTGAACTGGTTATGTATTTTGTTTTCTCGAAGAAAATTAATCTTAACCTCAGGCAAATTATTAAGTCAGCAGGGTCAGGTGACAAAATGGGAGGAGGAAACAAGCTAGTATCAATTGTTTTAAGAGATAAAGGAGCTTCTTTCTATAAATTAAACAAGCCGGGTAGCTGTCACTCACTTGCTGCCTCCTGATTCCCTCTGTAAGAGTTGCTTGTTGTTGTCTGGGGTTCAGCAAAATTTCACAGCAGGTGGATTCTGAAGAGAAGACAGCACTGGAAAAAATGCAGACTTTGAGGTAAACTAATGCAACACATCCCATGAAAAATGTATGTAAACTAAGTTTACCTTCTAAGATATGTAATTTCTGATTTCTCCTAGAAAACCAGCTGTGCATTTTCTGTTGGCTCCTAGGTATTGAAGATTTATCTTTCTTTTAGCCATAGGGAAAAATTTCTGTAATGTATTCAGTGATTTAACAACAACAACAAAACCCTAAGGATTACTATATCTGTAATTTGGCTGAAATTACAATTATCATTGCCATTATAATAATACATTCCTATGATGGCTATAGATTGGAGTTGTAATGTGTCATTAAATTTAGACAAAGATGTTGTTCTGAAATTATGATTTTGCTTGTTGTTAATTTACATTCTTCTGTTTCAGGGTTTTTATAAGTGTGATTCTATCCATACAATTAATCCAAATAGGAGATGGTAAGTACTTTTCAAAGTTTTTTTTGCATGTAAAGAAATAAAAGTTTAATAAAACTGTCATCTAAAATACTAAGACTGGCATCCTATTGGTGTTGGCACAAGGTCTGTGTAACTTGTCATGGGTAACTGGTGCTAATTGATGAGGTGTCAGGGTGCACCCCTGTTGTGCTACCAGGCATTGCTATGTGTGAGACCAAGATGTGCCCTGGCATCTCATCAATTGGCTGCAGTTAGCCACAGCAAGTTGCCCAGATCTCGCATGAACAGCTAACCCTGTAGAAATGAAGAGCATTTCCCCCCATAATATCCCCATGCCTAAAAGCCTGGAATGCAAAATTTCTGAAAAGTAGGTACTTGTAATGACTGGTGCCCAACAGCAAGTTGCAGATGAAGCTGTGTAGTTAAACATGCCTCCCGTTATGTTTGTATCAGAGGTGGGTTGGGACGGTTCATGCCTTTCTTTTAATTACATGTCTAAGACTGAGAGCCTTTTAGGAGGGCACAAAAATAGTATCTGGCAAAACCAAAGTAAAAAATAAAGAAAAAAATATGTGGCACCATAAACCTAACTCCCTAGTTCTAAAAATTCTAGAAATGTTAGGAATCAAAGTTCATCTGAATTTAAATGTAAATATTCTATACAACTGAGTTTCAACTATGTTTGAAATAAGGGTGTCTTCTTGACATTTCTCGTCCCTATTCCCATTGAAGCAAGTTAATAAAATAAGAATACATTAAAGACTGCATATATAGGCCAATACAGTATTTGGTTGCTGAGCATAGTAAACTGGAGTAGAGTAGGCTCACTTGAATCAATGGGGATTTGGTGAGTCAACTCCTGTAGAAGTTCCATTGTTTTAAATGGGTCTACTCAAACTATGACTTATTTTAGCATAGCATATTGCAGTTACAATAGGCCTGTTTGAATCAATGGATTTATGGGGGGGTTGACTCACCAAATCTCCATTGATCAATTGGCCTACTCTAGTGTAATTTACTACATTAAGCAGCAGGATTTTGGCCAATTTCTTGAAGTTATAATAAATTTGTGTTGATTAGCACTGTGTACAGTACTCTAATATCAGATAGTGTGACCATTATTGTGGATTTGACCATTTTTTCCCTTTTTGAAGCCTGTGAAGGAGAAGATTGTGATGACAACTCAAACCAAGAGAGGCTGAATACACCATTGGATACCTTTCACATTCTAAATCACCTCAATTCTGAAAAGAAAAAGAAGGACAGCCCTTCTAATGTTTTGCCTTTTATTGGCATCACAGACGGTATGTTGCTTCTTGAGTCTCAACAGTTGCCTCTTGATTTCTTCTACTTAGAATGTGTTTTTTAAAAAAATCTGCGATATTATTTAATCCTGAATGTGTCTATTCAGATGTTAATCCTATTGACTCCAAGAAGATATTCATCCCAATCTTGTTTTTGTTTATTAGTCACATATTTTATTAGTCACATGTTTTTGTTCTTTGAGCTCAGGGCTATACATGTAGATCTCCTCTTCCCCATTTTAGCCTCACAATAGGTACATCAGCCTGAGAGTGTGTGCTTGGTCCAATGTCATCATGTGTGTTTCATGGCTCACTCACATGATTTGATGAGAATCTGGATCTCTTGATCCCAGTCTAAAAGATTGTCATACTGGCCAGTATCCTATAGCTCGTTCTCACTACAGTAGACCTGTTGATCCAAAGACACTTTCATATGTGTTGATGTGCCATGCAGCAATTGATTCAACTGATTTACTCATTGGGACTAGCAATAGGACGCTGGTCACTGGCTTTGACTGATTATTAGTCATGTTTTCTCTTTAAAGACAAGTATGCCCCAGAACTTGGAAAAGTTACTTCTGGGGACTCTGCTCCCAGAATCCTCCAGCCAGCACAGACACTTCAAAGCTGTAGCATGAAGAAGTTTCTAAGCAGTGTTATAACCCCAGAAGATTAGGATGATACTTTAAACTGGACTATCTGCATTAGTGCAAGAAAATGTTTAACTTGTGCAAATTTGGGGAAAAGACAGCTAAATATATTGTCACCCGAATCCACAACTGTCGCTTGCATCAAACTGACTATAAATGTATCTTTGATACAAGCAAGGAATGGATATGCATACTATTTCATTACATATGGATATCATATAATCATAGAGGTTGAAAGGACCTTAAGGGCCATCTAGATTAACCTCTGTTTCTCCACCCGCCAATGCTGCTGCATCATCTTTTGAATGCATCCCTTAAATTTAAATGTGGTGTACATGTAACATTATACTTAATGTTACACTATACCTTAATTTAAGTGGAAGGTAAATTTAAATATGAGGGGAAACTACTAATAACAAGCAATTAAGATCAAGAATACTAAATTTAGATTCTCCAATAACATCTGTGGAACCGTAGGAATCATAAAAGATGTGTTATCAGTGCACTCAAAGCATGTATCTGCCTGTGTGCAGATGTGCATGTAGAAATTTTCAACATGTGGCCAGTCAAGTCTAAATCATTAATATCTGATTATTCCTTCTCATTGAACATACAACTTTAAAGATGTTGAACTAATGTCTGCAATGTGTGATAATGAATTTGTCTTTCCTGAAGAGAAAACATGCATGCATCCATATCAAGTTACATCACAATGAACACAATGTTTTTCAGTAGATATCAGGGAAAGGTTGGAATATGGTGATAATTTATAATAACAGAGAATTGTTTGTTTCTAGAAGGAAAAGATAAAAGGTTTTCAGAAAAGTATTTCAAGTTATTTAGGGAATGGATCTAAATATTCAAAGTATTCCAAAATGTTCACTAATCTTAATATCAACCATGGGAGAGGTGTGACTTCTATGTGCATTTTATGAAGCTAGAATAAAGGCTGGAAACATTAACGGCATTCCCATGCTCATAATGAATTTATAATTGAATGGGTTTTACACTTGGACATCTTCTAAAACTCTGGCTCTCCATACCAGCTTCCCTCAACTCTATGCCCTGTGGTGGACTACAACGGGCAAGGAGGCTGTGGATTATGGGAGTTGGCGTGCAACTTCTAGAGAGTGCTAAATTGGGGCGTGCTGTTATATACAAACATTTAGATACATCAAACTTATACAATGTGTCAGAACAACAAAGGGGATCCCATTTATTATCTCATGATTACATCAGGAACAAAACTCTCTTGCTAACTACTAATTCCTAATTTTTCAAAACTGTAAAGCAGTAACTTTACCATAACAGTGATCTATCACAATTAAAAGTGCTGGTTTTAACCTCTAAAGCCCTATGTAGCTTGGGTCCATAAGTGTTCAGATCACCAGGGAGGGCCTTTCTCTCCGTATCACCATCCTCACAAGTGCACTTGGTGGTGGTGACACAAGAGAGGGCCTTTTCTGCTGCTGCTCCTAGACTTTGGAACCCCCTCCCATGAGAGGCCAGTCTGGCTCCTTCTTTGCTGTCTTTCCACAAGTATCAAAGACCTTTCTCTTCAGGCAGGCTTTTCCTCAGTGACTGACTATCTAGGACATAATCTGCCTTTAGTAATGGTTTTATATAATTTTTAATATAATGTTATTAATTATTTTTAAATATTTGAATAATTTTTCTATGTTAGCTTTTAATGTTGTGCTTTAAATTATGTAAGACACCTTGGATCCTGTTTTAGAAGAAAAGCAGGGTAAAGATATTTTTCAATAAATAAATTTCTCTGTGCTCTTGATTCCAGCAAGCAAACTGAACAAACATTGCTGCCAAAATGGTGGAACTTGTTTCCTGGGTACCTTTTGCATCTGCCCCAAGCACTTTACTGGAAGACACTGTGAATATGACACCAGGATCAGGTATTTGAAACTACGTGGTATATCTACAGAATTAAAATGTTTAATGTTACAGATCAGACTTACATTCAAGAATTTGGGGGTAGGATATACAAAAGAAGGGAAAGCATCAAACGGAGATATCATGGGAAATGAGATACAGTGGTGTCTCACTTAACGGGCGCCCCGTTTAACGATGAAATCGCATAGCGACAAAGATTTTGCGATTGCTTTTGCGATCACATTGCGATGTTCCCTATGGGGAAAAATTGCTTTGCGATGATTGGTTCGCTGTTTCGCTTACCGATTATCGCATAGTGATGATTTTCCAACAGCTAATTGGCGGTTCCAAAATGGCTGCCGGGTAAAAAAAATGGCTGCCCGCTGTTTTCTGGGATGGATTCCTCGCTTACCAGCAGCGAAAATGGCCACCGTATGGAGGATTTTCACTTTAAGGTGAGTTTTAAGCCCATAGGAACGCATTGAAGGGGTTTCAATGCATTCCTATGGGCTTTTTAATATCGCATAGCGATGAAATCGCTTTGCAGCAATTTTTGCTGCACGGATTATCGTCACTATGTGAGGCACCACTGTATTGCCCTCTGAACAATCCCTGAGAGCTGGACTGGATGACTGGTGGGTCCAAGTCTGCCTTGCAGTCCTTGCCCTGTTTTAAAGGACAAGTGAAGAATTATCAAGTGAAGAACTTAACACAAAATTCATTCTTTTTACTTCAGCTTTTTTAAATATATAATTTTAGTATGCAGATATATCTGAGATAACATTTCTCAGGATTATTCCAATAGTGGAACTATTCATTATTTTATTAGAGTGCAGCACACCCAGAAAATGTAATTATGGCCATAAGATACACACGGTGTTCACATGAAGACATCTCTGTAGCATCACCTGACACTATACAAATATGTTCAGTGAAAGGATTGCTTGAGAAACACGTTTCCATCCAGAAACAAGCACAACCATTCTTTACTCCACCTAGTTTTGGTTCCAAATTCTCCTTCTACAAACCCAAGATAAGGAAAATTCCACCCATGCTGGGTCACATGGTTCAGTGATATCTTTTTAGGATATTCTTCCTATAGGTACTTCTGCAATTGGTGCTGTTCTACTATCTGGCCACAATATTAGTAGTGGGGAAAATGGGTGGTTTTGGCCTGTCTGGACAAGAATTTACACAGGTTCTTGACACTGAGCTTGGAAACACTGCTGTTTCTTTACTACAATTCCCAGAATTCCTCAGCTCATTAGAGATTCTGGGAGTTGTGATCTGTAAAAGTAACTTTTTCCAAGTTTTGCAAAGTTATCTAAATGAACAATCCCCAAAAGGGGCAGGGGGGGTTAATTATTTGTGCATGGCTATTTCAAAAATGAGAAACCCATCTCTGAACCAACACAGCCCCTGCTCTGTAGGATTCTGGCAGCTATTGTCAAAAAAAAAAACAGAATAACCCACTGCTGGTTTGTGTGGCCTCATTGTTTATCACTTTATATTGCAATTTCTTAGGACCTGTGGTGCCCTTGCACATGGTGAATGGATTCAAGAAGGGTGCCAACTCTGTAGGTGCATCTACGGGATTGTGGACTGCTTTGTTCAAGCTGGATGTGGTAAGAAATCAAACCATCACTATTTTCATATTTTATAAGCCTTGAGCAGGATAAACTGCCAAATGAAAAGGAAGTTCTTCTTGAAAGGTGGTTGGACTGATGTAACCATTAAGAGTCACAGGCTGAGTATTTGTCTTTACTAAAGGGAGGACAGCCACCAAAGTGGAGGGCAGCTTGATCTGCTGGATGTCTACCTGCAACTGAATATTTAGAACCCTCAGCAATTCTCTAGTAGGATCTGTAATCTCTAAGGAGAGGGAGTAAGCATTTATTAATGAGGGTGATGTACTCTTTAAAACTTCTGCAAAAATTAGCTTTGGCTTTGCAAAATTCCTGTTTTTAACTGGTGTTTGGATTTCTTTCTTTCTTTAACTGATACTTATGTGTTGCTGAATTACTAATTAATTTTTTAGTCTTAGTATATATTTATTAGTGTGAGATGTTTAGCTTATTGTACAATTTTTAACTCTTGAGCTGTAATTGTTATTGAAATACCTGGACATATTTGTTGTTTTGCATGATCCAACTCTTTCTGAAGTAACTGTAAGCTGCTGTGAGAATTAATTTTACCATTAAGAAGCAGCATACAAATACGTCTCATGACAATGCATTGTTTATATCTTTTTTCCCCCAACCAGACTCTTCAGTCCCTAGATGACCTAGATTTTTAGTGGACTCTACTAAAAAGTGAGTATATAATCAGGAGTGAAGTAAACAGAAGAAGAAAGTTGGGGTTAAAATATTTTAAATAAATAATAATCATAATGTTACCGCTAATTTCAGTTAGTCACAACTAGACCCACTGAAATTGGTGGAATATGTGATTGTGGTCCCATCCAATTCAATAAGTGTTGTCTAGCTGGGTGTATTTAGTGCCTTATTCTAAGAGTTTGCGTGTGTACAGAAAAAAAAAAATCAAGGCTGACAGTCCCAACCCGCCTTACTTGTGGCTCTGTACTTTTTTTATTGTTTCAGGCAGTACACTGTCACCAATGATGGTTCTTCTCTTTACACCTGCAGCATTGGCAGGATATGAGAAGGCACTTAATAAAATTCTGTGTAACTTATTAAAGTGGGAGTGGACAAGTTGAACCCTCCAGCTGTTTCTGGCCTACATTCCCATCAACCTTATCGCATCAATACTAGATGGGGTCTTTACGAAGGACTGGGGGGGAAAGCTACTCCTTAATGGCTCTATTCAGGCATTTAAGTCCCAGCAGAACTTATTATACACTGTTTGATGGGTTGGAGTGGGATTCTGGAGACCTGGCTTCAAATCTTGACCAGTCATTGACTTTGGCCCAGTCACAGTCTGTTAGGTTGCTCTACTCCCGGTATATAATGTGTATACTGATGTACATAATGTTGTGAGGATAATGTGGGGTTGAGGGAAGCCATGCACCTAGTCTTAAGCTCATTGGAGGAGACGTGGGACAGAAATGTAAAAAAAAAAAATAAAGAAAGTAGAGAGAGCTGTGCACATGTGCTCTAATGCCACATTCTTGACCTTTGGCCTCCCTATGCTGCCAGCAAAGGTCTCCAGAGGCATTCAGCTAAACATGCTTAGTAGCATCTCTGACAAAACAGAGCTCCAATCCAGGAAGCTCTGTGTTTGAGCTGAACATAGATAAAGCTCTTACATGGATGAAGTGTATAGAGGGTGGTCTGGCAACACAGGGTAGTCAAAGGTTGATCTAGAAAGTTTGTGGATCCCCAGCTCATGGTGAAAACTGAATGCTAATGTAGGAAACAAATCCCGAATGGAGTGGAACAGCCAACCGCTTTAGCTACATTTTCCCATAGTCTGTTCATTAAAACCATTTTAAACATATATATTTACTGTAGTCACAGTGGAATCTCTAGAAAGTGGCTCCTCGCATATTCTGTGACACCCTTGAATGCACTTAAACAAGGTGAATGATAATGTAAGAGATGTTGAAATTCCCAAATATATCAAAGATGAAATATAGAAGTAATTCTATGGTCCCCCCCCCCCAAAAGCATTTTGTTTCTAACTGAGATTCCATTAGGAAGAGGCTATGCAAATTAAATATGTTTTTAATGAATAGGACAGAAATCAGGTTTTTTCCCCCTTTGCTTTTAAATAAGGGCTTGTTCCAAACTAATTATCTTTCTCAGATGTAAAAAGGGTGCATTATCTTCAATTAAGTTTTACAAAGAGGCAAACTAGATATGTTGGCAGCTGGAGAGGTACAATACAACTCGATGTATCTCTGTTGGACCCAGCCTATCTTAAGGGAGCAAAGCAGTGCTTCGGTGATCCGTTCCCTTTCTCTCCGTTTGGCAGTAACCTGCAGCACACTGCACACTTTTTGAAAAATGGGATTCTAGACGTGGGTCAGAAGCAGCTCATTCCAAAATTTCTACCCTGCCCACACAAAGGGCTGCTTCCATATAGGAGGCAGTCTAGCCTCTTCACTAAGGAGCCTCTGTTGCACCTTAAATCATTCCTTGCTTTCTACATTATCATAAATACAGAGTCCTGGCACCATCACAGACTCCTTGATTTTAAAAAGAGAATGTAAGAAAACTGAATTAGAGCAAATAAGAGGAAAGGGCTTTCGACTTGACAGAAGTAAAATTCATGTAGAACCAAACAATGAAATTTGTTTCTGAGTAAACATGTATAGAACAGTATTGCAGATTATCAGATTCCATGTGTGTTTATTTAGAAACCTCTATTATGTTGTGTTTTACAGTTAAATCCTAGAGGGAACATGTCTTCCATTATGTAACTCTGTCAGCATTTTAAGGGGGAAAGTGGCACTGCAATTCAAGGAAACATTTCAGGAAACATTAGATTTGCATATGAATTGTCTTTTCGTTTGTCCCTTTAAATTGGCTTGAAATGCCATTAGTCATTTTTAACTGTTTTCTAGGTGCAGAAATTTGCAAATTTTTCTGGATTAAGGAGTACTTTTGTCCTGATCTCCTTCGTTTCCATTTTACTGCTCAGCTGGGAAAGCTCAGGAAAAGTACTAGCACAGAAAGCGGGACTGTTTCAAAATAACCCATGCATATAATTCTTCTAGACAAGATAACTTTATTTATTTATTTATTTTTTAAATTGTTTCCTTTAGATTCCCCAAAGGAAAAACGATTTCACTGGATCCATCTCAAAACCACTTACAAAGGCGGATGCTTTCAGTGAGCACTAGATGCTATTCGAAATATATTTTCCTGGCAGCAATGACCAGACTCAAGTTCAAATGAAAGTTACAGCATCAAACAGTTGTTGAGGGAAAATGCAAATTTATGGCATCATATGAAATTCCTCCAGTGCATGCAATGACCAGGATCCTGTTCATTTGACCCTGAAGAATCATCTGGAACTGAGGAGAAGTTAAGAGACACTGTCATTACCTCAGGGACAATGTGCACATATTCTGCATCTCCATCTGTTACTCCCTGGAAACATGCCACCTTTATCCAAAGTGCATTATTTTTGCAGCTTCATCCAAAATCATATGGGAAGTCTGTAGGTGCAGACCCAGAGGCCTCCATTTGGATTTACTGCAGAGAATTTCCTGTAAAGGAACTCAGGGGAAAAGAAAGTCACTGTAGAAGTACTTACTGTGAAGAGGGGTTGCTACAGTCATGTTCTCCTATATTGGAGGAGGTATGGATACTTGTAACACAGTTTCTACTGGAAACAAGAGTAGACCAGGCAAGGTGTACTACTGTTCTGACTAGGTATATAGCATCCTTACAGGACAATCCAAGCACTTTGCTCATTAGTGCTTTCTGTAGCGTTATAATACAATGATTATTGGGTTGCAAATCCACCTGTTTCTCTCTTGCATGACTCTTCAGGCCAGTGGTTCCAACCTTAAGACCACAGAAGTTCTTGGACTAAAGCTCCCAGATGCCTTTACCCACTGAAAGTGCTGGCCAGGATTTCTGGGAGTTGTAGTCCAAGAACATCTAGAGACCCAAGTCTGAGAACCACTGCTTTAGATCATATCTGTATTCTTTTTTTAAAAAAATACTGAAAAATAACATTCTTCCTGTAGATGATGATGATATCTCTGCCTATGCTAGGGAACCTGTAGTCCTCCTGATGTTGATAAACTACAATTCCCATTATCCTTCATCACTGGCCTGGCTGTCAAAGATTGATGGAAACTAGAGTCCAACAGCATCTGGAGGACCACAAATTTCTTTCATTATAACATTTGTAAATATGTATATATTGGACATATCTGATAGAATTTATTAGAACATTGTGATTTTAAAAATATTTAACTTCCTCATAAAAAAAGACCTGAAATAAAATAATGAAATAATGGCTGGTATTTTCATTGCTGCCTTGGACATTTTGGATTTTTAGTTTCAAATTAAAATATTTTAGGAAAGGAACCCCAAATGCATTTCTGTCATTTGTTTAATGTTGTTGTTGTTGGTAGTAGTAGTGTAGTTTTATTAGTTTTATTAGTATTATTTATATGCTGCATTTCTCCCAACAAGGGACCCAAAGCGTCTCACAACATTAAAATTCACACAATTAAAAACATAATATAGGTCAAATATTAAAATATAAATTAAACAATATATAATTTAAAATTAACTTAAAAGACTAAAACATGAAAACATAAAAAAAGATTTAAATTATTTGCTAAAATGGGGTTCAGGGATTCAGTTATAATTGTTAAAAGCCTGCCTGAAGGGATGGGTCTTTAGCTTTTTTCAGAAGGATAAAAGGGGCGGGGCCATCCTGATCCCCTGAGAGAGAGTGTTCCATAGCCTGGGAGCTGCCACAGAGAAGGCCCTCTCCCGTGTCCCCATCAGCTGTGCTTGTGCTGGCAATGGGACCGAGAGGAGGATCTCCGCTGCTGATCTTAAATCGCCGAGAAGGCGCATATCAGGAGATACGGTCCTTCAGGTAGCCCAGACCCAAGCTGTATAGGGCTTTATAGGTAATGACCAGCACTTTGAATTGGGCCCGGAAATGGACTGCTAGCCAGTGCAGTTCTTGTAACAGATGCGTTGTTGGCCCCAGTCAGTAGTCTGGCTGAAAAGTTTTGCACCAGCTGAAGTTTCTGAACTGTCTTCAAAGGCAGCTACACACAGAGTGTGTTACAGTGATCCAAATGGGATGTAACTAAGGCATGTGTCACTGCAGCTAGATCCAACATCTCAAGGAACGGGTGCAGCTGGTGCACCACCTTTAGCTGTGCAAATGCACTCCTGGCCATCACTGAGACCTGGGCATCCAAGCTTAGGGATGAATCCAGGAGTACACCTAAGCTGTGGACCTGAGTTTTCAGGGGAAGTGTAACCCCATCCAGCACAGGTAGTATCCCTATTCCCTCATCTGCCTTCTGACTAACCAGGAGCACCTCTGTCTTGTCTGGATTAAGTTTCAGTTTGTTTGCCCTCATCCAGCCCATTACTGATGCCAAGCACTGGTTTAGAGTCAAGACAGCTTCCCTGGAATTAGGTGAAAAGGAGAGATAGAGTTGGGTGTTGTCCGCATACTGGTAACACCGAACCCCAAAACTCCAGACAACATCTCCCAGAGGTTTCATGTAGATGTTTAAAAGCATGGGTGACAAAGTAGAACCCTGGGGAATGTCACAGGCCAATGGCAAAGGTATTGAGCAGGAATTACGTAGCATTACTTTCTGAATTCTCCCCTCCAGGAAGGACTGGAGCCACTGTAAAACAATGCCTCTGAGTCCTATCCCAGAGAGATGGCCCAGAAGGATACCATGGCTGATGGTATCGAAAGCTACTGAGATGTCCAGCAGAACCAACAGGGACACATTCCCCCTGTCCAGTTCCTGGCGTAGGTCATCCACCAAGGTGATCAAAGCTGTCTCTGTACCATAGCCAGGCCTGAAACCAGATTGAAATGGGTCTAGATAATCCACTTCCTCCAGGAATCCCTGGAGCTGAGAAACCACCACACACTCCAATACCTTGCCCAGGAATGGGATGTTTGAGACTGGCCAGTAGTTATCCAATACAGTACACTGGGATCCAGGGAGAGCTGCTTCAGTAGTAGTCTTATTACTGCCTCCTTTAAGCAAGGAAGGATCATACCCTGCTGCAAGGAGGCATTTACCTCTCCCCGTATCCAGTCGGCCTTTCCTCCTCTGGCTGCTTTTATGAGCCAGGAAGGGCAAGAGTCCAGCACATGTCATAGCATTCACCTCTCCAAGAATCCTGTCCACATCATCAGGTTGCACCAACTGAAAAAGTATTCATTGAAACAGGACAAGGAGGGGCCAAAGTTACATCCACTGGGTCTATATCAATTACAGCATCCAAGTCAGAGGGCATCCAAGCGACTTTATTTGCAAAGTGCTGTACAAATTTCTCACAGCAGGTTGTGGAGTGGTCAATAATTTGTGTGTGGTTTTTTGGTTTTTTTATTTGTTTGTTTTGTTTTTTGGTGGGGCATGTATTAAGGTCCTGAGCACTCGAAACAACTCTGCTGAACAACTTTGTCCAGGTGCAATGGCAGAAGCAAAGAACCTTTTCTTTGCTGCTGCCACTGCCACGAAATAGGCCTTCAAATGGGCTCTAACCCGTGTTCAGTTGGATTCACTCAGAGTTTTCTGCCATCATTGCTCTCGTCTCCATCCCACTCGTTTCATCACTGCCAGCTCCCTGGTGAACTGGGGGACTTGCCTGGCTCTACTTCATGGGAGAGGACGCTTAGGAGCGATTGTGTCCACCAACCTGGCCTTTTCCCCATTCAGGGGATCAGCTACAGTGGGGTCTTGACTTGAGAACTTAATCCGTATTGGAAGGCGGTTCTGAAGTCAAAAAGTCTGTAGGTCAAGTCTCCATTGACCTACAGTGCATTGAAAACCGATTAATCCCGGAACAGGCCGTTTTTGTTCCATTTTGGTTTTTTTCTGGTCTGTAAGTCAAATCTCAGTCTGCAAGTCAAACCTAAATTTTGCCGCCAGAGAAGTCTGTAACTCAAAAAGTCTGTAAGTCAAGCCGTCTGTAAGTCAAGGGTCCACGGTAGAGCTTTGACAGAATCGCCTGCCGAGGCAACAGGAAACTCTCCAAGAGCCATCAGAATATCACTGTCTCCTGGGGCGGTCAATCCTAATAGGTCCTCCACCCCTGCAGAGATTAAGAGTTCCAGTAAGTCTAAACCTTACCAGGTAGTGATCTCTCCATGACAACGGAACTACAGAGAGCTCCTCCACACCCAGATCACCATCATCCTGCCCAGCATGAAGAACAAAGTCCAGAGTGCGCCCTGCTATATGTGTGGGGCCAGAAACCACTTGGGACAGACCCATGGTTGTCATGGACGACATGAAGTCCTGAGCTGCTCCTAATAAGTTGGTTTCAGTGCGGACATTGAAGTCCCCCAATACTATCAGCCTAGGCCCTAGAGGACTCCAACAGGCTAGAGGGCCATTTCCCTGCCTTGAATGGGGTTACACTCCCCCTAAGGGACAGGGTCCACAGCCTGGGGGTGCTTCTGGACCCCAGTCTAACTCTGGAAGCCCAGGTGGACTTGGTGGCCTGGGGTGCCTTCCTTCAGCTGCGGAAATTATACAAGCTACGGCCCTACCTGGACGAGCGGAGTCTCATGAGTTACGCATACACTGGTAACGTTCTGTATAGATCACTGCAATGTGCTGTACGTGGGGCTGCCTTTGAAGAGGGTCGGGTGATTGCAACTGGTTCAGAATTGAGCTGTGTGGCTGGTGAGTGGTGGGGCCGCTAGGGAACCCATCAGGCCGATTCTGTTCAAATGACATTGGCTATGAGTCACTGCCCAGGCCCAATTCAAAGTGCTTGTTTTGATGAATAAAGTAGAGATGGGGACGAATATAAAAACGGATTGGTGTTTTTTTGTAGTTTTTTTACTAATAGTTTTTTTACTAATATAGCTGATTCATCATATATTCGTTGATCTATATTTGTCAAATTTTAAGTCCCAACGAATACGGATCGACGAATATTTCCCATTTTTATTCGTCCCCATATGAATTTTATTTATGGCTTTTCTATTCTGACTACCAGCCTGCTGATCAGCTGATCAGTGGGCCCATAGGCAGCCACCCACCCCCACAGTCTACCGGTAGGCAGAATGGGAAAGCCATAGGATGTGGGGGTGGTTTCTTCATATGGGGGTGTCGACGGGGATGGCAGGGGTGGGGGATGGGGTGGAGGGGCAGTGGCAGCATGGCAGTGGAGGGGTGGCAGCAGGGCATGACAGTTGCAGCAGGGGGTGGGGGCATGTTTTCTTTTTTAAATAACCCCATGAACCACGTGCTTTGTGAGTGTCAACTTTAGGCGAGTCATCATCACGAAGCAAGATGACTCGCCAAAATGGTGAGTTATCCCCATCCCTAATATAAAGCCCTAAATGGCTTGGGCCCTGGATACCTGAAGGACCGCCTCCTTCCTACTCGGCAATTAAGATCTAGCTAGTGGGCCCTCCTGAAAGAGCCGTCCCTCAAGGAGGTAAGAGGGATGGCTTGTAGACAAAGGGCCTTTTTGGCAGCTGCCACATGACTATGGAATACCCTCCCGAGGGAGATTTGTCTGGCGCCGACGCTGATGACGTTTCGGCACCAGGTCAAAACCTTCCTGTTCCAGAAGGTTTTTAACTGAAATAATATCAACTGTGGGTTCTGATGGCAATTTTAGAGTGCTGTATTTTAATTGTTTTATCTTTTTATTACATTTAAATTGTTGTAAGTTGCTCAGAGACCTTTGGGTAGTGGGGGCGGCATAGAAGTTAAATAAATAAATAATAAACATCACCTCCGATAAGCAGTGGCACTAGTGCATAGCAAAGCTGTCATTTCCTGTCCCTTAACTCTGGCAGGCAATTTCCTAAGTGCAATCTCCTTCACACAACATTGTAAAAGTGTACCAAGGAAACATGATTAATTTACATTATTTTTGCAAGGTGGAAAGTGCTTTAGTCTGAAGCTCTCAGCACTTAGCAAATGTTGAACTTCACATACCATTCATCACAAGAACTGCCATCAAAGTAAAGTCTGAACCACGTCCAAATTATCTATTCCATGTTCCACATGTCAGGAAGCTTGTTTTATTATGTAGCTGAGTGTGGAAGAAACTTCACAAAACTTAACCCAGACCCTCTAGGGCTTTAAAAATAAGAAGTGCTCACACCTCCTTTTGACAGCATTCTTTCAGCCATGCATGAAATTTCTTGCCCAGAAGACAAGTTATATTCTATGTGGATCGAAATCGTTTTTACTATAAATCTAGAACATACTGTGGGAATGGTGAAATTTTCTTTGGATTTCTTAAAGCGCTGCCTAAAATCTAAAAAGTAATTGCTATTTTGACATATCCAATAGGTATAATAATCAGAGGAAGTGTATCAAATATTTTTTACTCACTCAGAATTTTGAGAATGACTATGGATCATTTAGTACCTTCTCGTGGGGCATTCATTTGGTCATTACAAGTGACTCAGAGGAAAGATCTAGCTGGCCATTATTCATATCAGACTGCTTCAGTAAGCCAACTTCCAGAGCCTACCAATATTTCTACAGTGCCCCTGTGCTCATTAACAACTTCTCTTTCCCCCCATTTTAGGGCAAGATCTCATGCTTAATCCTACACACACTGAGGCAGAGGATATGGTTTAGTTAATTCAGAAAGGAGGAAAATTAATTCCATGCATTCTCTAACTTTTTTCTTTAGAATTCCTTTCCACATTTCCAGATATTGAAAAGAGGTTCTGACATGAATTTGGGAAAGACATCCCAATATAATTGGAAGGTTATTTCAAGATAGACAAATAGGATTGGTCCCAGATGCAAGCCTGTTATACCTAACTTGCTTTTCCCTTCCCTAAAATCCTTGCCACATTTTTGAAGCACGTGTAAATCTTAGTTTTTCCAAAGCCACCTTGTCCAAGTCCAAGACCATTTCTAAAACCACCTAGGTGGGTCTGCTCAGGAAGGGATACTGCAGGGCAGTCATGTGGAGAGTTCACCAGCAACAAAACTCTTCTGTCTCTTTGGTCCAGTCTTCTCATATAGTCTTACCACAGAAGTCTAGGTTTTATGTAGTTTTAAGCGGGACCACTGCACAGTGATAGAGCACATGCTTTTCTTGCTGATGGACCCAAGTTCAGTTGCTGGCATCTCCAGATTTTGTTTTAATTTTTAAAGCTTAGGAGATAGGTGAGGTGAAAGACTTTTCTGCCACAGACCCTGGAAGGGCACAGTCCAAATAATCAATACCAGGCTATTCTGACCAGGTCTGAAGCAGCATGCTATTTGCCTAAGGTTTAACTTTTAAAACGGGGTACTCTGTTCTAAACAGTAAGGTCTTACTCTAATTATTTGGATAACATCTCTATACTTTACAGTTACATTCTTGAAATACCGTGATAAAATGGAGATCTCAAGACAGCCTGGATTGCTCACTTCTTTTAAGTTGATTTCAAACATAAAGAATGAAGAGGGTTTTATGTAATTTGTGACCAAGCAGGCCAATCTACAAATAAAGAACTTGGAAATTAAAATGTCAGGCAAGCTAATGCAACATTTGATAAATTGCTAGACTGTTCGTGCAGATTATATTTTAATGTCATTCTAATAGCTTGATTATAAAAGACAATTTAGTGCACTTAAAGTCGTTTGAGTGGGAAAAAGCATCACGATTCTTCAACACCTTCAAGCTTTACCAGCCCTATTCAGAGAAGCATTTGTTGGCCAAGTGGTTTGATGAGACATCCTTTCACATCCAAATGCATGAAGATGTTGAGAAACAGCCACAAATGTCCTCTTAGTGCAATTCCCTTAATTTCCCGGCAAGCTCCCAGACAGAAAATTAGTTCTGAAAAAAAATTACTATGCATTTCTCTTTCTATTTAGTACTCTGTTTTAACAAAGAGAAAGTGCAGACGCTCAGTTTTGTTTGGCATTTTAGCACACCAAGAAAACACCGAAAGGAAGGTGCTGTTAGTGTGGCTTTTGCACGTAAGAAGTGGTTGTGGGCATTGAGTCTCTCTGGTTTAATAATTTCTCGTTAGGCACACCAGCACTTCACAAGGAAATATATTTGGAATCTTTGCTGAATGTATTTTGGAGTTACACACAGAGAGAAGTCATTCTTTGTGTGCACAGGTGCGTGCACATATGCAAAAACACACTATCATTTGCAAGCCAAATGATATTTCCAGGGTGGCTCATTACACAGACATACATCTAGGCAGGTGCACGGTCTTCAGACAGATATGGGGGGGGGGGGAAGGAACTGAAAAGAAATATGTGTGTGTTTCTGAGGTGATTACAAGGTGGAGCAAGGAGGCCCTGTTCACGCCCAGGACACAGCAACACCCAGAACAAACACATCATATCCTATTAAGCATTCACAGGATCAGCAATTTTAATTGAAGAAATGTGAAATTTACAGTAATGCAGGCACTAAAAGGGAAAACAAGTGACAATTGCTCCCCCCCCCCAATAAGACAAATAAGCTCATTGCAAAACACAGGTGTATGTTACATGTTTTCCAAAAAATTCCCTGAAACTCCCTTGAGCACTTTGCAGAGCGACAGCACAATAAACTACTATCTGCTTTCTCACACTGTCCCTTTGTTCACGGCCAAAAATTGGGAGAAGGAATTTTCCCCCCTGTGGTTCTCAGAACCTGCTACTAGACAAAACATTACCGCTGATATGGTCATACTTGGTGTAAAGCAGGTTCATATATAAAACCACATCTTGTCTGCTCAGTGACATTTACAGACATTTAGTTTCTCATACAAGTATTCCACTTCGCATTTGTCAGAAAAAAAATTTGTTTCTTGATGTCATCTTGGTCCTTTTCAATAGTGACAGGAAACAACTAAGAACTTTTGGGTGGGAGTAGAGACAACAACATTTAGATTTTACTCAGCCTCTCAAGTACATACCTGTTAGGTCTCCATTTGGGAGACATACAATAACATGATGTCATGGACTTTAGACAGCAATCAAGCTGGACTGTAACTGAGAATTACATCTACTGCAAAGCTCACTGGGTAACATAATAATTTGAAATTAATTCAGCTTTGATTGGCTTTTTATTATCCAGTAAAAATGGGCATGAACCTCAGTTTGGAGGTTCATGCCAGTTCGGTACAGTGCCACGCGCATCCCAGCCTCCCTGGTCAATGCCCCAATGAATGGGTGATCAGCCAAAGAGGCAGGGAAGGGAAACCCATGCTCCTACCGAGGACAGGATGAACAGCCAAAGAGGAGGAGGAGAGGAATGTGTGCCAGCTGGTGTTGGGGGGGGGGGTCCAGCCAGGGGGGTGGGGGAAGGGACCAGCACAAACCTAGGAACCAGCACAAACCTCCAAACTGAGGTTCATGCCCATCTCTACCTTCTAGTAAGTCAACCAAAATTTACCTTGCTTTAGTTTCTGAGTGGCTTTTCCCCTGCCGCCTCTGACTGCCGAAAGGAAACTTGATTTCCAAAACAGACAATATGAGTAGGGGGAGGGTTACATTCAGGGGACATTGCTACTGCCTATCCTGGAGGCTGAGTAGAAAATTCCACCCATATGGTACCAGGGGTAAAGCTTGTAAACACACACAGGTTGATACCAATTCTGAGCTCACCTTAAGAAGTATGCCTGGCAGATTGCTGCCATAACAATTTTGGGACATTAAATTATAATGTTTCTGCACTCTCCACAAGATATTAGTGTATGCCTGAGGAAATGAACTTATTCACAAAAGTTCCCAATGTATGTTTGATTTTTAGTAGTCTAAACAAAAGTATCAGCACTCTTACATTTGTATTATGCAGCAACATGTGAGACTCGCAGTAGAATGTTGGAGAGCATGTGCTCATCATACATCTGTTGCAGGAATCCAGCGAAATTCAGATCACTCAAGATAAACAACCAGTCCAATGACTCTGGGCCTTAGACCTTAGGGAAGAGAAGGGCTGTCCCTCAGCAATGAGAAAATGTGTATATATTTTTTGCTCTGCTTCTGCCAGAGAGAGAGAGAGAGAGAGAGATGATGTATGGCATGGCATAAGCAGAGCAAATTATGTTAAATTTATACATCAAGGCAAGTAGCTGAATAGTGTGAAATTAATTAATGTAATGGAAGTTAAACAGCCTGAAAGGCTGTTTGAGGGACTGTATCTCTCCATATCAAACACACACACACCAAACATACATCATGGCTTTAAGATCTTCAGGGGAGGTCAGGCATGAGACAGGGCCTTTTTGGTGCCTCCTCTCAGGCTATGGAACTCCCTTCCACAGGAAATCAGGCTTGCCCCTCCTCCATGTTGTTCGGCCAAAGATCCTCCTTTTCAGACTGGTTTTTTATATGTTAACTACCAATGCCAAATAAAAAGATTTTAAAGAAAGAATTGTTCCTCTACTGCAGTGGTGTCGAACTGTGGCCCTCCAGATGTTCTTGGACTTCAACTCCCAGAAGCCTTCACCACCTCCTCTGCTGGCCAGGATTTCTGGGAGTTGAAGGCCAAGAACATCTGGAGGGCCACAGTTCGACACCACTGCTCTACTGTATCTTTGTCAAATGTGACCTTGTTTTACCAGGCTTCTGCTTTTTACTAATCAGTGGCCAAAGTCTTATTGCTTAGCATAGTAAATTACACTACAGTAGACCCATTGAATCAGTGGTGATTCAGTGAATCAACTCCTCTTTAAGTTCTAGTGATTCAAAAGGGCTTACTCTAGTTATGACTTTCTATGCTAAAGTCAGAGCAGGCCATGTGAATCAGTGGAAGCTATAGAGCAGCTGACTCCAAATCCCCATTGATTCAATATATTTTATTTATTTATTATTCGATTTTATTATTCGCCCCTCTAGACAGAGTCAGGACTACTATAGGGTGATTTACTACACCAAGCAACAAGATTTTTACCAATATATTTAATTGTTTTACTACAATTTTTATATAAGCTTTGTAAGCCATCATGAGTCCATCTACAAGCAGAAAGATGGGGTAGAAATTAAGGAAGTAAACTAGAGCATTTATTGATCTTACATTTGGTCCCCTTCCTGACTGTACAATTAATATGCAATCTGAAACTTTGTAAATCATCAACAATTAGCCACAGCAGGTTATGCAAAACTTATGTGAACACCAACAAGTATGTTAGTACTAGTTGGTACCAAGCCTCCCATTGTTTGGTCCATCCAAAAATAATTCTCCAGTATCTGAGGCAGAGCTATCTAGCATCCTTTCATTTTGAGTGGAGCTTCTAAAGAACAGAAGGTGGACTTCATGCATGCATGTGCTCTGTCACCAAGCTTTTCCCCTCCCATTGTAGTCTCTCTAGCCATGTCACTGGAATACTATGAATTTGCTTTTGCTTTGGCATGAGATAAACATGACCCCTGAAGGGATGGATATCTGTAATTCGCACTAGTGAGGGCAGAAAATTACCACACCAAGTGCACTTATAGAAGGCACTCCCTTACTGCCAATGGTATTTGGGGTTTTATAAATGCACACATGGAGACTTTCATGTTCAAAATAATGCATGCAGTACATTCAAAAATAGTATAGGATATGCCCACCTTTCAAATTCCACACTTATTTTTACAAATAAGACATCAGAAAATTCCTATTTTTTTATTGAACTTTTCAGCCACCTATACCAAGAAGAATATCCATAAGTAGCACCTGCAATAGGCAAAACAGTGACAAAGTTGCTCCAGTTGCAAATTAAAGTTGAAGCGTTTGTTTTTGCAGCTTCCCATTTTTGCTATGTAAAATTATAGTATTTTCCAATGCAAGCAAATATTAATGCAGCCTAGACTCACTCAGTGGGGGGGGGGTCAAGCTTATGCTCTGTATCTTCCTCTTTCTATTCAAGCTGGTCATTCTAAAATTTATTGCACAGCTTTACAACCTGGAGTGTGTCTACAATACACAGTTATAGCAGCATAATGCCACTTTAACTGATAGCTTGACCCCAAGGCATCTTGGGATTTATACTTAGGCAAGGGACTTAGAATTTTCTACTAGATAATTTTACAGCAGAAAATATTACATACCAAACAGAAATTCCAGGATTTTATTGAATTAATTTGTTGGAGTTTTGTTTTCAACTTTGCATGCTGTTTGTAGTTTGAGTGACTGGCTTTTTCTGGGCTGGGGTGATTATCTTTCCATCATTAACCAATTATTCCTTTGAGTCTTTTGAAATTCAAAGAGACCCCTGTCTCTTTGTAGGGATCAATTGGTAGCAGTTGTTTGTTGCTGTTGATCTGCTCAGTTGGTTGCTAATAGAAAACACTATACACAAATCTGTAATTTCAAGCAACTGTAAGTAATGTTTATTATTCTTTTTCCTTCAAATGTCTCAGAGTGAGTTGTTGAGACTTTAAGTCCCAGTTAACAAAAAAGGGGTGGACTCCGGGGAACTTGTAGCTATTCTCCTTTGTGGAGCTCTGTACTTCTGCTGTGTAGCAAAAATAGAATTTTAACAGAAATTCAAAACTTTGCCATAGGAACTATGATAATTAAAGTAATATCAAACTGCTATAGCTATATAGTTTAGATGCATTCTGAGTGCATGGATTTGCTTGTTTTCCTCTTCCTTCCTTCTCCTCCTTTGTATCACATCATAAAGAAAGCTGGAAAGACTTTAGGTTTATGAGATGTGTTTGAAACACCAGAGTCCAAACAAAGCCAGGCACAAAACTGAGTAGTAAATTGAAGCTTACATACCCTTAGAATTAAGGGAAAGAGTGACTCTAGCCCAAAACATATTTTAGTAGCATAACAGAGCTTCTGTTCCACACACACAAAATGTGCTGGCCCCTGGCCATGTTTGTTTCACAGCCTAATTAATGACATTTGACTATGGTTGTTGCTGTTATATGACTGGGAGTCAGAGAAACCTTACAGGTCTACTGCGAATCAACATGAAGCATACCTTAAGAACCTGATCTACTTTCCTCCCACTCAAGTGTTAGATTTTACCGAGCTTACTACATCCTTGTGGCTTGATGCATGATGAATAATACCATCTCTGTTATTTAAATTTGAACACGTCATACACAATGGTCTTGAAGAAAGCATTAGAAATCTGAAGGTACAATTATTAAGCATAGGGTATGTTTTCAAACTATAATGCATTCCACCCAAGAACTTTGGGACTTCCAGGGTGGTGGCCATTTTATTCTGTTGAGCAAAGCCATCAAAGCCTTGGCTGCCATATTAAGACTAACAAATACAAGATTTTGGGAGCCAGAAACCAGCTGGTGCACATGAAGTGAGACCTTGTCCACCAAATTATATATGGGTACAGTACACACATGTGGTGCCACAACACTCTTCGTAACTGGTGAAAAGCACGTATGATGTGAAACACGGCAGACTCTGACCTCAGGGCCATAAGCGAAGCCTCTGCTTATTCATTTATCACAGTGACAGGGTGTGCTACATTTGTTACACATTCTTAAAAGCTTTGAGGGTGGCTGTTGAGCTGAGTTCAGATTTCTTTACTATGCACAGAGTTAACAGCTTAGCTTGACTTCTGTCATGCACCCAGCCAGGTGTTCTTACAAAGCAATAGTTAAAAAGATTTTTGTTGTCCCTGTCACTCACTCACGTAACACAATCCTGAAACGAACAGTGTTATACAATATACAACATTCAGATCTCGTTTCCTTGGACGGAACGGCCCCGTGTTCCTGCGAGTCACATGATATCATGTTCCCGAGATCTGCACTTGTCAGAGAATAACTGCCCCCCCCCCTCGAGCCAAGTTATAACATCAGCGGCACTTGCCAGATATTATAGCATAGATCAAATGTGGCATTCAGAGCTGATACCTCGAAGCAGTCCGGCCATTCCACTTCATGTGTTGAAGACTTTACAGATGGAGATTAGTTTCTTTGCCTCCCGTTCAAATGATTCAAAAATAGCCATGTCACGAAACCCATATAAAAATGAGTGACAAGAGGAAAAGATATTCGAGGTTCATATAGTCCACAGTGGGTGGGTTAGAAAGAGAGGAACCCAAAGACAAAAGTAGCCATTTCAAAACTAACTCCTGAAAGCCTCGTGGAAGAAGCCTCTGTACTTACTACAGTAAGCCTTTAATTCTTTGATAAATTTCTGCTGTATTAACATAGTTTGCAACATGGTTTTGCACAGGTATTAACACAGACTAGATAATTTCCTTTCCCACAATATTATTAGGTGTTGTTTTTAACACAGCATTAGTTTTTTTTAAATATGTCACCTTAGTAGTCCTTTGTGTCTGTGTTTTTTACATTTGTATTTATGTCTTATGATAGAATATCAGTGATTATTAAAACAATAAATTAAAAGTTGGCACCTTAGTAAGTTAAGCTCCAGGTCATATCCTTCTATTAACTGCAATATGAAAGCTATTTGTTTTGTTTTGTTGACAATTTAAAGCATGTTTTGATAATAATTTTATGTTACCACACACTTCAATTTAAATCTGAAGTCTTCAGTCTCATGGCTTCTGCTTTGCAACTCCCATTGATTGCAGCAGCATTTACAATGCTGAGTAAACAGGCATACATTTGTATTTTATGCATGCTAAGACTCTCTTGAGATGCATTTTGTTGATAACTCTACTGAAGAGATTTTAAAATGTTAATAGAGATAAAAGTGCTCCAAAATGTCAGTCCTAAAGCATGTCTGAGTTCAACCCACTGAGTTAAACAGGTCTTATTTCCAATTAAGCATCATTACAAATGCACTATAAGTTACATGTTCTTATCTGGGAACACTGAGCTCAGTACAGCCTATTTCTCAGCAGACTTGTATGGCCTTGATCTATAAAGTTATTAAATTAAATAAGCTAAAATTATGTTTGAAACTCCATAGCAGTATGCCCCATGGACACAGCAGTCTATGCAGTCTCTGGCGTTCCATTGCATGAGCCAGAAACTGCCCTGTTTCAAGGCTTACATTTCACATAAAAAGATTCTGCCCAAAGTAACTAAAGTACTGTACTCCAAAGTTCATGGAAGCAATTTGTTTTACTCTCCACTACAGAAGAAGCCAAACAAAAGCTATTTTCATTTGAAGTTTACAGTCTAGACAAGGTATCTTGTACGATGCACAAAATATGTCAAAATATGATGTTTACACTTAAAATATGCCCACTGCACTTAAATATAGAACACCATTTCCACATGTCCAAAATGGAGTCCAGATCAATTTCCTTTAATGCAACCATGTTATTTCATTGTTTTGTCCAATGTGACTGGGGAGGCTGAACTTTGCAGAGAACAACTACACAAATTATTTATCAAACCTTATTGCCGCAGTAGAATTTGGCACAAAGAAACCTAACTTATCCCAAACTAAATTCATATCACGAGGACAGTATATTTAGCAGTCTCAGAACCAGAAGAACAATTTTATTTTATTTCTATCTCCACTTCTCCCAAAAAGCAGATTACTTTTTTGAACTCCAGCTTGGAATAAGGCCATGCTGGATGAGACCCCTGGCAGCAGTAACCCACGCAGTAACTTTTCTGAGCAGAATACATTCTCGAGTTTGGGTACCAGTTTCAACAGAAGGAAAAGAGCCACAGTGAGATTATCAAATAGTGAAGGCATTGTATGTATTTTTAGCAAAATCAGTCTCTTCTGTGTCTTTTCCTAACACTGAGTTATGTTGGTATTTATTTATTTATTTATTTATTTATTTATTTATTTATTTATTTATTTATTTATTTATTTATTTATTTATTTATTTGACTAGGCTTAGGTACCACCCCTTTAGTGCAATGCATTGTTCTGGGTGGTTTAAAACAATAGTAGTAGTTGTTGTTGTATGTTATAAAATATAATGTGTACCAAAAATGTAAAACACTAAGCAAATAAAAACAAATGGCACCAACAACAAATGCTCTATGAAACATCAGGGGCACTTGAGGCGTAAATCATGTAGAGCTGACGTGGAATGTCTCCTTGAAAAGCAGTATTTTAAGTTGCTTTCTGAATATAAACAGGGAGGGGAGCAGGCGTAGTTCCATCAGGAGCTGGTTCCACAGCGTTGGTGCTACTGCACCATCTTGTAGATGGCTTATGGGCCTCCCTCAGGGTGACTACCCAGCATAGCCTGGGAGGAGCTGATGGGTTGGGTAGATGACACTGGGAAAAGATGCTCCAACAGGTTTCAAGCAAAAATGTATATATGTACTTGGTTTCTAATTTCACTAGTTGCCCGTTCACATTGGCTGCTGGCTGAGTTTTGTCAGACCATTCCCTCCTATAGTCACATTGGTTGACTTCACCTTCCATGCTGTCTTCGGGGTCAAAATGAAGAAGCGGGGTGAGTGAGAAAGAGGGACAGAACCAGACTCAGTGCTGTTTGGTAATAAGGTGTGAGCTTTTAAACAGGAAAGGAGAAGAAAAGAGCCCTATAAAACCCTGTAAGTAGCATCCAGAAGAACATGAGAAGAGCCCAGCCTGGATCATGTAACATGTAATATGTGTGGATATTGACCTAAATATCTGAAATGAAGAATAATTAACATTTACAGTATAAGCTCTGGACTGTTGAATTTCTTTACTCACCTTTTTTATATATAATTACAATTTTAAAGGAGGGGGAAACAAAGTTCAAAAAAGGACAGAAATATGCAGGAAGGCCTAACCTAATGGAACAGAACATCAGCACATACAGCGAGTGATCTCAGCCAGTGAGGTAGCTCAAGCATAGCCTCTGCACACGTTCATCGCCTGTTCACAGCTAGGACTAATTTCATGATAAGAATCCAGGCACACATGTAAACTGTGCACCTGTCTTGATGCATTTGGCAATGTTAAAGACCTTTGCTTATGTCATGCAATAGCTGGGGCCTATGGGGGTGTGCACCTCTGAGCAAAAGACTTTCCTGTGTGCGTGGGGGGGGGGAGAGAATCTGGCTAGCTGTCTCCAGTCCCTTTCTGATAGATGCTGATAATGCTGCCTCCATTCCCCTCTTAATCCTGATTAATTCGCAGGAAATTCCTTTTGCACTCTGCACACACTCTAAAGAAATTGCCAACTAGCTGTGAATGAGTGGCTTGGCTGGTGGACTTAAGTTTTAGTTAGGGTGCTCTGCAAAGAACGTCATCTGGACAAGGTGTCTATTCTAAAAGGAAACTTTATTAAAAGGAAAAATAAAAAGCAAAAGGGCAAAGATAGTAAAGCTAACTGCCATGATCTCTCTTGACAGCCATACGCTTATGTGAAGTCAGGATCAGTCTTCATTCCATATCAGGAGCAGCATCCCAGCCGTCTTGCTGAAGAGAGCTAGCTACTTTTGGTCTCCTCCTCAAACTCCTTTTTATTCCGAATACAGGGAATTTATTTGTGCCATTTTATGATGACGGGGAAGATCTCTGTTTCCTTACCTCAAGTATTGTTGCTTGAACTACCAGTATTATTTCTGCATCTTCTCTTTGTTTTTCAGACAATGAATAGACACAGTGGCCCCAAACGTCGCCCTGTAGTAATCCATGATGCCCATGGCTTAAAGAACTTTTGGGAAGAAATAATTGAAGCACACACCAAGCAAAGAGAAGTTGAAGATTCTAGAATCACCAGAAGTGCTTTGAATAAGTGAGAAGTTTTGTTTTGTTTGAAAAAAAGAATATGTTTTTCATGCAAATGTCTTGACTGTTGAGTGCCATGTATGCTCAAGAACAGGCTTCCCCAGTGTTGTTATTCAAGTTCAATGTACTGCTGAGCACCTTATTCTCTGCAGTTCAGCAATGGAACAAGCTGCCTGGATGGAGTGCAGTTCCTACTCTGGAAGATTTGTTTAGATAAGGCTGCACGAGCATCAATCAGGAATGCCTTAAGCAGAGGTGGGAAGCCTTTGTGCCTCCAGATGTGTTGAACTACAAATCCCATAATCCTTTACTATTAGCAATTAACCGTGTTGGATGGGGCCGATAGCAGCTGTGGGACAAAACATCTGGAAAGGCCAAAAAACAGAACTTGAAATAGTTATTTTGGGAACTATAAGTCCCAGAGACTGCCAATTAGCATGCACCACAGCCATACAATTTGGGGGATTCTGGAAAAGTAACCTTTCCAGTTCCTGACAGGTTTTTCCCCATCCTTTGTGTAGTGTAAAATAGTCTGTGCCACTTTATAGCATAAGCAGTCACCTTGATAATTCACTAACATGTTGCCCAAATTATCCTTTGCCAATTTGGTTTACTGTGTAGCTGTGCTACACAAAGCAACGAGTCATCCTGCCATTTTGTATCTCTGGGACCAAAAATATAATATCAATCAAATTTGGGCTTCAGTCATTGGCTAAATATAAGGAAAGACAGAAGCAGGGTATTTTCCCCCCACGCAATACAGTTGGGTGGAACAGTTACGCTGAAATCGCTTCATACCTCAGCTTCTTAAAAGACTAGAGATATCCAGTATCTTTGCACTGCACATTTCTACCAGCTTTATACCACTTTCATTGTCATGAATCCATCCCTGGCATTTCTACAATTGATGGTATTGTGAGGTACTTAATCTTTCTGCTGCAGACCTCTTGTCCAGTTGCCCAAAATACAATTGCCTTGATGTCTGTCCCCTCTGCCATGTTAAACCGATATCATCCTCAGCCCTTCTTTTCCCAGGAATTTTGGACACCTTCTAAATAATTTGCCAAACAACAAATCTCAGGATTTGAACTCTCTTCTTAGGAGAGAGTCATGATAATTAAAGGGGTAAGAAATAGAGAGAGGGAGAGTGAGTGAGTGAGTGAGTGAGTGAGTGAGTGACTGACTGACTGACTGACTGACTGACTGAGTGCAGATCCACTTCTTTTCTTGCTGGGAATCAAGAGGAGCTAAACAGGCACTTGGTGGCATGGCAAAAACTCAGTAGTGGGTGATATGCCAACTGTAACTCCTGTTCTTTCTTTCTTTCTTTCTTTCTTTCTTTCTTTCTTTCTTTCTTTCTTTCTTTCTTTCTTTCTTTCTTTCTTTCTTTCTTTTACTGTTTTTCTCCATCACTCAAACAGTCAATGATCATTCATTCTTTCCCCCTCCTCAGTTTTGCATCACTACATATCAACCAACTGAAGGAACTTTTCTTTTACCATGACAACAGATGAAAGGAGATACACAATGTATTTAAATATCTCGGTGTTCCTTTGATATAAAACACTTGCAATTTTTTGTGTAAAGATCAAATACTTTTATTCAGAGATGAGACACCAGGTATTGCATACCACCATAAAACACACCAGGTCTTGTCAGACTTCAGAAGCTGAGTAGGGTCAGGCCTGGTTGACATTGGGATGGTGACCCCTTGGGAACAGCATAGGTCTCCAAGGAAAGCTAGGGAGAATTCTGCATGAAACCCTGGAGAGTCACTGCCAATCAGAACAGACAGTAATACTGGGCTCAGTGGACCCATGAATTGATTTGGCATGAGGCTGCTTCTGGCATTTCTATTCCAGCAAACTACGATAATGCAGCAACTCTACAATCAGACCTCCTGTTTCAACACTTCCTTCTTCTGTTCTCTTATTTAGATCCTGAGCCTCTATACTTGGTCCCATTACCTTAGAAGGATCAGGCCTATTCTGGGTGTGCAACTGCTTTGTTGCAAGCAGCAGTGAGGCCAGGTTTCAACAGAAAACCAGTGACTTTGAGACTTCAGAATACCCACCTGCACCCTAACACAATTTAATTGACGTGGGTGTATTGTTGTGATAAGAAGGAGAGATTATCTGTCACTGTGGTTGATGGGTGTCACTAGCTGGTCTTTAGTGTGTAGTGATCCCTGGTCCTTGTGGCTGGGTAGAGTTCATTGACCTTTTGCACGCTGTATTTTTGAGAGCTGGGAGCCATGTTTTGTTGAGTTTCAAACTTTCCTCTTTTTTGTTGAAGTTCTGCAGCTGCTTGTGGATTTCAATGGCTTCCCTGTGCAGTCTGACGTAATGATTGCTGGTGTTGTCCAGTATTTCGGTATTTTGAAATAGAATTTCATGTCCAGCTTGTTTTAGGGCATGTTCAGCTACTGCAGATTTTTCTGGTTGTTTTAGTCTGCAGTGTCTCTCACGTTCTTTGATTCTGGTGTGGATGCTTCGTTTTGTGGTTCCAATATATACCTGGCCACAACTGCAAGGTATCTGGTATACTCCTGCAGTGGTGAGGGGGTCCCTTCTTTCCTTTGCTGACCGTAACATTTGTTGTATTTTTGTGGTGGGCTTGAATACTGTTTGTAGGTTGTGTTTTTTCAAAAGTTTCCCCATTCGGTCCGTGACCCCTTTGATGTATGGCAGAAATACTTTATTTGTTGGTGACTGTTTTTCTTCTTCAGTTCAGAGTTGTTTTCTTGGTTTGAGGCTCTTGTGATTTCATTTTTGGGGTAGTCATTTGCCTGTAGGGCCCAATTCAGATGGTTGAGTCATAATCAAAACACTGGTAGACCGTGCAAATCAGAACTGTGGAGCTCAGTTTCTCAGCACTGAACTCAACCATCTGAATTGGGCCCTACAGGCAAATGGCTACTCCAAAAATGAAATCACAAGGACCGGGGATCACTACACACAAAAGACCAGCTAATGACACCCATCAAACACAGTGACAGGTAATCTCTCCTTCTTATCACAACAATACACCCACATCAAGACATACTAATCACCCATCTACAGAAAAAGACAAAAGCCCATCTCACAGCCATAAATACTCCACTCGCAAGCCAAATACACCAGAGCACAGAGTGCTGTCTTCTGAAGATGCTGGCCACAGAGACTGGTGAAACGTTAGGAAGAACAACCTTCAGAACACGGCCAAAGAACCCGAAAACCCACAACAACCATTAGATGCCGGCCGTGAAAGCCTTCACGAATACAGAAGAAGAATTCTTCACACAGTACTATAAGCAGTTACAGATCTCAGAAATTACACAGAGATACAAAAAACAGCAATATTAGGAACAGCATACATACTGCACCAATATTTAACAGATACTTAGGTTTTTGGATAAAACTTGTTTCTGTTATTTAATACCAGTCAATGTTTCTATAATTTTGACTGTGCCTGGTGTTTTTGGATGATGATGAGATGATGATAATGTAACAGGACAGTGCAATGCGGAAACACATCATGTCTCCAGAATGGTTGCAATCCAAAGTGCTGAAGACTGCAGCACATACAGAGAATGACCACCACAAGCTGTGCCTTAGTCCCTTCAAAGTCAGGGAGAACAGATGAATATCTCCTTATTGCTGGGACAAAGAGAACAGTTATTCATACATGGAGCTCTGCATAGACACTGAACTCACAACAGCATGTTAAGGAACTATTGAAGTCCCTGTTTCATTGTGAGCATGAGTTATACCTTAGGTTGTGTTTTTTTTTTAAATCATAGCTCTTCGTCAGACATACTGACTTCTGTCAAATAATATCCAGCAGTTCCACTCAGGCTAATCTTTAAAAGCCACACATTCTTTAAAAAGGATAACACAAATCAAACAATGTGCTTTTATCTTGGCAAGATAGAGAGAATGACCTCACAAAATATAGAGATCTTGCCTAGGACAGCTGGCACTTCTGAGCAAGCAAGAATTTGAATTGAAAGCAAATATTTCCTTTGTTGCTGTCTGGCATATTGGAGTGAACAAGGGTCTCTAAACCAACCAGGTTTTGTTGGGGGGGGGGGAGGAAGGAATGGTACTGTGCATTGGCTAAAGATATTCCCAGCTGATTAGTATTAATTTTAAGGACTATGTCCTCATGAGAGTGCCACTTTTGCTACAGGGCACACCAATATTTTAGAAAAGTTAAAAGGGTGATTTGCAATCTCAGTTGGAAACAAAATTAAAATGACCACCAGCCTTAGAAAGGCCGGTTAGGTTTACTGAGATATTAAAGGAAGGAGGCATGAATAGTAAGAAGCATATTAAGCAGTGACAATATACAGTAATATTTTTATTCCAGACCAGGAATACAGAAAACTTTACATGCATGGTTCCATTGGAAAGATAATCTGGCTGGCAGTGATAGCCTCTAGTAACATTATTTAGAGGTTTAGGAGAGAGCATTACACCACGGAAATCATAAGCCTCGGGAATCATTCTTGTTCATAATTTTTAAAATACTTGTGATAATTATTGTTGGAAATGTATTGCATGTGGGCTTTCCCCGTTTCCCAAAATACAAACTGTTTTGCAACACTTGTCTATTCTTGCACGTGTTCACATTGGATTGCAAAGACACAAGCAGAGAGCTTGGATCCCAGGGATCAAGTGTCCATAGAATCTGGTCCATGCGGCCCCATTGTAGGAAATGCTTCCATCCATGTGGATCCCCTACCATCAACCACACAAGTGTAATCTGAGAGCCGTACAGAATGTGCAAATACCAAGTATTCTTGCCTTTAGTGACTGGGAATCTTTCTCTTTCATTAAGACATGTCCTCTGCAACTGGTCATGCATTGAGAGACCAGCCAAGCATATAGAATGTGGCCATGTCAGTGCATCATTAAAAGGGCACTTTCTTGATTCAAAATGAATGTACATCGATTCCTTGGATTTTGTTTTGCCCTTGGAGTGCCATAAACATAGACTGTGAACACAGATTTCCTTGATCTCATTTCCAATGCATGTGATATCTGACTTTTCCTCCAAGACAGCACTTATGCTTCATCCAGAGAATTCCCAAAGGAGAAGGCCATACAAATCACTAATGACACCGTTCCTATGCCTCTGAAGTTACTTCCAGTGCATGCATTATATGACTTTTCCTACCAGACAAGACTTAATGCTTCATCAAGAGAATACCCAGAGGAGTAGCAGCATGTATTTCTAATGACAGAATTTTCCCTGCTTGTTTGACTCCCCTGGAATCTAGCAATGTCACCAGGTTTCACAGTGCTGATGAGTTATACCATTAATATTCTCTCTGTGTCCCTAGCCAGGAGGCCAGAGAGATACCTACACTAAATTAACACAAGACAAGTGCATGGGTGATGAAAGAAAAGGACAGTATCAGTATCACTCAAAAGAACTAAACATTTGGAAAATCTGGCTAGGGATTCACTAATGGGAATGTTTCTTCCTTGTTACCAGGCTCCGACGTGAATGGACCCAGAGGCTGGAAGGTCGGATAAAGATGCTTCAGAAGACCAGCGAAAAGTCAAAAGTGCAGTCTAGCCTTCTGCCAATTGAAACTTTTCAGCCAATACATAAAACAGCAGCCTAAAATTGTTGCTGACATGTGAAAGAATTTTTTTTTTTTTGGATCTGACCGTGATCGCAGATACACCAACTGTGAACAGCAGTTCCAATCAAATCTATGTTAGAAATGAACTGATAAAAGAAATCAGATAGCTCATGTTTTCCTTCACAGTTCTGTGTAGGTCAATTAATAGCAAAATAATATTAACAGCTAAAATGTTCAGTTATGTGTATTAATCTGTTTCTGCATTTAGAATCTCTTTGGCAGGCTCTTGCATACATCAGGTTACAACATTATAGCCATAGCTGTAGAATAACATCCCAATTTGCCCATTGGATTTTAAAACCCTAAGGCTATGCTAGCAACCCATAGCTTAGAGGTGGCCATCTTTGATGGGTCCAAGAGGCAAATTTTTGCCTCTGGGATCCTTTGCAGGCTATGTTGATTCTTTAAAAAAATTAAATGAGAAAATGAAACCGGGTGTGGTCAGAAATCCATTTCTCATTCTGAAAAATGAGGGTTTTTTGTTGTTATTGGTAGTGGTGGTATGAAACACTTTAGGGGAGTTGTGGCTTATTTAGAAGGCAGGTTGTTCCTCTTGGAGACTTCCCAGAGGGGTAATATGCCTTTTTTCCTGAGGAAACTATAATTTCAGCACAGTAGGCACTACAATGGGGCTGCAGAATCTTGGAGGATGCATTTCTTGTAGATGAACTATAAATGAGATTCATTTTGCGTCTCCCTGGCAGACAGAAGAGTTACTTTAAGGGAAATTGTTCCCTACAAAGTGACCATTTTGGGTACAATTGGATGTGGGCCTTTCCCGCTGTCTAATCGCACCCTTACTGACAGGTAACTTGTAAGGTAAAGTAAATATTGGCCTATATTCCTCAACCTGGGAATAAACTACCGTAACTGGGAGTTCTACCTGACAGACACCAAAATATGGCTCACCTAACTGAAGTCTTTGGGGCTGAGTTCAGTCTAGCTCCAAACAAGCTTCTTGTTCTTGCCTCAGTGCTAGCTGGGAGCTTGCTTTCTGAACAGGAATCCAGGCCTAGCTAGGCCTAGCTCAGCTTCAAAGCCTTCCAGTTGAGGCCTTTCTCCCAGGTCAGCCACATTTAGATGTCTGTCAGGTAGAACTTCCTGGATAAAGAATTATGGGATTTGTAGTCCAAGAAATCTGAAAATCTCATCCTTATTGATTAGCATACAAGTTGTGTAATGAAAGCTGAAGTCCTGTTCATCTGGGCAGCAGTGGAGTTAAAGCAGTGGTTCTTAACCTTTGTTACTCAGATGTTTTTGAACTGCAACTCCCAGAAACCCCAGCCAGCACAGTTGGTGGTGAAGGCTTCTGGGAGTTGCAGTCCAAAACTCCTGAGTAACCCAAGGTTAAGAACCAGTAAGTTAAAGGATACAGTAGGTGACAGGTGAATGGCCAGATCCTAGGTTGCAGCAGCAGCATCAAGGGAATCACGAGACATGAAGTACAACAGTTTGCTTTGATTGAAATGGTAGCCATAGTTAAAAAATAGTATCATATGGGAAGCCAGAGGATCCAAACAAATCAAAGGATCAACCAAAAAGCCTTATGCGGATATTACTTTCACAGACAAAATCATTGTACTTCAAGCCAGGTGCCCTGGCCTCTCCTGTTTTTGTCATTGCTTTCTGCATGACGAAGGTTTGCAAAGGAGATGTTAGTGTTTGTGTTTAGGCTCATCACAGGAACAAGAATGTGGAAAATTAATGTTCTTGTTGCAGGCAGGAATCTCTCAACAGATGCATTGATTTCCATGTATAGAAAGCAATGATGCTAGGGGAGAAACTATGTAGGTACTCTGCCTCCAAGCAGGACTATCCACAAAGGCAACATCTGAATAGGGCTTATGTCATGCAAGGTATGGATGGGAAGTAGGCAGGAAAATAAGTAAGAAGAAAAGAAAGCAGAAAATTGGTTCTTAGATCTTGCTCAGACTGAAGAACAGAAGGAACTTCAGGGGTATTAAAGAACAAAGTTTCACTGTTTATGGTAACCCTACTAGGGTTTAACAACCCCCAGAAACCCTACTATGGGTACCATAAATCAGAATTTACTTGACAGTATGTAATACATCCACACACCTCTACACCACTGTTGCTAGTGAGAGTAGCACAGGTCCATGATTATTAGGTTGAAGACCCATGATGATTTTTAAATTAAATAAGTTTCAGAATGGGAACATCCATTACTTCTAATGCCACTGAGGAACAACCTGAAGAAAGGTGTGGTTTGCTAAGGAAATCATTCCCTGGGAGTTAATAATTTCCCCACAATAACTACAAACACTAATGAACATAATTACTAGGCTAGCATATGTTTGAAAGAAGGAAGGAGAAAGGAGAAACCTTTTAAAGCAGTTCATTTTTTAAAAAAGATGAAAAGAAAATACTGTTTGGACACTGGTGAGGTTTAGATGAAAACTAGAGCCAAGAACACTTATGTAAGTGAGCAGGGAAATTGTAGTTTGGCACACAGACAACAATGTAATTTATTGAAACATCCATAGAAAGTTATGCAGGCAGTCATTTGCCAGCTTGGATCATCTCCTCTTTATGAAAGACACATTTTTCCAGGACTTGCTCCTCATCACCACCAGTCTGGCAATGCACTTGGACAGTTGTTATATACAACAATGTACAGTTGTTATGAATTATGTATATGTGTTGTGTATATGTGTGGCTGTGCTGCCCCATCCATTAATAAAGTACAATAAACAGCATATGTATTAAAAAGGGCTTTTCACCCCCACCATAATAATGAACGGGCTTTCTCTTTGCTAATGACTATGAGTGGTGTTGCCTCATTGAAGACATGAGATGTTTTGTCAGTAACATCAGTGGAGAAAGAGAACTTGTTTTCCTCCCATCACCAAGTATATTATTTACAAAGTCAGATCTTCCTGGAGGGTCAAGCTAGTTGTCACACTAACTGCACAAGGATGGTCCTTTCTTTAATTAGATGTTGTGGCAGGCGACCACAGTGCCCAAGGCAGGGGAGACAGCTAGGGGAAAACATGGTAGTTAAGAAAGTCCCCTGGAAATTCTGTCCAGGTTTGTAGTGCGGATGGTGGGGGCAGGGAGAGAATCACACATTTGGTGAAGAAACCTAGAACTCTTCTAATACATTTTGAACAGGGCAAAGAAAATGGGAAAAAAGTAGATTGTCAATTGCCACCATCATCAAAGCCCTACTCACTTGGGGGCAGGCAATAAGAAGAATTTAACTACACAGACACACAGACACAGACACAGACACAGACAGACAGACAGACACACACACACACACACACACACCAGTTATTAGAAGAAAGGATCATGATTCATAACTCTCCAACTTGAAACTGATACAGCAGCAGCCCCTATCCAGGGAACACACAGAAGAGACAGTGGGGTCTTGGATCCAGTTGATCAAAGGCCAGCCTCTACCCTTGTAAAGTGAGGAGGGCCGCATGTGTGGGAGGCTGCTCTGTTAACGCTAGTCTGGTTCCAAGTGCTGAGCTATTGTCTGGGATTACAAGGTTCGCCCTGAGAGTTCAGAGCAATAAACCATCAAGCAGGAAACAGGCACAAGCATGATCACAAGTCAGATCTGGTCACAGAGAGGTCCTGAGAATCTAGGCAAACACACATGGGTAAGAGAGAATCACTGTTGTAGTACTGGAGCCAGTTAACACAGCAGAGGGTCTCCCGCAAAATTCTGCTTTTTCTCTGTTGAGTTCGCTGCTGCTGCTGCCACCATCAGCAACCTCAGCCATGAGGTCCTGAAAAGGACACACCTGGGTGAGACATAAGTCTTGCAATACCTCATTTGGGAGAGCTACCATCACTGGGACTGCCACCAGCAGTCAATGTATTCATGTGGAGACTTCCAGAGTCATTACTGGGGATGCTGGCAGAATGGATGTCCCCCCTTTCACTGGCTCTTCTTTGCCAATGAAAGGGCATCCCCATCTGTTTCATCTTAATCCAATCCAGTCAACATGCCAGGGGACTGGGACTGATTGGCCCCTCATTACCCAAGAGGAAAAGGAGCACAAACAAATAAGAAGTGCACATTCCCAGGGAGGAAACATTATTCTCTCATTCTGTTTTGGTGTGTGGTGCTAAAGTGGATGTGCCTGGTCAGTTGAGATCTTATCTTTGTTGCAATAACTTATGTGTCAAGCTGCAAAACCAGACAGGTTTTACTATGTATCCAGCTGATGTACAGAGACAGGACATACCATGAGATGATTGCTCATCTTAATAGTGTACACTGTATTGTCCATGCCACAAATGATGGATGGATGGATGGATGGATGGATGGATGGATGGATGGATGGATGGATGGATGGATGGATGGATGGATGGGGATTAAAAAGAATGCAGGTTCCTTCTTAGCCTTATAAAAACATTTGCTTATGAATCACAGAATGTATCAGGAGAGAAATGGGCATGTAACCAATCAGGACAGCAAGGAACGTGTCCGTTCATTCACTGCAATCGGATTTTCCCTTGGCATTTCTGTTTCCAGTTCAAAGGAAAGCAAGAGGATGGTGGCATGTCAATCACTTTATTGGATACATGTCAGAAGGAAAATGAAGATCAGGAAAATACTTTCAATGTATTTCAACAAACTACATCAGAACACAGAGCATTCTTTGGATTCCATCATTGAAGGAACCAGTGATTACTCTCCTATCACTGTACACCTTTCAAATTCACAACCAAGCATGAACATAGGCACCTTGCTTACTGTAGCTGATGTATATATGCACATGCAAACACATTTCAAGGCAGGTGAGTATACCCATATGACATGGTGGATGGTATAACAGGTTGCTGCATGCTAGCCCATCACTTCGATCATGAGATTGATTAATATGAGAAACATTCACCCAGGCTACTCACCACTAAAAATTAAGTGAGTGGTAACATTTCAATGTTTACAAAAATGCAAAATTTTAAAGCATCCCTTTGTTAGAAATTAATTATTCCTTATTTGGAATTTTTATACAAGGTTGTCTCTATTTTATGTTAAGTTAGAATTGGTGAAAAGCTCATGTATCATGGATGAATGCAGACCACTGATTGCAGATAAATTCAGAAGCCCTCAAGAGTAATTGCTAGTCAAAATGTCCCCCAGGAGCTGACTTTACAATTTAAATTTTGGAGTTGGCTGACAGAGATGAAAAATTACTTATGCTGTAAACAGACAAGCTACTGTTAAGAACACAGAGGAGTCTCAGGAGCATTATTTATTCTTGCAACTATATAGCACACATTTCATCATTAATTGAGTTCTTAATAACATTCATTACAGACAGTTCTATGCCAGTAACCAGTCTGTGAAGGCCTAAATGTCACTCTTTTCTAATCAAAAGGCAGCTCCAGAGACATCTGAGGGCCTGCATTTTAGACATGACTGTCTCTGTCTCCCCAATACTTAAATAGCAGAAAGAGCATACAATTTCCCATTTCATAATTTACTTTGAATCCTTATAATCTTTTAAAGAGACAGGGTTTAATAAATGCTGTCATCTTTCTTTGCTTTGTTGAGCATGTGTTCCGAGAATGCCATTGTCTGCTTCAGGACAAACACCGGCATTGCACTACATCATATTCAAGTTACTGTCACCATGGTAAGCAAGGAAAAGCCACACATCTTAGCCTCCCTGACATTTTAAATTCATTCATACATGGGATAAAATTATTTAACACTACCAAATCCACTCCATCTGAATTTCATCTCACCTTTTACTTCAGAGGTATGCAAAGTTACAATAGAGATTTTAAGTTAAGATGTGTCTTAGCCACAGACAAAAATACAATGGTTGATGGAGCCAGCACCATTAGTGGGTCCAAAGCCAGGGGTGGGGAATGCTTCATCCCCAAATTTGAAGGCTGCCCCCATCCCAGTGACAAGCCGCACTCACCCAGGGCGAAAGGTAGGTAGAGCTTTCCTTTCATTTTGATTGGTCAGAGCTGTGCAGGAGCAGCCTTGTTACCAGATTATGATATGAGAACACAGCCCAATGGGAAACATATCCCTGTATACCTTGAACTAACCAGGCTGAAGAGCATTGAGTGTGGCAGCAATGAGATAGTGGGGGTGGGGGGGGAGGAGAAGAAATATAGCTGTGTTGCTGTTGGAGGCAAGCCATAGATATTGGAAAGCATAGCCATAGAAAGCTGTGCCTGTGAGGAGGTAACATATGTATCTCTGCTTTCCCCATAGAGAAGCACAATTGTCATGCTCAGAAATGGGAGAGAAAGAGCTGATGAATGTTGATAGAAGGAAGTAAGCCATTCACCTGTGCAGGTGTTGAGGCCCTTCCAGCTGATCATGTGAAGCTGCTGTGTCAGCCTGCTGACAACTAAAGAGACATCTGCAATACATGAGATGAAGCTAACTGTGGTTAAAAAAAGCATGCAGGACGGCTTGAATTATACTAGATATCACAGTTGTTCTGTAGGAGACTAAACACCTCATAAGTCACTCTGGGCTCGATTGGCTCTATATACAGCAATATGTGTGGAACATATTCTGCATTTTTCAAGCTAATGACTCACTTATGGCATCCATTTGGGGAACTGGCATTTGACTGGGATGTTCTTCTAAATAGCCTTGATGATGCAACCAACTTGTTTGGAAAGGTTTATGTTTTAATTATAGATTTTAATTTATTTCTATTTAGGATCAAGTATAATAAGCTCTACAGGAAAACCATTCATTTTCTTAAAACCAACCTTAAAATATTGCCTTAACATTCAATAATTTTCAGGATCCGTAATAAATCTTCCAACTTTTTTTCAACTTTTTCCAAGGCTCGTTGGTCTATTTGTCCATTATTTCCCTTGTTGAAATCTTGCTATTTTCATGTTGAAACACTTATTTCAAAAGGCTAGGCGGAATCTTCACTGAGACATCCAGTTATTGTTTCATAAACTGAACTCCCCGAAAGGAAGAGTGAAATTCTCCAAACAATCAAAACACTGTTTGCAATTGTGTTAAACCTTCTTGAATATGTTTGCTTTGCATCCTAGGGAGGAGGAAGTAGGGGCTTGCTCAGTGATGTGAAAACTGTTCCAATGAAAATGAAATGATATATTACACAGAGCAGTAGATGTCAACATTTCTAAAATGGAGATCTGACTTTAACCTTAGCCTTTAACCTTCATTTAGTGGTAGGCATTTTAGGCTGTATTTCTCTCTCTCTCTCTCTCTCTCTCTCTCTCTCTCTCTCTCTCTCTCTCTCTGTCTATCTCACACACACACACACACACACACACACACACACACACACACACACACACACACACACACACACACACACACACACACAGAGAGTCAACATTGGTTTTTGCATCCATTGATTCCATGTTAACTGCCAGGGCTCCACCCTATAAAATGCTGGGGGTCTTATATTGGTGAGGGACTTGGAATTATTTGCCAGAGAGCTTTAATGAACTTCCCTTCACTTTAGGGCAAAAGCTCCTAGCACAGAATGCTAACTACCTCAACAAATTACAGAACCTAACATTCCTTTGGGTGGACCATATTGCTGTAACTGCATATTGTAGATACTCCCTGTGAGTGTTTCTGTGTTGCACATCTATAATGCTTTGAGCTCACCTTAACTGACCTAGCCTCATTTGATTCATATTGTAGAAAGAGACTTCTTGTTCCCTCCCCTGAACCACAATAGAGAATGATCCTAAGTATCTCACTGACAAATTCCAGGTTTATGCAGGATGGAACCATAGCAGGTATAGTGATATCAAACAGTTATAACTATGCAATATAGACATGTTTTTAGAAAAGAATACAGAAGCAATGGTGCTGTAATAGCCCACAATCAGAAGACCAATGTCTTCAGGTGATGGGCCATTACATGTATTTTTCTGGGGAGAAAGATCCTTTTCAAAGCCTGACAATTGGTCCACGTACTTTTTAGTGGCCCAGTTTAAAGGTTCCAAGGATCAAATTTTCAAAAAATGAGGGAGGGGGAATGATGAAACATGCTCTCTCATACATTTTGTTCAATCTGACATGTAGCATTCCTTGTTCCAAAAGGCCCAGTGTGATAGAAACCGGAACTGAGAGAAAGGTGATATTCAGCCTCCACATAAGCAGCAATTTCAAAAATGTTGACCAAAATCTTAGTGAGTCTTTACTTTAGTGTATCACAATTACATAAATTGTATTGATAAATTGCCACAAACTAAGAAGTTAGTGTGAACATTTTCTATTGCACATTGAATCCCCTGACATTGCCTATGATACTTCACTTCTGACAATTTGCCAATGAAATTTACAACCACTGCATTGCACAGGCGGCAGTTAACAGGATTTGGGGCACTGAAAGCAGATCAAGAAGCATGATCTAAGTACTGTAGTAGAATAAAATAAAACTTTGCCAGAAAATGAAATGCCTTACGTCAAATGGGAAGCAAGCTTACCTTCTATGCTAGAGAAGTTTGCCCCAAGAGGAAAAAAAAAGATCTTCTCTGATCCCATTAAGTAAGCTTCTAAAAGCAAAGTTAGAAACTAAAGCCCTGGACACACGAAGGAAATGCTTTCTAGTTCTTCGGGTACTTTCCATACCTCTGTTGTACTGAATCATGGTCACATGGTTTAGATCCCGATACAAATGTCCCAAGAACTTTGTAACTATTGATTTCCTCCTATTTGAATCATTATGGTCAGCTACACCATGGTACTGGTTTATTTTCTCTTTTGCTTCAAGGAGCCCCTTGATTTATATATACCGTATTTTTCGCTCCATAAGACGCACCTTTCCATAAGACGCACCAATTTTTTAGGAGAAGAAAACAGGAAAATATAATCTGTTTTCTTAGCTCCATAAGACGCACAGACTTTCCACACCCCTGTTTTGTGGGAAAAAAGTGAGTCTTATGGTGCAAAAAATACAGTATATAATCATTTCCAGCCCTTTTCATTCGGTCGCAACAGAACCCCATACCCCACACGGGGGGGGGGGGAAGACTTGCACATGTGGGGTGGAGCCCCACCCAGAGGACCTGAAAATTAGAGGGAACATTGATTGGGAAGGGGTTTCTCTTTAGGAAAATGTCTTCTGTTGCACTGGCTGCTCCTGCAGAAATGCATTGCACACCATGGACATGGGATATCCATGCAGCAGTACTTGCAATTACCCGCCGAGTGACATTGGCATACCAACCATTCAATGTATCAGGCAAGGTTGTACACACAGGAAATCTCAGTAGGGAATGCACCAGTACCACAAAGGTACAAAATAACACAACCCTCCTAGCAATAGGGAAATGTTCTGCAGTTACACCACTGGCTGGGAAAATATCTCAATTTTGACTGTGCATTGTGTGACCAGGGAAAAAAGCAACAAACTAATTGGGGGATAACTAGAGATCATGTGATCAGAGCCATAGTGGCTTTATTTATGACCACTGGAGGTTGGGAGATGCATGCAAAGATTGGTAACCTTTTAGGTATTGGTTTATTCTGAAACAAGAATCCAGAGAGAAACAGCTGAGATAATATATATATGTACACATGTTTAAAACCCATCTAAAGGAATTGAATATATGCCAAGGTTTCTTAGGTCATTATTAAATATAAAATATTGTGTTGTATCTGCTGCAGTTCCCAGGTATACAACATATGCCATTGAACTATCCAATAGTAAATCTCTATTTGCTTACTGTCTACCAGTGCCACCTCACAAGCCTGATTGGTGATTAAAAATACTCATCACCACATTGTTTCTGCTACTTACCTATAGTCTGAGATTAATTCAGCAGAGCAATCATTGTCATTGTTTAGCTTCAAGTCTCCCCAGGGAAGGCCACCCCTTTACTCCCATCAACTGGCACTTACAGTCTTAATTATTCACTTTGAGAAGAGAAAGAATAAAAAAGTCCTATTTACTCACTGTTAATAGATCAAAACAACATGCTGTTCAAAAAGCCTGCTTACAGCAACAGGCTTTACTAGACTGCTCTGTCTGCTTCTAGCAGACCTCTGCATATTATATACTAACTCCGTAACAGTGGGCAGATTAAAAGAGAGGGGGAAAGACACTTGAGTAGAAAGGCATGGATCTCTTCAAAACCAGAGGCAGGGAAGAAACAATTGTTTATTGCTGGATTGATTGATAGTCACCCCCGCCCAGAAAGGTCCCTTCTAGCCAAACCTCTTAAGGGCAGCATATGAGGTTGGAAATAATTCAAACAATGCAGAGTTAAAAGATGAGGATACTTGGCTCAGTAATACTATATGTGAGAAGGATCTTGGAATTATTGTAGATCACAAGCTGAATATGAGCCAACACTGAGATGTAGCTTTTAAAAAAAGGCCAGTGCTATTTTAAGCTGCATTAACACATGTATAGTGTCCAAATTCCGTAAAGTACTAGTTCTCCTCTATTCAGCATTGCTTAGGCATCATCCAGAGTACTGTGTGCAGCTCTGGACACCACACTTTAAGAAGGATGCAAAAATCTGGACCAAGTTCAGAGGAGGGCACAAAGATGATCAGGGGGCTGGAAGCCAAGCCCTTTGAGAAAATACTGAAAGAACTGGGCATGTTGTTGCCTTGAGGGGGGAAAAGACTGAGATGATATATGATAGCACTCTTCAAATACTTGAAAGATTGTTATATAGAGGAGAGAAGGATCTGTTCTCAATCCTCTCGGAGCTTAGGGTATTTAATAATCGGTTGAATGGGAAGCCAGATTTCGGTTGAATATCAGGAAAAACTTCCTAACTGTTAGAGCAGTATGGCAACCGAAACAAGTACCTTGGGAGGTGGTGAGTGCTCCAACACTGGAGGCATTCAAGAGAAAATTAGGCAACCATCTATCAGATATACTTTGATTTGGATTTCTGAATTGAGCAGGTGGTTGGATTCGATGGCCTTATAGGCTTCTTCCTACTCCCTTATTCTATGATTCTGTGTTTCTATGACTCCAGTTTGCTCACCCACCTCTAATCCATCAATGACTCAAGACAACAGTTCAAGATTTCCACAGCCTCCCTGGCCTGAGATGTGCTTCTCTCTATCCTAAATGTGACCCAAGGACCAGGGGGATTACAGGAAGCACAGCCCACAGCTTTTGAAACTGTATCTCCTGTATGTTTTGGTAAGTGCTAATTTAAGGGGTGGAGAAATTATATGGTTTAACTAGGAGTATGACTCTTCAGTAATGATCCGTCCCCAAAGGCCTGAGAGGGGACAGAAATCTTTACTAGACTGAGACACCTAAAAATAAAGTTTATGACATGCTGTACAGCTGGAGTGTTGTTCAGCTACAAATGACAGATTCATCAACACAAACACAGCCAATGTTAAAACATTGTGAGCTACTTTAACCAAAATAGACTATTTGAAGGGCAAGCCAAGGAGTAATTCAACGACTTTTAGAAAAGGGCATCCTTCTTCCATGAACTTAATGGCCCATAATTTCTTCCACAAAATGCAGGGAAACAATACCCCAAATTGTACTATAGCATGACAATGTGTTACTTCCCTTGTACTGATGTTTTCTAACTGACCTCTGTTAAAAAAAAGTGGATATCACATATGAAGCAGAAATGACCTTCAGTTTGTGCTTTTCTTCTGGCAGAGCTGACACTTCATGTAAGCTGGCCTGGGTTTTCAGAACTTTGTAGGAAGTTGTTTTTTTGGTCTTATTATACCAGAGACACATTTGGAAGGAATGTAAGAGAGGGCTTCTCAATGGCCATTCTGATTTTCTAGATGAACTCCCTGTCAAGAAAGGCCAGGCCAATTCGCTCTGTGTTGTCTTTCTGTCACTAGGCAAAGACCTTTTTCATAGGCAGAGCTTCGGCATGTAGGTTGATGTGCTATCCAATGAAGAGCAGAGGATCTAATTGACTGCATGCTGTCTTTGTCTTTTCATAGAGTCCTATTACTTTACATGGTTGCATAAGTGTAATCATGCAAGTGGTCGGAGATCTTGTGCCACTTGTCTTTCGCATACTTGCTGGTCCATTAGTTGTACACTCAGTAGTGTCATCAGGCATATGATGGACAGCTGGCAAAATGTGGAACAGCTTGTGTGATTGCTTTTATACATGTGATATTGCGCGATTATAGTTCAGCCTTTGTCTTTTACTGCCATGTACTTAATTGTGCTTGCAACTGATGGCTTTAAACATGTTTTTGTTTTTATCTATATTTTTCTACTGTTAGCCTCCTGAAGCACCCTTTTGGTGGAAAACATGGACAAAAATAAAATAAAATATCAGAGTTCATCTAAGGAGAAAAACACAGGCGGGGGCTGGGGGACAGAATGCAGGATGTAGGCCATGACTGGAACCAACGCATCACCTATTTTTATCTTATGCAGCTTCGAAAAATCAGGCAACAGCTCCTTGCTTTTCACATTACTTGGGAAGGGCTGAATTTAAGGATACCATATTTATCATCAGGTGTAGTCTGAATGTAACCCATTTTAAATTCTATATTTCACTAGGTTTTGCTGTAAAATATTCTATAGGACACCACCACCTGAACACACCTGATCATGTATGATTTTGCAAGCTTAACAGCAGCATATATGGTTAATGATTGAAATAGAAGCCAATTGAAATGGAGATCACAAGTGAATACTAGGAATCTTCAGGTAAGTCTAGGAAACAATCATGCCTAGAGATGTGGAGAGCTGCTTTCAGTCATCATTGTAGACCATACTGTGCTTGATAGATTGATGGTTTACCTCAGTATACGGTAGGTTTTTATGTTTTTATGTTCCTATGACTGCAATGTAGGTCATACAAAGAAGAAAATTACTAAGGGCACTACAATTTATCTTGCAAAGGCCATAACCAAATTTACCTGACCAGGACAACTTATTATTGTCATACGTGGCTGGTATGACAATAATAAGCCAAGCTCATAATGAGCAAAGCTCATAGAGTTGGAGCACCCTAGCTCCAGGTTAAAGGTTCAATTCCTCAGTGCACCTAGCAGAAAAAGAACCAGCATGTGAGACCTTGGGCAAGCGACATGATCCCAGGATGCCCCCAGAAGAAGGACCTGGTAAACCACTTCTGAGGACTCCATATCTAGGAAACCCTGAGACGGAATGCCATAAATGGGAATCAACTTAACAGCTAGCAATTACTTATCACTTTTGTCACTTTAGGAGAAGTCTCACCAGGTAGAGTTTTCTTTTCAATTAAACTCTTATTTGAAATTATACAGGGATCTCCAGAGCTTGGAAAAATAACCCCTCCCAGAATCTCCCAGCAAGTATGACCATTATGGTCCAAAAACAAGAGTTTTCTAAGTTCTGGTTAATCCTAAACCCATCTTTTTATTTTCATCTCAGAATTAATTGTGTATACTTCATTGTTTTATAACCAAACATTCTGGAAACTTGGCCAAGGGAACTCTCCTCAGCACTACCATCACCACCTTGTGCTTTCTCCACACTATGTCAGTTATTGTCATAGAGACCTGCTCCCGTCACCCGACGAAACCAATATTGGGAGTTCTTGTTCTTACAGAGCACACATAATCCTGCATGACTTTTTGGGCTGGGGTCCAGCTAAAGTTCCCCATGTCTCTTGGCATTTGAGTCCTGCACCCTTTGGCAATAGCTCTCCTACCTTCTCCTGTATGTCACAGTTCACTCAATGTCTTCATAATGTTGTCAGCAGAAAAAAATAAGACTACATTAGATCATAAATTAAGTGCCTAAGACTGAGATCATAACCATTTTAAAGAAAAAAACATACTACACAAACACTTCCTTGTTTTAAAAGAATTTGGCTAAAATTGAATTATATATACATACATGCAAACATGTGTGTGTCTATGCATTGTTTATGTTAGTTTGCATATGTGTGTATGTTTATATACACACAGGTACACATGTATATTTCTATACATATACATATCTCTATATACAGATGCAATCCCTTAATATTAAACCTCAAATTGAATCTGGGGTCAACACACAGGAATGAACTGTTTTGCACCATTTGGCTCTGAAATTACCTGTCTTGAATTCACTGGCTTGTCTAGTAAATGGAAGATTACAAACCATAAAGAATGGTCCTGAGAAATGCATCTTCGTATTACTGCACATTAAATTCATTCCTGTGTTTGAGAACAGAAATAGCTTTCCCTGGCTGCTGCTCATGAATTTATTTTGAAAGTGAGCCCAGTACTAATCATGACTTTTGTGTCACTCCAGACTTCCATTCCCATCTTCTTAAGCATGCATCTGCTTTCTCTTTTCATTCTTCACAAATACATAGTTCTTCCTTTTTTGCTTAAGAAAAAGTATTACAATTTTCTTTACTATTCACGCATACCTCCCCCCATCTCTCAGCAATATTCATGCATATTCTTTAAACACCTTTTTAAAAACCTTGGGTTTCTCTTCGGATACATACAAAGGATTTGTTTCTTTAAATCTAAAAAGATCTCTCTTTTTAAAATGCATATATTTCAAAACATCGATCACTAGAATGCTGATGTCAAAGGAAGAGAAAGGACATCAAGTGACAACATGTGATAGCAAAGGTAAATATACCACACACTCATTTCCTAAAAATTTTAAAATATCAGGTTATACATTCCAACTAATAGCCTTATTTTTTCTTAAATGAGGAAAGATAAATATAGATACCCGCTCAGTATACCTTGTTCTGGGGATACTTGCTCAATGTAATAAATACCTAACAGCATTGAAAAATGCTAGTTCAGAACGTATCTATTCAGCTAATGCACTTGCTCTTTAGCCTGCAGAAGAGAAGGTTAAATAGAAGTATGATAGCTGTCCTCAAATACCCAAAGGACTGACATGAAGAAGAAGGGGCAGACTTATTCTTTATTGCTCCAGAGGGCAAGACTAGAAATTGCTGTGCTAATCAGATTTTGTACTAATCAGTGGGAATCACAAGGAAGTAGGTATTAAACAGTAGGAAAAAACAGAACAGAGTTGGTTGACACTGGAACAGATTACCTCAGAGGTGGTGGGCTTTCCCTCCCAGGAGGGTATTTAAGCAGAGGGTAGATGCCCAGAAATAGTGTAGCTACATCCCTACTGTGCAGAGTCTGAATAGAGATGGGGGCTTGCTGGTTGGCTGGTCAGTAGGTTGGTCTTTCAAACTGCCTGCTGACCAGAATTCTCTGGGAGCTGCACAATCTGTTCAAAACATTAAAATGCATGACATTCAGATGTTGTTTCACATAAAGTAAGGGAAATGGTAACATTGGCCCAGAAGTCGAAATCATAAGAAAAGCCAGAAACAAGTCATTTTTTTGGATCGTATATCAGCATGATCAACAGAAAGTACTTTGGAATCTGACAGCTCCAGTATTTCTTTGTTGCATTGTACATTGTGTTCTGGTATGTTTCATTTTTACATGGGCCTTGCACAATTGGCAGTGACAAAGATGATTTTCCACATGTGTTATATAACTTGCTGAATAATGTGCTGTACCTGAAGGCAGTGAGGTAACAAAACAGGATAATCTGGTAACAATGATATTCGGAAGAATCAGTAAGGATTCCTATGAAAATAAAAATGGACATAGCCACAAAACTAGGAATGTATTTTAAAAATGGGTTTTTTCATTTTAAAGAGTTCCTCTTCCCTGCCAAAAAAAACCCCTTATTTTTTGCTGCCATTGAAATTTCCTTTTCAGAAATGTAAGAACATATGCAAATTGTATCAGCTGAGTTCAGGATGATAATACCATGTTTTCCCAAAAATAAGACAGGGTCTTATATTAATTTTTGCTCCCAAAAAACATATTAGGGCTTATTTCCAGGGGACTTTTTAAAAATGTACAACAATCTACATTGATTCAAGTACAGTCGTGTCATCTTCTTCTGGTTGCTGTACAATGGTGGAGGGCGGGGTTTCACTTAACTGAGGCTTATTTTTGGGGTAGGACTTATATTATGAGCATGCTGAAAAATCATACTAGGGCTTATTTTCAGGTTAGGTTTTATTTTCGGGGAAACAGGGTACATACTTCAAGTTATATATTCAAATACTACAGTATAGTCTTCTACTGTCTTTAGAAATAATTTCACTAATCATCCAAGGTGATTCATACCTTGTAGAAGTTACCTTTTCAAACTACAATTTCCACTGTCACAGCCATTTCCTCTTCTACTACAGCAAAATTCTGGATATTTTGTGTCTCTGCTTTCTCCAACTCTGATTTCTTTCTTAACTCTTCACTGAACTAACCATTCCAGGGGGACTTGTGAGCCATGGCAGTGAACCATATTCATAGATTTGTAACACAGCAGCCCATTAACTTCCTCTGCATAGGGCAAGCGAGCAACCTATGGCGTGCCAGCTATTGTTGGAGTACAACACCCACCCAAGACTCACCAGTTATCACTATTATATGGGCACCTATGTGGCACTTTTTCCTTCTCGGGCAAACAAATATACTTGAAATTAAGCCAAATTTAGAATACACTCAGACTGTACTATTTAATGCTAACAGCCCCAGGTGCACTGCATACCAACTTTCCTATTCACTAGACTGCATCTCTGAGGTTCATGGGCTGTGTACTATTAGAAATAATCTACTCAGGTTGTCCTGCCTTTTTCCCTTCATTTCCTGGGAAACTATCTTGAAGTTCAAGTTGGATTGGAAGAAATTATAGGAAGTTGTCTAAAACAGCCATTCTCAAGGGGGTTGGGGCATGGCACATTTGAAGACGGCCACAGACTGGAAACATTCATACACCATCTTATAATGTTCGTTATGCAATTTATACAATCCTAATTTGGCCTGTATTTCATATTGTGTTTATGATCATAGCCAAAAAAAGAGATTGAGAATGACTGATGTAGACGTTCAACCTGGAGACTGAAGAGGAAGGGGGTAGGGGGGAAGGGAACCATAGAGGCTAACAGTCTAGCTACAGATTCCTGAAATGACCCAGCTAATTGCTTCCATTAATGGCCAACTTAATGTGTTAATCTTCCCAGACAAGAAGCATTTATAAATAGCAGCATAAAAGCAGCAGGCTGAAGACTGTATTTCAAAACTCCTGTGGGTCTCTGTGGGTCTCTCCCCAGCTGCTTTGGGTATATGAGTATTTAAAGAACTGTATTCGCGACGGCTTTCATGGCCGGTGTCTAATGGTTGTTGTGGGTTTTTCAGACTCTTTGGCCGTGTTCTGAAGATTGTTCTTCCTAATGTTTTGCCAGTCTCTGTGGCCGGCATCTTCAGAGTGCTGTCCTCTGAAGATGCCAGCCACAGAGACTGGCGAAACGTTAGGAAGAACAACCTTCAGAACACGGCCAAAGAGCCCAAAAAACCCACAACCATTTAAAGAACTCCTTACAGAGGAAACAAAAGATGTGATTTCTTCCCCTTGCAGCCACTCGTTGGCAATCTTTTATGTATCTATAGGATTGTATCAGGATTGTACCAGAGAAACAAGTGCCACTGCAGGAAAATTGTGAATCTATCCAGCAAATGAGAATTTGTGTGGCCATGGGAAACTGTACAATTGTGTTCTAATGATCCCTTGCTTCAGCCAACTTGCCTGGATTCCTGTCCATTTTCTGCTATGCAAAAGGGTACCATCTTTGGGGACATGGGGAGAAAGATTGCAACCTCCCCCAAATAACATGATTATTTATTTAATATATTTTAGCCACTTCTCAAGATCATATATTTCCCCAGTAGAAGAATTATTATTAATTTACTATATACAAAACTATTATTCAACATGGAACATATATGTACAATCACAAGAAAAACATGATGAAAATGAATTTTGGATAAACAAGTTATTAAAAAAGAACAATGTGAAAATATCCACAAGCAACAAATACTGTAAAACCATTAAAAACCATTTAATAGCTCAGAAAGCTAAATAAAAAGTGGTACTGATTAATTTTGTTACGAAACCAGAACCTTTTAAATGGAATATGGCAAAATGTCTATGGCAGATCACTCAGCTCTACGTCTCCTTTTTTCTATCAGCAGTGGATGCCATTACGTCCCTTGAGCGCTGCCTGAGGGTTGTTCTGCAATGGATGCAGGAGAATGGACTGAGGCTGAACCCGGACAAAACGGAGGACTCGAGGGTGGGCGCCCCTATCATCAGTGGTTTGGGGAGCTCCCTCTCTTTTGGGGGAGCAACTCTCACCACAAAGAGTGTGGTCCGCAGTTTGGGGGTCCACCTTGATCTCACGCTTGCCATGGAATTCCAGGTAACATCTGTGGTCCGCACCACGCATTTACATCTTTGGCAGATTTCCCAGCTGCGTTCCTATCTTGATGTTGGGGCATTCACCACGCTTGTCAATGCACTCATAGTCTCGAGATTAGATTACTGCAATGCACTTTACGTGGGGCTTCCCTTGAGATTGATGCAGAAACTTCAAATGGTCCAGAACAAGGCAGCCAGATTACTAGCTGGGGTGAAAAAAATATCATCATATTTCCCCCAGTCTGGCCACCTTACACTGGTTACCCATTAGATTCCACATTGACTTCAAGGTATTCATGATCACATATAAAGCCCTAAACAGTTTAGTACCTCAGTACCCGTCAGAGCACCTTCTTCCACCTAATTCTACCCATGTCACTCATTCTAGCCAGGCTGGTTAGCTGAGGGGCTTAACTCTGAGAGAGGCCCGGAAGGAAAAAACTAGAAACTGGGCCTTCTCGGCAGTGATCCCTCGCCTTTGGAACATCCTCCTCCTTGAGATCTGCCTGGCTCTCTCGCTGGGAGTTTTTAAGTGTAAACTGAAGACGTGGCTCTTCAGACAGGCCTTCCCTCCTGCCATTATTTAATTTCTTCTCCTGGTTTTTCCATCTTGGATTATGTTGGCTTGTTTTAGTCTTTTTAATTGATGATTTTAACTTCATTGCCTTTTTTGGACTGTAAACCGCCCAGAGTAGATTCGCGTAGATGGGCAGTATAAAAGCCAAATAAATAAATAAGATAAATATTACACTTGGTACAGAGAAGCAAGTAGCAGTAGACTTCCTGCATGCATTGTATACGGCAGGGAGTGCATCCTCTCTATTTCCACCTTTTTCTCCCGTTACAGTATTTTCATATGACAAATGCTCTATGGTAATTAGGTAAACAGTTCATAAAATACACAGGCTCATAACTGTTGAGTCGAATCACAGAGCAGAAAAGAGCAGCCTGTCATGCCTGTTTCACCAATGGATTAACTAAGAAGCCAAACAGGTTGTCTTCTAATGTCCAGAATTGTAACTATAATGGATTGGATTCAAACTTAGATATATTTGGAGCAGACCCACCAAGATCAATGGACAGACTCATCTTGACTAATTTAAGCCATACTGATTTCTGTCGCAGAGATTTAGCTCACAGATTACGGCATCTTGTGCGGTATTCAAAGTTTCTAATAGGACAGAATGGTTATCCTATCTCTCAAAAGCCTATTCAGTGTATTGGTGGCATTCTGATTATGTAGGACCATGGTACTGTGTAAAACACTTCATATGCATATTCCTAGTAATTTCTTAAAGATAAATATGATAGGTCAACTTTTTATCACAAATGAAGGAAACTGAGATAACAAGTACAATCTGGCATCATTATTACGATGAGACCCGAATCAGGATCTTCCAGTTGAAAGCTTAGCTTATACTTGGAGTGAGACCTCTTTTGGTGTTGATGTCCTCAGGTGTAAACTCTCAGTGATCATACACAGGTGCCTAGTAGACATAGCTGAAGTTAACAGGGGATGAGATGAGAGCTAATAGTGACTAGATCTACCTGTTTCCTTGTTCTCTATCCCACCTGATTCACCCATATCCACTGGGAGGGGTATGGGTGAAGGGGGACTAGATAGTGCTACTGGCAACCAAAATTGGGTTGCAGGTTGCCCAGTACCAGTTTATACATTCGACCACTGGACCTAGCCTCCAACAGATGGCAAAAGGGTTGAAATCATAGAACTGAAAAAGTCATCCAATTTAACCTCTTCCTATGTAGGGAATCCAAAACCATACTACTGGATCTCCAACATATGGCTGCTCAGCTTCTGCTGGAAAACCTCCAGTGCAGGAATGTTTCTCACTTTCTAGCATTTAGTTTCGGGATCTATACTTCTTTATCCTATAGGAAGTTCAACTGCATTTCCTTATTTATAATGCAGGTTCAAGTTATGGGGTGCAAAGAGACCAACGAAAAGGCATTGCTTGCCCTTGTGCAGTTTCAGTTCCAAGATAATTAACCCAAGATCATGAAAAGCTACACCTGCCAGTCAATCTCCTGGCAACCTTTTCCAGCCGGCTCAGGATCAGTATGAAGAGATAATCTATTCAGCCCATATTCTGAATGTGCCAGCTTGCTTATAAGTATTGGCCCTACACAACAAGTGTATTCACAGGCTACAGGCTATGACAGTTATCAGACACTCTGTACACAATTAGTCTGATGTCATGGTGAGACTTGGCAGACTCAATGGTCTTGGCCACTCTCTGCCTGTGATTACAATCCAGGTTGTTCCTTTAGGCATGGCCAAATGCTTGTACACACCTAAAGGGAATATGACACATTTCATCTCAATGCCAGCTTCCTTCTGTACAGCATGAACTGCTTTTACAGAATCATGGAACTGTAGAATTCAAAGGCTCCTTAGATGTCCAAGTGTCATCTAGTCCAACTCCCTGACAATGCAAGCAATTCTAGCTAAAGCATTCCTGAAAGATCATCATCCAAAAATTTCCAGTGAGAGTCTGCCATCTTCTGAGCTTGTACAGTTAGTAAGTTCATACTTCTACTGACCTTCCATTTATTTTTGTTTTTTAAGGATACCACTTGAGACATTACTATTTGGAGAGAGAATTTTTGCTTCTAATGCATTGACCATCTGAAGCTTTTTATGGATTTCCATCTACATTATAATAACATGACCAAGTGTTTGTGATGGTTTTTGCCAGTGCGGTATACCTCTGCAGCTATGAAAATGTGTGATGTTGCCAGCATTTGATTATTCATCATGCTTTTTCTGATGCTGCTGCTGTTGGTGGTGGTGGTGGTGGTGGTTTGTATACATTGCAATGAAAATTATATGCTGAGAATCTTAATAGCTTGTAACATTTCTCCGACAAAGTCTGTTTGTTCCATAACTGTAAATACACTATTGATCAAGTTATCTACCTGAGAGGGTGAGCATATTAAATCACTTGAACTGCATTTGCATGATGACTCTGCTAAACATGCAGGCTGAACTAGCAATTCCAGCAGTTTGAATGACACACTTGAAATTGCTGTTTATATGTGTGTGTGGTGGGGGGAGGCACGGGAAATGAATTGTTAGTTCTTATCCATTTCAAATTACATTCAGCCCATAATTCTGAAGACAGCACACCTAGCAGTGGTTTACATTTGTCTCCCCAGTAAGCTTTTTAATCAAAAGTAATTTGGTGTTAAGCATATTGGAGCGTGTTTCATTAGCTGTGGATGGTATTTGATTTATTCAGATGCTCTGCAACATATGTTGCCTGTGCTTTTGAAGCAGCATCATTTCCAACTGTAAATTAGGGCTTCTGTGTTTTGTTGATGTGCTGGCATTTTGCCTGTTTTCATTCTGACATGGTGGGGAAGGCAGAATAAAAAACTAACAGCTCGTCTCTGGATGAAAGTCTGCAATATTAGGTTTGTGTGAGAACAGTAAGAATGTAAAATGCCTCCTGTGGAAGGAAGTCTCAAATTAAATATCATAAGGTTGTTCAGGTCTTCTCGAGTTCTCAAATATTTTATATCTGACTCCATACATCCTTGATCTGTATCAAACATTCTTGAAAATATAACCCACAGAGATGAGAAAAAGTTATTTTCTCTCTCTTTCTTTCTCTCTCTTCTCTCTCTCCTTCTTTAAAAGAATTTTGGACCACTATGATCATAATACCACATAGTTCGTGGCTAAGAAAGGAACTTTTCCCATCTCTGATTAGCTGTATCATAAATATACAGTCTTTTTTCCCCACCCATTTCTCTCTCTAATATGCACAGGATGAAATCTATATGGGCATAACTTGATGCTCTTGGTGAAACAAAATAAGAACCAAATGACTGATTGTGCGATCAACTTTTTCAGTCTTTGATGATGGAGCAGAATCTCCATTATATTTGCACAGGTGTAACATCATGGTATACCTTCGCAAACAGGATTCTGGCCAGAGCTAGAAGAATGGAAACATATGAGAAAGAAAAGGCAGAAGTACTCAAGTCATACTTCAGCAAAGTCTTATCCCAAAAGAGAGTCTACAACTCTCCAAGCAAATGTGAAATACAAAGGGAGGAGATAGATTTGTAGCCTGAGATTGATAAACAAATAGTCAAGGAGTACCTTATTACTCTAAATGAGTTCAAATCCCCAGGATCGGATAAACTGCATTCAATGATATTGAAGGAACTGGCTGAGGGATCTCTTATTTTCTTGAAATCATGGAGGATGGGTGACATCCTGAATGACTGGAAGAGGACTAAAGTTGTCTGTATCTTCAAAACAGGCAGAAAGGAGAAACCAGGAAACTGCAGACCAGTCAGCCTAACATCAGTCCTAGGGGAAATTGTGGAGCAGGTCATAAAGCACTCACTCTGCAACCATCTTGAAAACAATGCCTTAATAAGCAGAAGCCAGCATGGGTTTGTCAAGAATAAATCCTGCCAGATTAATTTTATTTCATTTTTTTTTATCAGATAGACTCCCTGGTAGATAGTGGAATTGTTGTAAACATAATACATACAGTATTTACTTCAGCAAAACTGAAATCAAAGTTTGGGCTGAATAGCACAAAGTGTAAAATGGATACATTGTTTGTTACAGAAATGCACTCAGAGAGTGCTTGTCAATGCCTCTTTCCCAAACTGGGAGGAGGTAACAAGTGGGGTACCCCAAAGCTCAGTCCTAGGCCCAGTGCTCTTCAACATTTTTATTAATGACTTGGATGAGGGAGTGCAGGGAATATTTCTCAAATATGCAGATGATGCAAAATTTGGTTGAATAGCTAATACCTTGGAAGACAGGAACAAAATTCAAAAAGATCTTGATTGACTTGAGTACTGGGTTAAAAACAACAGAATGAAATTGAACAGGGATAAATGCAAAGTTCTACACCGGGGGGGGGGGGGAACAAATGCACACTTACAAGATGGGAGATACTTGACTCTGTAATACTACGAGTGAAAAGGATCTTCTAATTGTTGTAGATTACAAACTGAATATGAGCCACACTGCAATCTGGCTGCAAGAAAGGCAAATGCTATTTTAGGCTACATTAAGAGAAATATAAAATGTAAAGGTTCTCCTTGACAATTTGTCCAGTCGTGTCCAACTCTAGGGGGCGGTGCTCATCTCCATTTCCAACCCATAGAGCTAGCATTTTGTTCGAAGACAATCTTCCGTGGTCACGTGGCCAGCATGACTAGACAAGGAACGCCGTTACCTTTACCTTCCCACCGAGGTGGTACCTATTTATCTACTTGCATTTGCATGCTTTCGAACTGCTAGGTTGGCGGGAGCTGGGACTAGCGATGGGAGCTCAGTCCGTTGCATGTATTCGATCTTACGAGTGCAGGTCTTCTGACCTTGCAGCACAGAGGCTTCTGCGGTTTAACCCACAGCGCCACCACGTCCCTATTAAGAGAAATATAGTCCCTCTCTATTCAGCACTGGTTAGGCCTCACCTTGAATATTGTGTCCAGTTCTGGACCCCACACTTCAAGAAGGATGTGAACAAATTGGAACCAGTTCAGAGGAGGATGACAAGGATGATCAGGGGCCTGGAAACCAAGCCTTACAATGAAAGGTTGCAAGAACTGGGCATATCTAGCCTTGAGAAAAGAAAACTGATAGGAGATATAATACCACTTTATATTTGAAAATAAGTCATACAGAGGAGGGGCAGGATCTGTTCTTGATCATCTGAGAGTGCAGGACATGTACCGTAATAATGAGCTCAAGTTACAAGAAGCCAGATTTAGGTTGAATATCAGGAAAAGCTTCTTAAGTGTTCCAGCAGTACAACAATGGAACCAGTTACCTCTGGAGATGGCGAGCAGTCCAACGCTGAAGGCATTCAAGAGAAAATTGGACAAACATCTGTCAGATCTGCTTTGATTTGTATTCCTGCATTGAGCAGGGGGTTGGACTCAATGGCCTTATAGGCCCCTTCCGACTTTATTATTCTATGATTCTATTCTAATACTTTTCAGAATATTGGGGGGAGGGAATATATTATGGGAATTGTCATCCAAACTGGCAACCTTCAAAAGCTCTGGATTAAATGAATAACTTCCTAAGGACTACAAACTATTGCCCTTACCTTTTGTACTCCAAACATACCTTTTAGCTCCCTCACCTGTGTGAGGCTTTTAGAAAAACTCTGTGCCATAGGCCAGTGGTTCTTAACCTTTTTGAAAGAAACGCCCCCTTGAGCCATTGAGGAAGTTATCATCGGCCCCCTCCCCGCGGTGATGATATCTTATTTATTTATTTATTTATTTATTTATTTATTTATTTATTTATTTATTTATTTATTTATTTATTTATTTATTTATTTATTTATTACACTTAATCCAATGACCCCTGAAAACAAAATTCAATTCCAAGAAAATGAAATGCCCCCAAAAAGTAACATTTAATGATTTAGTTGCAAGCGAATTTTAAGACTCAAAAAGAAATATAAAAAGTGCATAAAAACAAACCGCAATGCAGGAACTAAAATTTTCAAGACGAAAACTCTGAAACTAAATTAAGATTGGAGGAAAATATATATTCATGCACATTGTAAAAAAGCTGCAGCCATCTTCACAGGTTTGTCTTGCTCCAACGCCCCCTACCGCCCCCTTCTGCTCCAGCACCCCCACGCCGCCCCTTTTCGTTCTACCGCCCCCCTGAAAAATGAAATCTGGGGGGCATTATCGCCCACGTTAAGAACCACTGCCATAGGCATAGGAACACCACTGTGTCTTACCTCAAGACTCATTCTCATTCAAATACACATTTCTAGACCCTCTAACCTCCAGGCAACAAAATGTCTTCCATTGGTGCTGGCTACCAAAATTGTTATGGAGCAAGTTTTATATCTTGGTGCACAAGAGTGCAGAATATTACTCTCGAAGGTTGCAGATTATCACAGAAGAATGAGAATCACCCCATATAAACACATAGACTTTTCCCTGTTTCTTTTCCACGTTAATGTTCTGAAGGCCAAACTGTAAAGCAGGGTTGTTCAGCTGATTGTTTTTAAACCAGTGATATTCTGTTACAACTACAGTTGCCCTTTAAACATCATCCAGAAATGGCTGCTATAATAATAAGGATGATCTGCAATATTGCAAAGACCCGTAAAGTTTAAAAAGCAATTGTGCAAAATCACCAGTTCTGTGAACACATATCTGTTAATATAAAATATGACTGTATAAAATATTCATTTTGCAACATAATCAGGACTGATTGAATTAATGGCTTTGTGATGAATTACTCCCATATACTCATCACTAGCAAAACTGGCAAAACTTAAAAGTTGTCCTTTTGCTGTGGAAAACCAAACATCTCCTTAACAAACAGCACCATCTAGTGGGTTTAACACATGGCAAGGGCTATTATACACTGGAATTCAGGAAAATGCATTGGGTGGTCTAGCCACAGCCAGAGGTTGAGAAGAAATGTTGGACCCAAACCTCTTCCTGCAGGTAAGAGCTCAGCTCTGTAGACACAGTAGTTTTGGTGACTAAAGGAATATGATAGACATCGTCAGCAGTATGCACACTCTTTTTCTCTGGTCCTCTCTCAGTCTCTGGTTTTACAGATTTTGCAGCTTTTAAATCCTCTCTGAGTTTGATCAGCATATTATTCCAGTTAAATGCAAGTAATCCCAAATAAGATGCTTGATCATGGATATAACGGCAGGGACACACTGGAGGAATATATGATGTTACTGCTTCTTTGCCGACAGTCTATGGACGGTAATGTATTGATGTCGAGCCTCCTTCCCACAAGGTCATCCCAGTACTTAAATATGGCACAGGGGTTGGCCAATAGCAGAGGAGTGAAACCTGTTGTCGGTTCACCAGCCCTAGTCAGCACAGCAATTATGAAGGATTCGGATACTGTAATAGAGCAACCTCTACAATAAGGCAGTAGGCAATTTGATCTCGTCTGCAGCCCAGTTTTATTACCTAGGGTCTTCTGTGGGATGTAGGCCTGTGAGCAACCCCTGTGCCCCCCCTCCATCATCACATGATGAGTACTTGCAGGAACAAGCTTTTACTGGAGCAACACAACTTCTTAAAGAGGCAGTGTGGCTCAGCAATAAAAGTTAAGACTTATAGGGTGTCAGAGTGTTGACTTCATTCCAAAATAGTCCAAAAGGGCGGTGGAAACCCCACAACAGTCTTTTACTGGGAGGAGTGGAGCTCCACTTAGTCAACCAGTTCCAGTACCCCATGCAGGTATGCCAAACCTGAAGTGCCGCAGCAAGGGTGATGGATACAGGCATTCAACTGTCCATGGATTCGTGTGGCATGGGCTCCTTCCCATTTTATACCTCCATAGTCACTACTGGCAGCAGTCACTCTGTAAACGCAGCACTCCTCCTTGGAGACATGGTCAAAGTCGATCTGGGCATGGCTAGGCCTGCCCAAGTAACTGGGTGTGGAGGAGGGAGGTATGGGAGGAGGGCCAGCTGACTGGCATTGGATATGTTGACTGGGAGGTTGTTGCTGGGGGGCTGTTGCCCCTGCTGCTTCCTCTCCAAGCAGCGCATCCATCTCTGGTTCTCCAGCTATGTTGATGTGCCCAGGCTGCCTCCTCAGGAGGCACCAGGAAGTCCTCCCAGCACCCGGTGTCTGGATCCCAGTGACAGTTTCCCAGCCTTCAAGCATTCCGGTACTCAACACCTCTTGGTCTGATCAGCCATAGTTTTCCTCACAGTCTTACCTTCTTAAACATGACTATAATGGTCTATGATGAGCTTGCTAAAACAGCATTCAGGGGAAATGAGATATAAATCAAACAACTGCGGCATAAAATTATCTGGAAAAGACCTGACCTTGTGCCATTAGGTATCACTTCAGTGCACTTCTGGCATTACTGTGGCATCGCTTTTTATGAGGGCAAAATATGGTTGTGTGTGAAACTATACTCCATATATTCTATATCCAACATGGAATACAGTGTCAGACACAACCGTACTTTACTGTCACAAAAATGTATGGCATAGTAAACAGTATGGACCAGAATCCTATTGTTTAGGTACACCAAAGTAAGAGCAATGGCATAAGTCACAGTGGCAAATTATTTCTACTTAAGGAGCTACCACTTCCATTCTTTGTTACATGCCACATACAACTGATGTACATCAAGGTGACTCCTTAAGTAACAGCAATTTGAAAAGGTGATGTATGCTATTGCACTTATGCTTGTGTACCTATGCAATAGGATCTGGACAGAGATTAATTTCCTATTCCACTTGGCTCCAATCTAGTTTATTATATAGATGAAGGTTGCAATTCTGCAAGGCCCAGATGCATAAAGTAATGCAGTGGTCCCCAACCTTGGGCCTCCAGATGTTCTTGGACTTCAACTCCCAGAAATCCTGGCCAGCAGAGGTGGTGGTGAAGGCTTCTGGGAGCTGTAGTCCAAGAACATCTGGAGGCCCAAGGTTGGGGACCACTGAAGTAATGTACCTAAGGCAGGTAGTGTGATACAATATCAGATTACACTGGGAAGACACAGATCTAAACCTTCTCTTATACGTAAGACCACAGTTTTTCAGTATACCCCACCTCATAGACTTGTCATGAGAATAAAGCTAGAAGAGAGGGGGAGAGACCACAATGCCACTTTGAGCCCTTGAAAGCTCAAGATGGCATCAACCACAGCTCTTTGAATATGTGGCTGGGGGACAGATGGAGAGAAAAGGGAAGTGGCAGAAGCAAAGGAAGGAAGGAAGGAAGGAAGGAAGGAAGGAAGGAAGGAAGGAAGGAAGGAAGGAAGGAAGGAAGGATATAAATATTGCTATATTACCCCATAAGTGCTTTGAAGTGTTAAATGTGGTTGTCTTGTAATACTACAATGTAACTCTTACAGCAAGGGTAAGCAAGCTCCCTGAGTTGCACCAGTCCCTCCATATGTGAATTCCAGTCCAGTCAGATTTGCTTTGGAAAAATCCACGTCTGATTTGAAAACAAAACAAAAAACTTTTTTTTCCCCTGGAGTAAGTAGGGGGCACACGTTGCTTTAGAGACCAATCACTATTCCTAGAAGCTTCTAGAAGAAAACTTCATTTTTAATTTCTCATAATTTTGGGGTAGGGTACAAAAACACATTCCAGGGCCTTGTGATTCCTACCTTGTTTTGCCTTAGAAAACCAATCTTCTTTATTTATATTTATATTTATTTATTTCACCTGATATACTATGTAACATGAATATGCAACAGGATTCCAGCCAACAACCTCTTCCCACAATATTCTTTGGGGTGGGGTGGTTTCCTGCAATAAACTAACACAGTCCTCGGAAAACTCATAGAAGCTAGTCACAGTTAAGACAGCATGCAGAAATATCAGCCAAGTAGAGAGAGAAAAGTACTATTGGCAGAATCAGCAGTGACATTTGGACATTAAAGGCTCCTTCCCTCCATCGTCCTGAGGCCCCTAAAGTATTCTCCGCATTTAAAGGGATCCCAAAAGGTGGGGAATCGGAAACTTTTGGTTAAAGATCAAATACTGCATCTGATGACACCATCAACCTTGTGCACACAGAGCTATGCCAACAGATTACGGCCACAGACTGTGAGTTCAGGAAATTCCTTTTGACTTTTTTCTTTTCTTCAATGAAAGTGTCACAATTCCCAAACTTCACTTTCATTGAGACTGCAAGATCTTGATACCATTTAGTACCCCACAATACCAGCTAGGTTTTGGTTAATGATCTTTCTTTTCAGTTGGGCCAACTTTGGGGCTGCTTGGCCTGCTTTGGGTCTAAAATCACAGAATATTGCTTTTGGTCAGGAAACAAACTTTTTAAAAAAGCGTACTAAAAGTTTCCATTTCAGTTTGTTAACCAGAAGTCCTGATTTTGTCTAATATGAAAGGTAGTCAAAAGCAATGTTTTTATGACAAGATTTACCATTTCAGCAGCAACAACAGCAAAAGCAATAACAACAACAAAAAGAGAAACTTTTCCATCTGAAAGCTATTATGATGAATGTATTTCCTCCCCAAACAGGCCTAATTATGAACGCACAGAACATCCCTGAGGGAGGCCATTCCATCTTTTATTAACATTTCTAGTCACACAGCTGCATAGTTAGTACTGTTTTGGTATTCAGGAGTATACTGATAAAGAAAAGGGAATCTGAGAGAAAGAAATGGAAACTGATGAGGCATGCCGGATGTGTCAGAGTGAATGGAAATCAGAATAAAAACGATAAGGCTGTGTTTGCAAGAACCATTTCAAAAATAAATCTGAAAGCTGTTGTTACAGTAGCCTGTACGTTCAATATGAGAAGGACCCACATAGCATTTGAGTAGCAAGAACAGAATACACCTCTGACACCAAGTGGTCAATCTGCAAAGTTGCGTTGCACAGAATGCTTTGCATGTCCTCTGGCCATTTGCAGATATACTGAAAATAATTGGCACAAAATCTCATTTTATTATAAGAACAGCCATCATTTGTATTACAATTGCAGCTTCTGCCACCTGGAATTAAGGCCACAATATTATACCCAGCCGCCTAAGATCAGGCCCAACCAGAGCCAGATGGTGCCAGAGAGCCAGCGCAGCACTACCTTACCTCAGGCTCAACCTAACTCCAGCTGGTCCATTTGGCCCTGCCCAGAGGCAGAAGGCCTCTTTTGAGGTAAATCTCTGGCCTCACACTATGTGTGTCAAAGAGATGAATAAATCAGCAGCAGGGAGGAACATTTCTAATATGGAGGAAAGGTGTATTTTTCTGTCCTACAGGTGAAGTGTAGAGTGAACAAATGGTTTGGTGATGAGGGAATATTTGTTTGAGTGCCTCTGTCTGTGAGTGCATGCACATGTACCCACTCCCCCCTAGCTTTAACTGTCATCCCTGGCTCCTCCCATCATTGGTTGTTGTACCTTCTGCCCCACCACCAATCACAACTGAGACTGTAGACACCAAGGAGCCCCACTGAATCCATGGACGAGGTGTCCACATAACTCAATTATATACAATTTCCTCCATTTTTCTGCAGCTACATATTAAGTCAGATGTTAGCCAGTCTCATGCTGAAGATTCAGAGCAAGTAAAGATACTTAAGGGGATAGTTATCACCATTCCTTCATCTGCCTGATGATCTCAGAGATGTGCTGACAAAGCAATCTGAAATAAGATCTGCTGACTAAGATCTACCAGCAGAAGAATGCAGGAAGGGGGCTGTTAACAGACAGTCCAAGCTTCTTCCAGACCAGAGACACAAACACATTGCATGAAGTTAAGCTGGCAGAAAGAAACTCTGCGACGTCTGGAGCACAGTATCATTTTTTATGGGACAGGAATGAGGGTTGTCAAAAGAGAGAGAGAGAGAGAGAGAGATTATTAAAATAAAATACTGACTATCTTATATATTAATAACTTAGAATTAATAACTTGGTAATATACAGCGACCCTTGACTTACAGACGGCTCGACTTACTGACTTTTCGAGTTACAGACTTCTCTGGCTGCAAAATTTAGGCTCGACTTGCAGCTGGAGAATCGACTTACAGACCAGAAAAAACCCAAAATGAAACAAAAACGGAACAAAAATGGCCGGTTACGGATTAATTGGTTTTCAATGCATTATAGGTCAATGGAGACTCGACCTACAGACTTTTCGACCTCAAATACGGATGATTAAAATGGATTTCCCCTGCAAATATTTTAATTTCAGTGCAATACATCTGAGCTCACTGGATAGTTCAGTGAATGGGTTAGAATTTCAATTCCCCACTGTGCCACCTAGGATAAGAGTCAACCTTTGTAGCTTAGGGCAAGCTGCACAGTCCAAGGGTGCTGCCATCTGAAGGGAATGGCAACAGTTGTTTATTTCCTTGCCTCCTTCTGTTTATTTAAATATCTGTTGCAGTTTAAGGTTGACTTCTGCAAGTGAAGGGATGTAAGAGGAAGAGTGAGGAAGGGAAACAGAGAGTAGTCATCAGAACTATACTGGATCAGGGACATATAGAATCATAGAATCGTCGTAGGGTTGGAAGGGACCGTGGAGGTCATCTAGGCCGACCCCCAGCCCATGACAGGAGACCTCATGCCATCCCAGACAGATGGCTGTCCAACCTTTTCTTGAAAACCTCCAGCAATGGGGCACCCAGAACATCAGGAGGCAAGCTGTTCTACTGCTTAATGGTTCTCACTGTCAGTAAATTCTTCCTTATTTCCAGGTTGGATCTATCCTCTGATGAGTTTCTACCCACTGGTTCTTATCTTACCTTCAGGTGCAATGGAGTATAACTCAATGCCTTCTTCTCTGTGGCAGTCCTTCAGATATTGGAAGACCACTATCATGTCTCTCCTCAGTCTTCTCTTCATTAAGCTACACATACCTAGTTCAGAACTGGACACAGAACTCCAAGTGTAGCCTCACCAGCACGGTATACTGTGGTACTATCACTTCCCATGATCTTGATGCCATCCCCATTCATGCAGCCTAGGACTGTGTTGGCTTTCTTGGCAGCTACAGCACACTGCTGACTCATCCTTAGGCGGTGGTCCACCAGGACACCTAAATTCTTCTCACAGGTACTACAGGTACCACCTATCCTGTACCTGAGCATCTGGTTTCTCCTGCCTAAGTGTGGGGCCTTACTTTATGGAGAGGAGGAGAAGCTACAGATTCCATGCAAGAGAGGAGGGCAACTGAATGTTAGTTGTCTCTCATCTTTCCCCCACTTCAAACAGCCTGGATAGGCTTGGGTTGAAAATGCCCCATTTTTACTATATGTACACTGTACATATTAACTCTAGAACTACAGGAAAAGTGTGTACTATATGGTGTCAATACAGAAATCTCTTAATCTACTTTGGCATTTTTCCAGCATATAGATCCAGCCCCTGGCTGTTTATACTGAGGCACTTCTATGCCCCTGCTGAGACAGCCTTGACAGGAGTGACTAAGGACTTCAGGTGGTTCATGATGACCATTGGTCTGTCCCAAGTGGTAGCTGGCCCCACTCATGCTACAGATCACACTCTGAGCCTGTTTTTTTTATTTTTATTTGTTTTTGTTTTTAATTCAGCAGAATGCTTGTGATCTGGGTGTGGAGTAATTCCCTGTCAAGGACAGATCATTAGCTGGTAGGCTTCCAACTCTCTGCAACTTACAGTCTCCATAGGAGTGGGGAGCGGATCATCATCCATCTCAGGAAAAATGCCAGATTTGAATGGTTTCCTGATGGCTCTTGAGGAATTTCCTGTTGCTTTGGCAATTAATCTATCTGAAAACCTGGCTAAACAGTGAAAAGGCCAGAGCTGTAGATGGAATGGTTTCTTGTCACAATAGCTACTGGTTGTTTCAAGACACAATTAGAAGTCCTGCTTTTGGCCTATAAAGGCCTAAATTACTTGAGCTAAGGCTATGTAGTGTGCGTCTCCCCATCCGAGCTTTCACTGATTTTACGATCTTCAGTGAAGGCCTTTTTCTTGGTTTCGCCACCCTCAGAGAACCACCTTGTGAGGGCCCATGAGAAGGCTTCTCAGTGGCTGATCCCAGCTTCTGGAAAGCTAGACTGGCCCCTTCTTGGTGCCCTTCTTTCTTTATACACAGGTTTTAAGTAACTGGTTGCTATGAAAGAAATTTTAATGGGAAATTGTATTTTTAAAATATCTTTTAATTTGTGCTTTTAGATTGCTTTAAATAGGTTTTTATTCACTAGGATGAATAAGTAATATGATTGCTTTTTAATAATGTCATTTAGCTTAGCTGCTTTGATATTGGTGTAAGCTGCTCTGGATCCCTTGGTTAGGAATAAGGCAGGACTTAAATTGAATAGAGAACTAAATAATTTTGGATGGAGATTCAGAATGAGAAAAATCTATCTATGCACCATACTTGATTGATATCCGAAATTGCATTATTGATATTTATACTGATGTTAACAAAGACAAAAGCATTAGCTTTGCTTTCTATGGGCTGCAGCTTGCTGGGAGATGGCTAGGTGGTGAAATGATACATGAGCACCACTGACTTTTGATATAACATGTGGTTTTTAACATCAGCAGAAAACTTTACAGAACAGATTATAATGTCCAATGTAGAGACAAACACTGACTTTTTAAATACAATGTTGTACCATTCTATTCTTCACACAAGAAGCAACAGCTGTCGCATCTAAGGGGCAAATATGGTACTGAAATGAATATGTCCAAGTGCAGAAACAGAAATCATGTAGCACTCGTTATTCAGTTTTATTGAGGAGAATGGCTGTCAGAGAGAGGGCCTTTGCAGGCTTGACATCCGAAGTGCATCCCCAGTGCTTTTTTTAAAGCTTCTTTTAGACATCAGGCAAAGCATGTCTTGTTTTCTCATGCCTTTAGTGAATTTTCAGTAACGTCTACTAACGAGAAGGGAAATGTAGTCCACCCAAAAAAAATCCCCTAACATAAGCTTCCCTACTTTTAAGATATTCAGGAGAGGCCATTCTCTCACGAGGACTTGAGAGAGGGCCTTTTTGAGCTCCTTTCCATGGCAGGCTGGTTTGCCCCATCTTTTTGCTACTAAGTAATGACCATTCTCTTCAGCCACGTTTTTGAAATTTATTTATTTATTTGATTTATTTGATTCATACCCCGCCTATCTGGACTGCCAGCCCACTCTAGGCGGCTATGGGCTGCAGAGAAAGGTGCTTTTCATGGGGACGCCAATCTTTTACATTGTACAGTATTTGAAATATTTTTAGTTGTTCTAATTTAGTCATCTACCGAGCCAGTGTAGTGTAGTGGGCAGAATATCAGATTAGGACTCTAGAGACCTGCATTCAAGTTTGTGTTCAGCCATGGAAAGTCATGGGAGGGGTAGCAACAATAAACAACTCCTTAAAACACCTTACACATCAAGAAAACCCCTAGGATGGTCACCATGAATGGAAAGGAACTTGACAGTACATTAAAACAATAACAAAATGTCTATTATGCATTTATTTCTGTTATTTATAGGCTTCATTTCTACAATAAACATAAAGTAAGCACTCCACAGTAACTCTCCTTCATTCTGTCCCATTCAATGGCTGATTAGCCTGCCTTTAAAAGGAGTTTTCATCTGTTGTCAGAAGAACATTACAATTAATATTTAATTGCATTTTCATGTTATAATTTATTTCTCATAAAAAAAAAAGGTTTACTAAGCTAGTTTGTGCCCCTGCATTAGAAGACAGACAGGCTATAAATGAAATCGATCAGACAAGAATCTATGGGGCATACATTAGGTCAAGGATCGGAAGCATTTTACCAATCAAATATTTCACCTGCAGTTGGAACAAAGGACAATGATTATTCATACATGTGACAGTGATGTTACCACTTTATGTTGGGGCTTTGGTGTTCTACCATAGTCACACAGTACTCACGTTTATTAAAGTTGGGTAATGACATAAAATCTGTCTGGATATCTCACTGAGTTGGAGCACTTAGTGGTCATGAGTGTGATTCCCTAGTGTGCCTTTCAGGACAAGAGTCAGCCTGTATGGCCCTGGGCAAATTGAACAGCCCCCAGGATAATAAGAAATCATCCTGATTACTTTATATGGGGGGGGGGGGAGAGAGACAGATGGCCACCATAAATTGGAATTGGCTTGACAATACACAATTATTGTTTATTACATAAAATGTGGGTATGTGGGGGGGGGAGGGTTCCTACAATCTAGAATAAAACAGTGAGCCCTATATCTCTTGTAATTCAGCAAATTTGGGGTGGTCACTAGTTCCCTACCTCTGTAACTATTGTTGTTGTTATATGCCATCAGGTAAATTCTGAGTTATAGTGACCCTTTTCAGGCTTTTCAGGGAATCAAAATCTTAATCTCTTACTCCATAGCCAGATACCTAACTCACTAAGCTATCCAGCCACTGCATGAAGTCCCAAATATAAAGTACAGTTAAAGCAGAGAGAAATTTACCCAAGATTCTGGAGAACTCTGGCTGGTATGAGGAAACTAGGGACGTACTGGTCAGCTTTTGAAAGACTGAAGGCAGCAAAGATTTGGCAAAGATTTCTGACTCCCAATTGCCTAGCAATAACAACTCCTTCAAAATGCTGGCATTGATTTAAAAATGTGGAGAGGTACCTTCTTCTGTAATTCAAATGTTATTGTTGTTATGTTGTCATCAAGTCACTTCTGACTTACTGCAAACCTTATAGTTTTCATGGTTATGTGAGAATTTTAAGAAGTTCTACCACTCCTGCCCGCCAGAAAGTTTCTATGGCCAAGACAGGCTTATTAAAATCCAGCTCTTCTGAGTCGTGGGCTAATGCCCCATACGCTACTTCACACTGCCTCTCTTGATTCTCACACCTATTGCACATTTCTGCCCTTAGCTCCAGTACATGGACCACAAGTTCCTAATGCACTCCTAAAGAGGAAATCAGAGAATAACCTCTGATCTACAAAGAATAACAGTTATTCTCATTTTTTTAAAAAAGGAACACAATTCATTACATAACTGTTTACAAAACCACCTCCCCTTTATTAATGTAACTAAAAAATAGTGATTCTTTGGTGACTTCTGCACACCCCCATACACATAAAACATGGGGAAATGAGTTTTAAATTGTGACTTTGATATGCCATTCTTTACTCCAAATGGGTAGCATTTCTCCTTAATAACTTCCCCTTCCTTTCTTTGAAATGTTATTTCTCCCTGCTCTCAAATGCAGGCCGTGGCGTTGTCTGCCTGTAACTGCTGACCCGAAACTCTGAATCTCATAAATAAGGACGAATCTGATCCCGCCTAACACAGTGTAGCTGGTTTTTCCACGTGTGGATACAAACCACGGCCACGGCTTTGTTGAACAGCCAACACAGTTTTCACAAAACAGGAAGGCACCCTTGTCGAACAAGACAGCTGAGGCCAGCAACAGGCCTCACAGATAATCTTTAAGAGATAGACTAGGGCGGGGGATACGAACCGCCAAAATGACGGTTCGGCCGGGTTCGTGGTTCGGCCAAGATTCAGCCTCGAGACCATAAGGCAGTCAAAACAAGAGAAACTTTTAAATCGGGGAGGGGGGGGCAAATGCAAGGAAGAGCGGCTACAACGACGGAAGCTCGACAATAAACTGCCATTTGAGGGGAGCCCGGAATCCGGAATCCCAAAGTGAAGTTTCGGCCTCTGTAGTGCGTTACCACCGGGAGAAGAGGCGGGGAATAACGCTGCGCGGAAGTTAGTAAAGATGTAACGACGCAATTTGCCTCTTCCGAGCTGAAGGAAGCAACGAAAGCCTTCCTTCCCGCCCGCCTGCCCGCCAGCCACCTCTCCCATGCTCGAGTTCCGCGGCCTCCGGGTTTGCCGCTCCTACGGGTGGCGGATTTCGCTTGCCCGGGCGTGAGTGGAGGGCTTCAGACTTCCTTTCGAAGGTCCGCTCAGGCTGGCCAGGGCGGACATGGCCGGGCGAGCGACGGGAACCCCGGCCGAGAGGGCCGTGGCGGCGGCGGCGCCGGTCACGCGGCAGATCGGGGACCAAAGCCCTTGGAGGCCGCCGGGAGAAGAGCCCGCGGAACTCCGCGACGCCGCCCGGTGTCTGGTGGTGGACGCCGCTGGGAAAGCCCTTCCCTTCGGGAGCCTCTACAAGGAGCGGAAGGCGATCGTGGTGTTTGTGCGGGTGAGCGACGTGGCTCCGCCACGCCCGGCCTGGGCCAGACCTCCCGAACGATCGCCTGACATTAGTTTTAAAATAAAAACGCTCTAGTTTCGTTTACGGGTGAGCAAATATTTCACTTTAGGATGCCGGAGCGTTACACGTGCACACAGAGCCTGAAAGTTGCTGAAAGGAATCCAGGCTGAGGAGCTGTGTTCCCCAGACTCCTCTTGTAAACAGGACGTGTGAACGGCCACCAACGAGCACCGACGTCCAAGACTGTGAAAGAGGCGGCGGGGGGGGGGGGGCGCGCCTTTCTTTGTCCACGTGTTTGGGTGCGAGTCGCAGGGAACTCCCCTTGGGAGCAGGAGGAGTTGTGTGGACCTAACCTTGAGGCTTGACTTGCTGGGAAGGCTTGCTGACATCAGTAGGGCTTACTTTCGAGTAAATAGAAATACGCACGGGCGAGGTGTTGGTTGAGATCCTATGCTGGCAAATGACCCTGGATCTGAAGCGATTTGGCTTTGCTCTCACTGGGCTTCTCCCTCATTCTGCCCCTTCTCTGCATCCTTTTCAACTTTTCTGTTGGCAGATCTTAGATGGCAAAGAAGTTCTGTCTGCAGGTCATTCGGTTGGCAGATTTCCAAGATGAGCCAGGAGAAGGGCTTTTCCCCCCTCATAGAAGAACCTTATATGGTGCATAATTCTAACCACCTACAGTGAGTGTATACTTTGAGTTTGTTGTTTAGTTGTGTCGGGCTCTTCGTGACCCCATGGACCAGAGCACGCCAGGCCCTCCTGTCTTCCACTGCCTCCCGGAGTTGGGTCAAATTCATGTTGGTCGCTTCTATGACACTGTCCAACCATCTCATCCTCTGTTGTCCCCTTCTCCTCCTTCCTTCACACTTTATTTATTTATTTATTTATTTATTTATTTATTTATTTATTTATTTATTTATTTCCTGACATCAACGTCTTTTCCAGGGAGTCTTCTCTTCTCATGAGATGGCCAAAGTATTGGAGCTTCAGCTTCAGGATCTGTCCTTCCAGTGATCACTCAGGCTTGATTTCCTTTAGAATTGATAGGTCTGTTCTCCTTGCAGTCCATGGGACTCTCAAGAGCCTCCTCCACAAATAACAGTATTCCTTCTGAGCCTGCCTGCCATTTCCCTATCAGTAATAAAACGTTTCCTACTCCCTGGGACCACATTGTTATGTCTGTTACCTTCCAGCAACATCAGATGGACATGGGTTTTCTGCCATTCTTTTTAAAAATCTCCCAGTAAATTAATTGCATGTTATATGAGTATGTTTTCATATCACTTCCACAGTACAGTGGTGCCCCGTATAGCGAGGTTAATCCGTTCCGGATTAACCTTCGCTATACGAAAACATCGCTGTGCGGGCAAGGAAAGCCTATTGGAATGCATTAAACTTAGTTTAATGCGTTCCAATAAGCGTCCAAACTTACCCCTCCAGCGATGTTTTCGCGTCCGGCGGCCATTTTGGAGCCGCCGATCAGCTGTTCGGCGGCTCCAAAATGGCCGCCGGACGCCCCAATCGTCGCAAAGCGAGTGCGGCGATTGGGGCAGATCCGTATAGCGATCCCCAAAAAGGGATCGCTATACGGATTCTTCGTTAAACGGTGCGCTCGTTAAGCGAGGCACCACTGTATTTCACCAACACATGGACACACATGCTCAATGAATACAACATAGTACTTTTATCTTCTCTTTGTTTCGGATGCTTTGATATTTTAGGAAACAAGAATGAAAACCAGTAAAGCCTCTCAATGTGCATCAAAACTTCCACCTTAAAGGGATTTCTATCCCCCCCAACCCAATTTAAGCTCTAGTGTATTTCCCTATTGTCCACTTTCATTATATATTTTGAATTACACATTCTCACTCATTATTCATTTTGAAACATAATAATTTTATTACAGTTATATCTCCTGACATCTCTAATTATCTCTTTTCAGCATTTCTTGTGTTACGTTTGTAAGGAATATGTGGAGGACCTGGGCAAAATTCCTAAGAAATATTTACAAGTAAGTTTTTAAAAAAGTTTTATGTTTGAAAGTATAGTGAAAAATTGGCTGAAATCCTGTTGCTTAGCCTATGTAACTGCACTAGAGTGAGCCCATTGAATAAGTGGGGATTTGGTGAGTCAGCTCCTGCATAAATTCCATTGATTCAGAGTAGTCTCTTCTGGTTGTGACTTACTTTAGTGTAGTAGAAAGTATGTAACAGAAAAGGCTCTGTACTGCAGTCTTTTGCCTCTAGTTCATAGAAGTTGACAAAGACAGTAATTGAGGTACAATACACTTTAATGTGCTTGCCACACTCTCTGCTTTTACATGTTATTTCCTTATGGAAAAAAGAGCCAGCGGCATCCATAATTTCATAACTATCATCTGGAATGTAGACAGTGCAGAGGGGAGCCAAGTGGTAGCCAGTGATTTAATCTGAGCTATTGGAGCAGCCATTTTGTCCACCCGTTGCTCTATTACAGTAAAGGGAAATAGCAGACAGCTGAAATGAGGAAGATCCAAATGATAGCTGGTTTGTCAACTAAACCAGTGGAGTAATCGCTACATCTAACCTTTTAATCTGGTTTACCAGGTGAAATGGCTTGTTTGACAATTTTGTCCTTTGACAGGAAGATGGACTTCATGACCCTTGAGTCCCTTCCAGCTACAAAATTCTGTGAATGTCTTGACTTAATGATCCTGTCATGTGCATTTTGACATTGAGTAGTTTGAAAATCTTCTTTCATTGGTCCCTTTACCAGTGCATTGTCATTGTGTCCATGGGTATTGTGGTCAGCTTGTTGGTTGGTGGTCAACTTTTAGGTGATGAACCTCTCTCTATATTAGTGGGTTGGTCTTTGAATGGCAAACCTGCAGACTATTGCCAGTCTTCTGTACTTGAGGACTTTCCAGCTCGATAGAACTTGCCAATACTTACAATTTGTTGGCACAGCACTCAAGAATCTGGGATCCCTTCCACACCACAACAAAAAATCAATTTTTTAAAAAAACTAATTAATCAATAATGTTATAGAATTGACTTTGCAGTCCAAATGCAGTTGTGCTAATATCTGCCTCTAATACTGGTTTAACTTCATTGTAAATTGCTAGCAAACTTTCAAATTTTGAATCACAGCAGTGTTGCACTGTTTCTTAGTCAAGCTTAATGTTGGCACAGCGATCAAGTAGTCTTAAGTTATGGGAACAGCTTTGAGATGTATATCCCTAATATGTTGTTGTTGTTATTTTAGGATGCAAATGTCAAACTTATAGTTATTGGGCAATCATCACACCACCATATTAAGGTAAGTAGGAATATATATTTCAGTTTAAACTGACACTTTATTGTATCAAGTAGTATATCAGTGAACAAGTACAAGCAGAAATGTGATTAGCATGTATTTAATAATACACATTACTTTCCCTGGAAAAGACGTGATGTTAGGAAGGTGTGAAGGCTGGAGGAGAAGGGGACGACAGAGGATGAGAAGGTTGGACAGTGTCATCGAAGCTATGAACATGAATTTGACCCAACTCCGGGAGACAGTGGAAGACAGGAGGGCCTGGCGTGCTCTGGTCCATGGGGTCACAAAGAGTCGGTCATGACTAAACAACAACAATAATGTTCTTGGAGTAGCCCAACACATTCTCACCACAGTGTGCACTGGTTGCTTATTTTCATTATTAGCCAACAGACTGGAAGCTGGTGAATCCCATTTTATGGGGACAGTAAGTTTGTTCTGGGTTCAGCCTGAACATTCCAGGAGCTAATCAAGGTGCTGAACACTATCTTCAAAATGGGCTCAACGTTTTGAATAGTTCCTGTAAAGTTCAAATTAAAATTTGCAGTCATCCCCTGAAATCAGAGTCACCAACCTCCACTGATTGGTATCCAGCATCATTTTTGTTGTGGAAATGGCTACATGCTCCTTTCACAATAGTGTCGTCCAGTATGACTATGGTAGTGGGAATTTTTACTTTGCTAATGATGCCCAATGTGGTGTAGTGGGTAGTTTGACAGAGTAGGGCTTAGGAGTTCTGGATTTGAACCTCCAGCTTGGCTGTAGAAACTCATGGAGAGTGGGGTGGATATAGTTAAAACCACTTCTTAAATCTATTTTGAAAGCCTTATTAGCATCTCTGTAAGTTGGTTCTGAATTTATGGCACATAACAATGTTACAGTACATGGGATTTAGGCCCATGTTCCTTTCTTGTATTCTGAAGTCAGTGCTTCTTTCTCTGTGAGTATGTGGGCATGCACCTTTGTTCAATTTCACTGTTTCCCCATAACAGTGCAAGGCTGGAGATGCAATACATAATAAATATATTGAGTAGACAATCACGGCTGATTTTCTTCAGAAGTTCTTCTTCCACATCTTCAGAGTTGGGTGGATAGTGGAGAGAGGGCCTTTGCAGGATTAGTACCTTATATGTGTGCCTAGTGCCTTTCTAAAACATCTTTTAGGTACCATGCATAGTATGTCTTTTCCCCCATGTCTTTAGTAAATGTTCAATAATGTCTACAAATGGTTGTTGTGGGTTTTTCGGGCTCTTTGGCCGTGTTCTGAAGATTGTTCTTCCTGACGTTTCGCCAGTCTCTGTGGCCGGCATCTTCAAAGGACTGGAAGAACAACCTTCAGAACACGGCCAAAGAGCCCGAAAAACCCACAACAATCATTAGATCCTGACCGTGAAAGCCTTTGCTAATACAGTGTCTACAAAGATTCTTGTTGTTTCCTTTTGCTGCTTGCTCATATTGTGATTAATTTTTGCTTACCAGTTTTATTGAAGAGAAGGGGAATTGTTCAGCCTCTCTGTTTTTTATGACTTGCTGACTTTTTAAAGGCTTTTATTCTATACACACATACCAGGAAATCTGCTTTCAAGCTGAGATACAATGTTGTTGTTTAGTCGTTAAGATGTGTCCGACTCTTTGTGACCCCATGGACCAGAGCACGCCAGGCCCTTCTGTCTTCCACTGCCTCCCAGAGTTTGATCAAATTCATGTTGGTTGCTTCAATGACACTGTCCAACCATCTCACCCTCTGTTGTCCCCTTCTCCTTTTGCCTTCACACTTTCCCAACATCAAGGTCTTTTCCAGGGAGTCCCTCTTCTCATGAGATGGCCAAAGTATTGGAGCCTCAGCTCCAATACAATATATAGGCTTATATAGTATATAGGCTTATGCTGTTAACATAGCAATTTTAAACTAATTCAAATCCCTTGGCAATCAAATAGTATAGATGTTTTAGGAGATGTCATGCAGTCCATGCAGTCTGGTTCATTTTTACTCAGAAGCAAATCTTAGTATTCAGTTTTGCTAGACTAGATTTTTTAAAATTAATAATTACAGTGGTTTTCCCTGAGCTTTAAAGTGGTTTTCAGGGCAAACAAAGCCTATTTTATTTAACAAAAAAATCCCATCAATTTTAAGGGAAGCTTTATTTGAATAACACATTTTTAAGTCTCAGGAGTAGCTATATATTAAATATGGAATTTGAATTATTCAGAATTAGATACATATTCTCATCCTAAATACAATGACTTGGAAATAAGTCTCTTTTCATTTCAGTGAGACCAACCAATTTGAAAACAGTTGTGCTTAGGACTGTATTTATATAGCATGATCCTTACTGAGCAGAAAGTGCCAATGAGTGTAATGGGATTTATTCTGTAGTAAATGTGCACCCTCTATAGGTCAAGTTGGATGGTAAGAGGAAAGCCTAGCTTCTCTCATTTCCCCTCCGACAATTGGATTTTCTCAGGAATGCATACCTCTTGCATTCTGACTTGCAAAAAAAGCCCGTGTTTACTTTCCAACAAACAATGGCAGAACAAAGCATAGCTAAACACAGGATATGGTGGTTGTGAGGGAAAGTATGATGTCAAACAAATGTCCTTCATGCTTGAGGAGCCACCTCTTCTAAATATGCGTTAAATATATTATAGATAGATTTAGACATAGATATAATTCGAGCTTTTCTTTTCCAGGCAGCAGAAAATGTCTTATAGTATGTTCTACAGATATTTTATTTATACTGTCTTTTGCAGCCATTTTGCAATTTGACTGGCTATCCTCATGAAATGTATGTGGATCCTGAGAGGGAAATTTATAAAACACTTGGCATGAAAAGTGGGGAGACATCTGTTACTTCAGGTAGGCAGTCCTACCATCTACTCATAAAAGAAAAAGAACTGAAATGTCTGGCAAAATGTTGTTAAACAAAGGGCCAAGAAATTTAAAATAAAAAGAATCAAGGAAAAAGAGAGAGAAGTGGGAAAGCAAGAAATTAACTCCCTGACAGCCCAACAAGCCCAGGATTAGCTAATGTGCCCTTCCCATTTCCAGGCTCATATAGGGCTAGTTAGTCATCTGTGTGTCCATGAACACGATACTGCTCAATCTTAGACTCACTTCTCTTTTCCCCCCTAAATGATGAATCCAATGGGGATGATCATCTCTGAAAACGAAGGATGAACTATTATCATAAATTACATAGACATAGATGCAAATTCTTTTTATACGTATAGAAAATCTTAAGGGCTGTTCAAGGCTTAGGTCGTAAAATGTCAATAGCAAGACCAGTGTAAGAGGGATGTATCATTGGCCAACAGGTGTGCAAATATTGTACCTGTGATTCCTCCTCTTTGAATGTGTACACTGTCAAACTTTGGAACCCTAGGGTTTGCAGTTCACCAATTCACGTAAAGAACTCATTCACATACTACTTTTCCCACCACTGTGTTGAGGAATCTCTTGCAGAAGTGATTGTACTGCACAATATAATGTATCAATCAGGCTGCAGTCTGAAATCCTCTTAGGAAGAAATGAATCCTACTGCAGAATAGAAGTTATGTCAGAGTACACTTATGTAGCTTTTGGGCTGTTAGTCTTGTGTCTGGTGATCACAGGTTCTGTAAAAGAAAAGTAAGTATAGTAATGACTTTGCAAATAGGGAGAAACCCTAATTTTCTTCTTCTGTTTGAAGTTTTCTGCAATTTTTTTTCTGCATCAATATTTCATTCTCTCCATACCCCTTCTCCTTTCTCATTTCCTATTGTGGTGCTGTATATCCGATACTGCTGTCTTAGAGAAGGGAAGAATCATTAATATTTTCCATCAGCACTGGAGTGAGCCCCAAACCTGAACACCTTCTCTCTTTTTTTGGGGTGTGTGTGTGTGAGAGAGATAATTTTATGCAGTATAAGCACACACAAAAATGCTTTCCCCAAGTTCTCTGATACATGAATACATGTAGCCTGAACCTACACACATGCATTTGCAGTTCAGCCTGTTGATTTCAACTTACAAGTCATTATGTACAGGGTTCTCACTCCAGCTATGCTTCCCCTTCTTTTAGTGCACAGCCCTCACGTTAAATCCAACTGGCTCTCGGGAAGCGTTAAAAGCATATGGAGAGCAATGGCAAGCCCTGCCTTTGATTTTCAAGGAGATCCTGCACAGCAAGGAGGGACTTTGATTTTAGGTCCAGGTAAAGCTGCATGACAAAAATCGTTTTTTTTCCCCCTTTGGTCATGTTACATAATGTTTTTTGTCTCCCAGCTGAGGCTGTCTGTGGAAAAGTGGTTTTGTGTTTTGACCAAAAGATTTTGGGGTTTCACATTTTTTAAGATGGGTTGGAAGCTTAATTGGTTTTCTTTGGAAGTCTGCAATGATTTGATCTGTGAAACATAAGGGAAAGGCATGCAAGCGTAGGTGGTAAAACAGTCCTTGATTTCCCCCGCACACTCTAATGCTGTTTAGAAATTTTAAGTTTGGAAATTTTCTACTTTACACATTTATTCCTCCTGGGTTAGAGTTAAGATTGCTCTAGAAATGGGATGTTTTGCAAAGTTTGTAGAAGTTACTTTTTTGGATGACTGGTCTGAAAATTTACACTGATAGGGAGTCATTAAAAAAAGATTTCCAAGATGTGCTGTTCTGCCCTCTGAAAAGCAGCTGCAGTAAATCCATGGCTGATGTACCATCTTGTCCCAAATCAAAACTGAACACCCAGTGCACTGGATCACATGGGCCAAAAAACAAAGTGATGCTGAAGCAGTATGTTGTATGGATAAAATATAACAGATGGGCGGGATAAAAATCGAAGAAATTAATAAATAAGACAATGTTGTTGGTTTCTAATTTCTTCCAGGTAATGAAATCCACTTTGTGCACCTGGACAAGAACCGGTTGGATCACATGCCTATTAACACTATTTTGCAACTTGCTGGAGTTCAAACAGTGGACTTCACCCAGAGATCTAAAATTATCAATGTGTGACTTTTCGGAAGTAGAAGGATCTAGGTGGCAACTTAAATGTCGCACATGAAAACTATGTGCCACCAAACCATTCAGGATGAAGTTAATGTAACTTTGCTGAATAGAAGTTCTCTGGTTATGATTTATTGGGCTTGCTTCCAAAGAATGAGAAAAGAACCTCACACTAAGGAAGCTCATGAATCAGCGTGTGTGGCGGCTAACTTAGAAATTAGCACCTCTGCTTGCCTGCCCAGTCACAGTCTGCTTATTCTCATGTTTAACACTGTATTTAAGAATGTACAGTAGTGCTTTGACAATGAAGCATTTGACAAAACTCATGTTTATGCACCTTCTGCACAAAATGTTGTATTTATACTGCAGTCCTATACCACATACCTATAATTAAGCCCTGTTAAATTTAGTGGCCAGTATCCTGTTGTGTAGCTCTGTCTGCACAACAGGAATGCCATCACTGGCTGCAGGAGGTTGCTGCTAATTCAGAAGTTCATTTCTTGATTTTGGGATGGGTGTGATTTTGGTATCATTGTGCATGACTCTCACACACACCAAAAGCAGAAAAGGAGCTGTTTAATTGCAGAAGTCTGCCATAGCTGGTGATGTCACAGCCATTGTTTCGATGGAGCTACATGGCAAGATACTATCCAGTGGGTCTCACTTCTGACTAAACGTACCTAGGACTGTGCTTTAAGTGTTAGCTATCACAAGCAGGGTATATGCATTCCATTCACAGCAATTTGCTGATATGTTCATTTTTAAGATAAACAGAAAAGTATGGACAATTTATATATTTTTCTCTCTCTGCAACCTAATAAAATGCAATGCTTAGCTAGAGATCTAAATTAAAAAGTAGATAACAGACATTGCAAGAAGATGGTAACACACCATTGGGGAGTCTGTATTCCTGTTGACAAATACTGATTTACACTCTGTAAGCCATATGATCAACTGGAGAAAAAGTGCTTTCATAACCATCACCCAGGGACCATGTAATGTCTTCAGCTTTTTCACAGCAATTATGCAACAGGGCCTCAATTTAAACTTGTTTACAAAGATTCTTTAAGTTTTTTAAATCTAATTTTAAACCTAGTTGATGGAAGATATGAGGATTATAAACTTTTGCTCAGTTTTGACTCCAAATGACTACAAGAGATTCCCAATGCACTGAAATAGTCTGTGGACATATTGTGGGATAAGATACAAAATAGACAGTGCAAAATGTGTGCAACGTGTTTTTCAGCATTTGCTAAGTGAAAAATAAGTTTGTCTTTCAGCTGCCAATTGTATACCAGAATGTTCCCCATTAGCAGTACAGCCCTGACTGAAAGATGCACTGATTAAAGTGAGTTTGGAACAGACAGAAGCCTCTTGTGCCAGCTGGTCTCAGAGGTCTGACAGCAGAAGGCTCTGACAGCAGAAGTGCTGTGCTGGCTTAAATCAGGCAGCAGAAGAACAAACAAAGCAGACAAAAAAGAAGATATGAAGAAGAGGTAGGGTGAAAGAGGAGCAAGGTTATGCCACATCCAGACTCCACTAGCCCAGAGACATAGCATTAGTGACATAGCAAAAATTTCAAGTGCAAACTTATAAGAAAATATGGATAGCCCCAATAGAGGCATTTACATTGAAAGTGTTAAATCAGGAGGGAGTTTTACTCACGTATAAAGACTTGTTAACTAAAGATCAAACTATGAAAAATAAACAAGACTTGGAGAAGCTGGGTGTAGCAACAGATTGGTGGTCAGTGCTGAAATTGGAATCAAGATATAAAAAGGACAAAAATATGGGCTTTTTTGAGGGAAAAGTTCACGTAGATAAACTATGGATTTATACAAATGAGAAAATAACAAAAAATGTATACATATCTATTAGAGTATGACCTAAGATGAGAGGGTAAAGGAGGTGATGGTCAAATTGGCACAAAATTTTGGTTATAATATTGATATTGATGACTCGACAAGAATGTGGAAAGATAATTATAAGCTGATTAAACTAGTCAGCCTCAGAGAAAACATCCTTAAAATGTTTCACAGATGGCATTTTACTCTGGCAAGATTGGCAAAAATGTCAGAAGGGATCAGTAATGTTTGTTGGAAATGTAAAAAAAAAAACCTCTAGAGACTTAATATGTATAGTGGTCATGCAAAAAAGCCAAAAAAATTTGATTACAAGTTTGGGAAACATCATAAGAAATTGTTCATCAAAAATTATGTTTTAAACCCGAAATGTTATTATTAAATATAATGCCACAGATTATTGATTAAAAAATAAAATATAGTCTGTTGTATATATGTACACAGCATCCAGGTTACTCTGGGCCCAAAAATGGAAGAATGGAGAAGTACCAACGATGGAGGAGCTATTAGAGAAACTACTAGATATGCTTTCAGAGGCTGTGTGGGATCAACCAAGATACTTTGTAAAAGAAAGCTGGAAGCTGATATACAATTGGGCCCAGAAACAAATGGGAATTCAGGGATAGAAATAGTCATGGCAAATCGGTGCTCACAGATACCCTTTGATGATATTAGATGACCAGCCAATGGCAAAATCTCTGATACATATATGTAGTATGAATGCTTAGCATTATTTTTGTTGTTTATGTTATTTTTGTTAGGTCTTATTCTGTATGTTTTGTATGTATGAATAGTAATAGTATGTTTTAAAGAATATGGATAGCCATACATTTTGTTTTGAGGGGGAATTGTCATATTTTCTTCATCTGGCAGTATTGAAAAATACATAATCAAAATTAATGAAAGCAATATAATTGCACCCAACTGCCATCTGGTTTACACCCCCATATAAAATTTGGTTGTATGGTTGTTCCTTTAAATATGGGCTTTTTAAAAATAATCTCCTTTTGCTGTTTGTTTCAACTCTGTCCATGTCATGTCTCCAGTAAAATGAGCTAAATTGTGCCACAAAAAATAACTTTTAATTTGCTGCGGGACCCTTTATTGGTGTTTCCTTTAACAAATTAACACAGTAATGCATGTGGGATTTCTGTTTTTAAACAAGAATCCTTGAAAATGAAATGGAATTATAATATATAAATATCCAGCAGATGGCAGACTTATCCCAAAAGGAAGAAAACAGAATCAGAGCATGTATAGACTTGAGGTGCAAAAAAAGGGTGAAGGGAGAACAGCCACTAACATGCTAGTGCCATGCCTTTCTGTTTAACAGATTCAATAGATGCACATTTTCAAGTAGCTGTGTTTATATCTAAAGGGCTTTTACTGTATTTTCAAACTACATTTCCATTGCATTGTTTGAGGGCATTCAAAAGCATTGTAATCAGCAATAAGAGTGCTTTTTGGGGCAAAAACAGTTATAATAGCTTAGAGCTCTTTCCATATTTTTCAATAGGGCTGGTGCAGCAGAATTTCCCAAGAAACTGTGTTTCTTGTTTTCAAGGAAGCTTCACTGATACCAATATACCCAGGATTCAAATTACATATTCAGCCCCTTTCTTCTTGCTATTAAGTGTTTTTCCAGATCATATTCAATATTAAGTTAAACTTTAATTTGCTTATCCAGTTCCCAGAAGCTACACTGAACATTATAAAACAACAGCAGTAAAACAACATGAACACTGGAAATCCACAATATAAAACAGTTTTCTGAGTTACAGAATCCAGAAACTCACAATCACCAGAACAGGGTGATTCAGCAATTCTAGGAACTGTAATCTGTTCATCTAACAACCAATCAATTAATCAATCAGTTACTGGGCTTCATAGCATTCACCATAAGATATATTTGTGATTCTGATTCCATGCTATAGTAAGCAATGAAATAAATACTAGAGCTTGGAGGGGTGTGTGTCTGTGAATCTTTTGATTTAATTACTTGCTATAGCATGAAACATGACATCACAAGTGTCCCATATGGCTAAAATTATGAATCCCAGTGATTTCACTGTAACCATTGGCCAGTGACGTGCTAGAAGTATCATTTTGCCCATTGCCAATTAAAATAGGAACTCCACAATTCTGATGCTTGCGCATAAGCCACTTTCAGGTTAAAAAAAAAACATCCCCACCAATAATCCCTGCATGAATAGTGCATGTGTTATCTTCTGCCCGCACACCAATGTAGCCCATGAATTGTGGGCTGCCACATGCTTAATAATCACTCACATCCCATGTAGGTAGCAAAATAATGAAGCTCATTCTGCTCTGTGCATAATGCATTTGTCATGTGTTGAATTGACCAGATATAGCTCATCATCTAGCACCACTTCAAGATGTTTGGCTGTAAAGACTAAAATGGTGACTTTCCCCACGCCATTTCCCCTGCCTATGTCAAATGAGCTGGCAGTTGAACCTTATTTCAGCACTGGTGGTGGGGCAACATTCTGTACATCAGTTGAGGGCAGAAAACTAGTTTATAGGGCACAGAATAGGTACACACACAGTTCTATTGTCCTATACCCTGCTCGCAACCCTTGTGTACCTTTCAGTTCTGCCTGAGAAGTGCGCTCTCTCGCTCTCTCTCTGCCTAATGACAGTTGGCCCAGTTATCACTAAAAAAGAAAAACATTCTCTGCAGCATGGCACCACAGCACTTGAGGGCAGGGGAAAATGTAATGTATTAATGAGAGCAGAGAGAGAAATGCAGTATTATAGGGCCAAAGTTGTGGCCCTGTGTTAGGACTGGGTTAGATTAATCCTGCCATTATAACTGGGGTGGGGGAAGTAGCTTCTATGTCTGATCAGCAGAAAATTGCTCACCGAGTTTATCTAAACTTTGACAAAACTGGAGGACACTCCTTCCAGACTGGCCCATGCCAAATCTGAGGTAGCAAAGCTAAGTAATTGTTTACAGGAGTTCAAAAAGTGCTGAATGACTTCCAGTTGTTCGATCATTACTGACTGCCTTTCAGCTTTGCTAGATTTACACACCAATATCTGCATGTGCATAGGGTCTCCTGAGGAACACACTATTGCAGTGTGTCAGGATGCAGGTCTGATATATACCAATGATAAGAAGTGATGATAGCTTTTATTTAAAATTGGGTGGTGGGTGATTCCAGCCCATTTTATCCTATGCATTCCATAAACTCTTCTTCTACAGGGACCAAAATTCTGTTTCCTCTCTAGTGCAGTTGGTGAGGGAAAGGCAAACGAGTGGCATACAGGGGGGTGAGTGAGTATGGCTGGTTACCACAAAAACAAAAGAGACTGCAAGGAGTAGGCACAGTTTAGTCCACCTTTGAGAAGGAATATTTCAGAATAGAACTGAAATCACTCGCCTCCCCACCCCCACCCGCATGCTTTGATTTATGCACGCTGTTGTGATTACACTGAATTGACTAAATAATTTTATCTGGTTATTAGTGAAACTCTGCTTATGATCTTGAGGAAAATACTGAAATGTAGTGTTTTTTAGACTGAACACACCTTGAGTTTAAACAGCCACTCACTTTTTTTCCACAAACATTCCCATACTCCAAATGCAGAAAGCTGAAGGAAGGAAAGCTGAAATGTGAAACTCCAGTCCCTCCATCTTAATCCGACACTCTGCGATTGACGTCCATCCAAGCTGGAGCTAACCACAGCATCACCATACCGTGTTCATGTCAGCTACATAGTGTGTCTATTAAGGATCCAGCTGTTTCCCAGTATTTTGAAGTTCATGTGAATATGGAAGGCCCTTAATGCCATATGCTAAATGGAAGTGTACAATCTGTTAATTGCATGAATTTAATCAAGGTGAGGTATGCCAATGATAAAGGAAAAGGGTGTTGTGTGCAATTAATCCCTTCTGTAGAAGGGCAGTTAATGGCCTGTCCCCCCCCCCCCCGCACTGTACAGTTTTTCCATGTATTTATTGTGCGAAGTAATGAAACACTTTTCAAACTGAGCAAGTCTGGATGGCTATAGTTTCCACATAACTTGAAGGGGTGTGTGTATAAATGCATGTTTTGCCACCAGCCAGGAGGATAAGAGCATCGAGAGCCAAAGTGTTCATCATCTGATCTCCAACTCAACAGTTTCTTATAATTAATGCATAAGGGAACCGTTTATTATCCCGTGGCAAGGAGAGGGACAAGAAAAGAAGGCATTCAGGGAAGGCTCTGGAAGAGGTCACCAAAGCTCCGGAAACCAGCGCGTAGCCTTTCACACGTGCGTCGTGAGACAACCCCCCCCCTTTTTCCCTTGTGTCCATGATGCAGATGTTCAGGTGTATCCGTATGATATCACCGCCGGCCGAGGCTCTGCGATTGTGACGTCACACGGCCCCGGCCCAATGAGAGGCGAGCGGGAGGGAAGGGGCGCCCGAATGAGGGGAGGGAGAAGCGGCTGAGAGCGGGAGCCACGGCGGCAAGTGGCAGGTTGGGAACAGACAGGGGCGGCGCTTCAGGGAGCGACCGCAGCGCAGCGCAGCGCAGCCTCCCGCCTTCCCGCCGCCGCCGCTTCTGCTGCTGCTCCCCCGCGGCGCTGCTTGAACCCCCTCTGGAAGAGGGCGGGAGGGGGAGCGCGCAGAAGGGGCGGGAATGAGCCCGGCTGTCCTGCCGCGACAGCAGCCGCCGCCTCCGCTCCCGCCGCCGCCATGAAGCGGAAGACCACGGCGGCGGGGAGCCGGCGACACTCGGCCCCGGCCACTCTGCCGGCCACGCCGCCGCCGGCGGTCAAGAAGACGCGCAGCGCCACCGCCGCGCCCCCGGACCAGGCGGAGGACGAGCCCGCCCTGAGACCGATCCGGCGGGAGGTCTGCCTGCAGATCACAGGTGAGGAGGCGGCGGGGGGGCGTGTGATGGGGGGCGGAGGGGGGCCGGTTGGCGCCACCGGGGGATCGACGCCAACAAAGCAGGAGGCGTGAGCTTCGGGGGGGGGGGCGCGGACGGAGAGTCCCGTGGGAATGGCAGAGTTTGTCCCCCCCCCCCCCGAGCGTTACTCTTTGGCAGTGGCCTCTTCCCCCCCCCGGGCAATCGGGGCCCCATAGCCCTGCGGAGACGGAGGAGGGCAACCCTCAGGCCACCCCCACCACCGTTCCTTCGACCGAAGTCCTGCTCCGTTCCCGCGGAGTTACTTTGAAGCGGAGCGGGTGGTCCGTTACCCCGATGAGCCGTTGCCAGGAGGGGCTCAAGGCGGCTCTCGCCGGACGTTCCCGCGCATCGGGTTGTCGGGTCCACACGATCGCGAGTCCGGTGTCCGCGGTCCTAATAGGACAGCTTCCTAAAGTGCCTTCGAGGATGTGGATTTAAAGCTGGATGGAACTCTTGATTTAAAAAAAAAAACAACGGGAGCAGGCTTGTAAGCTCTGTAACGACCCCGCAGAATAAATGGGCGGTGGTATGAAAACACAAGCCGATGCAAACCGGGACCACCAGCGCACACCGCGTGTGGGATCCCGAAGACAGATCTGACCTAAGAAGATACCCTATGTGCCTTCTGTAATGAAGATGAAGTCGCTGGGGTTGTTAATTACTTTCTGCTAATTTATGAGCCGCGGTGACAAATTGTTGCTTCTCCAGAGTTGGCTGGTACACCAGAGTGGGGTGGGGGAAAATAATCCTCCTTTTTATTGCCTGCTCAGTGGGTGCCCGTTTTCCTGGCTACGGTTTGTGCAAGCATCTTTGATGACTCAATACTGTCTTGACATGAACATCATGGACAAAAAGACCCGAGGGCGGCTTTCGCAGGAGTTCCCTGCAGCTGGGTTAACTGCTGGGTTTGCTGTAGAAAGTACTGGATCATTGTAAGTAGTTCTGAGATTCTGGGGGTGGTGTTAGACATCAAATCAAGGGAGAGAGTCTAAACACTGCTGTTTTTTGCCTTTTAAAAGTTTTGATTACATACATTTGAGAAGTGATTCTTCCTCTCTGCCTGTTTTCAGTTTTAAAAGGTTTTATTGCATACACATTTTTTAAATAAACATAATACATTCACAATATAGCAAGATCTAGGCTTGTATGGAAAATGTATCTGTGATACAATATAGCTCCAATTGTTATAATTACATAGTTATAAGAGACAGAGTACTTAAGTAATCATAAAAATTGCAATATAATTGGACCATTTCTTTTTAAAAATCCAATTTAAATAAAAAATGGACAATTTTTTAAAAAGTATTTGATTTTGATCCACCCTGTTTGCATTGATAAATTATGTATACCTTGGGACAGTATGTAACATTTTGAACTAAGGGCTAGAGAGAAAGGAATCAATAAGTATACTGCCTGATAGTTGTGAGCTGGCTGCTGCAGACGATTCCCTCTCTGACTAGCTGCTTACAAGATACGGGAGGACAGGATGATTCTAGAATGATAAAAGGGTGCAGGAAATACAGTTTTTTAAAGCATGAAAATAACATGATTCAATTGAGTTGAAACCTGTGATATTCATGAGTATGTATATGAATATGTGTCATGTGAGAGAATGGGTTATGTAATGAATGGGTGTGTGTTGTGTGTGAGGATAAATAGATATGCATAAGAGATGTTACTGTAGTGAACAGAGTGACAGAATAGGACTGTGGAGAACAGGTTCAAATCCCCAATTAGGCATGGAAACTCACTGCAGAAGGAAAGTGGCAAAACCACTCCTTAAATATCTCACTCAATTTAGAAATCCCTGTTAGGGTTGCTCTGTGTGAGTTCCGGGTTGAGAGCCCAGAACAACAACATAAGAGAGGGGTTGCTCCACCCATCTATTACCCTTTGATTCTACTCACTCTTAGCATCATTCTGCCTCTCCAAAGGTAAGTCACAAAGGAATGTGACCTTAACAGCAACAACAACAAAATCCATCCCTTTGAGGGGACTGAAAGTCCTTCTCATAGGAGCCAAATAAAATCTTCTGAACTCCCTCATTTCTTTAGAGTTTCTTTCTAGCAGCAGATCAGCTCATTATCAGATCTCATAGCATTCTGAGTGGAACCCCCCCCCAAAGGAAAACCCCTCAGAAACAGTTAAGGGGACACAGTGGGTGGCAAGCACCAAGAGGGTTAGAAAACCCTGTTCTCTCTTTGGAGAACTTGGGGATTTGGCCAGATGCCCAATTAAGAATTAAAAGCACTTCAGACTCCAGACATAATATTCATCTTAATTTTCAAGTTTGTGATATTTCCTGCAGATGAATGCCTATAAAGGAAGATGGTTTTTAAATGTCTCAGCCCAGGTAATATAAATTTTTAGTGGAAAATCTGGAGGGCTACCTAGGATCAGAAAGTTACATTCCTTCGTAATAAAAGCTTGAATTAGTTGCAAACCGGTGGGATGTGGTTCCCCCCCCCATAAAACAAATTAGCAAAAATAATTTTTCAAGAATCATATTATTTTTTTAAAAAATGGAATCTTGATTGCTATCCATTTTTATTTGTTGGCCTATTTTTTCTTGTGATATCAATAATTATTTATTCAAACAATTGATGTAAAATTGCCTTGATTTAAATTGGACCTCGTACACACAAAGTGTTTAAATTCAATTTTTCTCTCCATTATACTGCTCGAGATAATATTTATATGAAAAAGATAACAGTCAGATGATGAAAGATTGCATGCATTTTCATAGAGGCTGAAACAAAAAAAAATTAGTGTGTGCTGAATCAAAAGGGCAGTTATGTGTTCTTATGTGCAGTTGTGTGGTTCTATCTTCCATTTAAAGAAAGTGGTCTTGTTAAGTATTAATCCAGCCTCCCCTAAACCGGAACCATCCTCCAGATGTGTTGGTCTAACACTGTCGACATCTCAATTCTATAAAGCAATTCAATTCCCATTGAATTTCATAGGAGTTGCATTCTTCTATCTTTGGAGGATATTTATTTTATTTTATTTAAAATATTTTACCCCACCTTTCTCCTTGAAAAGGACCCAAGGCAGCTTATAACAGTGAAAAACAATATTTGAGGTTGAAAACAATGAGTATACAATGCTGGTTAAATAATTAAAAGATAATATCTGAAACTACAAACAATGAGGGCATCTTACATAATTAAAAGGCTATATTAGACCTATGAACAATAAGTATACAAAAAAATTAATGCCACTCTGAGAAATGGAAAATACAAAAATGGAAAACACAAGTAGTACTAAAAATCCAATCAAACAGTAATTCATAACAATCCATCTTTTAAAAAAAATCACAAGGTAGCTAGTTACTGTGGGAAAGTTTGCCTGAAGAGAACAATCTTTGCCTGCTTGCTGAAGGACAGCAAAGATAGGGCCCGCGTGGCCTCCTGTGGGAGAGAGTCTGGGAATAGCAACAGAGAAGACCCTCTCCTGTGTCTCCATCAGATGCACCTATGAAGGTAGTTGGACTGAGAGAAAGGTGTCTCCTGATTACCTTAATACCCAAGCTGGCTCATAATGGGAGATACGGTCTTTGACCTAGCTTGGAACCCAGGCCATTTAGGGCTTTATAGGTTAACACCAGCCCTTTGAATTGTGCCCAGAAGCTGATCGGCAGCCAGTGGAACTGCTGTAACGGGGGGGGGGTGTTATGTGATCCCTGTAACCAGCCCCAGTCAGCAATCTGGCTGCTGCACTTTGGACCTGCTAAAGTTTCCTGACGCTTTCTATCGGCAGCCCCTCATAGAGCACATTACAGTAATCCGTCTGGGAAGTAACTTAAGCATGTGTCACAGAGAGATCAGATCTCTCAAGAAATGGACCAAGCTGGAGTCCAGATTAAATTGTAGGTATATAAAGGGAATGCTATCGTGATGGATGTGCAAATTCAGCAGGACAGAAACAATATGAATTATGATGAGTACAGTATCTGCAGGAATGTGATATCAAAAGAATCCTGAAGCTGCTGTTGTAGCTTGGTTTTCTTAATGTTTTTAAAAGCTTAGAGTGATCATTGTTTATCTGCTTAAGGAAATTTCCTCCTTTGAACTAGCTGTATGTTTTCTTCTGTTACATTGCAAAAGATTAGTCATATCATGTTTTGATTCTTATAGACAGTATTTTTCCAATCCAACATATAAATACCCAAATAACTACAGTAAAATGACTATCATCTATTTTAGCACTTTTAGACAAAAATTGCAATAAACTTTTATAACATGCTAGCATATAATTGAGTGCTAACTGTGGGTAAAACAAGGTTTATATTTAAAATCATGTAAAGCTTTTGAAGCCCCATGGAGCCCTGGATTTTAGGGGTTAGTATTATAGGACAGTTGCACCGCTGTGCTGTGCTGCTGAGGCATTAAATAAGCAATGGCAACCAGACTGAGCTCTAGATCAGAGGATAGCTTTATCTGTTTTTAAAATGTTCCTGTATTCTACATGCTAATAAAATAGGGAGAGGTTAAAATAACATGGGCCAAACTGTTTGCGTGTTCCTGAGATATGTACCTGTACTGGAAGGTCTGCAATTTCTTGAATAATGTGTGACAGAATCCTCAGAAAACTGCTCTCAGGTGTCAACCTGCATTTGGCCAGGTTGCTTCTTTTCAGCTTCAGTGACCCATCTAAGCACTATAGTCAGTTGCTTTATGTAGATCTTAGATCTTCAGAGCTAGAAGGGACCCTATGGATGATCGAGTCCATTCCCTGTCAAGGAGGCACAGTGGGGGAATCAAACTCCCAACCAAATGCCTAAACCACTGACCTATCCAGCAGTTCATACCAGGAGGCAGAGTTGTAAAACCGATGACCTATTAAGAGTACCAGTCTATAAGTGGGTTATGATAATAAATCCCAGACTCTTTTTTGGAAAAACCCTAGACATTATTTGCTTACAGAGTGGACTTGCTCTAAATCAGATTTAAAACATTACTTAGAAAGATCTTTACTCTTGCATGCTGTAATCTTAACACATACTTTTTTAACAACTTAAAGAGACATGTTTTGTTTTTGAAGGCCCATGTATTTTATACTTAGAAAAATATAGTGGTTTATTTTTTTAAAAAAAATCATATTAGTTTTACAGTCATATAAATAGTTAAGTAATTGTTCTAGCTATCAAAACTCTTTAAAGTAGGTATTTGTAAAGGCACCAAAAGATTAATAGTCTCAATTAAGGAACTGTGAGCTTGTAGAGATGGATGTAAGGGCTTGACTTTGTTTACAGAAAGTTGTAGAGGGGCAATAGCTAGAGGTGCCACTCTAAAGGAATTACCATTACTCAAGGGATTGATTGATTGATTGATTGAGTGAGTGAGTGAGTGAGTGAGTGAGTGAGTGATTGATTGATTGATTGATTGATTGATTTTGCTTGCTTGTTTGCTTGCTTGCATACTGCCTGACTTAGTGAAATCACCACTTGAGTGGTTTACATGAAGTGAAGCAAAAATGATACAGAACCAAGCAAGAACAGAATTCACATCATTAACGCCCCCCCCCAATCAGACATTACAATTGTAATAGAAAGGCAAGCACCTAATGGCACCTGACATAAAAATAGAGACCCTAATAAAATTACAATAAACCACATGAACTAAAGAGACAAAATATAACAAAAAATAGCAAAACATACCAAAATATGGGTCATGAGTTGGTTTATGGAGGACAATGCTGAAGGCCTCCCTAAAAAATTCAGTTTTAACACGTTTTCTAAACATTTGGAGAGAAGAAACCTGACTCACTTCTGAAGGAACTCTGTTCCACAAAGAGAGTGCCACTACAATAAACTACAGAAATTTTAATAGGACTTCCAGGATTTTCTAGCATTTTGTCATGGGAAGAAAAAGGCCACAGGATTGGAATAACTTCAGTCAAATTAGAAAACAAGACTGATCTGATCTGTTATTTCTCATCTACGTATATTGCTATTAATACAAACTGGATGGAAGAACTGCAAAAAACTTTGACAATGTGCACTAGACTGAGTATTAAGGGAGACAGAACAATTCACCTAATATTGTGTAAAGAAGTCCAAGGAACGCTGCAAAGCTGAGATCCTACTTCAGGAACAATTGGGCTCTACTTACATTTTTTTTAATGATTGTATGATCTGTGGTCTCATAATATTTAAATAGAATATTTGATCCCTATTACCTAATGAAAAATGTAAATTATAAAATATTTTAAAATTTAAAAATATCATCATGTGGAACTGTTTTTTTTAAGAACAAAAAACATTTTTAAAAATTCTGATTTAAATTGTAAAAATCAAATCTTTATTTTAAAGAAATTATTGCATCCATATCACTTTACAGTCCCATGTTTGCACATTTTCACTGGAAACTTCAAAAGACACCACTCATGGTCTTCCCACGAATATTTGTTATTTACTCTCTTTTTTTTCATTTTCTAATTCTTTTTAAAAAATCTTTTTTGAGGTGGAGGTGAGTTATGCTTTGCTTACAATTAAAATGTAGAAACAGCCACAAGGGAAAAAAAGGAATATACACAGCAATACAAAAAGATCACTAAAGGAATCATGGAAACCCCCTGGTTATAACTTTCGATGTATCATTCAGCTGCTGTTTTTTCTCTTATGTTTGTTGAAGTGGACTTGCCAATGAAAGCTCACATATATATATATAAAGTTAGTCTTTAAAGTGTCACCACATTTTTTTTACTTTTTCCACTTTTTATCTCTATTTTGCCTTTATCTGTACTTCTTGAAAGATGAGCCCTCTAAGAGAAGAGGTTTATAAGTATGTTTGTAAAGGGGGAAAAAGCATCTAGGCATTATTTCCAAATAGGTGACACACTGAAATTGACTTTGTCCCTTCCAAAGAAAAGGCCATTAACCAAGGGCAGTTTATAACTAGAAAGGGGAGATACCTTCCTGAAACGTGGGCACAAGACAGCCCCACTCTCTTGGTCCATGTATGAATAGCCTCTGTCCCTAACATTGAGGGTCAGTTCCTGTAATGGGCTTGTATAAAGGGGTGCTCTGTCAAGCTGACTGTTTGCCGAAGCTCTATAAACCCAATTTGCCACCTGTCTCAAAATTTAAAAAGTAATAACAATTAACAAGTGTTGTATCTTGTGTCATAGAGGGCTTTGCAAACCACAATATATTGCTAGTGCCTGTGTCAGGCTTGGTAAATCCTCAGTAATGCAGGCCTGTCCTATATGTGCATGTACATGTATGGATAGATAAGTCCCCCAGGACTGCTGTGTTAGAGCAAATTCTCATTTTGAAGCATTGGGCTGGGGTGTAGAAAACTTTCACTGAGTGACTTCTAGGAGCTTCCTTAGCTCATGAGTAGCCCAGTGTTTTGAAGGGTTTGCTGGAGGGTTAGAGGTAGCAGAAGGGTGAATGTAGTTTTTTTTAATTGCCCAAACCCAGTGAGAATTCCAGTGTCTCCCCCACATGAGATCAACTTACTGACAATCCAGTGACATGTCTTCTGCTTCTTTGCAACATGGTTTGATGAAACGTGGCATGGGACCGTTGTTTCCTTGTTGGTGTTTTTGTTAAAAATATTTTTAACTCAACCTTTTCCTTAAAAAGGACCCAAGTCAGCTTACAAGAATTAAAAGACAGTATTTATGTTAGTAGCAATGAGTATACAGTACTAAAAGGATCAGTGAATACAATACCAAAAAAAAAAAAGCAACATCAAAACACATTCAATGCAAAAACCTCACTCAAACAGCCATTCATTCAGGGAGAGCTTGCCTGAAGAGAAAGGTCTTTGCCTGCTTGTGGAAGGAAAATAAAGATGGGGCCAGTCTCGTTTCCTGCAGGAGGGAGTTCCAGAGTCTGGGAACAGCAACAGAGAAGGCCCTCTCTCGTGTCACCACCAGCAGGTCCGTATATATGAAATTGGTTAGGCCAAGTAGTAGTAGTAATAATAATAATAATAGTGATGATGATATCCCAGTGGCAAAATATAACAGATTTGTTGGAACAATTTTTGTCCTAACTATATTTTGTCTGTTTAAAATACAAACATTGTACTTGGCAAGTGGATGAATCTTGGAGACATTGTTTGCAGCTCTTTGGATGACAGTGTTGGAATAGAATGCCCCTGAAGGCCTACATTCAGGACTAGTTCTGTACAAATTCTGTAACTGAATCCAGCTCTGAACAAATAAAACACCTTGTTTCATGAGGGTTTAAAATTACCTGCCTTATGTTGTTTAACATCTGCATGATATCTGTGGGAGAGAAGTCCTGGAATTGGGGGTGGTTTTTACTATTGACCATCAGAGCAGTTGGTGATGTGTGCTGGATCAGTGTTTGGAGGCAGCAGTAAGCTAGATGAGGTTAAATGGAGTTAACGCAGATAAAACAAAGGGGTGCCTCATCGGAAGACAGGTAAGAATGGGGAAAGGAGTTCAGTTGACCTGACAGGGGCCCTCCTGTGTTGGCCCCTTCTTTGTGACATGACTGTCTTGGGAAGCATGTTATTTAAAGTGAAGTGAAATTGCCTTTTTTTAATGGCTTCACCATTGGCAGTTCCTTGCTTTGAGAGGCTTTGTTGGAACCTGCTCTGGTTGCTTCCCTTCTCTCCCCCCCCCCACACCACCCAGCAAAGACCTTCTTATTCAGCCAGGTAATTGCTTCATAAGTTGTATCGCCTGTTTTGTTTGCATTAGTGAACAGTTTTTATTGTAGTGTTCTTCAGTTTTGTTGCATTTGATGGTGCATGTTGGTTTAAACTGCTGTTAGCAGCCCTGAATGGTATGTTAATTCTAGATGCTCTGGGTGGTTTTTAAACACTAAGAGAGGCCACACACTTTTTCCATAAATTAAAAAAGAAAATGCAAGGGCAAAATAATACAGTATTTTAGTACATCAGATTGCACCAGTGATGCCACTGCAAAAGCATCAACAGCTCCTCCATGGCACAAAAAGCTGTTATGTAGCACAAGCGTGGTATAATTACATCATAGGGAACACCTGGCGGCAGGAATGTTTCAGGAGTAGGGTCATACTTCCACACTATTAGGGAGCAGAGCGGGTAGGTGGGACTCGTCAGCCATGTAAGGCAGCCCATCTAGGAGAAGGAAAACTCTGATTTCAAACCTCCACTGCCTTGTGGCTATATCCACTGATGGAAAAGGCTTCAGGAGATAACCTCGAGGCAAAATCCGGAGCCGGAGTCCCGTAGACAGTTCGTGTTGTTCTGCCAACTCCTGCGACATCGCTGGAACCAGTTGTATTGACTCTTGCCTCTCCATTGGACTATTTCAGTGACGTGGAGAGGGGGGATTTGCTGCTTGGGTAACAGCCTATCCTCCGTATTATTCTACCCAGGCTTCGTGCTCTGGAGAGGACACTCCAGCTTTGCATACAGTGCCGAAATAACACAGGAACTAGCAGTTACTGGTTATACGTTTTGCTCGATTGGCGTAGAGCATGATGCCAGGGGCTACTTCTGATGGTGGGAGAGCCGAAAAACAGATCAATAACCCTGCACCATGCAACAATCAGAAGAAAACATCTGCCCTAAAGTTGGGAACCTGGAATGTTCGGACAATGACCCCTGGCTTTTCTGACAACCTGCAGGAAATAGACGACGTGCGCAAGACAGCTGTTATCGACATTGAACTGAGTAGACTGCGGATGGACCTTGTTGCCCTGCAAGAGACGAGATTGCCAGACATGGGATCTGTCAAGGAAAAAAACTTCTCATTCTTCTGGCAGGGAAAACCATTGAACGAGACCAGGGAATATGGTGTTGGCTTTGCGGTCAGAAATACTCTGCTGAGATCCATTGTTCCACCTACTGTGGGGAGTGAAAGAATCCTGTCTCTGCAGCTCCAGTCATCAGCGGGACTGGTCACCCTCATCAGTGCATATGCACCAACACTGTCATCCACAACAGAAGTCAAAGACAAATTCTATGATGATTTGGCAGCTGCTATCCAAAAAGTCCCTGAGAGAGAGCCGCTGTTCATTCTTGAAAACTTTAACGCTAGAGTTGGTGCTGATCACAACTCTTGGCCCACCTGTCTAGGCTGTTTTGGCATTGGGAAGATGAATGAAAATGGCCAACGCTTGCTGGAGTTTTGCTGTTATTATGGTCTTTGTGTCACCAACATGTTCTTTAATACAAAGCCTCAACACAAAGTTTCCTGGAGACATCCAAGATCGAAGCATTGACATCAGCTTGATTTGATCCTCACTAGACGTTCTAGCCTATCTAGTATTACGATCACACACAGTTACCAGAGTGCTGATTGTGATACTGATCATTCCCTGGTGTGTAGCAGAATAAAACTGCAAACAAAGAGATTGTATCACACTAAAAAGGAAGGAAGGCCATGTATAGATATCAACAAGATTCACAATCAAAGAAAAGTGGAGGAATTTGCCCAAGCGCTTCAGGAAACCCTTCCAGGCCCGGCTGATGCGAATGCACCTGAACGATGGGAACACTTCAAGAATGCTGTTTATAACACTGCCTTGTCCACATTTGGCAAGAAGACCAAAAAGACAGCTGACTGGTTCGAAGCCCATTCGGAGGAGCTGATTCCAGCCTTCGAGGATAAGAGGAGAGCTCTAGCAGCATACAAAGCCTGTCCTAGTGAGTACAACTTGCAGGCTCTTCGAGCTGCTCGTAGCCAAGTCCAACAGACTGCCAGGAGATGTTCCAATGATTATTGGCTTCAGCTCTGCTCTCAGATACAGATAGCAGTGGACACAGGTGACATCAAGGGAATGTATGACGGTATCAAGCAGGCTTTAGGTCCAATACAGAAGAAATCTGCTCCCTTGAAGTCTACTACAGGCGTGATCATCCAGGACCGAGCACAGCAGATGGAACGCTGGGTGCAGCACTACTCTGAGCTATATTCTAAAGAGAATGTAGTAACGGAAGAGGCACTAAATAACATTGAGTGCCTGCCTCTCTTGGAAGAGCTGGACAGTGAACCAACTTTAGCAGAAATAAAAGCGGCCTTGGATTCCGTTGCCTCTGGCAAGGCACCTGGAAAGGACAATATCCCCGTTGAAGTTTTGAAGTGCTGTAAAGAGATCATCACCACTGAGCTGTATGAACTCTTTTGTCTTTGCTGGAGAGAAGGTGGAGTACCACAGGACATGAAGGACGCAAACATCATCACATTGTATAAGAACAAAGGTGACAGGGGCGACTGCAATAACTACCGTGGTATCTCTCTTCTCAGTGTTGTAGGGAAGCTGCTGGCCCGTGTTGTGCTGAAGAGACTTCAGGTGCTTGCAGACAGAGTGTATCCAGAATTACAGTGTGGTTTTCAAGCTAATAGATCCACCACCGACATGATATTTTCCCTCAGACAGTTGCAGGAGAAATGCAGGGAACAACAACAGCCACTCTTTGTGGCCTTCATAGATCTCACAAAGGCCTTTGACTTGGTTAGCAGGGATGGACTTTTTAAAATACTTCCCAAGATTGGATGTCCACCTCAACTCCTTAATATCATCAGGTCCTTTCATGAGGAAATGAAAGGCACTGTAGTTTTTGATGGCTCAACATCAGATCCCTTTGACATCCGAAGCGGAGTAAAACAAGGCTGTGTCCTTGCGCCGACCCTGTTTGGGATCATCTTTGCTGTCATGCTGAAGCAGGCCTTTGGAACTGCAACAGAAGGTGTCTATCTCCGGACTAGATCAGATGGAAAGCTCTTTAATCTCACTAGATTGAGAGCGAAGACCAAAGTCCAACTGAAATGCATGCGGGACTTCCTCTTTGCTGATGATGCAGCCATTGTTGCCCACTCTGCTGAAGACCTCCAACAACTCATAAATCATTTTAGCAAGGCCTGCCAAGACTTTGGACTAACTATCAGCCTGAAGAAAACACAAGTCATGTGCCAGGGCGTGGACTCACCTCCCTCTATTACTATCTCCATGCAAGAACTGGAGGTTGTTCATGAATTTGTGTACCTTGGCTCAACAATCTCTGACACTCTCTCCCTAGATGTCGAGCTGGATAAACGCATTGGGAAAGCAGCTACCATGTTCTCTAGACTCAGAAAGAGAGTATGGCTTAATAAGAAGTTGACGGCATACACCAAAATACAGGTCTATAGAGCCTGTGTCCTGAGCACACTCCTATACTGCAGCGAGTCCTGGACCCTTGTGCATGGCAGGAGAGGAAGCTGAACACCTTCCATATGCGTTGTCTCCGACGCATTTTTGGTATCACCTGGCAGGACAAAGTTCCAAATAGAGTAGTCCTAGAACGAGCTGGAATTTTCAGCATGTATACAATATTGAAACAGCGCCGTCTACGTTGGCTTGGGCACATCGTGAGAATGGCTGACGGTCGGATTCCAAAAGATCTCCTGTATGGAGAATTAGTGAAGGGAAGCCGCCCCCGAGGGAGACCACAGCTGCGTTACAAGGACATCTGCAAGCGGGATCTGAAGGCCTTACGAATGGACCTCAACAGATGGGAAACCTTGACGTCTGAGCGTTCAGCCTGGAGGCAGGCGGGTGCATCATGGCCTCTCCCAATTTGAAGAGACACTTGTACAGCAGACCGAGGCAAAGAGGCAGTCCCGAAACAAGCAAAACCAGGGAGCTGGACAGGAGACAGATTGGATTTGTCTCCAGTGTGGAAGGGATTTTCACTCTCGAATTGGCCTTCTCAGACACACAAGACACTGTTCCAAGACCTCCATACAGAGCACGATACCATAGTCTCTCGAGACTGAAGGATGCCTACACAGCGTGTTTCGAATGTCCAAACTGTGTGATGTTATATACAGCGTTAATATATGGAAAGCCAGTTTTATCTCTATTCTACAAAGGGGCAGGGGGAGGATAGAGAATAGTTTCCCAAGTACGTACTGTAAACCGAGATGAGATTTGAACCATGGATTTTTTTGGCTTTATGATGAACACTGGGAGCCACTCTGTGCCACTGACTCTCTAAAAAGACTATTTCTCCCCTGTGTACTATTTTAAGAGCATCTTAAAATTAAATCTCTTTTTGACTGGTACAACAGTTGGCCTTTGTGTTGGCACCTTGCCTGGGAAATTTTAATAAGCTATTATAAAGGGCTTTTCAGATGATGAGTCTTGCTCCCCTTGGCTTGTGCAGGACACTCTGTTTGGGCTGTAAGCAAATTACTGCACTACCATCACTATATATTGAAAGAGGCTTAGATGATGTGCAGAACACAGCTGCTGGTTGTAACACAGCTGCTGGTTGTCTAGAGGAGCTTGTCTGAGCAATTTGTTTTTATTAGTAAGTGCCAGGCCTTCAACAAGCCTTCAACTAGTGGGTGGGGAGTGTTCGGGGAATTTTATGTGTGTGCATGTGTCTGGTCTCTGGGTGTCTGTGAATTTCGTTGTATGGGTATACTGTGTATATACAGTACTTACAATGACAATAAATTATTATTATTATTATTATTATTATTATTATTATTATTATTATTATTATTATTATTATTATTATTATTATTATTATTATTATTAAAGAATTCCAGGAGTTGTATAAGGAGACAAGATCAAAGCTCTAAAAAGTTAGTTTTTTTCCACTATAGTTTCCAGAATCCCTTACTCATCAGAGCCTATAGCCATGCAGGCTGGGGATTTCTTGGAACTGTAATCCGAGACATAATTTTTCAAAGCTCTGGACAAGCTGACACTCACAGTTCTCAATACAGCACCACAAGAAAGAAAATTCAGAAGGACCAGAAGTTGATGATGGCATCTAAGACAGGTGGGAGGCTGGTTTCTGGAACAAGCAGGGTGATGCCTGGGGTTGTTCATTTTGAGGAGCTGAATTGGGTGTAATGAGGTTGTAAGGGTTGGTGTGTCCAAGCTGGTTTCCTGGACAGCTGCTGATACTCAGGCTGGCACTGCACCCTGGTAGATATTTTTGGTGACAGAGAGCCAAATGTGACTGGTTTGCTGTGGCACCAGAATCCCAGATACTGCAGAAGATAAGGTATTGGAGACAGGCTGCTGCATTGATTCTGTCTGTATATCAAAATAAGCCTCTGTTTCCTGATATCTGTGCAAAATGATACACTGCCCTTTTAAAAGATTTATTTAGGGAGGAATCACAGCTTTGAAAAGTTTGCTTATTTGATTACAGCTCTCAGTATCCCATAGCCAGCATAGTCAGAAGACACTCCTCCATTTTTCACCCTTCCACAAATGCATCTCAGGTGTGAGTTCCTGTCACTCTCTCTTGAGTCTTCAGCACTTTCATAAATCAGTTGCCAGTGTTGACCATGGCCAGACTGACTCAGGGAACCTGGCAGATGTCATCCAAAAAAGTAACATTTTCAGGTTCTGATTGGGGTCAGGTTGGTCAGGAATGTGGACAAAGGAGATGTGCAAAATTGGGGAGCATTGTGACAGCAGTGGCTTTTTTCAGTGCTACAAGGCTGCTTGAAAGCATATGAATGGGACAGATAATGAGAATCTAATAAAAGAAAGAAGAGGGCCTAAGTAGGTTCAAATTTAGGAATGAGGAACATTCCTAAAGATGTTGTTAGACTGCTCCCCCTGCATTCCTCACGAGTAGCTTTACTAGCTAAGGCAGATGGAAGTTGCAGTCTTCAAACATCTGGAGGGCTGCATTTTGCCCATCCAGGTTCTAGCTAATCTTTCAAGTAAGTTGCCAAGTTAGTGTTTCTTCCTCTTAAGACATCTGAAGACAATCTTGGTCTTCTCCTCCATCAAACCTGTAGCCCAATGCTTATGCATATTAACTCAGAAGTAAGTCCTGTTTGCTCAGGGAGACTTACTTCTAGGTTAAGTGTACATAAGCTTGAACCTATCTGGCATTGGTCAACACACATTTCCCATTTGAGTGTATTTATTTAATATAAAGTGCACCATAACGCAAAGATATTATGCTGCGTCTGTCTGTTCCCATTACCGCAAAGCTTGCTCATGACACACATTAGTCACTCTCCAGCTGCAAGCTTTTACTCTGTAAATATTGACAACCGATTTATGAAAGTGCTGAAGACTGAAAAGCACGAGAAGCAAACTCTGGAAGTCTCCCTTAATATGAAGTTAAAGAGCTTTCAGAAGCAGTTGTGGGAGGATGTGAAATGAAGTAGTAGCTAGTTAAATATGGATTGTAGGGGCTTTGGGGGAAGGTTGTTGACATAATCTATTTTAATTAAAAATTTGACATGCAGTAAGGAAGAAGAGTAGAGCTTGAGCTTAATGGGTAAAAATACAGGGTGGTTATATCTTTTTATTAGTGTTGTGATCAAACACTATAGCTCACAGCTATGCTTCCCAATCCTAGGTCCCCAAATTTTGTTGAAGTGGAATTCTCAAGGAACCAACCAGTAGACTTGTTATTGGAGTTGTAATCCAAGAACATAGAGTCCCAAAACTAGGAACCACTTAGTGAGGGAATGGGGCTTGGGAGCAGGAGTAAGCCTGTGGAGCATTCTAGACTGGACTCTTGTCCCAGTGGCCCAGATCACATACACAAGCTGGAGGTTCTCCACGATTCACTTGTTAATTCTGTCTTGATTCCAGGAAATTCAACCTACTTGGTTCTTTCCCTGCAGTCTTGATCCTGCTGAGAACAGTAGAAGGGAGGGTAGATACAAAGCTAGTACTGTATAGCTTTTGCCTGCTTTCTCTGGTTGGCTGGTGCTGCAGGAGTAAGCTCATGCTTACATGGCCATGACTCCTAACATGTGTTTTGCTCCTCCTTGTAGTTGGTTACAAAGCTGTCCTGCCATTCCTTCAGAGAGAACAAATCATGATTACTGTATTGCCGTCAGCCTGTTAAAAGAAATATTTCATGCTTGATGAATTGCAAAATGTAAAAATTTCTCCTTTATAGATGTCCAATTCTTACTTTGCAATTGATTTGTGGTCAACATGTATTGCTGTAGGGTCTACACTGGGTATCTTTCATGATAATAGGAGTGGTAAAGGATTTTAAAAAATCTTCTGCCATGAGCATTCCATAAAAAGTTAACGCCCTGAAACACCACCTCCACGCCCTACAGTTAGCTTCTTTCAAATGTTATTGCTTAACCCACACTCTTAACACTCGCTTGGCAGGACAAGAGTTCTCAGCTTATAAATGATTAAAAGTACATTATTTCCTTAAGTGTTCACATATTTCTGCCCATCAAAGGAACAAAATGGTACTTGATAGCCTTAGGCAGAATTTGGAATGGGGAGAAGCAGCCTTGTTTTGGGGGAACTGTAATTTCTTTCACATGTTTTCCTTCACAACCACCAGAAGTGGAATAAAGTAGCATGCATGCCTCTTAGCAAAGATTAAGTGGATCTGGAACAGTGTTGCTGATACTTCTATCATTGTTACTGATTGTTACAGCACAAAGTTCTATTAACTCCTGAATGTCTTGAATGGGGAGGGGAGCTATTGTTCTTTATGGCGCTAGGAGTGTTGATCAGCTCAACAGTGCAAAAATGTGTGTGCCATCCTATTGTGCAAATTGACATGTTTAATACGCGAATTTTTACTGACTTTACTATATTTAAATTTCCTTTTAATGTGTGTATTCATAAGCCTCTCTGCATTTGTGCGCGGGTTCATGCATACATATCTCCATACACAAATATACTCAGAACGACATGTCAAGAGCATAAGGAAGAGGGCATTAGTTCACAAAAAAAAAAAAAAACTGACACTTGGGTTGTATGGTGTGGCTTTTCCAAAGGCCTTTAGAATTCGTCATATTGCACCAACCCGGCTCACGGGGAAAAGTCGAAACGTCCCTGCCCAGCGAAGTGGTTGTGAGGGAGTTCTGACTATTGGACTCTGAGGAAGGCAGAGGGGACATGGTCGCCGAGGAATAGAGCCGCGCCTGACAAGCGCTGACCGCCCTCGCCAACAGCGGGATGAGCTTTCCCCTCTATCCCCCTCGGCTCCTCGAGGGCTGGGTTGCGACTCGCCAGCCTGAGGGACTGTGTGTGTGTGTGTTGCGCCTCACCACTTGGAATGTGGAGGGCGGAGAAGGAGGTGGCGAGCAGCTGGCGAGTGGCCCTGCCCTGACTAGCCAGCCAATGGCCGCCGCCCAGGCGGGGACCTCGGGAGCCCTGCTTTGACGAACGGGGCTGCCCGGACCATTCGTGTGTGTGTGTGGCTGGGCTGCCTGGGGCGGCAGCATTAGCCTCTGCCACCTCCGGCGCGCGGGGGACGAACCCTTGAGGAGACGTGCTCGGACTCCGTCGGGCCGCTTTTGCTTCGCCTCTCCCGCCGCCGCTTGGGGCAACCCAGCCGTAGAAGTTGGGTGCTCGGGACTGAGAGGCGCTCCCCTCCCCCGGCAAACTCCCGAAAGGGGCGGCTGAGGGTTTCGCCACCGACTCGGGGCTTCGCTCGGTGAATGCGGGAGCGACGGGGAAGCGGCGCCCACCCCGCGTGCCAACGCTGCCTCCTGGGACTGGCCTCGGGAAGGGAGACGTGGCCCCCTTTCGTTGAGGAGCGAAACTTTTCGGCGAGAGGGGAGGAGCGCCTCGGCCGCAGCCATTTGCAAGAGCTCTCTTCCCCCCCCCGCCGCCGCCGCCGCCGCCGCCGCCGTGCCTTGTTAAATGTGTGTAAACTATGAACGCGGGGAAGGACTCGCGCCTCTGCGTGGAGGTGCTCAAAGGTGAGGGGAAGCCCGGGGTTCAGCTCCTAGCTGGGGAGAGGGCGGGCGGCGGGGCCGGGAGGCTTGCGCTCCTCTCGCCTCAGGGGTAGGCAGGGGAGAGTGTGTGCCTGGGCTGGGTGGACTCGGGCCTTTTAAGAGTTGCAGCCTTTTTCCGCGCAAAAGTTTTCTGGAAGTGCTCGGGGGCGCCGGGACTGCTGCTCGGTCGCGGGGGGGGGGCGGGTGTTCCGCGCTCGTTGCGGCTCGCCGGGGCTGCTGTTTTGCTGGCTTGCAGGTGGGTTGTTTAAAAACCGTGCAGGAAGTAGGCGGTGTAACAAAGACTGGGGAACGGCCATTCTGTTCTCCAACCCCCCTCGCCCCCACTTTCGCCCACCCTTTGGTACAGGCCGCTCTCGGAAACATTTAACTTTTTGGAATCTTTCTCCCCCCCCCCAAAAAAAAAAAAGTTTTCCTGATGTGTTTGTTAATCATGTAACAGCATTCGGTCAGCTGCTGGGCTCCTGAAGTTGTCCTTTTGTTTGCATGCGTACAGATTGGGTTTTTAACCGTCGTACTTGCACCGTCAACCTATCGGTGCAAAGTTACTTTCCGACTGGAAAAAACCAAACAGATTACAAGGGATCAGAAGAGGGATGAATCTTAAGGATATAGCTAAAACCTAATTAAATTCTAAAGATTTCACTGGAGCTTTTGCGGTTTTCTACTTCAAATACATAGCACAGGGCAGCAGTCCTTAAATGACTAAAGAATTAAGCTCCCTGGCTATGGTATAAAATGTTTAGTTGGCAGTAAATTGCATTGGAAATCATTAGGACTTCCTCCTGAATAAATAAACAAGTCTCAACAATTGCATGTTAGGCTGATTGCTTTGGAAACATAATTATGTGCCAGCAAGTGGACTGATATATTTACATGTCTAGCAGAATTTTAGTTTTTTGACTGACAGAATCCCAAGCCATGATACCTACTGGCGATGTTGACTATGGGATGGTTGCTATTAAAAACAAGTTAAGTGGATGTTGGTAACAAAGAGTGTGACTAAAAAGAAAATTAAAAATCTTGGTGTGAAATGTAAATGCTGTCTTGCCTTCAAAACAGAATAGTTTTTCATCTTTCCATAGTTTTATTTCATGCCTTCTCGTAACAAATTAGAGACAGACAGTAATTATATCTTCAGAGTTACCAGTCTGACATTCTGTGGCCCAAAAACATTTGGATGACTGAGCAGCAACAAAGATCCCCTCCCCACCTCCCTCTGAAGCAGTAATGCAAGGAGTACAAACTCCTTGAAATACCTATGGAGAGGAATTGCCTGTAGAACTTGTTTGCAGGGATGTGACCACCTGACTCCACAATATCCAGGTATCAGGTATGAACAGCTGTGCGGGGAAAGCCCACAGACAAAGATCTCTGCAGGTGGTAGGCTTTTCCATATACAGTATGTTGGAACTGTGATAATGTAAGGTTCCAGACTGAAAGGCGCACCTGTACACTTTTGACCTCTGTGCATGGAGGCTTTCACTTGCAGGTTATCTATGGCTATTACGTGGACCTTGAGGTAGTAGTAATGATGCTGCAGAGCATGTGCCTTGTTCTAAAGCCACATGAGGCTGGGGCTGCATCTCTGAAGCCCTGTCCTACACATGATTATCTTTTTCAAGATACAGTCATGTGTTCAGTTGCATGTCTATTTTGTTTTTCCTCTAATGGAATTTAGTAGTGACTGAAGATCAGGAACATTCCTGAGGTAGGGTAGAGACCTTTTAATACATCAGAGGGTAATTGAGTTGTGTCACTGACTTTATTGTTGTGAATAAACAAAAGCAGTGCACACTCCATTTATCCGAAGGTGAGGGCAGCTCATACCCAATAAAACTAGTTTGTCTTAACCATTGCCACAATCTCTTTGGCCAGAATCCTGTTGCTTTGCTGCACAGTCGTGTAAGGCCAGTTGCAAAAGCTGAGTAAGTTGGTTACATGCCCAGAGCAAGCTAGGAAAAAAGATCTCTTTCACAATTGTGATATTCTTGCTGCAACAGATTAACATGACTGCTTCTTTGTGAACTTTAGACATTGACTTTGCCTGACTACCCAATGAAGTTTCGTAGGTAAATAAATGAGTATTACACTTGGGCTGTCAAATGTACAAGCTTAGTATTTCATTGTTGCCCTAGTTTCTGAAAAAAAGACTTGCTATAGAAATTCTTGGTGGGAAAGGGTGGGTGCTTTCTGTTTATTTGTTTGTTCTTGCAGTATTAATTCAGATTAGAGTATCAACTTATTCCCTAAAGTTATTATAAGTACTAGTTTGACGGTCTTCTCTGTTTTCAATTTCAGATCGTCTTTATTTTGCCATTCTCTTCCATAAACCAAAGAATGGTAGTCCAAGCACACACTATTTCTGCATAGATGATGAATTGGTATATGAGAAGTAAGTATACAAGTGAAATAAAATAATATGATCAGCAGCAAGGGTAGAGATATAATGGGAATTTTGAGATAGGATGCATATTAACCCTGATTAAGGAAGATACTCTCAGAGTAGATAGATAAACATCAAATGCCCTCCTGGGTTAGCCAAAAAGCCTTATTGGGCCAGCAATCAGTTTCCCACAGTGCCAAACAAATGTTTCTGGGAAGCCCACAAGCAAGACATGAAGAGGAAAGCCTTCTTCAGCTCATGTTCCTCAGGGACTGGTACTGAGATATGTGCTACTTTGGAACATGGAAGTGGCAGATAGCTATTGTGACTAAAAATCAATGAAAATGTTATTTTCCATGGATGTTACTTCTCTCTCTCTCTCCCTGACTCTCTCTTAACAACTGTCTAAGTTAGTGATCATCATCATAGCTTGTGGCAGGGAATTCTTCCATGGTTTTCAATTGATTGTGTGAAGAAGTCCTTCTTTTGTCTGTCTTGAATCTGCCACTATTCGGCTTCATTGACTAGTTTTATTGTTACAGGACAGAAACAGAATTTATCCACGTTGAAAAGTTTCCAGAACAGGCCAGAACTATATCTTTGCATCTGTCATTGAATGGAATTCAGTTGAGGCCTTCCATGACCAGAAAAAGTTTCCACTAGTGGAATAGGAAAAGAAGCCATTTGCCAGAGAACAGAACATGTTACTTTCTGGATGATCATGAGCTCCAGCTCACATTAGCCATACCCATGTAGCCTGTGATAAGAGCTTCTGGGATTTGCAGTTCAGCAACATTTGGAGAGCTGCATGATCCTCATTTTTGCCTCTTGCAAATTTACTTTTTAGGGCTGGTGGGATCCCCCAGAGCAGATTTTAGAAGGGTGTATGGGCTGTAGGGGGAAGATGAGAAGGAAACAGGCAGAAGTCCACTAGTGCATTTATTTATTTATTTTATTTTATTTATTTTATTTCTATCCCGCCTATCTGGTCATACTAGACCACTCTAGGCGGCTTACAATTGGAGCAACAATAAAATTATTAAAAACATTACAAATAGACAAAAATGGAAATCAAAGAATATAAAAGAAAAATCGTCAGGGATTATCTGTTGGGAAAGCCTGCCTATACATCAGTGTTTTCAATTGTTTCTTAAAAATGCCCAGCGAGGGAGCCGCGCGAATCTCAGGAGGTAAGTTGTTCCAGAGGCCAGGAGCCACCGCCGAGAAGGCCCGATTTCTGGTCTTTTCCTTCCGGGCCTCTCTCGGCGTCAGGCTCCTCAGCCTCACTTCCTGGCTTGCACGGGTGACACGGGTAGATCTAGGTGGGAGAAGGCGTTCCACCAAATATTGAGGTCCTAAACCGTTTAGGGCTTTGTAAGTAAGCATCAACACTTTGTAGTCGATGCGGAATCGGATGGGCAGCCAATGCAATGCGGCCAGAGTGGGCGAGATATGTTGGTATCTTCTCACTCCACTGAGTAATCTGACCGCAGCATTCTGCACCACCTGTAGTTTCTGCAGCAGCCTCAAAGGTAGCCCCACGTAGAGTGCATTGCAGTGGTCTAATCTTGAGATTACAAGCGCATGTACCAAAGTGTTGAGAGCCCCCACATCAAGGTAGGGTCACAGCTGGGCTATCCGCCGAAGATGGAAAAATGCGGTGCGGACCAGGGACGCCACCTGGGTTTCCATAGTGAGCGCCGGGTCCAGATGAATCCCCAAGCTGCGAACCCCATCCCTGGCAGGCAGGGTCACTCCCCCAAAAATGAGGGAGTTTCCCAAATCCCCAACTGTGGGAGCGCCCACCCTCAGTACCTCCGTCTTGTCCGGGTTCAGCCTCAGCCCATTCTCCTGCATCCATTCCCGAACGGTCTCCAGGCAGCGCTGAAGGGACAGAACGGCATCTCCTGTAGTTGGAGAAAAGAAGATGTAGAGCTGTGTGTCATCCGCATATTGATGGCACAGGGCTCCACACCCCCTGATGACCCCCCCCAGCGGCCTCATATAGATGTTAAACAGCATTGGGGAGATGATCGACCCCTGTGGAACCCCACAATTGAGACTCCACGGGGCCGAGACATTCTCCCCAAGCTGTACTCTCTGGGGACGGTCCTCCAAGAAGGAACGGAGCCAGGCAAATGCCCGGCCACCTATTCCCAACTCGGTGAGCCTCCCCAGGAGGATACCGTGGTCAATGGTATCGAAGGCCGCTCAGATATTGAGGAGGACCAGCAGAGACATTTTGCCTCTGTCGGCCTCCCTCAACAGGTCATCACACAGGGCGACCAATGCCGTCTCTGGATCATTGGATTCAGCCCAGAGTATTTCTCTTCAACCAGGAAGAAGTCCAGGACCATCTCATTTTGTAACAAGTGGTCAAAACTTTAACAGTTGCAGAGTAGGGACAAGAAAAAAGTTAAAAAGAAAGTGGGGAAAGCATAATTGGAAGAAGCTATATATGCAGTTCTTGTGTATGTTATTAGGAGACATATTTCCATATAAAATTGGAAATTGTACATCATATTTTTCTCACTGTAAAGTTAATGCTTCAAGAGTGAGAAACATGTAGCCCTGCAGGTGTTGTTACATTCCAGTTCCCATTAGCCAAAGGCAGTAGGAGTCAATGATCAGCCCCACAACATCTGGAGGGCAACACGTTTCTCATCCCTATACTACCCAGAATATCTGGTTCTTAAAACTTCAAGTTTACTTCAACAGTTTAAAAAAAAAACTTATTAGAGGAACTTACTGGGGTCAAGATCTAATGATTATTATCAGATTTAAAACCTTTTGTTGCTCCCCCATACTACTGGATTTTACTGGCACTAAAACCTCACTGCAGAGGATTTCCCAGTCCTCCAAAGCAGATTTTTAGAGTTCACTGGGGAGGCTTGGCTACAGGCAGAGGAAGGTGGTTGTTGATTCTGACGGAACAGCAACAGCAAGAACCAGTGAAGAAACACGGTTGGCTCCTGTCCTGCATCCTTTAAAAATAAAATAAAAATGTTGCCAGTTTACTTGGAAACCTAGTTGGAATACAGAGTCCAAACAGATTTAAATTTGGCAGTCTGTCATCATAATATGCAGGTTTCTCAGTTTCTTCTTGACCTACAATATATTCTAAAGATTCCTGTTGAATGGCCTCTGAAAGTACAGGAAAGCGTATCAAAACACTACCAGTGAAATTCCAGCCTGCTCCTCTGCAGTCACTTGGTGGTGATGTTCAGATTCTCAAATCACAAAAGGGATTGGGGTTCACTCTTAGTGAAGGAAATCAGTGACAATTCCTTGGGGATTTCGTTTTTCTCTGTGGTATTGAAAATGCTTGCTTTTCTTTTTATTTCATGCAGATCTACATAGATATGAGATGAGCAGAATTTTCAGTCAACTACTAGGGTAGATGATGCTACCCAGCTGGGCTGCACTAGACCCCAGTACCTGAGGATTGTGGCTTAAGTTTGCTGTTTGAAAGAACCTCTTTCTTTGCACGTAGGGAACTGCATATAGGAGAGGTTTCTTATACATTTCCTCCAATATATTTCACAATGGCAAAGGCATAGTTCCCTGTTTCTGTTGTCTTTGGCATTTGGAGTTTTAAAAAATCCACTAATCGTAAAATCTGTTTTGTATTTGCCTTTTTTCAGGGAAAGCTGAAAGCCAGGGCGCTGTTACAAAATAATAACTTTGCTCCTTTTCCTCTGGATCCTGCTTTATTAATAAGAACTTGTGGTTTAGCAGCCTACATGTGGTGCTAGTATGGGAGCGTATCTTGCCATAATGGAAGGATAATACTTGTTCCTGGCATTACCTGCTTGAGTTAGCCACGTCCCATTATGTCTGAACAGAACTCTTGAGGAGTGAGCAGGAGTGTGATGATTCATGCCATTGGAATGTCCCTACAGTTCCTTTTCCACATGAGTCCTCTCTGTTTTGGATACTTCTCCTTATGGAAGGGAGGCAAGTCCAGAGTGTAGAATTCCTACAAAGATACAACAGGCATATCTTTACTGAATTCCCCTCTTCAGCCTCCAAGGGAAGGGCATTCCACTTTGAGCAACAACCTCATCCACTCCTGATATTTGATCCTGATGCTTTAGCTCAAGGCCAGTGCACCAAAAGGTTCTCCACCGCCTGTGATCTAACCTATTTATTATTTACAGCTCCCTATTATGTGAATTACTTGATTATTACTGCAATTTGCTGCTTCAGAAGGGGCACAGCAATGTTTTGAAGAACTTTTAATTTCTGTGTTATTTTTCCAATTGTGTTTTCTAAAAGTGCCTGCAGAGTATTTTATTCTGGGTTCTAAAAGTGGTTATTAATATTTCAGTGTATAAGATACTGCAAACTTAAAAAGATACTGGCCAATATGTGTAAGGCTTTAATAACTGTTCTTCTACCCATAATTATAGAATGTGGAAACTTTCCATAATTACAGGCAGAAGAACAGTTTGTGGAGGTGTGTCCACCGTTAGCCTGAAGGGAATTGACAGAACAATATGCCACCTGCAGCAGTCTACGTATTGTAATGCAAACAGAGCTAGGAGAAGAATGGTTCTTTAAACAGCCATTTCATTAGAGATTTTTTGATTTAATCTTTTCTTTCTTTTTTCCCCACCCTTCTTTTTCTTTCTCTTCCTTCTTCCTCCCCAGCTTCTATGCAGATTTTGGCCCACTCAATTTGGCAATGATTTACCGATATTGTTGCAAGCTCAATAAAAAATTAAAGGTAAAATGGTTATGTAAATTTAGACGTAGTTATTCTGGACTATGTTCCTATATAAAATTTTGCATGATATGAATAGTCTTAGCCCGATGTGTGTATGTGAACTAGATTAATGTTCATTTTAATAGTTCAGTGAACATGGTTTCTGTTTATTTACCAGAAGAGTGGGAAAGAATACTGTGGTACAACTTGCTTGCCTTTATTTTAAAGTACCAATAACTGGGTATACACTCTGTAGTTAATGGTTAAAGGAAGAAAAGCCAAGAAGCTCACAACCATGAAACTTAAGTCTTGATGATCCGTAAACAGAAGAAAGACATTAGGAAATACTCTTTGGAGTAGAGCTCCGTTCCTCAGGAATTTCTCATTTGTTAACCTGCCAATGTCCAAAGAGATTTATATTTGAAGCAGATAGTTTATTATGTTTTTAGGCTTCTTTTTTAAAAAAATGTTATGAGCAGTGATTATTACTTATACTTCTGAAGTTGAACGTATTAAATTTTTGCACTACAAGTAAACTTGGTTCCAGTGGCATTTTGAAAAAGTATTGTGTTACATGAACACAGTACTAATGGCAGGAAAATTAGATTCGTTCCTCCCAGATTCTTTGAAAATATATTCTGAATTACTTGTTTTTTATCCTTAGCTATGTAATAAATGTTGGTACAGTAGTTCCCAAAAGTTTGCAATTTATTTTCATAATTTTTCACCATAACAGGTCAGGTGTAGCCACTAAATGATTGTGGTTAACTAACTAGTTGTCTTTAAAGTATTTACAAGAATACTATTGTATAGTCACTATTGTGTCAGTTTTGTAGAGCTAGGATACATGTCAGTTTCAGCATGGTGTATAGCAACAACTCTCTCAAGACTATCTTCCTGCCCTTTTGATACATTTTCAAAATATTTAGTGAAAGTCACTTAATATTAGAGGAAATGCAAAGGCCCTTTAAGGTAGATGTTTGTGTAGTGGTAATATGGAAATTACAAAGGTGTTTTCATTTAATCTTGAAACTTCTGTTCAGAAGTGAAGATTGAAATATGTCACGCAACATTTAGTCATAGTCCCAAAACTGAAATCCTTGCTTCTTATAAAACTAATGAATGGTATGTTTGTGATTTAAAAGAGTATACTGTACTAGGAGTGATTTGTGGCAAGATTTTTGGGTTCTTGTACTCAAATTAGTCTTCAAAACTCTGTTATCTTGTGGTATTTATTTTTCAGTAGGTAAAGAAGCACACTATAGCACAGCTAAGTGTTTTGAAGACACATCTCTTCAAGAGTATATGTAATTTATATTATGACTGTGCATGTCCACTTGCCTTCTCTACAATAAATAATTAGTGATTCTCTGAGATAGGAAAAGAGTTTCACCACCTAGAACATGGTTGAATTTTACTAAGGACAATTTCAAAACTACAACGCTGAGGAAGTTTTTCCTCATATAACAGTATTATGCCTTCATAGGCCTTCTGTGCCAGATCTAAATATCTAGGCATACTATAGGCTTTTAAATGCTTTCATTGAATTAGGAGCCAGAAGTCCCCTACGCGAGCATGAAGGGGCAAGGTAATTACTTAAGTGTTCCCCCCTCACACTGCCCTGGCTAAGCTGTTCTTCTCATGTCCAGACTGGCTGTGAAATTGGTCGCGCAATGATTTGTGCTGGCGATTACATGCCAGGGGACCTGCTTGAAGGAAAAAAATCCACAGTATAATTGCCTGTCCATGCACAGATTTTCTAGAAATAGAATGCCAGTCTAAGAGTTTGCTGTAGGCATAGGTTCATCAAGGTCATTTAATTCTTTGTGTTTGAATTGCTGCTTCTTGATTAAGCATATTGGGGTCTAGCATCATTCTTTCTTGGAGGTGGTGTTGATAATGAAGCCATATTGCGTTCAGTCTCGAATACAGTATTTACATTTATATTGCTTATCTTCTCCGACTGGAACTATTTTGGTTCATTAGCTAACACAATCTTTCAAAATCAAAGAAACCAGTTTATAATTTTGTTCATTTTTTTTGATACAGTCCTTTACCATGTTAAGGAAGAAGATTGTTCATTATTCTGGCTTTGATCAGAAAAAGCAAGCCAATGCAGCCTTCCTCATAGGCTGTTATTGTGTAAGTATTATGCTTACTATGTAAGTATTTTAATGTAAAATTTTAAATTGTAGTTTTCTCTCTGTGTTGGAATTATATTTAATGGTCAATGCTTTGCAATGTAGGTGTCCTGGCCATGAACTTATCATAAGCAACATGTTTGTGTTTTAAAGCTTTTCCCCAGATTTATCAATAAGCTCATTTCCCTTCCTTCAGAATGGTCTGCATATTGAAACTCCAAATTTTTTTAAGCCGCAGAGCTTTTTGTAGACATGAAATAGGTCCTGTTGAGGTGGTACATCGGTAATAAAATAGTAATGGGGTGGGGAACCTCACCTTTGAGGAGGTATGTTACCACTGCTGCATTGCAGAGATTTGCTAAAGATACTTCTCATTCTTTAGTTACTGTATTTGTTTGAAGTGGTTCATGATGGGAAGGAAGAGTATCTTTTTTTCTTTTGTGTATACCATTGGATCTACATCCCACCAGTCTCTTTTAAGAACCAGGCTGTTTCTTGTAACCCCGGGGCTCTTTGGATTTTATGTATCTACACAGTTATGCCGGTTGATTCCCGTTTAGCAGCCCCACCCCCATGGGAGTCTGGTGTTTGTTCTTTGTTGAGGTAGCTGGAATTCCGTGTTGAAGAGCTGTAGTGCCCTTTCCCAAACTACAGAATTCTAATTGTTTCACCAAACTACAGATTCCAGCATTCCTTAGAATGGAGTGATGGCAGTTAAAGTGGAGGAAAACTGCAGTAATTGTTGACTATAAGACACAATTAGGATAGCATTGTTGTTTTCCTCTTAGAACTACAGTGCTGGAATAGACCCTGTGGGGTCATTGAGTCCAGCTGCTAATGAAAGACAGAATTTCCTCTTCTTCAATATCTTCGTTTTTGCCTAGCAAAAGAAGTAAGAGGATGTCATAACTGAATTTCTCACATTAAAAATCTTTATAACTAGTCTGGTTGGTTTCGGTGGTGTTATCCTTCAAGTGAGCACATTTTTGAATGCAGTCCTATTTTAATTTGCAGTTAGTGAGTCAGTCATAATTGTAGATTAAATGTATATTTTCATCAAGCACCTACAGATATCTAGTAAGAGGGAAATGTAGCATGATATGTGTCTAGTGGTCTACTTGCTATGTCACTGTCCCTCTTCTATTACTGTGAGGGAGTGCCTGATGCATTTTCACTTATTTTATGTAGAGTAATTGGCACAGTACCCCTGCCTTCCATGTATTTCAGAATCTCTTACAATGTGTTTAGCTGTTTTAGCAGATGAATACTTGAAAACTAGTTTTCTAAACAATAGTGGCCTTATGATATGGCCAGGTTTGCTGCTTTGCTGCGCACAGCTCATATTAATAGCAAGGGTGGGTTATGGAGTGAAATGAGGGGTGCCCTTCACCCCAGTCAGTAAGAGGCATTTGTTAACTTATTTTATTATATATTTTTTTCATTCCTCACGGAGAGCCAAGGACCATTCATAACCTATCTTGAGTTTTGAATTATGGCTTAACCGTTTCATACGCAACATGCTTTGTGTATGATATTTTTACATTTGTGTATTTGTTTTAGAAAAAGTGCTGTTTCAGAAAGCTCAGAAAGAGAGACTAGATCATTTCTCACATGCATTAAAATATATAGGCCAGACGCTTTGTGTGTTGGTTGGAAATCATGTGGTAGGCTTTGCTTCTATTTCAGTCTAAAGTGGATATGAAAAGTTTGCACACCACTGTTAAAATGTCAAGTGTCTGTGATGTTAAAAAATGAGACAAAGATAAATCATTTCAGAACTTTTTCCACCTTTAATGAGATCTATAAACTACAACTCAGTTGAACAACAAACTGAAATATTTTAGGTGGAGTGAAGTAAAAATTAAAAAAACTGAAATAATATGGTTGCATCTGTGTGCACACCCTTAAACTAATACTTTGTTGAAACACATTTTGATTTTATTACAACACTCACTCAGCCTTTTGGGGTATGAGTCTATCGGCATCTTGACTTGGCAATATTTGTCCACTCTTCTTTGCAAAAATGCTCCAAATCTGTCAGATTGCAAGGGCATCTCCTGTGCACAGCCTTCTTCAGATCACCCCACAGATATTCAATCAGATTCAGGTCTGGGCTCTGGCTGGGCCATTCCAAAACGTTAATCTTCTTCTGGTGAAGACATTCCTTTGTTGATTTGGATGTATGCTTTGGGTCATCGTCATGCTGAAAGATGAAGTTCCACATGTTCAGCTTTTTAGCAGAAGCCTGAAGGTTTTGTGCCAATCTTGGCTGGTATTTGGAACTGTTCATAATTCCCTCTACCTTGACTAAGGTCCCTGTCCCAGCTGAAGAAAAACAGCCCCAAAGCGTGATGCTGCCACCACCACGCTTCACTGTGGATATGGTGTTCTTTTGGTGATGTGCAGTGTTGGTTTTGCACCAAACAAATCTTTTGGAACTAGGGCCAAAAAGTTCAACCTTGGTTTCATCAGATCATAACACTTTCTCACTGCTTTTGGGATACTTCAGATGTGTTTTTGCAAAATTTAGCGAGGCTTGGATTTTTTTCTTCGTAAGAAAAGGATGTTTTTCTTCATAAGAAAAGGCCACTCTACCCCATAGTCCAGATATTATGAAGAATATGGGAGATTGTTGTCACATGTACCACGCAGCCAGTACTTGCCAGATATTCATGCAGCTCCTTTAATGTTGCTGTAGGCCTCTTGGCAGCCTCCCTGACCAGTTTTCTTGGAGTCTTTTCATCACTTTTGCAGGGATATCCAATTCTTGGTAATGTCACTGTTGTGCCGTAATTTCTCCACTTGATGACTGCCTTCACTGTGTTCCATGGTATATCTAATGCCTTGGAAATTCTTTTGTACCCTTCTCCTGACTGATACCTTTTAACAATGAGATCCCTCTGATGCTTTGGAAGCTCTCTGCGGACCATGGCTTCTGCTGTAGGATGTGACTAAGAAAATGTCAGTAAAAACCTACTAGCCCAGCTGATCTTTATTTGGAGTACCTCAGAGGCACTTTGAATGATGGCAGGGTGTACTGACTCCTACTTAACATGAGTTTGAATGTGATTGTTTACTGCTGAATCCCCAGTTATGTGCACATAGATGCAACCATATTATTTCAGCTTTTTATTTTTTTACTTCCCTCCACCTAAAAGATTTCAGTTTGTTGTTCAACTGAGTTGTACAGTGCATAGGTCTCATTAAGGTGGAAAAATTTATGAAATGATTTATCTTTGTCTCATTTTTTACATCACAGACACTTGACATTTTAACAGGGTGTGTGTAAATTTTTTATATCCACTGTATATCTGACAAAATTTAGGTGTAGCATGAACAGAATTTTTGTTCAAAGAACCACACTATTGAGATCTGTCATGCACTTCTGTTCATAAGCATAAACATTTTTTCCTTAACTCTATCCCGTTTACACCAATAAATCTTACCCACATCAGTGCTTTGTTCAGTTATGTTACATATCAAGAAAGGTCGGAGGCAGGTGTACAGATGTAACCATGTGCGTTCCTATCTTGGGCAGAGTGGCAGTTCCAGCTGCTGTGTTATGATACTGATTATAGCTGTGGAATACTCTTTCTGTATATATATAACTTAGTTTTATTTTATTTTTAAATAATTGGAACATTTAGTCAATTGAATTACTCAACTAAGGGCTTTTGACCAAATGGGAGAATATTGTTACTTTTTGGAAAATGATATTTCATATGAAAAACAATGGAGCCCACCTTCTCTTACACAGTTAATTAAAGCAAAGTGTCTTCTAGGAGAGTGCCTGCTGAAACACATGTTTGCAGCAATCAGAATACAAAAATAAAGTTCAAGATTCATTCAGTTGAAAATATGTAATGTTTGTTGCTTCTTATCCCTGACTTAAACAAGCAGTTACTGCTTCAAGGTGCCAAAATTACTTTGATATTTAACAGTATGAGGTGATTTGTGTGTTTCACCTATTTGCAATTAGTTCATGATTGCTTTTTGAAACACAAATATATAGTTAATTTTCTAAATTACAGTTTTGACTTCTGCTGCTGTGACTTGGCCTGTAATATGGAAGTGTTTTCATTTTTTCCATCTTGTTGAAACATTGAGTAAGGAAAATAAATTCAGAAATGAGTGGCATGTCCATATTTGTATTTAATGTAGAAATATTTTGGGTTACTCAGTGCTTTGTTACTGCAGCCTAAGTCATTTTGATGATTATAAAAGTCTTGTGCTCTGTCTCTGCTGCATGTCTTTGAACATTTACACAAGTTTGTAGACAATGTGTTAAAAATCTTCAGCAGAATTGTAAGAAATATGAAACAAGAACAGTTAAACTGTTACACTGACTTTCTAGTCAATATGACTGTTCTAATTATCAGCATTGTGTAACATTTTTTCTGCACAGAAGTTTTTGTTGTTGTTGTTTTTAACATTAGACTCTCGTACTTTTTATATTTCTCCATGGCTACAGCACTACACAATTGAAAGTTTGTGTATGTTTGTCAAAAGAATGTTAAAGTTTTCAATCACAATCACAAAAAAATTAAAAGAATATTTTTACAATAATATGCATTAGCGCTTGGATTAGCTTTCTGATAGCTTGGTATCTTCTTTCAAAAAGGAAAATACATGGTTTGTGATTTCATGAATGTGCTGCATGCAAATTATTGGTTTGTTGTTGCGGTTTTTTCAGGATACATCTAACAGACAACAACAATTTATGTACAGTATATACAGGTATAGTTATAAGTTATACACGTTTACACAGTGTGTCAGGAGAGAAATACCTAAGGCTAATCTCACAAGTTTTGTTTTTAAAAATAAACATAAAATCATAGCACTTGAAGGACAATGAGAAACTAATCCAGAGAAGAATATACCTTGAAGTTGGTGGAACTTAATAAATTAGGCAGGTATTGGGATTGCCTACAGTGAAACAGGATTTTACAAGTTTCTTTAATTCAAATGACCACATGGAAACCTGAGCTTAAGAGAAATCAAGTATTGTTTATTAACCATATCTAGAATCTTCTTTTTTAAAAAAGTCAATTTGTGCCACAGAGAACTTGTTGCTCTTTTTTTTTTTAAATTGTGGATAATGATAATTAAAAGCATTTTCATACTTCCACAAGTTTTCAGTCTTTGTAGATGGTCTGTTTTCTTCCCTCGGTCTCCTCCTGAGCCCCATTGCTTTCTTTGTCTTTTCAGTAAAAGTTTCAGTAGAGTTGAGCCAAGATTTATATAGGATGGTGTGGTGGTGTTTTTTTGGGGGGGGGGGTGCTTGAGCATTTGAAACAAATGAATTATTTCAGATAATGCGAGATAATCCAAAGTAATTATCTGCAAGGTTGTCTAAAATATTTTGCTAGTGGTCTGAATGTGCTATGAGATAATTTTTTTTACTAATCTCCTGAGACTTATAGGTGTTAAGTCAATCCAGATATATTAGCTTAAGGTTGTGCTCCTGGAATCAAACATAGTAAATGCTCAACAAGCAGTGTTGTTTCTGAAACTAAAGTATTGTGTCTTCTTTTTGCATCATTGGAATGCAGTGCATAAAGCTGATTTTAAAAAGGCAGAACTGTATTAGAGAGAAGAATACAGTTCACCATCTTAACAGTCTAATATGACTTTTCCAGCAAAAGCTTCTGATTCTCTCTAATTTAAAAAGGATTAAGAGAGAAAACCTGTTTCTCTCTCTCCATTTGCCTGCTTTAAATCAAAAATTGCTTCTACGTTTCTTTCCTCCTTGCCTGCTACCTGCAATGTCAGTTCTTCCTTCCTAATCCTGCATTAACTTAGTAACAGTGTTTCTTTTTCTCAGGCTTGGCACTAATTATGTCCTTTTGGAGGGCCACCCTTGTTGGGTCCTACCCTAAGAATTGCTGTAATTAAGGTGATCTTCTCCAGGATTCATCTCTATGTACTTTATTTTCTCATCTTCTTCCTTCAGGGTAAGCCGTTTCCTTCACCTCTTGTGGTTCTTCTTAATCCTTTCTAGGTTCCACTTGCCGTCGTTTCTAGATTTAGCTTTATTTTAGATGGAGCTATTGAAGCAGGAGCATCTTCTTTTATGCAGCATTCAAATATCTAACTCTCCATTAGTAGCTGAAATTAAATATATGACAATAAAAATCTGTTTTGATTTCTAGGTTAATGCATGAGAAGTAATGCAAGCAGATTGTTTCATATGCAGTACTGTATATGTAGGACTTCATAGCCTTCTTTTCATTTAAATTAAATCTGAAATCTGCGTTTGTGCTATATTTCTTTAAATGTTCCCTTCCTATGAATGTGTATTTCAGTTAATGCTGCTGTGTGTCATTTTTCCCTAGGGTGATACCATTACTCAGTCCTTTATCCTTTCAAGAAGGTTTGCCTTTTTATATATACATTAGCAAGTTTTTATGATAGTTTAGGATGTTTCCCGTGAATTCAGTTTGTAGTGTTACTTGATAAACTGTGCTTGTTCCTTAGCTAAGGATAATGATTTTTGTACACTATTTCCTTTGTCTTTTGTGGATGGCTTCCTCCCTTTTGTAGTTCTTATAAGGAGTTGTGAGTAACTGTAGATGACAAGGAACACATACAAACAAACCAGTTTTGATTTCTAATTCTCCTCACTAAAAAAAGGCCTGCTTTCCTTTCATAGGTCTGTCTCTTTGGCACAGAAGCGTCCATTTTAAATTCTTACTCCTGTTTTGTTGTTTAATCCCACACAACCACACCATGAATAATATTTGTCTGGCTAGGGGAATAATTAGAAACGTTAGTTAAATGTACAACTTGACTCTTCTGCCGATGAATTGTTTACCCAGCTATTAACCATGGCTAATGGATCAGGAATGACGTTTCTTTGTTGCACATGACTCTACTTAGCAAGGATGGGGACTCAGGACTTGCAACTCAGTCGAGTCAGACTTAAGTCACACCTGTGACTTGACATGGATTCAACTTGGTGGTTTCTGGGGTGACTTGAAACTCAAGACTCATTTGTCCAAGTCATGTTGTCAAGTGCCTATGCTTCCCTCCCCCTGTTGGCCTATCTGCTCCTGCTGTGGCTGCCGCCATCTTCAAAGGCATTGTGTCTGAGGGCCTTTCACACTGCCACTCTCGCCTGCCAAAGTCGGAGGGCAGGTCCTCTGACCCGCCTGCCACAGAGCTTCACCATGGTGACTTGCAGGAAATGGTGGGTTGGAGGACCTGCCTTCAGAGTATGGCAGGCTAGAATGTCACAGTGAAAGATCCTTTGCCATCCTCCAGTTTCAGAAGGCCTGCCTGCATGGGGGGGGAAGGAGCAGCCAAACGGAGGCAGCAACAGGCAGCTGGGGGGTGCAGTGGGAGGCCCAAGTCTTTAGTATCAAGTCCTGAGTACCAAACCTGAGGGGGTTGGGGCAAACAATTTGCAACTTGGTCTCAGGGCTCAGATTTGGGCCTCAGGATTTGCCAACATCCTTGCCCTTTAGCTTCCTTCACAGAGGTTCATGGTTGTCACTGCATCACCATTCACCATGAAGATGGGAGTCCACATCAAAGCAGAGAAGGCTTCAGGAAGGGCTTGTATGGTCAGATTGTGATCTTTCAACTGTGGTTACAAGCAGCTATGGCTGTACTGCCTTCCGGGCAAAGTCTCAAAGAAACTAAAGGACCTAATTTAACTGTTGTTGATGTGAAATTACAAATATGTGTAGCCTTATTTTGAAGTTTGAGCCAGTGCCACTAAAAACAACAACAACAACAACAACAAAAACCTGGCTGTAAAGCTGCCTAGCCAGGAAATGTGGCAGGAGCAACTAGTTGCTTTGCTTATGTTCAGCTAGTCATCTGAATTTTTCCAGCTTGATTAATGCAGCAAGACTCCATTGACTGTGAAAGAGACTGCTTTCAGGAACTGATCTTCAGCCTGCAATGGCCTGGAATATACACGTACACTCAGATTCTTCCAGCATGTATGTTATTTGCACTTGTCATGGGTTACACTTGCCATGTAGGAAACCCATAACTTCATCATGGGTCCCCATGATGGACCTGTATGTATTGCCCCTTAGAGCAGCAGTGGTTCCCAATCTTGGATCCCCAGATTGTTCTTGGACTAAAACTCCCAGAAGCCTTCACCAGTAGCTTTGCTGACCTAGATTTCTGGGACTAGTAGTTCAAGAACATTGGGAACCACTGCCTTAGACCATCTCTTATGAAGTGCTTGGGCAATTTGTGGCCTTCCAAATGGTGTTTGTACTGCTGCTCCCACCATCCTTTACCACTGGACTTGCAACCCCACATCTGGAGGCCAGCAGATAGCTCAACCCTATCTTATTGAAAATGCAACTTGTTGAACCCATTATATTTGAGCCCTGAAAAGATGAGAAAGAATAGCTGCCATAAGAGCCACACCAAGGGATTGCACTGAAGTGCTTATAACAGCTAACTGTCCTTGTTATCTTACAGCATGATGTGGAGACAGCCTTGGGCACCTGGATTAAGATGGTGGCTATCAGTTGTTTTATTGGGAAGGCTGGCTTTCAAAAGAATGGATTCTCCATTTAAAAGATGTCTTGTACTGGCCTCATATTTCAGCTGCCTTTGCAGCTTTCTATCGAAATATCATGTAGATGGTTTTTGTTAGGAAGTTGTGTTAATTGTATCATCTGCAAAACATAGTGCTCCCCTCATGTGCATGCACTTCCACATGCAGTGCAGATCTACCTGACTGTTTTTAATGAATTTTCATTCAGGTACTACATTAAAAATGTGGTCTGACTGTTAATGTTAGAATTTTGTAGCTGTGAGAAACTTGCCTTGGGCATCCCCAGCACATTTGTCTGGGTTCTGCCCCACAAACTTAGGGGAACCCAGGATAAAGCAACTCTCTTGTGTCCCTAGCCAGCAAGGATGTTTTGCTGCAGGTGGAGGAAAGGCCACTGCCTGATGCAGGACAGCTGAAAGAGGGGTGACGATAATAAGAGGATTGGATTTCATGGCTCAGGATTATCATTGTCAACCACATCAGATGCAGGAGAGACATGGGAAGAGGCAGTCGAGCACTGGGGCCACATCTTCTGTGCTTCCACAGAGGTGCAAACAGGAATAGAGGACAAGTGAGCTACCTCCCCCAGCCCATTTAACTGGTAAAGGGCTCAGGGAGCTAAGGCTCTGATCCAGCACCACCCCAGCCTTGGTGTCCTTCCTGCCCAACAGGAGCTGTAAAGCTTGCCCCAATCCAATTTCAGCATTGGAGACACAAGTGGTAACAGGCAGGGCAAAGGAGGCTCCAGGAAAAGCAGTACCACAGAGTCTGGTCTCCATCATCTGCCTTTATCAGCCCTCCATAAAAGGACATAAAAGCATCTCAGATTGGAACTCATATTTTTCCACCCACTTCTCCAGACCTGGACTTTCAAGAATTCCAGTGAAATTAACTGGGGTCCCAATCAGACAAAATGTGCCCCCAGGGGTTACTGCCAGAAGCTCAAAAACCCCTGGGAGCATGGGGAAAGAGGGCTGACTCTGTACCTTTAATAAAAGTTGTTGTGCATGACAAAACCAAGATAGAACCCATAAAACTATTGCTAGGAGACTTTTCAGCCACCAAGCCTCTGGGACAGGTTCCAACGGGACCCACAGTAGCTAATTTCCTGATGTTGGTTGTTCAGTGCAAAGCCTCTGGTTTCCAAAATCTTTGAGTGCTGTTGTTATGCATTGACTGTACCAGAGCATATGGCCAGTGAACCTTCCCTTCAAGGTTGATGGTAATAGCTTGTTTTGTTGCTAAGAGTGTAACATCTGTTCATCAAAACAGGACTTGACTGTTCTTGAAACATGGCCTGCAGCCTCAATCCATGTTACGCATAATTACCTTGTATAGAGCAGTATTGTCTTGAGAATGCTAATTGTATAATCGAGACTTGCAGGAACTGAATTAGATTTCACCTGTAATTGTAGCCTCCTAGAAGGAGAATACAGTTGTTCTGAGACACCGGTTGAAAAAATTATAATAGCTAATATTCAGGCTATTTCAACTTTTTTTTATTTGGTTAAAATTTGGTAGAAACGTGCATCTGCTGACTTACAATGTTTTGTGTAGTTCTTTATGTTTTTTTAAAGGGAGCATAAATTTGCTTTTATTAAGTATACATGATTTATTTTTAAGGTGGTATGATGATAATCACAGTTCATATCTTGCCTTGGTGGAAGCAGTTAAGATATTAGTATTCCAGTGGGTATGACTTTGACAAAGTTAGTTTTATGTTTCCCAAAGTCTTCGGTTTATCCTACTGTGAAGTAAGAAATACAGATAATATTGAATGGTGATCTAAACTTTACAATCAGGCAAAGACTGATGGTTGTGGCTGAGCTCAACTGATACTTTATGGGTATGGTATGATTTCTACATGGATGTGGTGCCACATGGTGAGAACAGCTTGTTTGAAATGCTGTGCAACCAGAACCTTGGGCTCAGTTGCGTACATGCCAGAATGTTGTTAAATCTGCAAATTCAAGTTTAATGAATCTTGTTACTTAAAATCACCAGCTTGGTGATGTATCAGGTTGTGGCTTCTGAGGAAAATGTTACAAAACCTGCAGCCTGAAGAGTACTTAACATATGTGTAACAGTTTGCTCTGCAATTCCATTGTCTTATTATTGGCTTCAAGGAGATACCTATATTACATTGTGTCTACTATGTTTCCCAGGCTGCATACATGTTACCTTCTGCTATATACAGTATCCTGCTTCTGTGGGAGACTTATTTAAAAAAACAATACTGCATATTGAAGTTAAGTCCTTAAAAGCACTATCTAAACATTTTTCTTTTTCTTTCTGAAATAGATCCTATATCTGAAAGAATCTCCAGAAACCATATACAGGCACTTATTATCTGGAAATGTTTCATATCTTCCTTTCAGGTAAATAAAAAGCATGTACTTGTCATCTAGTCTTTAAAAATAATATTTTTTGCATCTTTTTTTTTTAATGGGGAGACAATCATACCCTGGCTATTTGAAGTTCCTTTTTATATATGGCTCATAAAGCCCCAATTCCTGCATCTCTTAAAAGGGGCAGGAGATAGAATCCTGTATAATGTGCAGTTAAAGAATGAACAACCAAAGTTGTTCATATTACAGCTGAATTTCCAACCCGTACAATGCACTGGAAATCCTACAACTAGACCCTGACTTTCTATCGTCCAGGAAAGTAATCTACTCAGTTTGTTTGTTTGTTTGTTTCAAAACGTATACAGCCCTTCTAATATCTGAGGATTTCAATCTGCCTCGTTTCAAAGTCAGCAATTTAGCAATTAAATAAAACAGCATAAATGTCTGGCAAGGTGAGATGATGGCCAAGTAAAACAGAGCTGTGGCAAATCAGGAAAGGTCAGGTATCGCAGAGGTTGGTTGGAAGGAACAGAGACCATCAGGCCTTGGACACAGCATTGCGAGACAGCCAGGTAGCAGAGATGGGAGGTTTTCTGGATTACAAATACCATTATTCTCCTTTCTGGGAATTCTACCTATCTTGAGACTTAACTAGGCCAAACGCCACCCAAGCTTCCTGTTCCTACCCCAGTGCTTTCTGGGAGCATTCTTTCTGAAAATTCAGCTTTCTCTGGGGGAGAGGAGATGTTCTGTCCTCATATTTTATCTAGTTAGTTAACTACCTTTTGCAACATTAAAACCAGGGGTGAAAATTCAGTGATGGGCAGGAGGAGGATATCATTGTTTTTGAGTTAGGTGCATGGTATGTATGCCTCCATGATGTAGAACGTGTCTGTACTTCAAGAAAAAGAAAAGAAAAATAAAGAAGGTAAAAAAAGTTGTGGCACCTTAAAGACTATTATATTTTAATGTGAACTTTAATGGGCAAGTCCACTTTCTCAATCTGCACCTACGCCTCTGGGTTATACCATTGTTGGCCTCCCTCAGCCATCCATGCACAGGGGAGAAATGTGTGTAATGGAGAGCTTGCAGTCCTGGATGGGAATGAGCTTTCTCAAATGTTCCCACCGCCTCTTCTGTGTGTGGATAGAGGGGGTGCTGATGCTGTGTGGCATGCTGTCATTCTTCATTCTCTGTATGCTGTTGTTAAATTGTGCCCAAATAGGACTGACTGTGAGGCCCCAGATGGTAGCCCCTTTACTTTCTCTCACAGATTGCGTGGGGGGGACTGAGGACACAGACAACTGTCCCCAGCCACACAGTTATGTGAACTCCATTTCTTGGTGTGTTTCAGAAGCTTGGGAACTAGGTTTTCTTTATTTTGATCATTATTGGACTGTTTTAGTTATTTTAGTTAACAGGTTCCCTAGGAAACTCTGTCATCCATAAATCCTGATGATTAACCAGATCTAGTAATGAAATATCTAACACTGGTGGGATTATAGGGTTTTTTATGTTGTAGGTTAAGAGATAGCACTGAGACATAATTCAAAACATTTCTTTTTATAAATGTCTAATTTGGACATTTTAGGTTGGAATGGGTATTTTAGGTTGAGATGAACAAAATGTGCCCCTCAGCAGCTATCTTTGCACCCCTTGTCTTCACCCAGCCCTCTCTTTTTCTAGCAAATAAAACAAAAATAAAAGTGAGTTGCAGCCCTATGGAAGCCTGTTGATTCACTTTTCACTAGTTACTAACAGTTTCATTTTTTGACATTTTTTTAGCAATCTCTACGGCCCTAGAAGGGTCCCTGGAGTGAACATTTGCCCTCGGGAGCCACAAAAGTGCTCCACCCCTGTTTGAAGTGAACATGTGTGCAATAATTGAGAAATGAATAGTGTATATTTTATAATAGAAATGTAAGCAGAATTCTATGCATATCTACTTGGAAATAAGTCCTACTCAGCTCCTTGGGATTCATATTTCAGTCCTACTAAAGATGGGATAGTTGTTCTGGGGTTTAGTCCTAGGAGAACGTGCATAGGATCTACCTGGGGTCTAAACTCCAGCTTTACCTTATTGGAGGTACGTAGTTGTCTGATTATTCAGTTGGTTGAAATGTCAGAATATTTCATATTAGTTTCTTAAGGTAACCTAATTATCAAATTAGTCATTAATGCTGGATGCCATTTTGATAGGAATCTAACAAAAAGAAATAGAATTAGTTACACATGAGAGTGTTCTATTTACCAACAATTGACTGAATAGATATGCCAATGTGTTATTCACTCTATTCAGTGAAGCAATATATTTTTCATTGTACTTGACCTGATAGTTATTTTTTGTTGTTGTTGGTTTCTCTGTTTAAAAAAAAACAACAAAAATCAAAACAAACATATTAATCGAAAAACTGAGATTAGGTATGTGTTTCTTGCAGGGATGCTGCCTTTGGTACCTGCAGTTTTCACCTAACACTGCTTGACTGTTTTCATGCAGTAAATAAGGTTAGTAAAATCCATGTTTTACTGACCTCGAAGCCTATGTCTGGTATGGGGAACCTCTTGGATCTTTACACAATTCCTACAGTCCTTTATCAATGCTACTGGTTATGCTAAGTGGGCCTGACAAATGTTTTAGGGTTTATACCCTGGATGGTCACAGCTTCCCCCCACCCTTTCACTGAAAACTGCATGGAACTCTGAACAGCTGTAAATTTAAAATGCTACTGGCAGAAAGACTAAAGAACTAAGAAAGAGATGGCAAGCCTAAATGACAGTGAATTGGACCCAAAGGTGCCTTACAAAATCTGGAAGGCACTTCCAGGCATAGAAGATCCCAGTTTCATCATTCCACTTCTGTTGCTCCAGCTCCCTGTTCCCTGTCTTACGTGGCTCTAGCATGCCCATAAGTGGAATGGGCAGGGAGGTTGCTGCTGGAGCCTTGATGCAGTGTGTCAAAATTAAGAAGGCTCAAACTGATAGAAGGATACCTGCCTGTCTGTTGGAATTAGCAGTTGGAAAGATAGAACCTCCCTTCCCCCGTCCCAAGTGTTTAAATTGCTTTCACTGCTCCTCCACAGGCAGAAAGAAACACAAAAGAAGTGGGTACTTTGTGCACCTAGCCTGACCCATTCCAACCCCTCCTTTTGTCCTGTAAACCTTGTGTGACCTAAGTCGAGTTCATAAAGCAGTGAAACCCCAGATGTCAAAATTTTTAGTTACAGCTTTGGATTCCAGAAGGTCCTCTGACCCCCCCCCCACAAGCAGATTTTCATTGGCCAGTAGATGGCCAATGAAAATCTTGATTATTTTTAATTAGATGGCAGGGAGGTGGGATGATCTTCATTGTGCAAGTAGAACATTATACCTTCCTGGATTCACCTCATTAGTCACACTTGTTTGCAGTGACGTTTCTGTAGTCTTTTTAGAGTATTTCCCTAAAGTTTTAATTCAGATAGGGAAGGTAAGTGAATGAGACTTGCTAATGATATTCTCAGTATCTCTTCTGCATGACTTCTGATTGTTTAATTTGGTCTTCTGTTGATTTTCAGGCTTTGCAGTATGGCTTCCTCGATTTCAATACATTTGATGCAGAGGAATATGAGCATTATGAGGTAAGTACCCTGTGTTTATTGCTGACTATATATAATTACTGCTGAGACTGTCTTTGGCATAAAACTGGCATGCATTACTTATAGCTCTGATTTTTTCTGTTTTCAAGATAGTCTATATCTAAAAATATGGAGTCAAGGAAAGTAAGGTAAATAATCAAAAGATGTTTTAATACACTTAAGGGTGTCGCATGACTATGTGAGAGCATGCGGTTTATAATCCCAGCTGAAACTGGAGGTACACGTTTCTTATACTGCAAAACCTTACATCAGCATTCCTTGTCATCTTCACTCTGTTCACTGAAGCAAATATATCAAACCTCAGGGATATTTTAGAGATGTGGTAAACAGTCTTATTTTGTTTTTCTTGACAGAGGGCAGAAAATGGGGACTTTAACTGGATAATACCAAAAAAATTCCTTGCCTTTAGTGGACCTCATTCAAAAAGCAGAATTGAAAATGGTATGTTTAAAGCCAAGATGGGAAATTGCAATTGGGTGAGGGGGATGATTCCTTAATCCTTATCCCTCTCCTGTGTGGGGAAGTCAGGGAGGGAGTTTCTGCAAGATCCAGTCAGTGATAGGAGACTGTGGGGGTTCTGTTCAGAGTACCCTCCAAGGGCACACCATCGGAAGGAGGGAGAGAAGAGAAATGTAGGCCAGCAGAACCTCTTTCAGCTACATGCGGACATCTGTGGACGGACAGTTCACCTCTCCTGGTTAAAAGAAAGGAGGAATACAAAGCAGACATAAAATATGGCTATTTATACTTAATTTACTGCATTATCAGCTAAGGAAAAAAATTATTTGAAAAAGAAAATATTTGGGTTTGACTTCTTGGCTTTGGTGATGTGCAAGATACTACTATCCACACTGCCATGAATATTATTTCTTCTGTGTTTTCTTTTTTTCTAGGTTATCCACATCATGCTCCTGAGGCTTATTTTCCCTACTTCAGAAAACATAATATCTCCACTGTAATTCGCTTGAATAAGAGAATGTATGATGCAAGGCGATTTAGAGATGCCGGCTTTGAACATTATGATCTGTTCTTTGCTGATGGAAGTATACCTAGTGATACCATTGTCAAAACATTCTTAAATATTTGTGAAAATTCTGAGGGTGCTATAGCAGTTCACTGCAAAGGTGAATTCAAGTGATTATATCTTTTTATAATAGTGTGCGTAAAATGAATTATGAACCCCTGCCTCTTCATGAGGTTTATCTATCTTGAGTACTGCCTTGTGCTGCATGTTTAAATCATTTGAATCACAATTAGTTCTTTGTTTCGAAAAAGTGAAGTTTTATGTAATGGGAGAATTTCTCACTTCTCTAAACATTGAAGGGTAACATTTCCTCCATCTTGTGTCAAACTGCTGTGATCTCTGGCATTTGAATACTGACATTTGTTTGCCAGATTCCACCTGGAAACTTACGATCAAACAAGTTTTAGGTCATGGTGAGCAATTGTGGCCCTTCAGTTATTGTTAGACTACATCTTTCAGCATCCCTCTCCATCACCTGGTAGTGGTTAGTAAACATGGGGCTTTTGTTTCTTTTGTAGGGTAGCTCCCAGAATTCACCTCGGACAAAATCCCGGAAGCCGCAGCTCAAAAACAGTAGTTTAAAGAGGAGCTGTTCTAACCTCTGTGAGAGCCTCCATTACCCATTATATTATTCTTTCAAGGAGGAGAAAAACTGCTCCCACTTAATTTCTAGGAGTGTCAAGCATTCATGGGAATCTCAGGGGGCCACTGGATCCATCCTATAAACCATTTCAAGATATTAATCTGTGCTGCTGAAACTGAATTAATCATGTATAAAATATTCTTTCTGAGATGATCTGGTAAGAGCAATTTAGATACAGGGGAACTGAGAACAGCCGTACAATATTGGGTTTGTTCATTCCCTAGCTGTTTACACTCTAAGAGAAGTAGGAAGCTGCTTTGTATCAAATCAAGCCATTAGCCCATCTAATATATGCTGGTTATATATTGCCCCATTGTGCTTAAAGCACTCTCTGGGCAGTTTTGTAGTTTAATTGTGCAAGTTACACATTGCCCCACTCTACCCCAGCAAGTTTCCCAGTCTCAGAAGAATGGAAGTCTGAAAGCGTTGAACCAGCTGCCTGGGATTGAACCCTGGTCACGAGCAGAGTTTTGGCTGCAGTACAACAGTGTAACCACTGCACCATGAGGCTCATTGACCAATATTGTCTGCTTTGCCTAGTGTGGTTCTCCCACGTCGCGGGTGGATAATGGTGCTTCACATCACCTGCTGCCTGATTATTTTAACTTGAAATGCTAGAGAATGAAACAAAGACCTTCTGTTACTGAGCCACAGTCCTCATCTTTAACAAATGGGACATAGATGGGACTTCATGTTGTAAAGCACTTATTTAAAGACAGGGTTATGAAAAATTCCTTCAAGAGACTAAAACTCCCAAAATCCATGTCATACTGGCTACAGGTTTTTGGGGCTTACAGTAAAAAAAATGTGATTTTTGTAAACACTGAAGGAATGTAGGACCTAAATTATTTGGGTGGATGGGCAACATACAACAATTACTGGGTTTGTCTTGCTAATGTCAGAACAGGACTGGAGATTGCAGTGAACTTTCAGATATTTCACTGCACTGCAGCTCCCATCATTTATCCATCTTGGCTGTGCTAGCTTGAGTTGATGGCTATTATACTCCTGCAACCTCTGCTGGGTTGTACATTCCTCACCCTTGGCTTAAAGCTTGAATGAGGAGCTGTGTACAAAAGCTTGAACAAGAATGAACTTTCTTTTGTTTTACACAGCTGGACTTGGCCGAACCGGCACACTTATAGCCTGTTACATTATGAAGCATTACAGAATGACTGCAGCTGAAGCTATTGCTTGGATTAGGATTTGCAGACCTGGCTCTGTGATTGGATCACAGCAGCACTTCTTGTTAGAGTAAGTAAAATTATAAGCACATGTACTAATTAGAGCATTTAAGTCAATGCTAATGCAAGTAGTGAGGAATGTTGGTGCTGGCCCTAGCCCCTGGGATCACACACACATGCGATAATCATCTTATTTTCTGGAATATATGTGTAGAATAAGGTAAATAGAATCCTAGAACACCCATTATCTTGATGAGGGATGTAAACCCTCAGATTCTTGGCCTTGCATGTGAAGATGAAGAACAACAGAAGTACTCTTCTCACTGACAAGAACTTATCACTACAAGAGAACAATTTCTTATTCAGAGTAATCAAAATAATGCAACTAATACTTAATATAAAATAATCCTTTAATACAAGTGATGCAGAATGCAGAAAATGACAAAATCAGATACTTTGCACAGACATTTTGAGGAGTAGGACCATCAAATGGAGTAATTTGCCTCTTTTTTCAACAACCATCTTGTTGAACAGTGCCTCCCTTTTTTTTAACAGTCGAGAAGTAGTCTATGTGTACTGCACATGATCCTTTGCTTGTCCAATGACAGGAGAGTGTTTTGTAGAGATAATTTGCGTAGATTACAAAAACATGGGCCAGAAACCCCCTAACAATGTTGCTCTCACCCTCCTCTGGAGGGGAGGAATCACATAGGGACTTGGTAATTCTTTGTTGAGGGGTCTTATCCAGTTGGGACCCTGTAAATCAATGAGAGTGGAGCATTTATCAAGTATTCTTGAAAAGAACCTTTCTCAACCTTTATAATGCTGCTTGGGGTTGTTTTTGTTCCTTGCTGTGGCTTACTTGCTCAACGTGACATGTGAATTGTGACAGAAATTATAATACAGTCAACCTATAATCAAATCTTTATAGTTGGTGGTGTTTATCTGTTTTGATACTTTTCACACTATTAGCAGTATTCAGTGGCTAATGTGCTTAATTGGGTTAGGCTAATGATACAAAGGGTGCACAAGGATATCTAAAGAATTCTGGCTTTTGTGAACGAGTGTATGTGATCACCACCCCTTTTGCAAGAATGAACAACTAAAGTAAACCACAGATCTTCTCCTTGTGCTTTCAAAAAAAAACATGTCATCCTAATCTTGCAAGACACAACATAATACTCATCCCTGATAAACCATTAAAATAGCCCTAGGAACAAGTTATGTATATCTCTGGCTTCTTGGGGCAGAAACAAGAGCGTTGTTCAGGTATTCAGAAAGGGGTTGACCTGATTAAAGAAACAGACATGGATCCCTAGCCTGCCTCCTGCCTGCCATTGTCACCATATGAAGGAGAGTCTGAAGAGGGCAGAGGCTGCTGTATATGTGAACTCCCCCCCCCATGTAGTCAGGAATCCTGATTTTTCGGGGTCCTCAACAGCATGGGGAGCCCACAAATGAAACAGAGACTTTCCTCTTTAGACTGATCCCTTCCTGTGAAGAATGCAGCAGATGGCAGTAGGGCTACAAGTCGTCTCCCTGCTCCCATGTTCTAAATGCCTACAGAGGCCTAAGGTTTGGCAATAGTTTGTTTCCCTTTGTAGCAGGGACTAGTTCTGCTGTTCTTATGAATGACAAGTAGAGTTCCCTCAGCAGCCTGTCTTTGTCCCACTAAGCCTGTCAGCAGACAGATAATAATCATCTTGACTTGCCATATTGAAATTTGTCTTAATTACGCAAAGACAAAAATAACTGTATCCAGAAATATTTCTCTTTCAGTAAAATTCCCAGGGTTGGTATGATATATTAGTTGGCATTACTTTTAACCATTGAGGGCTATGTCAGCTGCTGCAACCCTCTTTTTGCAGATAGGCTTTTGAACTGGCAGAATTTCTGCTGATGGAAGGGGCAGAGAAGATTTTCATCAACAAGCTCTCATGTTTATTTGTTTGTTTATTTGCTTTATTTAAAAAAAATTACTCCTCCGTTTCTCCTTTAAAAGGATCCAACACAGCTTACATCATTAAAATACGATATTTAAAAGCTAAAAAACAGTAAGTATGCAGATATTTAAAAGAATCAAACAAATACCACACTAAAAATGGTAAACAAAAAAAGTCCAAGATGTGAACATCCATACTGTTCCACAGGGTGTTACATTCCTCCAGAGCAATTTTTAGAGGAGCTGCAGAAGGAGAAGATGGGGTGGGGGAGGGAATCACCTATTTTTTCAGTAATGGAAACCTGTGGTGGACCAAAAGCATTTTGGCAAATGGAAGAGCCATGACAGTTGGGTACAATCCAGTAGACAGAATCATCACTTGAACTGTTGTTCATAATTGAGTTTGTAGCAGGAGAAGTGCTTGACCAATGCACTCTCATTAAGTTACTTGATTGGATTATAAATGTGGTCATGAACTAGTTGATTATTAACACATTTTCTCTCCTTAATAGAAAACAGTCAGAACTTTGGTTGGAGGGTGATATTTTTCGTGCAAAGCTAAGGAAGACGCAGAAAGTTGCTGTTACAAAAATCCTTTCGGGAGTAGATGACATTTCAATTAATGATTCCAAAAATCAGAATGTCAACAGAAAAGATTCAGAACCGGTAATCATCCGAATGTTGTGCTGTTGTAAATCTTAGGGTGTTGCTATAAAAAATATAGGCATAATAAAGGAAAGAGTGGTTGCATTTCGTTTGTATGTTCTTTTGTATTCCTTTTCCTGATAAGCATTTAAAGATTAAGGGGAAATATGCAACTAATGAACAAGATGAAAAGACGTTCTACAAACTGAGGTATGGGTGTAATAGTTCGGCTTAAAACTTTGGTTATAAAACAGATGTGTACACACATTTCAGCATTGATAAAGCAGGAGTTCCACTCAAAAATGTGTGTCCAAATGACTGAAATCCTTCTTTCTTTTACAGTTGCTGTGGTTGTCTTCTGTATACAAACATTTCATCCTCTTAGTTTGATACTTTCCGTAAACAACTAAATACACAAAGACATTAAAACATTGAAAAGTTTTTTTAAAAAAAATTACATAAAATAAAATCAGTTGATGTGTTGGAATCAAAGCTCAATTCACAGATTATATGTATTAAATCTGATCTTTCAGTATTATGACTCTGACATTTAATTTAGATAATTCCAGCGGTTTACCATTTGTTTACAGTACAGTGATGAAGAAGAAACACACACAGTTACGCAAGGAGATAAACTTCGTGCTCTGAAAAGTAAAAGGCAGGCAAAAGCAAACTTAGTCCCACTAACGTAAGTTAATTTTATTTTGCTTATGTCCATTAATTTTATTTTGCTTGCCTCTTTGCCGCTTTCTTGAAGACTGACATTCCTTATATTTTTGTTCATTTCAAAAAAGTGCCTGTTAATTCATTTCTTCAGTATGTAAGTGTTCTCTTTTTGTCTTTTGCCACAATATCCTAGTGTTCTCATTGTGTTTCATGTTCTCAAAACCTGTCACTTCTCTGTCATGGTGAGGGTTGCATTCTCTAATTTTTTAAGTCCATTGGCCAGACCACAATATACTTCCTTAAGTTGGCCCATTACATTAACACCTAAAAAGCTTTTCATTCGCCCACTGTCTATTTTTAAAGCAGAGTCAGCTGCCTTAAAACAATATTTTTAGATTGTTTTTCATGCGCATTATTTTTGTCAGAAGATTCTTGCTTTCAGGGGTTCTGTATTTAGGAGAATTGCTGAGAAAGGTGGTTCCCTGTGCTAGAATAGATTGTGACATGTGAAAGTGTCACTATTAAAAATTCCTTTGCCATGTCCATTTTCATTTGTGGAAAAAGATGCATCTGGCCAAACACATGCTTTTTGAAACACAATTTTAAATGTCAAAAAGCAATGCGTGTCTCTGTGCTGTTTTGTATAACGTGTATATGTGCATGCATGGGCGTCTGTTGGCATTAGATCAGATATAATATTAATATATTAGTGAAACAACTGAGCATCCTGTGGAGAGAATTTATCAAGTTTTTGTGGCCATTTTTGAAATGCCATTTTAACAACGCTAACCTTATGTTCCCATTGAGGCAGTTTTTTTTGAGGTGGAAGGTGATTTGTAGAATCATTATTAGTTTTTGGAGGTATTTACAATCTAACCATTTTAGTTACATTGAAATGAAGGGGAAAAAAGTACTCTTTAAGGGAAAAAAAACAGTATGGCCTTGGAGCACAGGGTGGAAAATACTTTCCCTAGTCACTGTTGATAGAAATTTTTCTTCTTAAATGGCAACTGGCTGAAATGTTGTACCATTCATTTCTAAAATTCTTGAATATCCCCCCCCCCTTTGATTTCATGTTCATCTTCTCCTCCCCACCCTCACCCTTTTTTAGATGTCTCCTAGCTATGCTGGTCTCTGCCCTGAGTAGCATTGTCATCTGGTGGATTGTGTGTGGCTCCCTTCTTCCCAACCTACTATACTGTCTAGATGGTTTAAGGACATAGGTTCCCCAGGACCTCCCTTGAGAGAGCCACTGTGTAAGTGTCCCTGTTACATTCTATACAGTAGCTCACCTTCTCACCTCATCCATTAATGCATGCACAAAGCTTTTCCTTGCTTCTCTTTTCTTTGCAAGAGTTCATTTAACTTTTCTAATTGCTTCCTTCTTCTTCTTCTTTTAAACCAAACAAGGTCCAGTAAATGACTTTGCATTGCCTTTGGATTCCCCTTTGAAAATTGCCAGATAATTTCAGGAGTGTTCTTGTCTGTGTGCTAGCCTGGATAGTCTGTGGTGAAAATGTTGTAGTAGCAATGTGGTGTTTTTGAATGAGTGAGTGATATGTATGAAAAGAATTTGGTTAGCATAGGTATTTTTATCAGACCAAATGTAAAAAGACAGCATGTACTGAGGCAGGTGAGGCACTTAAGGCTGCAAGCTGATGCTCATTTAACCTTAAGGCACATTGAACAGGGTGGCTCTTACTTCCAGATAGCAGGAGTAGATTTGTGCTGTAGGCAAAGTATATTCTGCACTCAGGCAGATAGAAACACATAAATTTATTTTCTAGATTGGGGCTATTGTTCTGAATATCAGTCTACAGCCCTACATTGCATGTTTCTCTCACTTAGGAGGGTAATGAAAACAGAGTTTACAGAACATGATAATACTTTGTCACTTAACTTACATCAAATTTTTAAAATGAGGTATGTCCCCTAGCCATTCTGAATACTTCATATTTTCCTGTATATCTCTTTATCAGAAAGTTATGCTGTGTTCAACAGCTTTTATTTGCTTTTAATGTTTTTCAAGCTACCTTTTATACATCCTGGTGTAATATGTCATAACAGCTAATTCAAACCTGCAAAAATAAGATAGAGTTTCTTTAAATATGCCTTCTAGATGCAACTTTTTATTTTTTGCCCTAAATGTTATTACTGAAAAGTTGCACCATCCTATATTTTAATTATAAAAATACAGTAAATGTTACGATCAACATATATACTTGAGCCTATCTGTACTTGGAACACTTGAATTTATTTGTTTATAGAGACCTTGGTGATACATTTGTTTTCTTTTAGCTTACAGCAGTGATGAACTACACTGTAACCAAACAAGATGATCTAGTCTAGTGGATAGAAGCACACATTTGCTATAGTTTCAGTTACACTGAAAGATTAAGCTTTTTCCCCCTTTACCATTGGCACTGCAGTTACAGTCTTACATCAGAACTACTCTCTAAACATGCATTTTTCAATTGTGCCTGAAGATAGAAGCTATTGCTGGAGGAAAAGTTTTATCATAAGGCACACAACTTGTGATCCCCACATAGTCTTGGGTTGCAGCCCTCCTCATCTGCACCATGGTCTTTTCTTGCCAGAGTTTATGGAAATTGCAATCCAGCAGCACCTAGAGGGCCAAAAGATGTTTCGCCTCCTATCATTTTGAAGTTTTAATTGCTCTCCTACTAACCTCTACAGAGAGAAAGAGAGAGAGTTTTTTAAAAACATCTCCTTTACAGAAAGAAAAATATTTCTGAAGTAAAGTAGACTGCACACACACACACACACACACACACACAGAGAGAGAGAGAGAGAGAGAGAGAGAGAGAGAGAGAGAGAGAGAGAGAGAAGTACCTCGGTTTACGAAATTAATGTGTTCTCCTTAACGTTACATAATGCAGACAATTTGTAAACTGAAACGCGGATTGCCATAGAAATGGGGGCGGCGCTACAAACCTCCAGGTACAATTCATCCTGCGGAAGCTTTCTTTGCAAATGGAAACAAAACCAGAAAGATAATTGAAACCATCGGTATTGAACCCCGCCAGATACGTTAGTCCTACTGTACTTCAGAAATATTTTTCTTTCTGTAAAAGAGATGTTTTAAAAAACTGAACTTTTTCTATAGTTGTGTTCTTATAATACATTTAGATTAGTTTTCCATATGCCTAAATTAGTAAACAACATTTTAAACACAGCAGTAATTTTAAAAGCATACATAATCTCCCCCATCTGAGAAAAAAGAAATAAGTAATCATCCATTGTCTTCTCTCTGAACAGAAATCTATTTCCAGTTCATTTAATAGCTCCCAGAAACAGACTGAGGCAGCCCTTCATAGGGAGAGTATTCCAGTTTGCCATTGTCAGAGCCATGCTAGACTAACATCTTCATTTCAAGAAGGAATGGAAATCCAAATGAGCATGCATAGCAGGGTGAATAAAAATTAATGATTTTTTAAAAATAAATCAAATTGATTTAAATCATAATTTTTTTAAAAAAATCAATTTTTAAATTTAAATTGTCAAAAAAATCCAATTTTAAAAAATTTGAACCATGATTTAAATCAGTTAGATTTAAATGAAATCCATCTTGATTCATAGCTTGAAATGTTAACAGTCCAGTGGGGGTACCACATTCATATGCTTAGATGTGTGGCTTTAGATAGTTCTGTTTTGCACGATGAATGAGAGATGAATGAAGAAAATTCCAGAGAAAATAGTCCACGTTCAGAATAGGCAAGCATAATTGAGAGTACAGTATTTGCTTTTCAATAATGTTGCTTCATTAAACACATTTGGACAGATTCAGAGCTGGCACTGCTTCCATTTGGCAGAAGGAAACCAAGATCATAGTAGAACCTTATCATCATCAGAAGGGAGAGGGGCTGTCATTTTTCTGATTCTTCCTCTCCACTGCATCCTCTAGCCCCAATCCACACACTGTTCTGGGCAGTCTTCCAGTTGTTCAAAACCATGTTTGGTGAGGATCAGGAAGACTACAGTGAAAATTGCCTCCAATGATTTTGACCCATGTACCTCAGATTTCTGCTCTGTGCAGTAGTTGATCAAGTCCACTGAAAACTAAAGAACTTTTTTCCTCTTCATTCTTTGGACATACAACACATGGCAATTCAGAATTAGTATATAGAAGTACTAGCTTCCCTGAACAGGAATTCTAGTGGTACAACATAAGAAGGTTTTATTGTTGTGCTCTGTATATTTCATAGAACCAGTGACTATATTGAGTAGATTTATCTTAGGGTGTCACATCTAAGACCAGCCCAATCCAATTAATGTGGAATGTAGGAGTGTGCATTAGTTTTCATAAAGTTGCTGCTGGTATTCCTGGGAAAGATAAAAGCAATGCTTTTCCCTGTAAGAAGTTACCCCCCCCCCAAAAAAAAAACAACTACTACTACATAAATCATTTTAAAGCAAGGAAGAATTGAACTAAGACCACATAGTCACTAAGGGGAGACCGTGACATTCTTGTTCCCAAATACTCTTTTTAAAGGCATCCTTGTGTGAAACCATATACCATATCATTTTTCTCCCCACTGTATATTCTGCAGCTTGGTTTATATAACTTCTCTCTCCTACTCTTTTCAGAGTAATTCTGCAGTCCAGTGTTCAGAAAAGTAAACAGTCTGGACCTAGCATTTCTGACAATGCAGGCCTTAATAAACGAACTACCAGGTCTACTGCAAGAAAAAGCACTTTCAAAAGGTGAGAATTACTGTCATGAACTTTAAATATGGTTAGTTAATAGGAATTGAACTTCAAATAAAATTAGCACTTCCACTGCCTAAATCGGTGGCCTTTTGCAACAGCATGCCTCTAAAACATAGTTTAGGATGGCAATAGTGAGCTTTAGACTTCATCTCCTCCACCTGTAAGGAGCTGTAAGGAGGCCAAAAACATCTGCTACAAAAATTAAGCTAATCATAGCTTCATGTTACTCCTGAAGTAATACCACACAGCTTTGCTTGGTTTTTGTGAAAGAAACTCTGGTCAGTTTAAATCAGATGTGGGGAACCCCATTGGAAGCAAAGGCCTGCATTCAAGGACCATCTAGGGGCTGAATATCAGAGATGAGAGGGTCTTATGTAAAGTGGACAGGAGCAAGACTGAACTGTGCACACTCTCCTGTGCATAAAATTCTTGTCTCATATGATGTAAGGATGTATATAAATCTCATAATTTAGCTCACTGGTTCTTAACCTTGGGTTACTCAGGAGTTTTGGACTGTAACTCCCAGAAGCCTTCACCACCAGCTTTCCTGACTGGGGTTTCTGGGAGTTGCAGTTCGAAAGCATCCGAGTAACAAAGGTTAAGAACCACTGATTTAGCTGAGCTAACTCTAGAAACTTTCATAAATGTATTTCAGGAAGGAAATGGTAAACGTAAATGGAACAAGGAAAGGCAACACTGGCAGGTTTGAGGGCCAGTTTTCTGCTCTCAGGGCCCTGCAAGAGCCACTCAGACCACCAAAAAGGCCAAAATATGAAACCAGAAGTCTCTAGAAGTCCACTTTTATTTTGAAAACATTCGTGTTTGAGTTATTGGTGTGTGAGAGTAATCTATTGAAAGGACATACTGCCATTCCTGGAATCTTCCAATGGGTGTGTGTGTGTTTGTGTGTATGCATGATCAAGTCATTTCTGACTTATGGGGATCTTTTTCAAGTACTCAGTGGTTTACTGTGGAGGCATCCTGGGACTTGGCAGCTTGCCCAAGGCTGCACAGGCTAGCTCTCCTCCTGTGTGTGAGAGATTGCATCAGGATTCATAATAATTACTTTCACAACCCACTAATTTTCACCTCAGGTTCGTGAAAGAAAAGGTTCCTATGGATTCATTGTTCGCTCCAGATTTGCTGGCCAATTGCCATCTCTTTTCTGGATTATTTTAAGATTATCACCAATATGGCTTTATTTCAAAGTACACCCTCTTCAAATACTTCTAATTAGGTCCATTTCTGTTCTGATCCAATAGCTGTGCTGGGGCAAAAAACCTGAAGTAGTTTGGCTGTAACAGAACTTGGCTTATCATGCCAAGACATATTCAGGTCTTGTGCCTGCACAGATCCTCTCTTTTTTGTGCCCCACAGTGCTGCTGGTGGTGGTGGTGCTTTTTTCAATTCTAGTTTGCACGAAGTGGGAAAATAGTATGGCTAGCTGTACCAAGAGCTGATTGATAATTCTGCACCGGGGGGGGGGGGCAGCATGGAAACAGTGCATGTAGACACAGAGTTCAAGCCTATCTCATATACAGTGGTGCCTTGCTTAATGATTTTAATTGGTTCCAAAAAATTCGTCGCTAAGTGAAAACATCGCTAAGTGAAACGCGGTTTCCCATTGAAATGCATTGAAAACCAGATAATCCCAATAGGAACGAATTGCCATCCTTAAGCGAAAATCGCCATAGGAAACATTGCTAAGCGAAACGCACTTCCCCAATTGAAATGCATTGAAACCTATTCAGTGCATCTCAGTGGGGGGAAAATTCAACAACAAATTAAAAAAGAGTCAGAACAAAGTCAAATTTGGTTAACAAAGGGTTTATTAAGTGCACTTTATGATTTTAAACATTTTAAACAGTAAACCTTAACTTTATAACATTTAAAAAACAGCAAACATGAGGCTGTTTAAACCATCATTAAGTGAAACAGGGAACCCAAAAAATTAATAGTTATGCAAAGCATGGTCCCAGCATCACTAAGCGAAAATCGCCCATAGGGACCATCGTTAAACAGAGCGCAAAAATGCTCCGAAAAAGACATCACTAAGCGAATTCATTGTTAAACAAAGTGCTCGTTAAGCAAGTCACCACTGTATTATATCATATAATTGTAATCATATTATTGTACACATTTGGTTGTAAATTATAACCAAATATATTTACAACCAAATATAAATTATAACCAAAATATAAATTATAACCAAAATATAAATTATAACCAAATATATTTAAATTTTTTTTACTTACATGCCACCTTTCTCCCAAAATTGGGACTCAAGGCAACTTACAATACAGTTTAAAAACAAAATAAATAAAAATGCACTAAAATGATAAACTATTGTTTTTAAAATGAGAGAAGGACCTAATCTTCACTGGTTTGAGGCTACTGTTTGCCAAAGATGTGCCTAAATTAAAAGGTCTTTGCCTGCTGGCAGGAAGGACAGCAAGGGAGGGGATAGAGGTAGCCTCTTTGGACAAAGTGTTCCTGCGCCTGAGAGCACTCACTCAGGAGACTTTTTCTTGCTCCAAGAAATGGTCTTCTGAAGGTGTTGGAAGCGTGAAAAAGGGCCCCTTCAGTAGATCTCAAAGCTTAGGCAGGCTTGTATTGAAGAATAGCCTGGACCCTAGATGTATAGGGCTGTATAGACAGGTCATCACCAGCTCTTTGAATTGTGAAAAACGAATGAAGTTGTTGTACTGAAGTTGTTGTACTGAAGGAGCTATATGGGTGCCTTTTTTGGAAAGATGTAGGCCTAATGAATCTGTCTTATTGTTTAAATATACCGGAGCATCTTGATTTGAGCTAAAGACTTAAGTGGAACAGATTTGAAATGTTATTCTGAAGTTTCGACATCAGAAACAGATATTTTGCATGGAATTAAACCCAACATTAATCTTACCCAGAGTAGATGCCTAGAAAAGAGTAAGACATGTTAGTTATAGCGGACTTTTGCTGCATTGATTTCAGTGAGTCTTCTCCAGCTGGAGTAGTATTGGATTTCACCTGTAGCCCATAATAGATTTTTAAAAATCCACTTTTCTTCAGGGAATGACATCTGTGTTGGCTGTCAAATCTTATTAATACTTTAACTCTAAACTGTAAATAATCTTTGGTTACTCAAAACAATGTGGGATTTCTCCTTTTCATCCAACTTCTGCTTATATTTCCCTCTTTTTCGTCCTTTGTTCTGAAACATTAAACAACAGGACGCTGATTTTAGTTGTAGTCTCACTATCCCTCTAGGAAAGGCAGTGTTGTGGCACACAACCAGGAAGAGAAATAGGGGACTGTTCTCCTTCCTACCCCAGTCTCTCAAATAGCAAATTTATCCATATAAAATATGCCACAGTGCACCAACACCTGATCAGTATAGCTTGAATTAATGTGTAATAGAGGAAGAGTGTGGAAATCTAACACAGTCAAAGGAACATTCCCAAGGGAGTGGAATGAATTTTTGTTCGCAGGGTCTTTCTCCCCCCCCCCCCGGTAAAGGTCACATAACAGTACATAACAGTAAGTTTTTTTCACTGAAGAAATGGTTTAACTTTTAAAAGTCGGTTGTTTAACTGGAAAGGCCTCTTTGCGCCCCCTAGTGAACACAAAGCAAAAAAAGAGCAAAGCATGCTGCTTATATACTGCCCCATAGCACTTCAAGCAGTCCCTGGGCAGTTTACAAGTTAATTACGCAGGCTACACATTGCCCACACCCCCAGCAAGCTGGGTACTCATTTTACCGACCTCGGAAGGATAGAAGGCTGAGTCAACCTTGAGCCAGCTCCCTGGGATTGAACCCTAGGTCGTGAGCATAGTTTTAGCTGCAGTACAGCAGTTTAACCATTGCGCCACGAGGTTCTTCTAAAATACTTCTAATTTTAAAAACAGTTTTCAGGAGCTATTAGAATAGGGGTCCCCAGTGCCAGTCCATGGCAGGACTGGGCTGCGGAGACAGATCTCCCCCCCCCCGCATGCACTCCACCTACACACCCCACATGCAAAGCCCACACACATGTGCACACAGGTGCCCCTTCCACCCGCAGGCACACCCTGCCCATCCACACATGCACACAAGCGTGCCCCGCCCATCCACAAGCATGCTCTGCCCCCCCAATTGGTCCATGGTTCAGAAAAGGTTGGGGACCACTGTATTAGAGCAGTGGTTCTTAACCTTTGTTACTCAGATATTTTTGAACTGCAACTCCCAGAAACCCCAGCCAGCACAGCTGGTGGTGAAGGCTTCTGGGAGTTGCAGTCCAAAAACACCTGAGTAACCCAAGGTTAAGAACCAGTGTATTAGAGGACCCAGGGGTCCTGAGAGCCTTTGAGGCATGACAATCCCCCCTCCCCAATTTAAATTAAGACTAGCCTAGGAGAGTCCAAAGATGTGTGGGCAATTTGCAAAAGTATTGGATTAGGCTTTCAGTCATTAAATGCTCTGCCTGGCAGATCCTTTATGTAGCGGTTGTAATGCGTTGAGAAGCTCCCTCCAGCTGTTGTAAGTTCTTTGCTTCCAACAGACATTCAGTGCTTGGTGGCCGGAGTGGATATTCTCCCTAGAGAGAAGCTGCTTTACAGATACAGTACTGTATGTCTACCATTTAGAAGTGTGAAAGTGTACAGTAACCTTCTATGATTTATGGTTACATATGTCTCAACCTCTTCTAAAAATGGGATTGGAAGATTATGGAACTCAAGTTTCAAGAATACTTAAGTAACTCCAACCCAACTGTTGTTAGCAGCTTAAGAAATGATATTTTACATTGATGCAATAGAGTTGAGGGTGGATTTATAAACAGATCTAATGCATGGGAACAAATACACCAAGTGCATGCTTCTAAGAGTGAGAGAACATTATTTACTTATTTAGAGATGTGTGTTCTTAACTATGAGAAACTAAAAGGTAGGACCTTTCCTCCCCTAGAAGTCTCTGTTTCCAACATTCATTTGTACTTACTTGATTCTCTAATTAATTTGGAAACTCAATAAAGTGACAGAAAATAGCCTCTGAAATCTTGATTAGTCTTAAAACAATCTTTTCTTTACCTTTTCTCCTCACTTTTCCCACAGTCTGATGCCTCAGAGAGAAAGAAGGAAAAGGGATGCTTTACAACAGATACGCTTATGGTACTTTGATCCCACTGCTTTCTCTTTAAGAACCTGAGCTTCCTTGGCTTCTAATATTCATAATCTGCATTGCAGGCCTGTGCCTTCCTTGCTGTTTAAGTTGTATTTTTTATTTTTTTGTAATGTAGTTCATGGTTTCCCCCTCCCCATGTCCTTTAATCTCCTCTTTGTTTGCTTGCTTATTTTTAACTGATAGCAATGTCTGAATTATTGAGATATGCTTTGGTATTTGACATCCCATAAACTTCATTTTTATCATTTCCACAGTGCTCCTATACCAAGAACCAGAACTGTGTTGCGTTAAACTATCAGAATTGAAGAAGATGGATGATAAGAAGACATATCTGTCAATTAAACAGACATTCCTGGCAATTTAAAAAAAAAAACAGAAATGTCAAGGGGTGAGGAAGCATTAGTCTATTTTAATATTCAGCTGGAAAACTTTTTTAACTTTGGTGAAGGTTGTGTAATGCCCCAAAGTTATTGTAACTGTAAGATTGATTTGCTTTTTTAAATATTAGAAGAGTTCCAAGATGTAAAGATAATGGCCTGTAAATTTTAGCCTTCAGTTTAACTAAGTCTCTTATTACTAAGATAGTTTCTTCTCTGTTTGATGATAGTGTACAAAATGTGATGGCAATCACTTATCTTCTGTCACCACAAAGAATTGTGTCTGTGTGTGTGTGAGAGAGAGAGAGAGAGAGAGACAGACAGACAGACACAGAGAGGAGGCTGTTGTAGCTCTTCCATAATTTACACATTTACACAATGTGACTGCTTTCCATGGAGAGGGAGGCATTGAGAAGATGCACCTTTTCATATTACTTTTTGCTTATAACATGACCAGTGCTTGGAGAAGTTACTTTTTTCGCTCACAGTCCACAGTCAGCATGGTACTGAGAATTCTAGGAGTTGTAGTCTAAAACTGTACCTGCTCCAAGCTATGAAACTACTTTTGATTATCCTAATTTTCTTAGGATTTTTAAATCATCACCAACTGATTTTTCTAAAACCACCAAAGAGTGCTTTATTTTCATTGTTTCATGTTGTTGATTTTTTTCAAATTGCACCACTGCCTAAAGTGTTTATTTATTTAACATGAACATCTGTAAAGATCAATAAGCATTGTGTCCTATATTTTAAAGCCACCTTGAAATAGTCTGTCCTATACTGATAGTGATATGAGGGTAGATAAATGATTTTAAGCCTGCTACAAACAATAGATAAATCAAGCCTGTACTGTGTTAATTAATATGTTTATAATAATACTTTGTGAGTGAGTTGGTGCATCTGGACATGCACAGAGACACCCATGTTTTGCTGAAGGAAAGAAAGGGCAGTCTTGCAACTCTGCCCCTCCCCACAAAGCCTTTTAAAACCAGGGTGTGGGGAAACAATCCCCATTTTCAAGCAGTAGCTCTCCTAGGATTCAAGCAGAAGTCTTTGTCCTATCTGGAAAGGTAAGGGTTCACGCTGTGTTCTCCTGCATTCAAGTGTATGCACCACTACTAGAATTCAGTGCCCAATGAACTCTAGAGTGTGGGGAGGTGAGCTGCACTAGACATCCATCTTCCTAATGACTGACGCATTCAACCTTTTTCTTTATTATTCATTATATTTTAGATCAAGAAGAGACAACAGAATTAGCTGTGTAGTAAAATATAGAAAGAGCACTATGAGTTGGTACAATGATGATTCCTAACCATAAATACCCAGCGGTACTGCGTTCTCTTCTTTTGTCATTACTAATTAGCACAACAGCGCTGTGCCAAAACTTTCATGCAGCAAATCCTTCCATGTTGCTACATAAAATCTGGCCCGCTAGAAAAAATAAGGAAACCCATAGTACTCTCAGCCGGTAAGAAGCTAAATCTTCAGTCTGTTAGAGTGGAAATATGTGAGTGTTGGTTTTAAAATTCATTTTGGGCATCTGCTTTATTTTTTTAAAAAAAATACAGAGTTCTGTTTCAAAACATTTCCTGAATATTCCTTGTCATACTTGGAGCAGTTTCATGTTTATGTTACGGAATTATTGGTACTAATGTAATACTGCCAGCTTTTTTTTTAAAAAAAAAAAAACCTCATTTCTGCTGCTATATCATTGCACACATTCACTTTGTTCAAATGTTTCATTGAATTTTCAGGTGACTTTTAAAGACTTATTTAAAATGAATTATGTACATTGTGGATATTTGCACAAGAACCCAAAACACATCAATTAGAATTATCATAGAATTTCAGGCTACCTGTTTTTAAAAACATCAGATGTTGTGTATTAGCAAAATAATCTGACCACAGTTAGGATACAAAACTTGCAGTCTCCCTTGTAATTCTAGTTTGTGTCCCAGAAGCCAACTTAAAAGAACCCAACTATCTATTAACTTCTACCCAGCCATATTCTGTTGGTGTGCAAAATGGAATGAAGCATTTTGGAATTGGCACAGATGGAATGAAGCAAAATGGAATTGGCACAGATGGCCATACGTTTTGTCAGAGATTCAAGTGTACTTACCTGTATCTAAAGCATGAAAAGCAAAGGGAAAATCTACATAATTCTACTTCATTTGACAAGTAGGTAACATTCCATTTTCAGATATACTTAGGGTCTCCATCTTAATTACTCATTGGCTGAAACCAAGGAGTAATCGTTGACTAGAGTAGGCCCATTTGATACAGTGGAGATTTGGTGAGTTAGGGATTACAATCCAAAAACCCAAATCAACTCATCTTGTAGCTACCTTTCCCAACCTCCAGAAGGGGTTGCATGTTATTTTACTGGCATCATCTTTCCTGATGTTGAAAAAGGAGGCTGCCAGACTGCTTCCTGGGAGTCACAGTACTTACCTAATGAGGCTCTATAGAGGGTGCATCCCAGGAAGCACTGCAGTAATGTCATATTTCTCACAAGTCACCAACAGGAAAGCCAGAGGAGCCGATGGTGCTGGTAAAATCACTCAGAAACCCAGAGTGGGAGTGCTCATTTAGGTTTCTTGGCTGGAATTCCCATAAAACTCAAGTCCAAAAACAGAACACACCTCTACTAATTATCTGGTTAGCCAGTGATTCAGTGATAAGTGTAAAAAATATAAGCAGAAATGCTTCACTTCTATATAGCTACACATCATCTGGTACCCTCTTTGTGTGCAGGCAGGTATCATGGAACATAAGTCCATGCTGACAACATCTGTGATTTGATCCTTTGTGAAAAGGAGCAGCCCAGTGGTAGGAAATGTGTAGATTATAATGTATGCTTGATCACAGCAGCATAACCCTGAAAAATACATAAATTCCTTTACAGCTCAGTGCTTCTTTTAAATGGAACTCATTGGCCATGCTTTTTTACTAGGCACTTTTTCAAATTGTTTTGTCCCCTAGAGAGGAAATGTTTTGCTATATAGCTAGCAAATGCTAAGCGCTGCTCCAGAAAGCTCAAAATGTCCCTACATTGCATGGAAGAGACCTGCTACTGGCTTTCATACAATCCTAGGCATAATTGCTGAGAAGTCCCATTGAGTTTAGTAGTACTGCCAGGAGTTTAATGCTTGCCACTTACATTACAGATTTGACTCAGCACTCTTTTTAGGCACAGGCCAAAAGACTACTGCTGGCCCAACTCAAATGGCATAACTACTTGCAGCAAACTGCTGCAAGCTATGAAGTTAATGTACACATTATTTGTTGCATGACTCAGTATGCAACAGACGTCCTACAGTAATTTCATACGTTGCAGCAATCTGCTGTCTAAAGTTACACCTGCAAAAGTTTAACTGAATTATGTAACACCCACCCAGCCCCATTAAAGCCTGATCTTATCCTTGGAAAAAGCTTTCAAGGTTTCTGGGTGATCTAGTACCCGAAGTTCGTAAACCAGAGAATTCTCCATTTTTTTCAGTTGATGCATGTGCTTCAGTTTATAACCAATTAGCATAGGTGTCTTACCAGACATTCTGCCTCCTTACCCACAGTACTTACCACATGAAGTGACTTAAGCTCTGTAATAGTTGGTTAACATAACTGCAATCACCTTAAAACAAGCACTGAGCTGTAAAGGAATTTATCCATTCTTTTTCAGGGTTATGCTGCTTATCTGTGCTCAAGCATATATTATAATCTTCTACACATTTCCTATCAGTTAACAGTGAAGATATTTCACAACTTTGACCTGCTACAGTATTGACAGCTGTGCTGTTGAAAGACTGGACAGAAGCATGTAGTTTTGTATCAACTTCTTTGTAAACTCTTGTACAGACCTTTTTGTGCGAAGCATATGGCATAATCGATACTGCTCATTTTTTTAAAAGAATCTAATATTTAAAGAAAGACATTTATTTTGCTATATGTATTTTATGAGTAAACTTAACACTATCTTGAAAGGTTAATTTGATAGTGTGCATCTGTCATTCAAGTGCAGTTTGATTATATTTTAACTTGTAAAATAATTGTATACAAATAAAATGTAATGCTTATACCACCACAGGAGTGGCAGAGAATGCAAGATTTTCTGAATATTCATATGGACAGTGTTGTGTGTGTATATATGTATTACAAGGGAAAGTGACTTGGTGGATTTTTACCAGTGAAACATATATGATCTTTCTACAACTAAGCCATCAATTCAGTTCTTATTGGGAAATATAAAACAATTCTGCTTAGAGCTACGTCTCTTGAAGGTTATATTTAGTTATTTATACCTGAATGCAATACACAAACAGGCCCTCAGCAAGGAGCAGTAAAGGCCAAATGTCTTTTAAGAGCTACCAAAGAAAATGTTTAGTTAAACTAAATTAAAGGTATTAGCAAAACCTTGACTAACGCAATGACAGAAACAAATCCAGGAGAGTGCCAGGTGATACTTAGCAGGTTATAACCTAAAAATAATAGAGAGGATCTTCGGTTTATGTCCACACTGAAATGTTTTAAATCTGGTCATATCTTAGTGTCACCAATTTTAGGTTAGGCTCAAACAGAATACGGCTCCTTGAAAAGCAAAAGTCCCAAACGAAAAACTAGCATCTCTAGTCTAATCTTTATCAGTGCTCTTTTAATGGAGGAACATTGTCTCATACAGAAAGAACCTCAGCAACACGCTGAAGGTTGTAATAAAACTCGCTTTCCAAAAGCCGATGGATGGTTTACAAAAAAAGAGATAATTTCAATTGTTTGCCAATGTAAATAAAAAATTTAAGAGCCCAAATACCAAACAAACATCTGGTTGGTATGCTTTGCTTTTTATTTGCCAACTTCTAGAAATTGTGCAAACTATTTGATATGGCAAAGGTATATTTCACTCCATGAAGCTGGGCAAACAGTTGTGAAGCATCTACAGGGTTTTGCCATAAAGTCCCCAAAACGGATCATCTTACAGAGCTTATACCGGAACACCACAGACAAAGAATCATCCTTTTGTACCTGTTGGAACCATCTTGAACCTTTATTTGAAACCTCTCGTGTATGATACCATAAGCCTTCACACTGCTAATCCAAATACAGTTGGTACTGGACCTTCATATCTTGGCCCACTGAATATGTCTATGCTCTTAACATAATAGAAGTGGAAAATTCACACACAAAAGTCATTTCTCTCTGTAGACCAGAATGATTCTCTTCCACAGCGATGTAAAGCTGGTATCTTCACAGCTATTTTGGAGGTGCCAGATGGTTCTTTCAAGCTAAAGCAGGAAAATCCTCAGGGTCATCAGGGTTTGGTGCAGTGATGTGCATCTAAGAAGAAAAAAATAGATAGTTCTAAGCTATTTGTCCTAGACTCAGGTGTTATTTTGTCCATCACCTTTTCTGCCTTGGTCCTGTGCTCAGGTCATGGCCAGAGTATTATTAAGCCACTGCAGCAGGCACTTCTCTGTTGTTGGGCTACAGTTCCCTTCCTGCACCCCCACACCCTTTATGCTGACTAGGGCCAGTGACCGTTGCTATCCAACAGCAGGAGGCCCTGTTACATCATGAACCACTTGTTTTAACAATAAATGGGTGGCTTCAGTGTACATCAGGCATGCAGTTTTTCCAGCACACTGACCACAAGAATTAAGATTTTAAGAATTCCTAAAGCCTGAAAATCTATGATGTACCAATGAAAGTACATTCCAGATTTTAGCCCATGAAGCTCATTTGGGTGTCCTTGGCTCAGGCCTTCTCTTTTAGCCTGTTCTACCAGTTGGTACTGGACCTTCCAGAGTTGTGAAATTAAAACTGTCAAAAGAAGGATCAGGGTACCAAGTGAGATAACTGCATTTTTAAAATTCCAAATTCAGTCTCCTCCCCTCACTGCTATTCTCTTAACAGTTCATGTCAATGTACTCTTCTAAAAAGAACCCTTAACTGCCATCCACACATGTGAGCCTTCTGGTGGTAGATGCAAACATTGAAGGAAATCTAGCTGTTTAGATTTTCTTGCTGCTTACCTTCATACCCCTAGGGAGCCCTTCTACTTCCAGGCATTTTTTAAAATCCATACTTCACTGTGAAACCCATAGAAAATTAAAGTGTCCCAGTCATTTCTTTAGATCAGCAAATGGCTGAAGAGAATCTGGGAGCTACTAAGCAACCAAGCTAGATACTATCTCGGTTTGGAATCTCTCTTTTTTCAATTGAAATCTAAGATTGTTTATGCCTGTTTGAATTATTTGTCTCTGTACACTAAGTGCCTTTATTCTGGATATAATTTTAGAAGAGGTAGCCATGTTAGTCTGTGCTAACTCCTTCCTCCCTGTTTTATGTAATAGTCTTTAAGGTGCCACATGTTTTTGTCTTGTTCCTTTGGATTTTGCCTGATATTCCAAATGTACTTAATCAGGGAAGAGAAACTGACTGTTAATAGATAGCACCAGTAGGGCTGACAATGAACTGTTCATTTTAAGTCCAATACATGTACACTTTCTGCCATTTCTTAAGTAGGTTTTCCACGGCCAATGAACAAACCCAAAATTCACTGCACTAAACGTTTCCCCAAGACCATCCTGTTGTAAGTGGATGGTACCATTTTGGGTTTGTAAGGATGGCTTTGGAGAGATGTGAAATGATTACCATCACTTCTGCCCTGGGTCCCGAGTCCTCAACTCTACGGACGCGTCCACGACCGCCTCGTCCTCCTCTGGCTCCACGTCCAGGGCGAGGCAAACTCCCAAAATTAATATCCAGTTGAGAAGTGATGTCATTTGCTGCTTTTCGAAAAAAGTGAGAATCGTCTTCACCATCCTCCTTCAGCACCTAGAACAGAAATTGCGAACACTAAGTGTACCATCTGGCTTTTCTTTAAACATCTAAAGGAGCACTGAAGGCTTCCTAGAAGCTGTTGGAAAGGAACTAAAAATAACAGTTACAGGCAAGAATGACAATACGTCCACCCAACTTTTGACCCAACAGGTATCCAATCTAACTTGTAAGAAATTCAAAAGGCACTACAGCACCAAAAAAAAAAAAGAACAATGAAAAGAACAGCCATAACCAAAGCATACCTAGATGTCTCTGAAAGAAGAGCAGCTGAACCAAACATCTAAAAACAAGAAGCAAGGAATCAAAACAGATTTTTGGAGGCAATTCTGCAACACTGGAACTTCTACTGAGAGGATGTGTCCCATGTTGTCATCTGTCATGCGAAAGATGGCAGCAAAATTAGAGCAGGAACCCACAAGATATTGAGATGTGGACAGATGCACCCAAAACGTCCTTCCAAATAATTATTTTGGTTGCTTGATACTAACATTTTTTTCTACAAGGTGTACCAATAATGTCCAGTATCAACTTACTATCCTAGTTGTCTACATACATCAGCCTTCCTTACTCCTATATCCCAATGTTTTGGATTACAACTATCAGCCCACTGATCACTCCATGATACACTGCTGCTGGTTGTACTCCAAGCACTTCAGTATCACAGCAATGAAATAAGCATAAAATGAAGCTGAAATAAATGTATTACATTTTTGCTAGATTCTGTGGCCTTACACTGCCTTGGCTTTTGTACGTTCAATTAAAAAAAATCAGTATTACTGACAAGTATATCCTTAACACCTCTTTCTATTATTCAGTCTTTTCTGCAGCTGTGTAAATAAAGAAAACTATTTTGTCTTCAAAGAGTGAAATTATAAATCAGAATCGCTATCTGTTATGACACAAATGTATTTGATATTCAAAGTGCTACATTTTATTATATTGATATATTAGCTGCTTTCCTGCAATTATTTCAAAGCAAGATATGGCATAAACAATCTATGTAACACTATTTTCAAACTGAGTATTATGAAGATTAACACAGCTTTTACACAGATTAACTTGATACAGTGAACAACAAGCCTAATATAATAAGCATGTACTGCCACTAACAGCCCAATAAGCAAAGCCAGCCTTTTTGATCTGAGTAAGTTTTCACATGACAGGCCTTCTCTTGAGCTGGGGATTCTCCTGGTACCACCACTAAGAAAAACATGGTCCACGACCTACTTCAGGAGAGGACAACCTCTGGGTAGCTGAAATTAGGCTCAGAGGGCTTAGACAAAGTCCTTGCCACAAGCCCACATCATCTTCTCAAGGTCTCTTCTATTCATTTGTCCTGCCCCAGCCTGTTCATCCACGGCTCCAAGAACACAAGTGGGAAGGAGGAATCTCAGGATTCTCTCTGATCACTGATCAGAGATAACATGGGGTTCCTCCCCACGGAGAAGGCTGGCAGCTGGGGGAAATTGTCAAGTTACTTGTGAGTTCTAACTGATGAAGACACAGGAATTCCTCTCTACCCTGCTCATCTTCCTAACCTATGACTTGCTCTGTTCTCTCTTTGCACAGCAAAACTGAAAATGGCATAATGTATTCTGCTAGCCGAGTCTTTGTAGGACATAACTGTTTCCATCAGTAGAACTAAGAGGGATACAATCCCTGTTCCCCCCCTCATGTACTTCTGAAAACTGTTCAAAAAGGGGGTGTCATAAAAGAGCTGGTTTTCTTGCTATGAAAAGGGCTGTGATGGAAAGGAAGAAAAATCCACTGTATTGCTATCTGGATGGCAGTGTAAAGTTAGATCCAGACCAATACGCAGGCTCTGTCTGCATAATCAAGGTCCCCGATCATATGGATATATCATAAATGCAAACCCTTTTAAGTGTAGAAGGCTCTATGCATGGCCTTCGGCTGAATGCAATGAGCACCCCTTCTTTCTATGACTCTTTTCTCTTAGTCCCTATCCTCAAGTGCAGCAGAGAATTAGAGTTCTGTGCATGATTGCAAGCTACAGACTATGAAATGCAGCAACTGCTATTCCATAGCCAGCAAAAGCCACAAAGAAGCAGGAACAAAAATGCTTCTGTTTGTTTGCTATAGCTGAACCATCAAGTAAAAAAGGAAGTTTGTGTTAGTGGAAGTTAAAAAATCTCCAGCTTTTCAGGGCGCTGAACTGCATGTTCTAACAATGTGTTGATATCTTTTCAGATTTTTTTAGAAAGAATGAATTTCAATACTGAAAAGCCAGAAATTTTACCTCAGGGTTGAAAGGAAGAACCCTCTAAATTCTAAGTTAATGCTTACATCATCGCTATATTTTGACTTGTGAATCACCACTGCTTTGGAAGGAACAGTGGTTTCAGGCTTCCGGATGTTGAATTCGGGCTTTGGTCGATTTTGTTCCTGAAGATTTTTCCACTCATCCAACGTCATCTCTTGAGCTACTTCTTCCACTGGCTCTCCTTCAGCAACTCTAAGGGTTTATAGTTGTAAAGTAAAAACCATTAGCCTGTGAAATGCCAGGAACTGAAAGGTGCAGTATAATTTCACTGAAGGCAGCAACCTACATTTCTAAACAGCAGCAGAGAGAATTTTGCACAAGTGAGACTTGCAATGACATATTGCAGTGTGGAGTGTGCTAGCCAGTCCATTGTGCACGTTCTCTCCAATAATCGTCCGTTCCATTCCCATTACTCTCCTACTTGAGCCCAGGTTTCCATCCACAATAATCATTCAACATTCCATGGCCACTGAGCATGCTCAGTCTGCATCAGATGCGCCGGGGTTGCCCCTTTTATGGTTTTTCCAAGAATTTGATGATGATTGCCTCTTATTACTCCAGTTACACAGAAAACTCTGGTGTTACAACAGGGATTGGTACATGTGGCACTAAAACCCAGAAGCTACCACTGCAGTAGCATTCAATTGCTGTGTCATTGGTAGCAAAATTATTATTAAGGAACTGTTCATAAAACAGATTTTACGGTCTATGTTTTGTAGATCAGGTAACCATGATACAGAATCTTTCTAGGTGATTAAACAGCGACTCCCATCTCTCCAATGACAGGCAATGCTGATTGGGGATAACAGGACTTGTTATTAACAGTATCCAGATGGTCCCAGACTGAGGAAAGGCTGTTCTATACGGTTCTACCACTCTTCTTATCATGCAGGATGTCAGAGCTCCACAAAAGGCTTATTTTTCCTATAATAACAGGAGCATATGTTCAGCTACAGTGTGACTAATTCTAGCAACCAAGTCTGCAAGACTTGCCACTCAGAGTAGACTCTGTCTAGATGCGTGGGGTATAATTCTAATAAAATAAAATAAATAAATAAAAATACTATGTGTGTGTAATCAAAATTGATCTTTGTGTACTTGGTGCACAAACTGCAAGCTTGCTCACCCAAGAAACCTCTAGGAAGTACATGTCCATTGCCTTGTTAATAAGTTCTAGACTTTCACTAATCAACAAACATTTTACTAGTTTCCATGCTTCACATGTACATACATCAGAATTCTGCCATATGAAAGAAAAACAGAACTAGTTCATTCTTCCTGAACGCAATAAGCCTGACAAAACCTAACAGATGTATATATTTTTCTAGACAGGTACCTTTATGAATTTCATCAAGATCTAGAATGGAAAAAGAATATGGATATTTCAGGGCTGTAGCTGTAATTCTGTTGCCACTTACACCACACAGCTGGGTGTCAAAACTGGCTGCTAAAGGCAAGCTAATAAAATTAATTTAGTATTTATTTATTTGAAATATTTTACCTCGCCTTTCTCCTTAAGAAGGACCCCAAAGCAGCTTACATCATTAAAAGACAATATTGAAAACTAAAAACAGTAAGTGTGCAATTTCTAGACAGGACTAAACAGATAAAACAGTAAAAAAGGCAACACAAAAATGCATTCAAAGCAGTAAGACACAAGCCATCTATTTAAAAATCCCGTCCAGGCAGCCAGTCATTAAGGGAAAGCTTGCCTGAAGAGTAAGGTGTCTACCTGCTTTGAAAAGACAGCAAAGATGAGCTTGAATACCATTGCCTCCCCCCCCCACCCCCGGAATTTTCCTTTGTTTCTCCAAATATTGTTTGAAACTCATCTTAAGTTATATAGCAAAAATGCAAAATGCATTTGAGTTCCATGATAGATGAAAAATAAGATATATGAAAATATTGAAAACCCAGAATGGAGCAAGGAAATATAAAATAAGAGGTCTCCACAGGAAAAGGGGGTTAAAACTTGTGAAGATCAGCAAAAAAAATATTGCAGCAGATTCCTCCCATGCATTACAGATATTCTATACAGTCTCAAAAAAATTGGAGATTATTTTGATCTGATCTTAAGGCATATGTAGATTATTTTTATTTATTTATTAAGCTTATATGTCGCCCATTTAGACATAGTCTACTTTGGGCGGCTCACAAAACACAAGAGTAAAAACAGTTAATATACTGTATATTGAAAATTTTCAACATTTATACAATAGACGACAGTTAAAAATAGAGGAAAAGAAGAGGTAAGTTAACTAATGCCCGAAGGGAAGGCCTGTCTATATAACCAGGTCTTGAGTTGTTTTTTTTAAAAATGCCCATTATGGTTTGATATACCATGTTGAAAAGCTTTTAAATTAAAAAATATTTTATAGATGCTTGCATCAGATCACAGAAAATAACTTATTTTTAGCTTGCATACTCTTCAATACAGCCCTCAATCAGAAGAAGAGATTATTTCAAACACTTGCATGAAAAATGTGCATTCAGGGACCAATTCCTGTTTCCAGCCTACTCATATTTTTCATTGAGAAGAAAGCTAACGTGTATACTGTGGTGTGAGAGGAAAGCGGAACAGGAGACAGTGTGTGCCATCCCCTCAGCAGTCTAGAGAGAATCAAGTGGAAAGAAAGAAATCAAAGATAAAAAGGGAGAGACAACGGGCAGATGTTTTCCTAACCACAGAAGTGAATGAGAAAGCTACCAAAACCAAAAAAAGGAACCATGTATGAAAAAGATGGGGAGGGAAAAGCAGTTGATGAGCCGAAGGTGTTTATGGTACCTAGAAAGAGTCTAAACCAAAATATAGAAGTCACTTCGGAGAGAACATATTAGAATTAGAATATGTCTCTTTTCTAGCTTGGAAAGGCCCTTTGTGCCCTCCAAGGAGTGGAGGAAGCAATTGGTGCCATGTTTTGAGTGACTACCAACACCCTATGGTTCCACATACTCCTCAAATGTAACTTCTTGGATTTTATTTTGGCCTGTAGAGGACCTAATGGGGCTTTTCGATTTAAAAACTCAAGTCTTAGTTAAACCCATTAGTAAGTTACCAAAAATGCACTGCAGTGACATTTACCATCATAATCATAACAATAATAAAAAATTAAAAACTTAATTATGTAAATAGGCTTCTTCAGCCACATCTTCCCTTTAGCCACCCCTTATAGGCTTGTTGCAATTTTTAAATTGCAACAACAGGAAACAAGAGAACAGGCATCACCCCCTCCCCACTAAAATTAACCACCACATGCTATATGAAGAGGGAACACACTACAAGGATCAGGCTATGAAAGAGGGGTAAGCAGAAACACTTTATGTATGTTTTAAGCAATTTAACAGATGACAGGCAAGGGAAAAAAATCAAATAAAAGTACTTTGCCCATCAAAGAGAGCACAGTATTTTACACCTTGATGTTTCATGAGAATTCAGAATGAGAGAAGTTTTCTAACAAACAAAACAGGTTCTAGATTTCAGCTGCAGACAAGAGGCTCTAAACCAAAATTTAGATATGAAATAGGGCACGGTAACTACTATCACTGTTGTGAGAAATATGATGAGCCACTTTGTAGCAGTTTTTTATGACATCCAAAGGGCATTCTAGACTGGAAATATGTTAAGACCCATTGACCACTGCCATAATAGCTATAGATCAGAGAAATGATAGTCTTAATACAAATGTACTTCCTGCTAATTCTCAAGATTTCTGCCTCACATAGCCGTGCAATGCAAGGTCTCCAATAACAATAGAGGCAAAAGCTCTTAAGATCCTGAACAAGGAATTAAGAGAGCAGGCCAAACATTTCGGTGTAACTCTTGTCCTGTGACAGTTGCATATAGGCTTTTAAGATAGCATATGCATAGCTTCACAGATCCCCAAAACTGGTTATGTGTAGAATAAACCTGTTCAACCTCTAACTCATCAAGACAGATGCACCTCACTGGCTAAGTACTTGTGTTAATTTAGCAAAGTTTGGCATACCTCCAGTTTTTGCCCACGAGTGCAAAAACATAAAGGCTGCATGTAGCTGTCCAGCTAGCTACCTGACAATGCAGCCAGGTCTGGTAGAGAAAGTTCCAAGAATATATGCAAGCAGTAGCTTGAACTTCAGCTCTGCAAATGTTTCTTTAAGATTAGGCTGTTAAGTTCAAGATAGAGATTCTTGCCAGCACTGTAGTCACGATCTGCCAGTATCACCCCTGCTTTCTATTTTTAGATGGGACCACATGAAAATCTAGTCTGCTTGGCAGGATGCCTGGTTATCTATAATTGTGACTTGGGGGAAAAGGAGCAAGGTATTCAAAATTAGCTCATACTTGATCGGTGCTTCTCCCTCAGGCACTGCTGGAGTCTCTTCCGTTTCAGCGATTTCTTCCATAGGAGCAGGTGCTTCCAGCTCACTGTAGGATATTAATACACCCATTAAAGCCACCGAAAATCAAAGACTGCACTGTGTGATGAAGCCCACAGGACTATCTGGAAGAATAACTGTATTTAGTGTCTGGGGGGGAGGGGCACAAGACATTATTCTCTGCAGCTGGCACAATGCATCACAGGATAAATAATACTTTACATCAAGATAAATAATTGCACTAAAATTAATCATTAATAAAAATCCAGAATATATTTCTCCAATCTGCCTCTTTAGCTCTTCTCTGGCACAATGGCAGCATGCAAATGAGTGTTATGACACCTGTGTTAGGGACAATTTTGCCAGTTTGTGCTTTAAAAATGTAATAAAGTTAGAAATAAGATTCATGCTCAAATACCAACAATTTCAGCTTTCAAAACATCCAATTTCTATTTTTTAAAAAGGCTACATTACTTTTTCAAACAATTTGGACTGCCTGCTCAAATACTGTAAGGCAGTATTGTAATCAGCTCCTCTGCAGGGGCCTGAGCAAAAGTGATCCTGGGAGTTCCTTGCAGAATTCATTCAAGAGATGCCAAGGGCTGGTCCTGGAGACTTGCACATAGAAGACAGGAGTCCTCCCACTAGGCAAGATCCATCATAATGATTCAGATTGCACAATAAAATAAGACTGATACATCATTTGGCATAAACATGTTAGCTTCTAAATTCAGAGGAAAGGGCAAAAAGCTGAAAATGTTGAAAAAATCAAGACTAAAGGAAACATCAACCCTGCTAAATATGCATAGAGAGAATTTGGGGCGGGGGGGCAAATAAGTATAAGAGGGATGGACTCTTTTTATGTTGAAGGCTCCATTCCCCCATTGGTCATGTGCCAGCAGTTTGTGAAGCTACCCTTCGTTCCTCATTCAGATTCTATGCTGGGCTTCTTTTCTTCGCCTTCCCTGAGCACAGAAACATAGGAGGATGTGAGCCCGGAAAGCAGCAGAGCCAAGAAAAGGTCATATGACAAATCAACAAAATTATGTTCTAGGGCGTTCACTAGAATACATGATCATACCTCAGATCATCCTTAACAGATCCCCAGTTGCGAGGTCCACTTCCACCCCTTTTCTCTTCTGCTCGGATTCCTCTAGAGAAAGAAATAATAACTCTTTCAGTTCTTTTCATCTAGGAAACTAAGATTCTTATATAAAAACAACTGCACAAAAGCAGCCTATATAAATGTGTAGGATATCACTCCTACGAATAATCCTCTTATGAAACCAAGTATTAACCCTCGCTGTGTGAAAACATCGCTGAGTGGGGCAGAAAAGCCCATTGGAACGCATTAAACAGTGTTTAATGTGTTCCAATCGGCTGCTGTACTCACTGTTCAGCGATGTTTTTCCGATGGCCGGCAGCCATTTTCGCGCCCTCCCCTCGCTTAACGAGGGCGCAAAAACGCTGCGTGCGGCCATTTTGCAGCTTCCGGCGGCCATTTTGGACCCGCCAAACAGCTGATCGGTGGGGCGCAAAGCGAACCGCTTACCGACCTTCGCTCTGCGATTTTTTCCCTATTGAGGCATTGGTATGCGATTGCATTTGCAATCGCAAAACCGGCCTTGTAGAGCGAATTAATCGCTCTACGGTGCACGTGTTATGCGAGGCACCACTGTATTGCTAAGATGCTATTAAGATACCGAAAAGATAGATACAAATTACTTACGTTTTGTCACTCCCACTCTGCCGGTCAAATTCCCGCTTGCCTCTCTGATCAAAGCCATTGAAAGTCCTGTTCATTCCACCACCTCTTCCTCTGCCTCGCATTCCACCTCTCCCCCCGCCACGACCTCTCATAGGCCTTTCCCGTTCAACTCTTTCTAGTGGTCTGAAAGAGAACATACTTAGTTTGCTCTAACATACAAAAGAAAAAATAATATAAATGCATAAAAATCCAAGTTATTGTACAGAAATACCAGCTCAATTCCTGTTTAAACTTTGGCTTTGATACTTCTGCCTCCCAAACTTAAAAAACTAAATCAAAGTTACAATAGCAACATTTCAGCCCAATGAGGAATCACAACTTGTTCTTCTGCCACTTTCACCAAGTATACCAGAAGCAAATCTAAGCTTCTTTCCAAGTCCACAACTGAAGTTTATCCATATGAATTATTCTCTAAAGAGCTGCTCAAAAGTTCTACAAGGTGAATTAATATTTTACTCTCAGTGTTCAGACAAGCTGTAATTCCAGGTACAAAACAGGACAGTTTCAAAAGGAAATACCATCTACAATTATCCCAACTCTACAAGAGCTCAAGTCCAAATGCTGCTCCACCAGTCTAGAGACAGTTATGTTTAAAGACAACAATGTACATTAAGCCAATACATGGTAAACCAGATGACCTCAAATCTGCCTTCAAAAGCCCTCTGCAGGCAATCTGCTCAAACTTCTGAGAAGAGCTGCCTGGTCCTCTGATAGTAGATGAGTGATTGGCAGAGAGGAAAGGAGGAGGGATGGCTCCATCCACTATTTAGTTACAATCACAAATATTTAAACCCAATAGAGTACAAGGCTCAGCAGGAGAAGCAGGGTACCCACATATGTTAGACAACACCATAGTTCAGCAACCCTACTGTTAATTCTGTAACTGTTGTTACACATTGCTTCGATAAACAGGTCAATAATTTTACTGGTGACATCCAGAATTATCATCTACATATATGTAAATAGCAGGTATAGCTGCTTGGTGAAAACACCCAGCTCACATAAATAGTCCATACAAATAACAAAGCAAATTCAGTAAAAGAATAGCAGCAACAAGAAACCCCATATCCCATGAAAAGGGGACAACTAACAAATCACAAAGAATATAACTGTGTGTAGGTCAGACTGTGGCCCTGCGGACTGCCTCCTGAAGCCACTGATTACAAGGCTAGCTGAAGGTTTGCCATAAAATGAACTCAAAGTCCTTTCAAGGGCCAGTTTACATATTCTGCAGCAGCACGTACCTCTCCACTGTCATCTCTGATTGTCTTTCCATTTCATGAGAACGGTATTCCCTGAAAGGTCTCCATTCAGCTTTATCTTGTTTTACCTCCGTACCTCTACTTTCATTCCATCCCTGCTGTTCTCCTCTTTTAGGAGCTCGCTTCTGGACTGCGAAGTGCCAAGAGAAAATCATTAGTTTGATAATTTAATCAAGCAAACTGATTACAATAACTATATAACACTATTTGAAATTGTGGAACAGCTTTTTGTTCCCTCTCCTTAGAAAACATCACTGAAACTACAGCTATTTCTGTTTCGTGCTGCCTGTTTTAATACCAGCCTAATACTTCGTTTCATATCTGTCTAATGTGTTAAAACCTATGCTAGACCACCAAGCCTTCCAAATTAGGCCTTTTTCCCAGGTGAGCCACATGTAGGTGTCCATTTATCACATGGGATTCCCAATCAATAAAATCAAACATTTTCTCTAATGGCAATCAAGCGTTTTCTCTAATGCATTTTTCCAGCATCTCAATATTAGATGCTGTCACAATCTGACAGGAACTGTGTAAAGCTGCAAAATCCCAAGCAGAAGTTTTGATCTGGAAAAAATGGACAGAAAATATAACCAACTATGAAAATCATAGCTCTATTTTCTGGCAGGTACCAACATCTACCTATTCTGTCAGTGAGGAAGGGGAAGTGGAATGAATGGCAATAATCCGTCTTAACAAAACTGGGAGAAGCATTCTATACAACCAACATCACCAGAGGTGGAGTCTGAAACCTACACCTCTGACTTGACTGTGCAGCCCCCATTTTGAAACAAATTTTTAAGAAGGGAACGCCACAAACACATCTTACAGTGTTGTTGGCAACTTTTTATGTTTCTTCTGCATCATCCATAGCTCTTCAGTAGCCAGTTGGATGAAGACCTGATTATTTTAGTGATCTGATAACGGTTTAACTCATCCTTGCCTTCAGACTGTTTATAACAACAACCCAGCTTTTTGTCACTGTTGCTGCTCAATAGGAGACACAGGTGAGTGTGACCCTGTTGATTCATTAGAGATCTCAAGCTCTTCAACATCAGTGGTAACATTTTCTTTGGAGAGGCTTTGGATTATGTGGTACAATTTTGCTAATAACTCCATGTTCAGGAAGTAGTATTCAATCTCTGCTCCAGCCCATGCCATCTGTACTTCATGGTTCCACCTGCAATGCCCCTGCCCCATCCCCACCCTTCTGGAACATGAAAGTGCTGAGTGAGGCTTTCCAGAGATTTAGAGCACAGCTCCTTTGGGATGTTTATGACATACAGCTCTCTCTCATTTTCATCAGCTCAAGCTGAGAGAGCGAATGCTTAATCAGTATCTGTGATAATGGCCCGGATGAGGGTGAATAAAGTGAAATTCAAGTCTAGACAAGACGCATGCACTGTTAGTGGGTGTCTTGTTTTTCTCGATGAGTCTTGTTCCATCTGTTCTAGAAAGGACTGCACTCCCTTAAACAGGTCAGTCTCATAGTTTAGGGATGCTTGCAGAGCCACGCTTGTCAGTAGAATCACAACTGACCTTTTTTAACAGCTTGGATTTGCAAGCCAACACAATGCTATTTGGAGAGAAACAGCCTGGCTTCAGTGGTTCATTACCTGATTTTGTTTAATTACTCCAATACAACATACTGTACATGGAGCTTCTAAACACACGTTTTAGAAACACAATGAGAGCGGGAAGGGCAGCAGCAATGTGATAGCTGTATTATGTACACCCCATTAGTAGAGCATTCCATGCGTTCATAAATACATTTTTATATGAACTAACAACCAATTAAATATGGCAAAATAAGGTATCAGTTAAAGTAAAATGAAAATCAGTTATGGGAATTAACTGGTGGGATTTTGCTATATATGTTCCCTTCTTAACAATTATTGACCCAAACAGAATACTTTTACTGAACCTAATCAACAGAATTTCACACATCTGTAATTTCAGCAAATACTAAGAACCTGTATATTCCTGCATCCATACTGCAATTTGCTTTCACTGTAATTATGCTTTCACTGTAATTATGTAAGGATTTCCAATGAGTATGGATGAACAGCTTGACAGTCTTGAGTTGCTGCTAAACCGCAGCTTTCATCCTATCATCTTTCATCACCGGCTATACTGGCCAGGGCTAATGGGAGTTCCAGTCTAATAACATGCCTGCCTGATGTCTGCATCAGAAAACCCATGTAATGATGCTAATTGAAAGATGGCAAGCGGGAGAAGACAATAATGCCTGCAAGAGGCTTCTCTGCTCTGAGAAGATTCCAACAGCAGGTGCGCGAAGCATATACAGGTATTAATTTGGCAAAGCACCCATCAATTCCTCTTATTTATGTATTTAATTTATATCCCGCCCATCTAGACCAAAGTCTATTCTGGGCGGCTAACAACAAACAATAATAAAAATTAAAATCAACAATGACATTTAAACCATAAGGATAACAATAAATTAAGAAATGACAGGAGGAAAGGCCTGCTTAAAGAGCCAGGTCTTGAGTTGGCTCTTAAAAACACCCAGCGAGGGAGCCAGACAAATTTCAGGGGGGAAACTGTTCCAGAGGTGAGGGGCCACTGCCGAGAAGTCCCACTTTCTTGTTCTTTCTCTTTGGGCCTCCCTCGGTGTTAGGCCCCTCAGCCACCCATTTTGACTAAACTTAGGGCACGTAAGTTATAAACTACTGCCTGATTTCCTCACCTTTTCAACCAGCATAAGCCAAGTTGTTCACATGTACAGAGACAACCTAGAAGAGCCTTTAAAATGGCAGGCTGCAGATCATGAGAGAGGAGATCCTAACGAGCAAAGATTCTGTATGGGCCAATCTGGAACCTCAACCTAAATGTTCTTCAGGGTAGTGGACTACAACTCCCATCATCCCAACAGTAAAAATAATTACAGTACAGCTACGTGTGGTGACCACCACTATGGAGCAAGGCATGTGAAGAACACCAGGTACAGTAATGGAAAGGTGCCTCTAGTAAACACAAAACCTCTTCACCACAGCCCTTTTCTGGAGGCTCCCGCGCCAAGGAGCCCCCCCTCCTCCTCGCAGGGGGGCACAGCGTGACAGGTGAGCGGGAAACGACGCCCCGCGGCGGTGCTTAGTTTAACGGGACACCCCGGAGAGCGTGGCTCCAACAGCGGCTGCCGGAGAGCAACTCCCCGCCAAGACGCCACAATCGCTCGCCTCGACGCGCCGCCTTTCCCGAGGAGGAGACTCGCCCACGGTCGGCTTTTGGAAGGACGGGAGCCCCGCCGGCGCCAACCACGAGGCCGAGCGTGCGACGCCTCCGGAGACACCGCGTGGCCCGGCTGCGGTTCCAGGCGCGGCAGACCCCCGCGAGGGAAAGCGCCAACCCGCGGAAGGGCAGCCGGGGGGGGGGGGAAGGAGGCAGGGCAGCCTTTCGGGGCCCGGGAAGCGCCGCCGCCTCCTTCCCTCCCATGCCGGCTCCAGGCTCGCCCATCCTCGAGCGGACAAGGCAAAAGGCGCCGTCCCGGAGCGGCCCCCAGACCGGCTCCCATCCTCCTGCCTGGGAAAGAAGCTGGTTCCTTGTGGGACCCAAACCGGGCTGGGCGGGGCTGCTCCACCAGGCGCCGGCAGCGCGGAGCCCGGGGCTCTTTTTACTCACAAGCAAGCCCGCAAAGATCACGGGAACTTGCTTCCACGCAGCCTCGGCCGCCCGAGACTTCCGCGTTCAGGTGAAGAGGCTGCGTCCCTCCCCCCCGACTCCTCCCCGGTCCCCTTCGCTCCGCTCCGGTCCCGGTCCCACTCCCGCTTCCTACCGGGCGCCGGGGAGCTCTCCCCCTGCAGGAACGTGGCGCTCTTGCGCTCCTTCTGGGACTCCCGCTTGGCCGTGGCGGCCCCGGCGGCTCCCCCAGGGCCGGGCCTTCTGCCGGCGGAGACGGCCGCCTCTTCGCGCTTCTTGCCCTGCTGCTGCTGCTGCTTGCGCCGCTCCGCCTCCCGGAGGATGTCGAAAGGGTCCGACTCGTCGTCGAGGAGGTGGTGGAAGCGGTTGGCCACCGCGCAGCCGAAGCTCTCCTGCATGGGGGTGGCGGCGGCCACGGGGCTGGCCAGCGCGCCCTTCATCCTCGCCGTGGCGGCGGCACCACCGGCGGCCACCCTCTCCCGAATGCGACAGAAAGAAGGAACCGTCCCTCAGCGCGGCCCAAGTAACCACGCCATGGCCGCTCCGCCCGCCCCGTCCGACTTCCCTGCCCAATCGACGCCGCGGTTCTGCCCTCGGCCTGCTTTAGACCACCAATCCACGCTCTCTGTTCCTCATCGCCCTACCCAATAATGAGACCCGACGACATTTACCCGTTGACCAATCAGCACGGCCCGCTCAGTCTTAGCCGACCAATGAAAACGCGGGATCCCCTCCTCACACAATTTCCCACGCCGCTCGGCAATGATGTAGAGCGTCTGTGGCGTCACGTGTCCTGCTTTGGAAATACATAAAACTACAGTAGTTGGCTTCTTCTTTCTGGCCTATAATTTAGAGTGATCTGATCTCCACCTAGAAAATACATTTGATTTGTTTTGATAGTGTGCATTACTATTTTGAAACAAACTGGAATTAACACACTGGGACGAATGGTGCAAATCTATAAGTCGCATTCTTTAGCCCAGGAATGCAGAAGCTAGGTCCCTCTTTTGAGACTGCATCTCCTGTCAGTCCTCACCACTGGCTATACTGTACTGCTAGGGATAATGAGAGATTATTATACAATAGCTGGAGGGTCACATGTCCTTAACTTTTTTTTCAAAAAACTCAAAGTGATGTGTATAGCTTTGTTTCCCTCACTGTCCATTTATAACTCGGTAAGGTAAAACTCAAATACAGTGACTGGTCTGAAGACACGCAAAGATGAACATGCAACCCAACCTTATGCTGCCATTAGGCCAGTGGTCTCTTCATATTGTTTTTGCACCTCCCTACAGCTGCAAAAAGAAGTCCCATGCAGCGCTTGCTACTACATTCTAGCCAGGAACTTCACAGATGTAAAAGCATGTATTTTGTTGAGCTACGCTCCATCCCCATCAAAGGTGAGTAGGAATTTGAATTTGGATCTTAACTGATAAATTTCTGTGGTTTACACTGCACAATATTAATCTTGTCTTTTTACTGCTGGCCATAGAAAGCCAAGATTAGGAATTAGAATTCAGCATATTCTAGAATCTAGAAGGAGGCATACTCATCTGACAAGTCACGTTTGCCAGTCTAGGAGTGCTCTTTGTCACTGGATGACCATGGTGAACAAGGAATTCCTTCACACAACTCCGCTTAGTGTACCAGGCTACAACCCTTTTTGAGTTGACCTGTCTGAACAGTAGTCATCCATGCCTTAGTGACATTTTGACTACTACAATGCACAGTATCTGGGGCTACCCTTGATGCAGGTCCAGTTGGTGCAACATGCAGGAGGTAGGGTGCTAACTGCTGAATGTTGTTATGGCCATGATACCCCAATACTGAAAGAGCTGCACTGGTAGACAATTGCTTACTGTGCCCGATTGAAGGTATCCATCTTAACCTTTAAAGCCCTAAATAACTTGGGGCCTAGTTTTCTGAGGGACTGCCAGTCTTTTTATCAGCGTGTCCAGACTTTAAGATATTCAGGAGACACTCTCATACAAATACGAACAGTTCAAAGGCCCACCTAACAAGCTTGTGGAAAAGGGCCTTCTCCCATGTGGCTTCCAGACTATGGAATGCATTCTTTTCTAAATTGTGATTTGTTTCCACTCTAACTGATGCTCAGAAGGCAGAAAAACGCATCTTTTTAGATGGCATATGATGTTTACTGCTGTGCTGTTTTTAATCTGTGTCCATTGCAATTTTAATGATTTTGCTTAAATGTACTTTATTAATTTGATAGTTTAATGTAGTTTTATCTGTTATTATTCTTTTAAAAAGTTTGTAAGCCACCTTCAGTGATCTTTCTTAGTAGAAAGATGGACTATAAATATGATAAATAGGAATAAGAATGTATCTGATATATGAATTCTACACAACATAATATGTAACAAAAACCAAAGTACTACAGCACCTTTAGGTCTTTCATTGATTGCGATCTACAAAAGTGTAAAGTATACTGAAATAAATCTGTTAATCATAAAGGTACCATAATATTTTGATATACATTTTATTGTACATGCAGAAATAGATAAGCATGCCTATCTCTTTGAAATTAACAGAGACACAAACTTGGGGATCAGTAGTTCTCTACAATAAACTGAGATACCAACTCTATCCCCATATCTGCATAGGCAATTATACTGCAATAGTAATGTGCTGTCAAGTCAATTCCAATTTATGGCAACTCTCCTAAGTCATTTCTAGTACTCAGAAGTAGTTTACTAGTCCCCCTTTTGGTGGCATTCTGAGACTGTTCAACTTGCCCAAGGTCACATGGGTAGCAGGGCACATAACCCCACCAGCCACACACAAAGTGAGAGAGAATAAAATATTCAGGTTTCTCTCTCTGTAACAGAATAGGTGCATACAGTATATGGCCAGTCAGTCCCACAACTGACTCACAAGTAACTTAGCAAGCTTTGGTGTGGCATACCTTGACTTTGGGAAGGAACAGAGAATAAAATGTCTTGTCTGGCCTAAATATATGTTGAGTGATAAGATACAGATAGCAACAAATGGGTGCAAGCATATATGCACACTATGTTTGAAATAGTAAGAGTCAGTAGACAGTTACAGTGCAATCCGAACTTAAAGATGTGTCAGGTATGGGGGGTTAAAATAGGCAGAAGCCTCCTCTGCTGCTAAAAATCCCCTAATGCAGAAGTGCCCTTAAGCCAGCAGAATCCTTTTCTCCTGGCTGATCTTGAGTATTTACCAGCAGAAGTGCTCTGCCGGCTAAAGAGCAGAGAAGGGAAGATCTGGAACAAGGTTCAGCCAGCTAGTCCTAAATAATTTCCACCATCCGTATGTTGGGAGGGGTTTGGATTTAACACAGCTGGCCCTGCCTTAGCTTTGTTGACTAGTCACAATTCTACTCTGTCTAAAACAGAATTAAATCTTCTGTTCATAATATCTGGACAATGCACCTATAATATTCCCACTAGAGATGTGCATTAACTGCTTGTTTAGCAGCCAAGCAGGTGTTCGGTGCTTCAAAGCCCCACCTCTTCTAGTGGGCACCCACTCAGACCAGTCGCCTTGTTTCCCTACCCACCTCCTCCTGACACTGTTTCTGAGTGGGCTCCTGCTGGAGGAGGCATCAAACACCTATTTGGCTGCTAAAAGAACTGGTACAAATCACTGAACCAGCAGTTCATGCCCATCTCTAATTCACACCCAGCAAGAACTTGTGGTTTACTCAGTTTCATATGTCTTCATTTCCCACATTATTCTTCTAAGCACTGAATAAATAGTAAATTAATGATTCCTCTAAGTTTTAGTCACTAAGGCTCTTCTTATGTCCAAAACCAACAGACCAGTATAGAAATTTGCCAACATCAATCATGTGGCTACACTGAAATTTCAAGATTCCGTTCCAGATATTGATGTTCTACCTGATCATATTTGTAAGGAAGAGTTAAATCTAGGATAAATGATTTTGCCCTTTCACCCTTTGCCCTATATGCTTTGAATTGCTTCCCAGAATCTGTGTGATGCCACTTCACTGTCTCCAAATCATTTTTGAAAATACACATTTTGGGCCATGCATTTGACTCCCTTATACCATTCATATGCCCTATTGCGACTGAGGGTTTGGTTAAATAACTCAATTGGAACAGACTGGAGAGTCACTTAAGGTTGCATAGAGATCCGTTATGCCATTTGGTGTGATCCTAGTATCCATGTGACAAATGCATCTCCAGTGACCCTATTTTTTTAAGAAAAACAAAGAAAACAAAACAAATTCCCCTCTTCACCCCCTCCTGTCTCTTCCTCTTTTTCTGGTAAGCTTTCAATTCCCCCCCCCCCCGCGTAGGTACAGTGCATCAGTGCTGCTCTAGCAGACATTTTTAAAACTCTTTTGCTTCCTTCCTCTGTTCCTCCAGAAAGAAGCATACGTTTTTTATTACTCAATGTTGCGAAATGGCCAAGCTGTCCTCTTAAGTCATAAAATGATACTGGGAAACTGGAAATAGAAAGGAAATTTAAAGTAGCAATCTCTGCATTGGTTCAATCCCAGTGATTATACACACTGGAAACAAACCAAAACAGAGTGATCCTAGGTTCTGTGCTGTCTGTGACAGATCAGGAAAGGGATATTGGTGTGTTGGTGGACAATTCGATGAAAGTGTCAACCCAATGTGTGGCAACAGTGAAGAAGGCCAATTCCATGCTGTTGTTGTTTAGTTGTTTAGTCGTGTCCGACTCTTCGTGACCCCATGGACCAGAGCACGCCAGGCCCTCCTGTCTTCCACTGCCTCCCAGAGTTGGGTCAAATTCATGTTGGTAGCTTCGATGACACTGTCCAACCATTTCATCCGCTATCGTCCCCTTCTCCTCTTGCCTTCACACTTTCCCAACATCATGATCTTTTCCAGGGAGTCTTCTCATGAGATGGCCAAAGTATTGGAGCCTCAGTTTCAGGATCTGTCCTTCCAGTGAGCCTTCAGGGTTGGTTTCCTTTAGAATGGATAGGTTTGTTCTCCTTGCAGTCCAGGGGACTCTCAGATATCAAATATTGGACTCTTAAGTATTCCATGCTAGGTATCATTTAAAAAGGGGATTCCATGCTAGGTATAATTTAAAAAGAGGATTCTGGTAAGACCACACCTGAAGTATTGTGTATAGTTCTAGTCGCTGCACTTCAAAAAATACATTGTGGAACTGGAAAATTTGCAGAAGAGAGCCACTAAAATTATGACTGGGCTGGGGCACCTCCTTTATGAGGAAAGGCTATAGCATTAGGGGCTCTTTAGTCTACAGAAAAGGCGCCTGAGAGGGGACATGATTGGGACATATAAAATTATGCAGGCATCTGGTGGGGCCACTGTGAGATACAGGAAGCTGGACTAGATGGGCCCTTGGCCTGATCCAGCAGGGCTCTTCTTATGTATGGATATACTGTACTGTATAAAAAACAGTAGCCCTTGACAGGGACCCAGAAGGTTGCAAGTAGGGCAGCAAAAGGAGTGAACCAGCTCATCCCCACAGTGGACCAGACAGCAGGACAGACACCCCCTTAACCTACGATATCTGCACATTTGTAGTGCTAGCATGCTTATTCATAAATTAATCTAACAGACGTCAGTGGTCCTCACTCGCTCAAAACTTGGTTAAGCTCAGGCAATATTCCCTGTGCCCACTTACAGAAGCATGCAGTATTTGCTTATAAGAAAGACCCACTAAATTCTGTGTGCCAAGAATTTCAGCTTCCACAATGCTTGTGCTGCTTGTTGAACACTTGAAAGTATTATACTAAAATGATGATTAAGAAAGTGAATTCATATTGAAATTAATGGCACGATAGAACAGGAGGCAGTTGGCAGGCTTGGGGCTTCTGTGACGTAGTTTAGGAGTATACTGACGCCCACGCCAGCTTCAAGGTGTGTCCGCACCCCCCCCCCGGAACAATCTGCAGAGGAAAAGAGGCGAAAGACCAAGACTAAGCGAGAATAGGGGGAACAAGTACAGTATATGGGATTGTGATGCAAGCGAATATGGGGGACTTTACGACTAACAAGGAGCACAAGGGAGGGCACCGAATTCTACCAGGCGCCTATTGGGGCGGGGGAAATGTCTGTTCGTAATGCTTCCTTCCAAACTGAAAGCTTTCTTGGCTCGGGTTCTTGTTTGCCACTCCCGCTCTTTAAATGTACCACATGAGAAAGCGAGTTGCGCAGCACGGCGAGGAACCGGCCTTGACAGTTAACGATAGGCCGGAGGCTGAATAACGCGCCAAACACACCCCTCCGCGCCCTCTCTCGCCCTGTTTACTGCGCATTTAACCGCCAGCGCGGTGGGACCCGCCCCCTTTCCAGCTCCAAGGCCAATCGGAACGGACCCCAGTCATTCACTAGGGAAGCTGGGGGCGGGCCTTGGTGGGGAGGGGGGCCGTCCCGCGCCCTTCCCCTCCAAACTTTCGAATTCTGTTGGCTGGCTTCGGGAAACGGTCACCAATGGCTGAGCGCGGAGGCGGCGAAGCCCAACCCCGCGCGTTCTTTTTCCCCCCCGCGAGCCGCCTTGAAACCCAACGAGCGTGGGGCTTTCTTTCCTGGTGATTGGCTGAGGCTCTCTCCCGCTCCTGACGTTTGCCCCAGCTTTAATGATTGGTTCCGCCCAGGCGCGAAATGTAACGCGGGAAAGTCTAGGATTCGGTGGCGGTGGTTGGGGCTGCGGCTGGCGAGTCGCATGTTGGGGGGAAAGGCCGCGGTCGCTGGAGCGAGCTTGTGGACAGTTCCTCTCTCTCTGAAGGATCCTTCTAGCTTCTCCGTCATGCAAACCTGAGAGGTGTTCCCTCCGGGCACTGAGGAAAAGCCAGCGGCCCCGGCCCCGGATCGCCTCAGAGAGAAGCCACGACTTCTGGAGCAGGATGTCTGAACGGCCGGGCCATCCGGCCGTGATCTTGTGCCAAGCGGACTCCCCGAAGCGTGTCCTGGTCTCGGTCATCAAGACTACCCCGGTCAAGCCGTCCTGTGGAGGCAGCGAGGATCCCGCCCGTGGGCCGCCGCCTCCGCCGCCCATCCCCACCAGCCCGGGCTTCAGCGAATTCATGGTCTACCCCTGGCGCTGGGGGGAGAACGCTCACAACGTCACCCTCAGCCCTCCGCCCGCCACGCCTCAGCCCCTCCGCGACGGAGGAGTCGGCTGCCCTGGCGGAGGTAACGGCGGCGGGGGCGGGATCCGAGGCGCCCCGGGACGCTCGGGCCGAGAAGACGAAGAAGCGGGCAGCCCGGACAGCGGCATCGGCATTAGCGGGCATTTGAGGGTGAGTGGGGTTGAAGGGGTTAAACGGAGAGGAGGCTGTGGGTGTGGGTCTGTATTGGGGGGGTGAAGAAGAGACGGGGGAAAGCCTCGCGCGGAGATTGCTGCAGGGGGGGGAAAGGGGGGCTCCTCTTTTACCAAACCCGAGCAAGAAAAAAAATTTCCGTGTCCGAGCGCCCCCACCCCGGCCCCCCTTTCCTAGCTCGCCCAAAGATTTCAGTTAAGTCACTTCCGCGGGTGATTCACGCTCTCGGTGACGACAGCTCCGCCCGCCAAAAAAAAAAACACACCCCGATTTATTTGTTTTTAAATGTCGGCCGCCAGCCCCGACCTCGCGCGCAAGCCCGGGAATCCCTCTCGCCCAGTCCCGGCGCGCGCGACCAGACAGGTAGCGCACGCGCCGTCCCTGGGCCGAGGGGTGGGGGGAGGGAGGAGGAGGAGGACGGTCGTCCCCAAGAAGGGAAGGAGAGTTTGCGGGAGCGGCCGAAGCTGCTGCTGCTGCTCATCTTTCTCCGATGCGCGCCGATCCTCCGTTTTCGGGATCGCCTTCTCCAACTGGGTGAACGGGGCTGCCTTGGACGCCGCTCGCCCATAAGCGAGAAAAGCCAGCCTGGGACAGCTGCGAAAGTTGTTACGGTTTGAAGCCTCCGGTGGGAGAAATGTTTGGAGGCAGGAATTTCCGACAATTGTCCCATGATCCCAACATCGGCTGCCCTGCCAGACTTCCAAAATCAAAACAATTCGATGGACAGATTGTTACTGTACAACGTGCGAAGGAAGTCCAGCTGCCCGGTGGTGCAAACTCAGATTTATCAATGACGTTTATGCCAAAGTATACAAGTGGTTCCAAGTTTAACAATACAGTTTGAGTCTGCCAAGATAATGTGGGTGATGCTCCCAGTGCTTTATGAATTCAGGTCTCCCCCCATTTGTTTTGTATAGATCCCTTGTATTTTGTCAGTATTTTGACCTCACTCTGCTAATTCACTAGGATGGGATTAGACGTGGTCGTCCAAGAGCAGACACGGTCCGAGATCTAATAAATGAGGGAGAGCACTCTTCTAGCAGGATACGCTGTAACGTTTGCAACAGAGTCTTCCCACGAGAGAAGTCTTTACAGGCCCACAAAAGAACTCACACTGGTAAGCAGAACAAGTTAACAAGGGACAACCATAAGTCTTCTGTCAATTCTTTGAATTAAAAATGGAAACATAGTTGAATGTACTATTGACTAATGAATTTGTGTGTGATGTGCTGAATTTTCCCAGTGTGGTGAACAGGGTTCAGATCCCCACTTGACCATAGCAACTCACTGGGGGAGGGGAACTGGTACCCCATTTCCCCGAAAATAAGACCTAACCTGAAAATAAGTCCTAGTATGATTTTTCAGGATGCTTGTACTATATGCCCTATTCCAAAAAAATAAGCCCTAGTTAAGTGAAACCCCACCTTCCACTATTGTGCAGCAACCAGAAGAAGATGACATGACTGTATTTGAATAAATGTAGATTGTTGTACATGAAAAAAATAAAACATCCCCTGAAAATAAGCTCTAATGTGTTTTTAGAGCAAACGTTAACATAAGACCCTGTCTAATTTTTGGGGAAACACGGTAAAAGCACTTCTTAAATACATTAGTGCCTCACTTAGCGAGGCCTCTGTTTAGCGACGAAATTGCTTTGTGACGAACTGTTTACGATCACAAATGCGATCGCTTTGCGATGTTCCCTATGGGGGAATTTTGCTTTGCGATGATCGGTTCCCTGCTTCGGGAACCAATCATCGCAAAGTGACCATTTTCACACAGCTGATCGGTGGTTTCAAAATGGCCGCCAGGTAAACAAAATGGCAGCTCGGTGTTTTCTGGGACGGATTCCTCGCTTAAAAGGCACCGAAAATGGCCGCGCTATGGAGGATCTTCACTGAACGGTGAGTTTTAAGCCCCTAGGAACACATTACAGTGGTGCCTCGCTTAACTATGTTAATTGGTTCCAAAAAACATCGCTATGGGAAAACATCGTTAAGCGAAACACCATTTCCCATAGGAATGCATTGAAAACCGGGTCATCCATTCCAATGGGAATGGATTACCGTCCTTAAGCGAAAATCCCCATAGGAAACATTGCTAAGTGAAACAATGTTTCCCCCATCGGAAAGCTATTAAAATACATTGAAGCCGACTCAATGCATTTCAATGGCTTTCCGATGTCCGTTTTCACTCATTTTTAAGTGGCTTTGTTCTGAGTCTTTGTTAATTTTTGGTGATTTTTTTGTTTTCCCCATTTAAATCCATTGAACGGACAGTCCAATGCTTTTCAATGAGGGAAAAACAAAAAAATTAACGAAGACTCAGAACAAAGCCAAACTAAGTGTGCATAGGTTTCACAAGGTGGACTAACTATTCCAAGCATTTAAAAGAGGTTTCAAACATTTAAAGACACTTTTAAATGAGTAAAAATGGACATCGTTAAGTGAAATTTCCCCATAGAGAACATCGTTAAACGATGCAGAAAATTCCTCAAAGAAACCCATCGCAAAGCGAATACATCGTTAAACGAAGCAATCGCTAAGCGAGGCACCACTGTAATCAGGTTTTAATGCGTTTCTATGGCCTTTTTAATATCACATAGCGACGTTTTCGTTCAGTGATTTTTGAGGAACAAATTAACGTCGCAGTGCGAGGCAACACTATATCTCACATCTTGAAACCCCTACTAGGGTCACTATAAATCAGTTCCAATTTAACAGGACAGAGCATACACATAGATACACACACACACCAAGATATGCTAGCATGATGGAGTCTGTAGCAGTACAAAAAGTGGTTGGAGATGCCATTCTTATATCAGGAGAAACAATCTTGCAAATACTTGCTTTCTTCTCTTATAACTTGTGAGCAGAAGATGCATTTAATTTGTAAGGATTGGAAAAGATTTTCCTGAGCTGCACATGCTCCAGATATGAAGCACTACTGTTACATATTACAGTGGTGCCTCGCTTGACGAGGATAATCCGTTCCAGCAAAATCGCTGTAGAACGAAATCGTCGTCAAGCAAAAGTAAAAATCCCATTGAAATGCATTGAAAACCGTTTCAATGTGTTCCAATGGGCGAAATACCTCAGCTTCCAGCAAAGATCCTCCATTGGGCGGCCATTTTCCGGTGTCTGTAATGCGAGGAATCCATCCTAAAACACAGCAGGGAGCCATTTTTGCACAGCAGGGAGCCATTTTGAAGACCCGACGATTACCTGTTTTGATCGTCGTTAAGCGAAAAATTGGTTCCGAAGCAGGGAACCGGTAGTCGTAAAGCGGTTTTTCCCTATTTAAACATTTAAATTTAAACATCATTTAAATTTAAACATTGTTTAAATAGGGAAAACTCGTTTAAAACTTCATCGTTAAGCAATTTCCTCGTCTAACAAGGTAATCATCAAGCGGGGCACCCCTCTACATGAAATGGTAATTGTGTCTTAATAAACATAGCAGCAATAGACACACCACATTTGAAAGTATAAGGCAGTATCAAGTATGCTTGCACCACATCCCTGAGCTTATTAGACACAGTGAAACTGGCATCCAAGTACACTGTTTCCCTGAAAATAAGACCTGGCCTGAAAATAAGACCTAGTATGATTTTTTTCAGGATGCTCATAATATAAGCCTGTCCCCAAAATAAGCCCCAATTAAGTAAAATCCCGCCCTCCACCATTGTGCAGCAACCAGAAGATGACATGACTGTGTCTGAATATATGTAGATGTACATGAAAAAATTAAAACATCTCCTGAAAATAAGCCCTAATGCATTCTCTACAGCAAAAATTATTATAAGACCCTGTCTTATTTTCAGGGGAAAACGGTAGCATAGGACTGATCACTCACTTCAAGAGTTTAAGCTTTGCATTTTCTCTTAAACATCTGTTATACCCAAGGGGGAGGTTTTATGAATTCTGGTCTTTTATAGATAACTTGGCAGATAAAAACCAACGAGTCAGTTTGAATTCTTTGTCGTTTCCTTTGAAGTGTTAGCTGCTTATACATTCTGTTGAGCATACATTCTAAACACAATTGCAAAAATGCATTTTAAAACTTGGTTTTTTTCCCCCCTATTGAACCTAATGCCTTCACTCTATATCATACTCTGAATCATGGTCATTCTGTTGCCTAAGGTTTATATCAGATTTTATTTTTTGTAGCTTTTCTTCATCCACTTTGATTTCATCACCTCTTCAAAGTAACAACACATTTTCTTAACAATTATAATCTTATAACTTTGGCAAGATAGTTCCGTTTCTGAAAAATGTTCAAAGCTTTAATATTTATAAAGCATCCCTGTAAAATCTCAAGTGCTACACATGAGTGTTCAATTTCCCCCCAGGTGAAAGGCCTTATTTGTGTGACTATCCAGAGTGTGGAAAAGCCTTTGTTCAGAGTGGGCAACTTAAGACACACCAGCGTCTACATACAGGAGAAAAACCTTTTGTCTGTGCAGAAAATGGTGAGCTTTGATGCTCTTTGTTCAAATAAATTGCTTTGGATTACAACCACAAGAGTTACTAGTTTTCAAGTATTTATTTATTAGCCTGCTAAGAGGCTGGTACAGTATTCTGTGTTGCTGCTCTGTTTTCTTGTGGTTAACACAGAAACAGGATATACTGTAGTCTTAACTAAGGCTGCAGCTACATGGTCAAGTGCCATGGGATTTGTTCCACTTATTAAATGGGTGAATTCAAAGTAGTTTTTACAGACCATATAATGCAAAGGCTGATTTAAATCAGCCCAGCCCTTTTTGCTTCTAAAGTAGTTTTTTTCCTCTACCCCTGGCAGGGTTCTACTTTTTGGAGCCAGCACTCTTTGCTCTCTTTTGATAGTTCTCCATTTTTAAAAAAAAATTACTTTTTGTACATACAGTGGTGCCTCTCAAGACTATTTTAATTCGTTCCATGAAAATCGCTGTCTTGCGAAACCCAGTTCCCCATTGGAATGCATTGAAATCTAATGTGTTCCAATTGAGGGAAAAATCACTGTCTTGCTAAAATTGTCCATAGAAGACATCGTCTTGCAAAACAGTTCCCCATACCATATTGAGAAAAAACAATCCCCTCATTTGCACTGCCATTGGAAATTCAATGGGTCTCAGATGGCCTCCCCCCTCTTTCTCTTTCCTGCATCAAAGAAAGAGGATGAAAGAAGTCAAAGCAGTTCCCTGGCTCTTGATAATGGTGACTCCTTTTGCCCTGATCCTTTACCATTTGGGGAGAAAAAGAGGAAAATGCAATACAAGACATCACCAGGACTTGCTACCTTTGCAATAGGTCCTGATGAGGAGAAAGAGAGATGAAAAGGAATCTAGAAAAACCAGGGAAATCACAAGTGCAATGTCCCATTAACACAAATTATGTAGTTGAGTTCCCCACATTTGGGAAAATCACAGGGATCAGCAGCCTACCAGAAGTGCAATGGATGAGCCTCCCTCTGGGAAAACCACTTTTATGACATGGTATTTCCCCTGCAAGGTATGAGTTGGAATGGCCCTTGCACCTCAAACTCTTGGCCTCTGGCAGGACTGGGGCTGTGCAGCCCTGTACTGAGTGGGAGGTGCAGCCAGGGGGTCACCATGCCTTTTGGGGTCAGGGGACAGAAGGGGATTTATATATACCATGTCATAAAAGTGGTTTTCCCAGGGGGAGGCTCATCCATTGCACTTTGGGTGTGCTGCTGATCCCTGTGATTTCCCCAAATGTGGGGAACTCAACTGCATAATTTGTGTTAATGGGAGATTACATTTGTGATTTCCCTGGTTTTTTGATAATCTCTTTACCCTTTGGTTCCTGGATGTTTTCACCATCCTCTGTCATTTAAATTTGTAGCCATAGCCCCATTGGTGATGCTTTGCAAGATGGTTCCCCCATTGAAACACATTAATTACATAAGACCTACTTTTTTATCCCAAAAAAGTGGGGGAGAAAATGTATGCTGCTGTTTTTCCAGGAGGCAGACCCTGGAAAGCCAGCAGCATACGCTTTCTCCCCCTTTTTTGGGATAAAAAAGTAGGTCTTATGTAATGTGTTTCGGGGGGGGTACCGTCTTGCAAAACAGAGTAAAAAAAACTGTCTTGCAAGGCATGGACCCAAACATCCAGTGAAAATTGCCCATAGGAACAATCGTTTTGCGAAGCACAACATTGCTCAAAAAAGTCATCGTCTAGTGAATTCCTCGTTTTGCGAGGCAATCGTCTAGCAAGGCGCCACTGTATATGAGATTAGCGTGAGATCACCTTACTGTTGAGTCCTTATTATTATTTCCCATATTTGCACCCCATGAAAGAATCAGCAGGGGCAGGACCAGAGAAAGAAAGGAAAGAAGTGGGAGCTGTGGTGTGGAGTGCAAATCACATCTAGTATGAATGGGAAACTTCCAAATCAATCCACAGCCCCTTTGTGAGCACTGACTGCAATTTCAAACAGAATACAGGCTGCAAATCAAATAGTAGTTTATCCACTGGACACATTTTCCAGTTTAGTCGCACCTAAGATGCTCTTACAAGGTTCATGAGAACAATCCTCAGTAATGAGCAATACATGATAGTATGAAGATAAGGCTGAAAATAAATTTTCTAGTGTTGGAGAAATCTAGAGCAGAACTTTTGACGATGACAAGGAGGCACTTTGAGGACTCATTAGAATTGGGATAGAATACATAAATAAAGTGGAATAAACTTAAGGAAGATGTTCTATTGATTAGAGATGGTGCTTGCCATTTTAGAATGAGAGTAGTTGGGTGCAATCCCTTGTCATGCCTGGAAACTTACTGGTCAGGGGTATGTTCAGAGGATAAGCTTTAGTTCAACAACAAGCAAAATATACTCGTAGCACTCTGATTTATGGAGTCAATCATAGTATTTGAAATACACACTCAGGTTTCTCATGGCTAATCTTAGCATAAAGTCCTCAGTTTGGGTGTCCGCTTTTTGACGTGCGATTTGTGAGAAGCATGGGTGTGGAGCCTGAAGTTTAAAAGGAAACAATGACAATGGGAAGAACTTGGTGACCTGTAAAATTGTGGCTTTAGGAAATAGGCCATACACCTTATGGCAGTACATACAAGAAAAAATGTAGGGACTAGGTGCAGAAGTCAGAAGGAGTTGGTCAGGAGTAGAGATAGGCATGAACTGCTGAAGTGTTTTGGCTAATGTAGTTCTACCAGCACACTGAGCTCAGTTCCAAAGCTCTTGACCAGAGGTGGACACACAGCCCTGCCTCCTCCAGCAGGTGCCCACTCAGGCCATGCTCTGGCTTCCCTGCTCTGCCTTCTCGGGCGCTGCCTCTGAGTCGGTGCCTGCCAGAGGAGGTGGGGCTGGGAAGTGCTGAACACCTGTTCGTCCAAAGGAGGAACTGGCTCAGCAGTTTGTGCTCAACTCTAATCAAGAGCCTTGGAATTGAGCTGAGTGTGTTGATAAAAACACACTAGCTAAAACTTTGGCTGTCGGGCTCAACAATCTTTATGCGACTAAAATCAGTATATGTTCTCTATTACATATTCTGGAAAAAAAGCATAATTACCTTTTATCCACAGGGAAGCCCATATAATATGTTTATTCACTGGTTTCCTACTTCTTTTTAATAAGGATGTGTCAGCAGATTTACACATGCAAATCGCCATTGTTCCAAGCATCCCTATGCAAAGCTGAGACGAGAAGAGCCTACAGATGGACTAAATAAAACACAAACTGCAGACAACAAAGCTGTTGCTGAATGGTTGACAAAGTAAGTTATACAGGCTGTTCCTTTTTCATGCCATTTGGTAAAATAAGCACACTTTTGTCTGAACCATTTTTGAGTAAGCATTTTATCCCATAGTGATGATGACATTAAAAGGGTCTTCCCGCTTGTGGTGGTTGGGGGATGCTCAAGTGCCCACTGCCTGATCTGGGGCTTTTTCAAAAGCAAAACAAGCCAATTGTGTGCCCCCCAGAAGCTTCTGAGAGTGCAACAAACTTTTTTATGGATAGTTTTTGGGGATAGAGGATCAAAATGGTGAATGTTGGGTTTATTTGGCGTCCATTGGCATAATGCCACCCCCATGGAAGTTGCCTACTTCTGTCCTAAATCTTCCCATACTTAATTACATAAAAACAATTACGTGACCAAATGTTTCAGTGATAATTTTGAATCTTAAGCTTTATTTTTATTAATAGGTATTGGGAAATGAGAGAACAGCGGACTCCTACATTGAAAAGTAAAGCTACTCATAAGCCTGATCAGGAGCAGCAAGATCCAATGGAATATCTTCAGTCTGAAGATGATGAGGATGAGGAAAAGTTTGCTGCCCATTTAACCCCCTATAGCCGCCTTCAAGAACAGCGTGAACGCTTGCACGGGGCACTGGCACTCATTGAGCTGGCAAACTTATCTGGAGCCCCACTGCGGCAGTAGTCATAGAAAATTGGACCTGCTGATAATGAAAATGTACTGCATTTTGGTACTTAAACCAGTTAGCTTCTGGGCATAAGCTAAGCACCTTATTTGCTTCTATAGGCTGCTATAAAGTAGATCTTATGAAGAATGTTGTTACCTCAGAAAATGGGGTGAGAGAATTGCACTTTTTTGTATGGAAAAAGAAATGTAAAGCTTTTAAAGTATTTTGTAAATAGGGGATTGTAATGCAGAGTGAGAAATGTTCATATATTAGAAAGATAGATTTGCAAGGTTAGGACTGTGCTTTTAATCACAGGTACATGGAAGTAACTCACTGTAATCAGTCAGAGGTATCTCTGTGTAAAAGTGTTTAAAATTAGCATGCCAGTCATTCTTTGAATCAGTTCTCACAGGAAGCACTTTCTGAACTCATTAGTTGGAATGATGGTACACGTGTTCAAAGAAAAGTTGGATTAACTAGTGATGCATCCGTGCTTTTCAAACATCAATATTTTTTTCTAGTAACATTGACAGATGCTAGAATACCTGTCTTAACCTTGTAGCAGTATAGAGAAGTTGGGTTATGTTTTGGTTCAGGATCTTCACTGTGACTGCTGACACAGAGACTGACTTTGCTTTTGTGGTCTGAGATCTCAGCAGTCTCTTGTTTGAGTAGCACTTGTTGTTCTTAATAGAATATTGGGAACGTTTGCACATTGTTGGACTTGCCGATAGCTGAGTGATTAGTCTTGCAAAATTTAGGCACCATATTAACAACACATAAGGTATGGATTTCTTTTAGATTTCTTAGACCCTGTAACTATGGCATTTACTTTTTGCTCATAGAGATATTTACAGGACCATTTTGTTTTCTGATAAAGTATATTACAAGATTCATTTAGCAAACACTAAAGCATTGCTTCAGAAGTTTTTCTTGCAGATAGATTTTTTTTATGTAACACCATATTGCTTTATTTGAAACATACATGCCAAGGTTGTGTTCACTAACTATAGCTCAGTCATTGATAAAATGGCAAAATATTTGCTGTGTAATTAGGAAAATATACTTCCAGCAGTAGTTGCAAGTGTGAGATTTAGGAATTAGCATTCTTTCCCTGAATGAGGTTAGAGAATAGCACTTAGTCTTCTTGAGCACTGAAAATACAAATTTAGCAAGACACCATGTTGTTCTTAATAGTTTTAAGTATTTTATCATGTGCCATGCATGTGCCGTGATAACTGTCTGAGCAAAATGACTAGACAGTAATATGATTTCATAAAGTAAAGGCTACTGATGAAAGCATATGAACAATCTCCATTCAGTAGGGCTCTCAACTCTTTGAGAGGAGGGTTGGACACGGCAGCTCTTGCAGATGGAATATCTAAATTTACACCTATGCCTGTAGCATCAGCTTCCTTTTGGTATACCTTTCTAATTATGTATTAATGTTGGCAAACAAGTAGAAAGCAGTTACAAATTTGAATCGGAATCGTCACATTTCGGCTTGTTAACCTCAAATGTTTATTAGCACCTGTCTCCTTAATGTGCTTCAACTTGGGCCTTTTCACTACATAAAAATCTATTTGAAATCCTAAGAAAATAAACTTAAGAACTCTCAAGTAACAGCTTCTGTGCTTTCTGTAACAGCAGTATGGAAAGACATTTGCACTTCCTGGAATCCAGTTGATAAACCCTAGTAGAAACGAATTTTGGAGCATATCACCTAGTTATGAGAACAAGGTCTAACTTGTTGATGCACACAAATTCCCTCCCTTGTTCAGTGTATTATTTACCTGAATACATAATATGTATTAAATACATAAATATTTAATCAAAATATCTTCTGCCTAGCTGTAGGCAAGTCAAGCTGCTTTACCAATTATGTATAAAATACATCTTTGGAATAACTCTGACCGTTTGCGGAAAATATTTTGTTTTTAAACATGGTAGTTCAAGAATTCTCTGCTTCATTGATTAAGCTGTACTTTTGGCATGAGTTAAAATGCTGTAATTCTAATAAGCTTGAAATAAAAAGTTGCCTGAATTTTAGCTTTGTGATGCTTTGTATGTACACTTTAGCCTAGACACTCCATCAGCCTCATTCAAACCCTTGCGGATGTTCTGATAGTGGTTCCTTGTCCAACTGTTCTGTTTTGGGAACTGGTTAGGCAAATGTGTTGCGTGAAAGTATCTGTACATTGGACTTGAGTTAGTTTGTATTTCTTTATGGACTTTCTCAGTGGCCAAACTGTTCTAGTGTTAGAGGGATTTTAGTTTAGTTTAGTTTTGGTTAGAGTACAAAATTTATGTTGGGGAGGGGCAAGCAAAAAATTGTTTAGTATCCCTGTGTTTTGAAAACAGATGTAAATAGTAAAAATCCACATGGAATAACAGATAAAAATATTTCTTTAACCATGAGCTGTCAGTCTAGCAGGCACATTAAAAGAATGGTCATGCATATGTTTTTGAATGCATAAATGAACTTCCTGGAAAAAGGACCAGAAGAAGCTTTCCAAAAGAGTGGTCTGATGATATCTGATGATGCCTTCATGTTACTGCCAATCACATTACTGGGATACAAAGACTTGTCCCAGGGCTGCATGAAAATTATTATCTATAATTTTATGCTTTTAAGAATTTTATCCCAGCACTTCCCTACTGCGAATGTTAAAGCAGTGCCATTCCCAGTCCTGTATTTGTACAAAACGTCAAAACAGTCCAATCATTCTGCTTACCAAGAACCTGAACTACAGAACGGATGAAACTTTAAATTCCCTAGTACTGCACACCACCAATATGGGAAACCTCAAAATCATTTTAAAAATACAGATCAAAATTATTTTTGTTAAATGCATATTAATCTGTGATCTATTTATGGACAAACGACTCAAAAGATTAGCTTTTCTTCACTTTAAAGATACCATTACATTATGCAAACATCAATTGCTCTTTATATAGGCCCCATCTGATGGTATTATAGGACTTAATGCTGGAATTTGAAGCCAGGGGGCTAAGATTATTTTCATTGCCTTTCCAAGTTTATGAATCTGTCTGACATCAGAAAGATCTAGTTCTTGGACAGTCACAGCCAATTCAGACCCCATCAGCATACATTTGATGGTAGGATTTTGTGCTTGCACCATTTAAGGTCATCTGTGATCCTTTTGCTTACTCACTTGAGCTGATATTTCTACAGAGTGTCTACTGGGCCAGGTTGCTGGCAAAAGTATTTCTGCTGCTTTCTGTGGATCATAGTGGAAAGGAAACAGGCCCAACATAATCTTCCGAGGGGAAAACATGAAGGGAAGGTAGGAGCAACTGACATTAAAAAGAATAGTAGCCGTAGGTCAAAGATGCTCCCAGGACTGAGAAGAACAAGGATTCTTATGATGCCTTAATGACTAGCAAGTTTACTTTATTTAAAATATTTTTACCCTGCCTTCACCTTAAAATGGGCAAGCTTCAGATGTACCGGTATCTGATTAAGTAGACTTAGGCTTTTCAGGACTGGAAAACCTCCAGTGCGATAGTGATACAAGTCTGCTGCAGCAAAAGTAACAAGGAATCCTCTGGCACCTTAAAGCTGTTACAGGCCAAGTTACAGTGGTGCCTCGCACAGCGAGGTTAATCCGTTCCGGATTAACCCTCGCTGTGTGAAAGCATCATTGAACGGGGCAAGAAAACCAAGTGGAACGCATTAAACAGTGTTTAATGTGTTCCAATCGTGCTGAATAGTCACCGTTCAACGATGCTTCCGGGCGGCTGGCAGCCATTTTCGCGCCCTCCCCTCGCTGAACAGGGGTGCGAAAATGGCTGCGACCAGCTGTCCGGCGGGTCCAAAATGGCCGCCGGAACAGCCGAAATGGCCGGCCGCAGTGTTTTCGCGCCCTTGGTAAGCGAGGGGAGGGCGCGAAAACACTGCGCGCAGCCATTTTGGCTGTTCCAGCAGCGTTTTCGTGCCCTCCCCTGCGCGCGGCCATTTAGGGGTCATGCTACGGCCATTTTGGACCCGCCGACCAGCTGATCGCAAAAACGGCACCATTGCGCGGATTCATCGCTCTACGGAGTGACCGTTCTGCGAGACACCACTGTACTTCTCAATTATGACCCCTCCGTCACCCTGTCATGACCTCCAAGAGGTCCTATTGTTAATAGTCCTGTTCAGGCCTTGCAAACTAAAAGCCATGGTTCTTCGTAGTGGTCTCTGTGAATGCACACATGGGTTTATCCTGCGCCTGTGCAGGACGCTCGGAAGATTCTAGAGCTTAGAAAAAAAGAAACAATTAAGCCTCCTCCCCCCCCCCCCGAGGTTATATAGGCTTCACCTCCTCCAGCTTCCTTTCAGTTCCTCTTTTTCCGCCGTACCGTTAGGACGTTCGGAGTAGTCAGAGCGAACTTCAGGAAAGTTTTGGCACTTTGGGCTCTATTTCCAATTTATTCTTGCTTTCTTCATTATTTTATTGTTCGGCACCAGAAGGGGGTAGTTTTTTTTCCCTGTCCTTGCGCGCCTTCCTGCCTTCCCTCCCCCCGCTCCGCAAAGGATTTTCCCCACCACTTTCTCTCAGTCTTTATTTTTCCTTTTTCTTTTATGGCCCCTTGGGGCTTCAAACAGTGCACTGCTTGTTTGAGAAAAATACCTCTTACAGATGGGGCACGATCGGTTCTGCCTGGGAGAATCCCACCGTGCCCAGTCATGTACCGCATGCAGGAGTTTTTCCAAACAGGCTATTAAACTGTGGCTGCAGCGGCTGCGTTCCTTCCTTTACGCAAAGACTCTCACTATGGAAGCCGCTGCTCTCCTTTTTTTGTTTGTTTTTTTGTTGTTTTTGATATTGTATTCATTGACTCTTTTAGTATTGTATATTAATTGTTACTAATGTAAATCTTTTAATTATTGTAAACCACCTTGGGTCCTTTTTTTAAAAAAAGAAAGGCAGTTTATGAATGAATGGGCCAGGACACCTAAACTCATTACATGCCTCTGAAGGAGCGGGCTACAGTCCCAGAAAGCTTATGCCAAACAAAACTCATTAGTCCTTGATACGCCACAAAAACACTTGTTGGGTTTACTGCAACAGAAAATCACATGGCTGTTGTTAATGTGCTATCATGTTACCTCCAACTTTTGCCAACTTTATGAATATGAGGTTGCCAAAATGTCCTGCCTAGCTCTTGCAAGCGGAAGCCTGTGGCTTCCCTTAGGGCAGACCTGGGCAAAGTGTGGCCTGAGGGCCACATACGGCCCGCGAGCCGCTCCTGTCCGGCCGGCGGACAGTTTTGAACCTCAAAACCATTTATAACTTTTTGTCTAAAGTTGATCAGTTGCTTATCTTTAACATACCGCAAAAAAAAAAAACTCTTCAGCATTTAACAATTTAAAATAACAATTTTAACAATTTAAAATAAAAAAATCATAACATCACTGTTTCATTTTATTTTAAAGTAAAGTTGGTTCGGCCCCTGAACACAGTTCAGATTTTTCATGTGGCCCCCTATAGAAATTAATTGCCCGCCCCTGCCTTAGGGAGTCAATCCATCTCAGATAATATTTATCTGGAGAACGGTTGCCTATAAATAAAACATAAATTAATTTTATTTTTCTCCTGTTGCCTTCAACCTTTCCTAGCAGTATTGTTTATTTCCAGAGAAACTTGCCTTCTGATGACTTCATTCGAACCAACAGAAAAAATGGCTTGGTGGAAGAAGTGGCGGGAAGGGGATTTCTGGGGGAAACGGAGTACCTCACCCCGGAGTTCCTGATTTCAATGAGAGCAGAGTGCGACCCCACCGGCACACTGGATTTCAGGAAAGCCCAGTCCTAAAAAGCCTGAAGTGTACCTATCGGGCACCTGGCTCGATGGTAGCCTAAATCTCCCTGGGGTCTACCTCCCACCTCCGCGGCTTCCGACAGTTCCCCCTTGTCGCCCAACCACTTCGGGATGCAACGAAGGAGACGATGGATGCCCTCCAGGCCGGTTCCATCGAAGACACGAAGCCAACGCTAGGGGGCGCCCTAACTCAGCCCTGGCCGGCGCGGGTCGGGGCCCCGGAGGGAGCGCGTGGGGTGGGGTTTTTTGGGGCGGTGGGGGTGGGAGAGGCGTGGCCGTGAGGTCTGGGGGGGGGGGTTGCGGGCGGGGGCGGGGCGCAGCTGGCTTGTCTTTCTTCCTGCTCGGTCTCGCTTCCTCGGGCGCGGGAAAGGCCGCTCGCCGCCGGGGACGGAGAGGATGCCCTGTCGGCCGCCGGCGGGCAGCCTGGGGCTCGGGCCGCGTACCGAGCGATGAGAGCCGGGGCCGCGGAAGAGGCGACGGCAGCTCCTGCCGCCTCCCCTTCCCGGCTGGCCAAGCTGCTTTCCGCCCTCTTTTACGGGACCTGCTCTTTCTTGATCGTCCTGGTCAACAAGGCGGTGCTGACCGCTTACAGGTGAGAGACGACGAGGAGCAGCTTGGATGGCCGGCGGCCCGATCCACCACCCCCACCACCCCATTACACGTGGAGATTACTTTTCCCCACCCCACACTGCCCGGGAGACGGTGCTGCTGCTTGCTCCGTTCGGGGAACAGGAACCATCGCTTGGAGGCAGACACAAGCACAAAAAGGAACGCATCCCCTAACAGAAACTACTTCCCCCCCCCCCGACTCTTCCGTGTTAGCACCATCATCGCTGCTGCCTCCTAGCTGCCCCCTCCCCTCCCTCTTTGGTTTCTTAAAGCGGGAACATTTCCTCTCGGTTTCGTTTGTGAACACTCCCCGACACGAATAAGGAGGTTCCAGAAGAGGTCTTTCCGAACTGACGCTTGTGGTGTTGAACCCTTTGTCACCATCCTCCGTGGCCCCCCCAAGTCGCAGCAGGAACAGGTGTGACAAAATGTAGTCGGGCCAAAGGTTTCCTGCCGAAGGATTTACTCTTGGGGGGGGGGGGGATGAGGAGTGCAGAAAGGCATTGGGTGATTCTTATACATATGCAGCCAAAGTGAATAGCATTTATGATTCCCGGAACATTAAGGCTGTTTAATTTTTGATGGGATTGATTGACCAATTCAAAATTAACCTATTCCCTTTCATACACGAAAGCACCTTGCCATGGGTCCTTTTTAAGAGAAAGGTGGGGTGTAGCTATTTTAAATAATTATTTTTAAAGTCCCTTTAATTTTAAAGGACAGTGTGATTTACGGTTGGTTCCACACAAGGGTCAGCAACTCGGAGCCTGGACTGCAGGTCCCATCGGGCCCCAGCCAGCAGATGCACCAGTAAAGGATGCTGGGAATGGCTGTCCAACGATAGTTGGAGAGCCTGCTGGATAGCTCTGTGGATTGGAGCACCTGCCTGCAGAGCTAGGGGTTGGAGAGTTCAATCTCCCAGTGGCCCTTCCAGGAGAAAATCTAGTCTGTGCAGCCTTGGGTGAGTTGAACAGTCCTAGGTTGCCACTAGAAGGAGAGATTGTAAACCACTTCGGAATATTTTATGCCCAGAAATCACTGGAGGAGGGAGAGCACTGTAAGTTGGAATCAACTTGACAGCCTATAATATTGTGAGAGCCCGTATCATGTGAATACAGTCTCACACTAGGACTCCGAAGCCCTGGGTTTAAATGTAATGTAAACTTACCAGGGATGACAATGACACATTACTCCTTGACCCTTTAGTGTCTGCAAAATTAAAAAAAAAAAAAAACAGCTTGATGCCACATTAACAATGCCAGTGGAGGACCACTAACTGCTCACCTACCTCTGCTTTAAGAGCAAGTAGAAATACTTAGTGTCCTTTGATTCCCCACTTTGCCTCTTTGAAAAGGGCTGTGCTCAGTGAGCCATAGGTCCCCTTCCAGCTCTACAGTTCTAAGCTGATGATGATTAATATTAATATCAATATTGACAGGTTTTGGCCTGAAGAACTTTGAGAACTTTGAGGAAGAAAAAATGCTTTAGTGCTGTTTCATGATATTTGACTTAAAAACTAATAGAATGTGTAGTGTGCTATCAGAAAAGTTGCATTAACAGTGTAAGATATTGCCTGTTCAAGATGTAGTGCATACACCGGAGTGCAGAGTTAAAGAGAACAAACATGGGCGAAGACTTCTACAGGCAGCAACATTCTGGAATGTGGAATTACTGTTCTTATGAAACACTGTTCCAGGAAATGGTTGGCAGCCTGTCACTCAGTCTGCTGTGCCACACTGACTCCTTGGTCTTTGCGCGCGCACACTCCCCCGCCACCAGGTAAACTAGATGGTAAGAATCTGCAGTTGGAAGTAACAGCTTACAAGTAACAATGCTATGTAGAGCACATTACAGTAGTCCTTCTGTGACCTTAAGATGCTCTCTACTAAAGGAAGAAAACTTTGTGTGCAGCCCATAGTTCTGCAGAATGTGTGGCCACAATATGTATTAAGCAGGCTGGAACATTTTTCTGCTGGAGGTACAGGACAAAATGGCACCCTTTCTTACTGCATACAGAACAAAGTTGACCCTTACTTCACCAGTGTCAGTAGGAAAAGGGGGTACTCAGAGATCTCTTCTCTACCAAAGGTAAATGGCAAGGTGACTCACAAGAAATGTTTCATGGGGTGTGTGCATTTGTGTGTGCTGCTACTGCTCCTCAGCATCTGCCTCCTGAAATTATTGCTTCATTCTGCCTAATAATAGAGCTGGCTTTGCTCTTTCCTCCCGTGTTGCTTCTTTGGCCTCCCTTTATGACAGGTTTGTCATGACTCTCACCTGGTCTTCTGTCCACAGTCAGGTTTGTGGCATTTGCAGCTACAAACAGGAACCCAGGACAACCTTGGGGTTTTGAAGCACAGGCGTCAGAAGAGAAAGATTGAGCTCCAACATTTGAACAGAACGAGAGCCAGAAATAGTAAAGAATTCAGAGGGGTGGACAACAAATGGCACTTTAAGAAGTAGAATGGAAGGGGAATAGCAAAGGGTTATGCAAAATTTATTTGTGGAATACATTGAAGGAAAGAAGATCTTCTATGTGTTTGCCATCATAGGCCCACCAACATGACAATAAGTTGCAATGGAGCATCAACAAAAGTAAGAGAAAATATGGAGGGATAGAGTGAGGCAGAACAAAGATCAGATATTAGGAACTAAGTATCCCTATGTTTTTAAAGCTGGGGTCCAGAAACTAAATAAAGGCAAACAGAAATCCTTGACACTGGGATTCTAACTTTTGGAAGGGTTGGAAAAGAGCTGTACAGTGGTGCCTCGCTTAGCGATGTTAATCCGTGCAGCAAAAATCGCTGCTAAGCTATTTCATCGCTAAGCAATACAGTGGTGCCCCACATAGCGAAGTTAATCTGTTCCAGGATTAACGTCGCTATCCGGAAACATCACTATACGGAATGTAAAACCCCATAGGAACGCATTAAACTCCATTTAATTGGGTTCCTATGGGGGAAAACTCACCGGTAAGCGAAGATTCCCCATCCAGCCGCCATTTTCGCCACCTTGGTAAGCGAGGGCAGGGCGCGAAAACGCTGCGGGCGGCAATTTTCTGCACCCGGTGGCAATTTTGGAACCGCCGATCAGCTGTTTCCCTAACATCGCAAAGCGAAGATCTGTAAGCGAAACACTTACCAATCATCGCAATGCGATGTTTTGCCACCTAAAACATGGCAATGTGATCGCATTAGCGATCGCAAAAATCCGTTGCTATGCGGATTCGTCGTTAAACGGTGCGCTCGTTAAGCGAGGCAGCACTGTATTAAAAAGCCCATAGAAACACATTAAAAAGCCATTAATGCGTTCCTATGGGCTTAAAAACTAACCTTAAGCGAAAATCCTCCATAGGGGCGGCCATTTTTGGTGCCTCTAAAGTGAGGCAACACAGTGGGTGGCCATTTTGTTTACCCGGCGGCCATTTTGGAACCGCCGATCAGCTGGCTGAAAATGGGGGCTTTGCGATGATCGCTTCCCTGCGATCATCGCAAAGCGAATTTTCCCCATAGGGACCATTGCTAAGCGATCGCAAAAACATTGCCGCAAAGTGATTTCTTCGTTAAATGGAGCGATCACTATGTGAGGCATCTGTTCCTTTGTGCAGTTTCATTTGAAATCTACTATTTTGGTACTGATAGGGCTGGCTGGGCATGACTGATCATTAAATGGTCTGCCTCAGTGGAAGTTGAATCAGTTGTATATGATTCTTGTGAACTGAAATAATCTGTGAAATTGTCTTAATTCTCTAAAAGGAAACCTTCAGCCCACTTAGAAACATACAGTTCCAAACAGTCCATCAGAGTTAAGTAGATTTTTGCCCGTTGCCTCAATATTGAGCAATTCTTGTTATGTATAATATTTCATATTTGTTTGGTAAAAGAACAAAGTCTTGTTTCATTGGAACAAGGCCTTCATCAGCTTTCAAATGTATTTGTAGATCATGATTATGTGTAAGACATCAAAGTAATCTGTATTGTCAACTGTTATTGTCTTATTGTAGTGAAAATGTTGTTCTGAAAACTTTATGAGTTTCACATTTGCACCCTGGTTTATCCCAGATTAGTTTATGCTTTCCTTATTTTCAAAGCTGTAATTTGATTTCTTTGTGCAAATAAATCTTATTTTTCCTTAAAACCACTTCAGAAATACTTTTTAAAACCTGGAAACTCTGAATAAGTAACCTAAAGGCTTCTGCCTTTTGTTTTGTTTTACCCATCTTTTGGAAAATGTAATTTCTTTCTGAAATGAAACATTGTTGATGTACAGTATAATCTTGTGGTTTCAAAGTATAAGTTTGTGCACATATGATACAACTTCTGTTTCATCTCTCTAGATTCCCATCTCCGGTGTTTCTTGGAATTGGACAGGTATGTTGAAAGTTAAAAGGGGCTTAACCATGAGGTAAAGTATTCAATTCACAAATATGGGATATGCCAGTTAATGAGTTGGGACTCTGTCTAAAAATGAAGGATACAGTGTTGATAGTTCACCTTTTTAACGCCACCTGGTTGTCTATACTCATTTCAACGACTTATTCAGGATATAGTTAAACAGTGGGATTTGCTTCTAAAAGATGCAGCAATGACTGCCGGCTTTCATGGTTTTAAATGATGATTGGAGAGACTATGGAAAACAGAGTTATTAGTTGTTATTAGGCATGACAGATACATATTACCTTGAGGACCAGAGGCAGTATGTCATTGTCAGTTGCTGGAGACCATTAGTAGAGGGCTGTTGCACTTGTGTCCTGCTAGCAGACTTCCCATGGACATTTAATTAGCCATTGTATGAACAAAACATTGGAGTAGGTAGACCTTTGGTCTGATCCAGCATTGCTTTTCCTCTTTTTCAAGATGTGCTGTAGTCAAGAGGTAGGAATGACTCTTGTGGAAGAATAGCAGAAGTGTAGATGTTTAAGGACTGCCTCTACGGATGACATCTGTAAACTGGGCTGCTCATTAGTGTAATTAAAAAGGTTAACTACTCTTGTCATGCACCAGTACAGCTCTTTAGCAGATCAAAAGTGGAAGAGAAAGGTGTCTGGTTAATATATCTTTAAGCAAAAATTGGAAAAAGTACATTTATGGACATTTTGGCATGCTTCCTGGGATATTCTGGGAGTTACAATCGAAGAAAGTTTCAGAAAGATATCCAGATTAGATTGTTCCAGCAAAAAAAAAAAAAAAAGGAAAGGCAAAATCAAAAACAAATTATATTTTACCCTCTAAGATTAACAGTTCGTTTCAGTGTGAGCCTCCATGGATGACAGTCCTACATTTTAAAAAATGGATTGTAATCCTTAAAGCTCTCTTCAAATATTGAACAGGTTGTCATATAGAGGAGAAAAAGGATCTGTTCTCAATCATTCCAGAGTGCAGGATATGTAATAATGGGTTCAGGTTACAAGAAACCAGATTTCAGTTGAATATGTGGAAAAACTTCCTGACTGTTAGAGCAGTACAACAATGGGATCAATTGCCTCAGGAAGTGGCGAGTGCTCCAACACCGGAGGCATTCAAGAGAAGATTAGTGATTTATGAGATATATTTTGCTTTGGGTTCCTCCACTGAGCAGGGGGTTGAACTTGAGAGCATGAAAAGCCCCCTCCAACTTCATTAATTTTTTTTGTTAAAGCTGACACTGAAATAGTCCAAGAAAAAAAAACTTTTCCAAATTTTGATTTGAAATAGTATTCTGCTGCTACATGCATGATTGTTTTTCTTCTTTTTAGATGGCAACCACTATTCTAATCTTATATGTGTCAAAATTAAACAAACTTATTCACTTCCCTGATTTTGACAAAAGTATTCCAAAGAAGGTAAGAATAACTGCATGCGACGTGATTGCAAAAAGCAGGAAACATGATCCTGTGCTATGCCGTGCATTGTATAATGAAGTCTTTGGGGAAATATGGATGCACTGTTAGCTGCAGACCATTAGAGTTTTGTGTTAGGAGGGATGGGGTCACTTGAACACAGTTCCCCAAGGCCCCAGAGATCAAACTTGGATGCAGCTGTCCAGGCACTGGTAGTTTCTTCCTTCCTTCATTTCTTTTCTTCTTTTTTGAGGGGAGGGGGTCTCTAGCCATTTCCCAGCCTAGTACAACCTGTGACGGATGCTAGTTGAGCCTATTTGGTCCCTAAGCCTTGTCAGAGTTGACTAGCCCTTGTGTAAAGTTATATTTTGAGACCAGGATGATCTGTTATTGGATAAGCTTAGAACAAATGTAGACTTCAATCTTAGGTACTTTTAGCTGTGAATTAGCCCCACCAAACACACAGAAAGCAAGCACCTTCTTCATCTTAACTGCTGTATTTTTAGTTTTTTCAGGATCAAGATTGTGGCAAGTAGAAGCATTACACACTGTAGAGCTTTTATTACATTTTATGAGGTGTACTTTTATTGAAACAAGTAGAGCCAAAGTTTTCTTTAGAAAGGTGGGCAAAGTTCAGAAGTGGTAATCATTTATAAAGCTGGCTGCTCCGTTGTGTCTCCTGGTTGATTGAGCAAATACTTGGTTAGAACTGTTGTATTAAGTTGGATGGATTTATTAATTTTCCATAGAAGGGCAAAACAAGCTTAAACTGAATAGTAACTTCGTTTTATTGCAGCTGTTTCCCCTTCCTCTGATTTATGTTGGAAATCACATAACTGGATTATCAAGCACAAGCAAGCTAAGGTACTAAAAAAAAAAGCTGAGGTATTGATAGCCGTTTGGGCCTTTCTGTTTCAGCCCCTTCCTAGTTTAGCTACCCATGAATTTGAACCGGAGCGACATAGCTATGCAAGGCATTGCTTTGAAGTTTGAGTTGGGTCCAGATTTAGATTTGCACAAGACGGGTTGGTAGAAGTAGAGTGTATGCTGGTAGATGAGGCAGAAGTTACGCGTACCAGTGGTGGGCAGAGTCAGGATGACCGGCAGTCCTAAGAAGTGAGTGGTCACACACACACAAAGGAGGCAAGGCAAACAGATATTCATGCAGAAAGAGGCAGGCCAGTCCGTGTTGCCTCATCTCTACCCCATACCCAGACATTGCCTCACCCTTCACCACTACGTTCATTCACTTTAGTGGAGGAGCAGAAAAACACATCCTGCTCCCAAATTAGAAATGTCCTAGCTGAGCCTGCTTCCCTTTTCTTCCTCCACAAACTGCTCCACAATGACACAAACTGGGAGTTCTACAGAAGAGGAGAAGAGACACAGCCCTGACATTCTGCCCCTAGAAGGGAGGCAGATTGGGGGGGGGTTGTCTAAGGGTAGTGTGAGCCTGAGTCAGGGCAGTGCCCCATTTGCCTTAATGGTTCAGCCTCATCATCAGGATGATCAGCATAATCGTGCCATGTTTGCACAGAAGGGGACCTATGGCCAAGTAAGTGTGCATAGGATTTCAGCCTACATCAATGACTGTGGCCTAAATCCAACTGCTAATCCCAACATTACATGCAGAATAATGGCAGAAGAGATAGTTTGATACTTTCTCTATTAACAAAAGGTACTTATTCTTCCCAGGTGTAGCACTGAGCATGTCAATCAGTGTTATACACTGACATTTCCAGATTGATGACTGGGTGTGGCAGTGTCACTCCCAGTTAAATTTCTGTGGAGTTTGTAAATTGATTTTGCACAGTAGATTGGATCCAGAACTGGTCCTCTGCTGGATGTAGAATGGGGAGAAGATGAGGCATCCATGAATATCCGGCAGAGAACAAGCTATGGATCCAACCCACTCAGTTGGATCTAGGCCACAGTCCTAGGCTGCAATCCTAAGCATGACTACTTGATAGTGGGTCCCACTGAAGACAGTGGGACCTGCTTCTGAGCAAACATGGCAGGATTGTGATGATCATCCTGATGATGATTAGGATCCACAGAACCTCTCCCAGTGGGTTCCTCTTATATTTAAGATTGTTTATTGCAACGTTCAGGTTTTCCTTTTTTTAAAAAAATTCTCACCCCAACTATTCTATGACTAATCACCCTTTGGTGTCAGACTGACATTTGGCGATGGGAATGACTGAGAATTTGGTCAGGCACATTCTTAATGCTAGCCTAAGCTGAGGATAAAATTACTAATGGAGATAAAGAGAATAGCTCACAACTAACATAAGCTGGAATTTCACTCCTCTCTCTCTCTCTGTCTGTCTTATGAAACACAGTTTACCCATGTTTACAGTCCTTAGGAAGTTTACCATTCCTCTCACATTAGTACTGGAAGTTGTTATACTTGGGTGAGTACACGTCTTCCATATTTGAAATACCACTGTAGCCTGTCAAGTGAATACTGTTCTTGTGTTATCTGGTCAGAATGTGTGGAAGAATGGTTCCCGTTAGTTAGTTTTGTGGCTCTTTATCAAAGGTCCCCAGATGGCCATTCCTGAAATCCTTGACTGTTGGCATGTCGGTTGGATATCTGGACACTGGAATCCACCAGAGCTTGAGGGCCACAAATTGAGGCCCACTCAACTCATAGATCTTGAGGAGTCTGTTTCTGCTTCTAGAAACTCTTGTGGGAGGAAAGAAAGAAATCAGTTTTGAAGCAGACATGAGTAGAACCTTACCAGAGAGTTGGCTACTTACATCACCTCAGTAGCTTGTATCCAATTATGTTATTACACTACAGCAAAGTCTGTTTCAGTAATGGCTAGTGACAGGCAAGCTGCACAGTCTTGGGGCACCCCCAGCGGTAGGGTCTGGTAAACCTAAGTCCTGTCTATCTAGAAAACCCTAGAAAGGGATGCCTTAAGTCAGAATTGACTTGACAGGATTTATGTATGCTTCAGTAACAAATGTCTTGAAGGCATCAAAAATAAGTATTGGCTTTGGTGAATTTATAAGTAAAACAGAATTAGGTGCATGGGAAACAGTGTTACACCAGATCACACCATTAGTCCGTTAAGTTCAGTATTGACTACCTTGGATGGCAGCGAGTTTCTGGCCTTTCAGATAGAAGTTTTTCCCAACCCTACCTAGAGAAGGCAGTGACTGAACCTGAGGCCTTCTCTATGCCAGTCTGTGATCTATGTCTGAGCCATCACCCCTTCTGAAGGAATCTTTTGAGTTTCTTCAGAGGAAGAGTTTGCAGCCTCACTCACCTGCTGAAGTTGGCCAAGTGAAATAAATAAACCTGTTTGGCCTCATTCTGGTATATCTCCCAGTCCTCTTTTTGATACAGTGCCAGTTCTGCCTGAGGGTTAATTTATTGGTTGTTCTCGTTCCTCAGTAAAGACATAGTGGGAGTAATGATGTCATTTTTCTTTGCAGGAAACGCTATCCATTAAGTATTATAATGAGTGTGTTTGCAATCATCCTGGGGGCATTCATAGCAGCTGGGTAAGATGTTAAAACTATCCTTTAAAGGTGCACCTTCATTTCTTGAGCACACCTAAAGAACAACATTGTTTTGTAGGAGACTATGGACAAGAACTAGATAGAAAATGGGTATTGTTAATAAATAGCCTTATTCTGCAGTTTTCTAGAAAATGATGGTCTGATTTTCACCACAAAATGCTCCATATTTTGTAATGAAGGAGAAAAGAACTCAGAACATTAATGCACATTTAGAGAATTTACACAAAGCGTTTGGATGTTTGTGCTTCAATTTGACTTTGAATTTGGGAAAGAGGCATTTGTCCCATCTTGTCATTTAAGGGCGGAAAGGGAATTGGGAGCAAGCTTAATGCTTGTTAACTTACTTGTTTCACTGTTTATTTTACAAATTTATATACAGCTTAATAGAATAATTTTATAAACGCAGTGTACCATCAGAACACCACGTCTAAAGGAGCGAAGAATGAAACTAATGGTATTAGCACTTAGTGGAAACATTGTGTCCTTTTCTCCTCCATCACAATATCTAGGGCTAGATATTTGTACATATCCTATATATTAAACAAAAACTGGGATTCTGTGGAAATTATTCAGTTCTCTCTCAGTTCTGGTATCTGTGCTTTGTGACACTGAGATTCTGGAACTCCAAGTAACCTGTTTAGGTTGAACACTTTTAGGATTGTGTCTCACAACCCAGGGAATTTCTGTAGGTTAAGTGTGCCCCTGCATAAGTTTAATTTTAATTTTATTAATTAATTTCATCAGTTAATTATGTGTCATCAAGTTGGAACTGATGTACAGTGACCCAGATAGGGCTTTCAGGGTAAGTAAGGTATTGAAGGAATGGTTTTACCAGTTCTACACATTCACCCCATGAGTTTCCATGACTTGAGTAAGGATTCAGACTTTGGTCTTTTGTGTCCTAGTCTGTCATTCTGTCCACTACTGCACACTGATTAAGTAAGTGGATTTTTAGAATAAATAATGATATGCGCTAAAAGGTACATGCATAGTCTTTTCTTTCAAACGACAGAATCCCTTCCCCATATAAAACTTCCCTTAGTTTCAAAAAAGAGACTGTTATTAGTGAATCATAAATCCAGGCTTCCTTTAGGTGTTTTTGGTTGGCACGTTTTTTTCACCCAAGGTTCTGAAGAGTTGCAATGCATTTAAAAAAATAAAATTCTAGCTGCAGTGGGATGAAGATTACCATGGACATACATTTGAGGTACAGTGGTGCCTCACTTAACGATTGCTTCGTTAAACAACGAAACCTCTATATGATGACTGTTTTGCGATTGCTTTTGCGATCGCAAAACGATGTTTTAATGGCAAAAATCTGCTTTGCGACGATCGGTTCCCGGCTTTGGGAACCGATTCTTCGCGTTACAATGATTTTAAAACAGCTGATCGGCAGCTTCAAAATGGCCACCCGCTGTGTAAAATCGCTCCCCGCTGTGTTTTTGGACAGATTCCTCACTATATAGGCACCAAAAATGGCCGCCCCATGGAGTTTTCAGCCCATTGGAATGCATTGAACGGATTATCAATGTGTTTCAATTGGATTTTTTATTTTGCTTAATGAGGATTTTGCTGTACAGCGATTTCGCTGGAATGGATTATCCTCGTTAAGCGAGGCACCACTGCACATATCATGCTCAGGAACTATCGGCCTCTGGGCCACATGAAGCCTGTTGAGCTCCCTGATACATCATCTGGAGCCCAAAGAGCTCACCCTTTCCCCACCAAAATATATTTTTTTCACCCTAAAAATTGGCAGCTGTGCCCCCAGAGGCCTCCAGGGGGTGCAGTTGTCCATTTAATGCCACTGCTCCACTTCCCCTCACCTTTTTCGGACCAAAAAGAGCTTTTTACTCCAGGTTTCCTAAAAAGATATGGTCCAATAATTCCCAAGTATTGAGAATATGGCCTTCACAGTTGCCAACCCTGGAGATTAAAAAGAGCTATTTTTTCCCCTTAGGAAATCGTGTTTAGAGTGTCCAGTTGAGAAAAGAGTTATGCTTATTTCATCATTTACTGACTTCTGCTTTTGGTGGGCATGTGAATTCCTGTCAAGAAAAAACATTTTTCCCTGTGCCACTGAGATGCATGATAATTAAATGGGATGGGAGACCAGTCTGAGATCTAAATTTATATTGGTAATTCCAGATAGATTGAATCCATTGAATCAGTGGGCATATATAACTTTGGAGCTGGCTAAATAGCTCAGTGCATTGAGGTTGGAGCCAGAGCTCAGAGATTTAATTCCTTGCTGTGCCCCTCGGGAAAAGAGACAGCCTGTGTAGCCTTGGACAAGCGGCATAGTCCTGGAAGTGCACCCAGAAGAGAGTATCAAATAATTTCTGGAAAAGCCTGAGAAGGGTTGCTATTAGTGGGAATTAACTTGACAGTGACAGATTTTATTTTCCTGGGCTCCATGATCACTGCAGATGGAGACAGCAGCCACGAAATTAAAAGACGCCTGCTTCTTGGGAGGAAAGCGATGACAAATCTTGACAGCATCTTAAAAAGCAGAGACATCACCTTGCCAACAAAGTCCGAATAGTCAAAGCTATGGTTTTTCCTGTTGTGATGTATGGAAGTGAGAGCTGGACCATAAAGAAAGCAGACCGCCAAAGAATTGATGCCTTCGAATTGTGGTGCTGGAGGAGGCTCTTGAGAATCCCCTGGACAGCAAGGAGAACAAACCTATCAGTTCTAAAGGAAATCAACTCTGAGTGCTCACTGGAAGGACAGATCCTGAAGCTGAGGCTCCAGTACTTTGGCCACCTCATGAGAAGAAAAGAGTCCTTGGAAAAAACCTTGATGTTAGGAAGGTGTGACGGCAAGAGGAGAAGGGGATGACAGAGGATGAGATGGCTGGACAGTGTCTGCGAAGCAACCAACATGAATCTGACACAACTCCGGGAGGCAGTGGAAGATAGGAGGGCCTGGCGTGCTCTGGTCCATGGGGTCACGAAGAGTCGGACACGACTAAACGACTAAACAAGCAACTTGACAGTCCTCAGTTACTATTCTTATTTATTTATTTATTTTATTTTATTTTATTTTATTTTATTTATTTATTTATTTATTTATTTATTCAATTTATATGCTGCCCACACTACCCAGAGGTCTCTGGGCGGCTACTGTGGCCATAAAAAATCCCCATTCATTTAGTGGGACTGCTCTGACTGGGGACTAAGAGTTGGATGGAGCCCTTAGACTTCATGGAAGAGTCAAAACAACAGAAGCCCTACTCACAATCCACCAAGTCCTTCATTATATTTTCTTGGGGGAGGGGGACTTGCACTACTTATAATCTGTCGAAATGAACAGAGTTATCCCACTGTACTAAAATGGCCAATTCCTATCTGTATGTCCCTTGAGATTTAGTTTCATTTTAGTTGCTGGTCATAGAGCAAGTAAATCATTACTGAAGAAGTTGCCAGGAATGTAATCAGAGCAAGCTCTTGAGCAAAAGACATTATGAAGCAACTGCATGCCGTTTGTTTTCATTTTTTAGAGGCTTTACTGCAACCTTTTCTCTTAAGCTGACACTCTCTGAATATGCAGGAGAAAGATTTCTGTCACTCAGTATGCTGAACAGGGATAGTGGGAAGTGTAGTCTACCATAAGTGGAAAGCACCGACGTGGGGATGGTGGCTTGACCGCTTTGAACACCTGAACCTGCCGGATGTATCCACGTGTTTGCCATATGGAAGTGGTTTGGGGAGCTAATGGAATATATCACCATGTGGAGCATGATGCACCTGCTGTGTTGCTTTACATTCTTTTATCCTCCATGTTTTCTCCCCCAGATCTGACCTGGCTTTCAGCTTGGAAGGCTACACTTCTGTTTTGCTGAATGATCTCCTCACGGCGGCAAATGGAGTTTACACAAAACAAAAAATTGACCCTAAGGTAATGGTGTAGTGATTTCATTTGTTCTCCAGAGTTTTCACTTTCAGGCAAGGCATTCTTATCTTTGTTCTGTGGTTATGTAAATCTATTTTTTACATAGCTTTAATCACAGCTAGAACTTATTTTCGAGCTTGTTTTTTTTTTTAAATCAGTTCAGCTACCATTCCTGCAAAGGGTTGGTTTTCTTAGTGGCAGAACTGAGCCCAAAACAGTAGGGTGCGGTTCATTTTATTTTATTTTATTTTGAAACAGAGTTGCAAACTACCATTTCACCATAAAGCTTTTACTCATCATGTCATAAAGCTCTTGCTTGTAGCTTGAGAATTTCTTTTTGTCTATTTGTAATCTCTCAAATACTAGAAAATCTGCCTGCTCTAGTTCATCTAAGCCAGGGACAGGAACCATACAACTGCCTGCAAGGCCAGTTTTTAGCCCATCCAAAGCATTCCAAGAAACTACTGCCAAACTTTGGAAGCCAGTTGCACTTCTGCAATCCGGAAGGAAAAAATAATGATGTAAATCAGCATTTGGCTCGTGTCAAGTGGCTGATAACATTTGGCTTGTGGGTTTTGGTGGCAAAGCGACAATGTATTTAAAGCAAACAACATCCTGAGATCTTGTTGGGACAAAATTAGCCTTCAGATGTGCCAGAGTTACCCGTATTCAAAGCCATTTTCTGCTCTGATTTCTACTTTTAGCCTGTGCATTTATTTCTATTGCCATAATCACTTGGACAAGAAAACAATAAACAGCCCCTGTAATATGCGCTGCTACTTATCCAGATGAAGCACCACACTATTTTTGAATGATTCTCTAGGCAGTTGTTCCTGATTGTAAAGTCTGTTCCTTGTGTTGCCCCCAACAAACCTTTCACTGCTTGGAACTCCTTTCAGTTAATTACTTTGCACCCTGTATAATGTAGGATTACAAGTCCTCTATAATTATTACAGAACCTTCAGATATAACACATTTGATAACAAATTATGTATTCTCATTTAAATAGCTAATGGCTGTGCTGCCATTAGATATTCAAATAGCAATCTGTCATTAAATTATATTTAAATGATAAGTAACCAGTTTTTTTTAAACAGATTTCTCTGTTTTATACAGGAGCTGGGAAAATATGGAGTCCTTTTTTATAATGCCTGTTTTATGATAATCCCTACAGTTCTCATAAGTTTCTTCACTGGAGACTTCCAGCAGGTAAACTATATTGATGAATAATTCAAAATAGTATAATGTGTTTTTTTAAAAAAACTTGGACAAAACTTAGAAAAGTTCTTCTAGACTACAACTTCCAGAGTTCCCCAGCCGTTATGGAAATTGACAACTTTTTCTAGACTAGTCTTGAAGCTTATATCTTTGTTGGTAGGAACTTTTCACTCCATTCATGGAGTAAAAGCTAAGGGACCAGGCCCACCTGGAAGATGATTAGGTTCACGTTTGTTTTGTGTGTTTGTTTGTTGGGTGGGTATGTGTGTGGAATTCCCAGGAGGAGAGCGTTGCATAGGTAAGGAACAGTCACCGGCCTTGTCTGTCTGATTTATCTCTATCATGGAGATTTGTTTCCCAGTCCTTACAGATCTGTGGGTAGGAACTGAATATGATCAGAACTGAAGCCTTATCTCAGTCATGTAAAACATGCTTTTATGCAGAAGTTAAATTGAAGCAAATACAGTGGTGCCTCAACTTACAAAATTAATCTGGATTGGAACGGTGGCCATAATTCGACATTTTCGTTAAGTCGAAGCACCATTTCCCATTGAAATGCATAGGAACAGGATTAATCCGTTCCAGCATTTCAAAAAAAAAAAACACCAAAATAAATAAATAAACAAATAAATTAAAGCACACAGAAAGCCCCATCGGAAGGGGCTGGGGCTTTTTTAAAAAAAACAACCAAAAATAAACAGAGAAAGCCCTGAAGGCTGCAAAAAAGAAAAAGAAAAGAAAAATAAACATTGAGCAATCCCCACACTGGGACTGCAAAAAACAACACAGCACAGAAACATAACCCCCCTCAGCCGAAATCCACCCTGCAAAACCCACCCAGAAGTTTCTAAAAAGGAAAAAGCAGCACCTTACTAGGCAGACTGAAGCCTCCGATGGCACTCACTCCCCGGCGGGGAGCCGCCTCCTGTGCTTCCACCACACACCCCATTCACAGAGGACCCCCTCCAACCCCCGCACCTCAGCTCAGCCCAGCACCTTTGGCTGCCCTTACTCATGAGTAGACCCGCGCCAGGGATGGGCAGAGAGTGCACCGGCTTCCTGTGCCCGGCAGGCATCCGGAGCTGCCGCCGCCTCTCCTTCCTCCTCCTGCCTGGCAGGAGTAAAAAAGTTCCCTGACCCCGTGCTCTAACCATTGGGTCAAAAGAGTTACAAAGAAGCAGCCTCTTCACCACCAACGGTTTGAATTTCCCGCCCTTCCCCCCTGCCTTTTTGTGTTCTTAGGTCGATGCTCCGCTCGCAAGTCACAGCAAAATTTTGCGGCCGGAGGTGTTCGTAACTCGAAATTTTTGTAGGTAGGGGCGTTCGTAAGTTGAGACCCCACTGTAGGTCCTATAGGAACGCTGGCGAGTTGTTGTCAGTTAGCATTGAAAGCACTGGCTGACATCAGGTAAAGGCCTGATTTATATAAGGCACTGGTTCCCAACCTTAGTTAACCCAGATGTTCCCAGCGGCCTTCACCAGGTGTGCTTTCCCAGGGTTTCTGGGAGCTGCAATTCAAGAACAGCTAGGTTACCCAAGTTTGGGAACTACTGATAGAAAGCAACGCTGTCTGGGCTAAATACAACATTAGTTCTCCCAGAAGAGACTCGTTGAAATCAGTAGTAATTTAGTTACCAGTGACTATCAAATCCCGTTCACATCATTAGTCTTACTCTAGGTGTTTCTGCCTTCTGAATAGAGATGGGCACAAACCATGGTTCAGCACGGTTCGGTGGATGAGGCCCACATGTGTTGCATAGGCGCCCCAGATTCCCTGCCTCCTTCCAGGGGCACTCGCTCAGAGGAAGTGGTGGGGCAGGAAAGCCCAGGGTGCTGTCTCTGAGTGGGCACCTGTGAGAGCAGGCAGGGTGGGAAATCCAGGGTTCTGCATAACATCTGTGGGCCTGATCTGCCGAAGCCCCGAATCATGGTTTGTGCCCATCTTTAATTCTGAAGGTATTTTTAGGATTAATCTGTCCTAAAAACAACATATATCTAGCCTTTCTACAGTGTTCCTTGTTGGAGGTCTTAGGGAGAAAATCCGAAGCTCCGTATGTATTACATGTGCTGTCCAACCAATTCTGACGTTAAAAGTTGTGGCTGTTGTGATTTTTAAATACTAAATAGGTTCTTCAGTCTGTCAATTTGGTCTTATATTTGATTATTAGAATATCTCCTCTCGATTAAATAGAACTAAAATGTGTACTTTTTATTTTTCTAGGCCACCAACTTCAAGCAGTGGATAAACATTTTATTTGTTTCTCAGTTCCTTCTTTCTTGCATACTGGGGTAAGGAGCATTGGATAAATAAGCACATAACAGTGGGTATTTTGGCATCTTAGGTGTCCATTCCTACCTAGAAGCTGCATGAAAGGGATAATAGCCAACACCCACAGCAACCACACAAGAAAAGAAACTCAATTTGTTTATTGCCCAACCTTTTTTATAGCAGTTTCAGCACATTTTTAGAATTACTTTTTACTGGAGAGGAGAGGTAACTTCCACAACCTTTCCCCCCCTCATTGCTCATCCTGGCATTACTGTCCGTACCAAATCATACTTCTTTTTATTAATTTTATTTTTAAAAGGTACAGTGGTGCCCCGCTTGACGATTACCTCGTTAGATGAGGAAATCGCTTTACGATGAAGTTTTTGCGATTGCAAAACGATGTTTTAAATGGGAAAAATTGCTTCACGATGATCGGTTCCCTTCCTGCTTCGGGAACTGATTTTTCACTTTATGACGGCTGTTGGGTTTCAAAATGGCCACCCGCTGTTTAAAATGGCTCCCCGCTGTGCTTAGGATGGATTCCTCACATTACAAGCACCAGAAAATGGCTGCCCTATGGAGGATCTTCGCTGGACGCTGGGGTATTTCACCCATCGGAACACATTGAGCGGTTTTCAGTGTGTTTCAATGGGCTTTTTCATTTCGCTTGGCGAGGATTTCGCTTAACAGCAATTTGAACGGAACGGATTATCCTCGTCAAGCGAGGCACCACTGTATATTAAAAATATATTCAGTCCTTTTATCTAGAGAGCTCAGGGAAGAATGCAGAGAGTGAGGTAATCAAACCATTATTTAAAAAGAAAGAAGAAAAGAAAGCAGGGAAGGAATCAGCAGGAAAAAAACAGTGGACAGAAATTCATAACCCAATAGCTCAGAACCAAACTATGTTTGCTGGGCCCAGAGGTTTTGGTAAAGAGCCATATTTTAAGCCACTATTGACACCACTGAGCTTCCATGGGGAGAGTATTCCTCACTATTGGTGGCTGATCCATAGAGCAAATGGGGCACTACCCCCCTCGCTGGCCCAGGCTACCCCTAGCCAGCCCAGTCCTGCCTGTCTTCCTACCAGAGGGAGATGGCCAGGAGTCCTGCGTGTTCATCTCCTGCTCTATCTATGTGTGAGTGCCACCTTGCCTTCCTGCAAGTATGCATTTGTGTATACGAATACCCCATTTTACCCTTGGTGCTGCTCTGCTTTCTGCCCCATCAGCCAAAATGGGAACCACCTACTCCTGCTCCTCATGAATTGTGAGAGGAGAGATCCAGAGCAGTGTCATTCTCTCATTTATCACCAGGCTCAACACATTTAAAACCTAGAAAGCATGTCACAGTGAGCAGCACGTCTGTTAATTCTTGAGCATGACTCAGACCTTTCAAAACTGTGGATGAGTTCCACTAGTCACTGATATTATAGGTACCCTTATAACATTGTATTGTTTTTAGCATCTCTGCTCCTCTTTCCTTCCTTTGGGTTTCTGATAGATCACAGGATTCTGTGGGAGTGCCAGGGGCATGAACCTTACATTTGCACAATTTTATACAGCTCTCCAAATTCAGCTTCTTTTCGATTATGGCCCTGTGTGGCATTAATGTGGAATTATAGTGCTCAAGCTGCAATCCCATGCATGTTGGCTTCTGATGAAAAATATTGCAAGAGTCAGGCTGAAAGACCTATTTATCTTTACCAGGTTTCTTCTGATGTATTCTACAGTTCTCTGCAGCCATTATAATTCTGCCCTCACAACCACAGTAGTTGGTGCTATAAAGGTAAAGTAACCAAGAGGAATGAATGGCCCGTGCCAGGGTCAGAAGAACACATGCAAATTCTTCAGGCTACTCTATGTCTGCAAGTAGTTTCAGCTTCTCCAACAGAAGCTTCATTGTCTTGATGCCAAGGTGATCTGTCTGTCTGTCTGTCTGTCTGTCTATCTGTCTGTCTGTCTATCTGTCTATCTGTCTACCTACCTATCACCCCATTAATGCAATGCACTATTCTAGGCCGTTTACAGCAAGTTAAAACATTTTAATAATGATATATTAAATAAAAACAGATAAACAAACCAGAGTTTCTGACACAGGAGCTAGAAGCATCATAGAAAAACTCTAAAGTTCCTTTAAGTTCTAATGGATGTGAGGAGTTCAGTAATTGAAGCCAGACATTATATCTTCACAACGAGTATACTTCAGCAGCTCACAATTTGATTTTACTTGTTATTTGCCATCAAGTCAGAACGGATTTACCCTAACAGAGCTTTCAAGGTAAATTAGACATTAAAGGGGTGTTTTAACCACTTCCATCCCCACCCTGCTGAATTTCTGTGGCCAAGCAGGGATTCAGGTGCAGGTCTCCTTAGTCTTAGTCCATCACTCCATCTGCTACACCACACTGACATCACTTACTGAACTGTTTTCCCTCTTTCAGTTATCCAAGAGCATGGCCAAAGTCCAATTGAGGAGAAAAGTGCATCATGCTTCCTTTCCCTGACTGATTGCTGGACTGGCCATGTACTCAATTTCATTACTAGAGTATCTACCTGATTTCCCTTATGTGGCTGCCTAAACAAATAGGATTCTGGCCCATGTGTCATATCAGTGGAAGATACTGCCACAGGCATAGTGTGAAAGATTTTCCCTTATCCACTAGCCAGGAAATTATTTTGAGTCTGTCTATTTTAAACCAGAATACCTCTTTAATGGTTTGTAATTCTTACAGTACATTTTGAAGCATGTCTGAAAGCACTGTGAGACTAAGAGGCCAAGCAGGCACATCCTTTTTTTTGTTTTGTTTTGTTTTGTTTACAGAATGTTTCCATTGCTTATATTGGAATGCTGGTTGGTGGAGACTACATCTTCTCAGTATTGAACTTCATTGGACTCAATATTTGGTGAGTATGTTTTTTAAAACATAGTGTATGTCAGGGTCAATAAGAGCAGTGCTTCCCAACCTTGGGTAGCCCAGGTGTTCTTGGACTACAACTCCCAGAAACCCCCAGCCAGCACAGCTGGTGGCGAAGGCTTCCGGGAGTTGCAGTCCAAGAACACCTGGGTTATGCAAGGTTGGGAATCACTGACCTAGAGGATAGATAACATGGTTTTCTGACAATGTGCACGCATGTGAGTGTTCTTTTCTTTCCTCCTTTAGCATGGCAGGAGGGTTGCGATACTCTTTTCTCACAATACGAGGGCATGACAGCCTTAAGCACCCTGCCGATGAAGAAAAAGCAATGCTAGATACCAAAAGCTAACAGAAGTAAGCAGAAGAAATCTTATATGGACACCTGTGCTTCAAGAAATCATAGAAACATTTGCTGAAAAGGGTATGAAAGGAAAATTCTACCTCGTCTTATTTCATGACCCACTTCATGACCCACAAGTATGTTTTGTGGCAGAATGTGACAACTAGAAAGCAATAGACTGATAATGTACGTAGTTGGCTGTTTTATGTCCCAAGATGAATTGTGTGATGGATTTTTGCATTCTTCTCAGAATGTGTGTCAAGGTGACATGTTTCCCTATTTCAAGCACTGAAAATCCATTGCCAGCATCCAATGATCTTTGCTGAGATTTATACAGTCTAGGTGACTAGATCAATACCATAGTGTGTTTTGCCATCCTTGGTTATGGAGCTCAGGGAAGAATGCTAGCTCAAATGTTGAAGATGACTTAATAGTTCAGGGTGCTGGCTGCAATAATTGGTGAGTCTTGCACCCATGGGCCCTGTGTAAGAACTCAGGGCCACACCGTCTCTCCTTCGGGCTCTTAGATCAGAGCTTAAACTGTCTTGAATTGTGTGGGTTGATCCTGTAGGACAGCTGGTGTCTTGGGGCAATGGATTAGACTGCACCACAGTCTAATCCATTGGCTCCACCTGGTTCTATAGTATTACAGCTGAAGGGCAGGAAATTTATCATTTCAAAGGCATACAGTGTTGCCCCACTTGACGATTACCTCTTTAGATGATGAAATCACTTGATGATGAGTATTTTGCGATCACTATAGTGATCGCAAAATGATGTTTGTATGGGGAAAATCCGCTTGACGAGGATCAGTTCCCTGCTTTGGGAACCGATTTTTTGCTAAACGACAATCTAAAAACAGCTGATCGGCTGCTCTCAAAATGGCTCCCCGCTGTTTTGCTGGCCTCATTTTGCAAGACAGGGAGTAGAAAATGGCTGCCGTATGGAGGATTTTCGCTGCACGAGCAGGTATTTCCCTCATTGGAATGCATTGACCGATTTTCAATGCATTCCAATGGTTTTTTCCCCGCTTGGTGACGATTGCGCTGTATAGCGATTTTTCTGGAACTGATTATTGTCATCAAGTGGGGCACCACTGTATACTATTCAGCCTTGGCATTACTAAGAAACTAGTTTTTCAGTTGAAGAACCTTCAGTCTTGTAAATGCACCCACTATTCCCCTTGTGGATTTGCAGGGTTCCAGAGTAATATGCCATCCACCTTGTGCACTGCCTTTGTCTGGAGATTGAATGCACTGAATGAGCACATCTAGTCCCAAATACCTGCTTGGTCGCATGCCTTGTGTGCAAACTACAGCGTTCTGCTCAGTCACCTGGGTCCTCATTTCTGGGAACAGAATTCTGCTCACAACAGAGCTTTCTCACCCCCTCCCCCTTTCTAACAAAGTTTCTTGTAGCCCCTCTATCAGTACTCTGTGGATTAGAGAACCTTCTGAAATGCCATGGGATGTGGTGCATAGCAGAAGGGGGCTACATGAGGGGAGGAGGATCAGTGAAAATGAAAGGTGCCCCTTTACACCTGTGTAATAGCACTTTTGGATCCAGTCCATTGTGTCTGAAAAAGGGCTTTCTCCCTTACTGTTGGCTTAATTCCCCCAGTGAAGCTATTGGCTTCAGTGCAACCAAAATCTGCTTCTCTAACCTCTTGCTGCTTTGGCAGAAGTGGACCCTTCAGGTTTCTGCTGCTGGATTAAAGCAGAAAAAGTAATAAAGAGCCTAAACATTATGGAATATCATGCAGGGTGCAGTGCTGTATGAAACCCTTAAAAATACCCCTCCAACAGCTTTACCCTTTTAGAATTGAATGACAATGCTGGACAAAAAAACCTGCAGGCTTTGCCCTAGAGCTCATAAAATTTGGGGTTTGGGACTATAGTTCCCAGAATCCCTGCTGCCTGGGGGCTTCTGGGAATTGTAATCCTAAAGAATGACTTTCCAAAGCTCTGAATAAATTTCCTCAGTTGATTCAGATATAAGCCCTAACTGCATACTATGGGCCATCTGGCAATAGCCAACCCTCATCTCTCCCTCTGCCTCTTTGTACTAATATTTAGTTCAATTAAGTTCTTTAAAAATACTTCTGGATTATAAATGTGGGATATTATGCTTCAATATCCACAATTCAAAACACCAGGAAATCGCCCAGTATTGCTGCAGAATAGCACACTCACATTGCCGGCAGGAAAAAGGATGCCAAGCCTTACACAGCAAAGGGCAGCCTGAATATTGACAGCACCCATGGTAGCAGTCAAGATGGTCTATAGGAGACCCTTTTCTGGTCACTTCCTTTCACTCTTGTTGAAAAACAGCCTTGACAATTGCTTTGTGTTTGAGTGGGAAGTGGTTAACTGGTATCTATGAAGGAGTCCACTTCTTGGATTTTCCCTTGCTTATTGATACTTCGTGAATGGGACCACAAAGCTGCAACAGTGTATCTACTTTGGAAGACTCTTGCTAGTAAGCTTGTTCCACACATGCTCAGTCTTGTAACAAAGTGGTTGTTTTTACTTTTTGAAAGGCCTTTTTCATCCCCTACATCCTGGAGTCTTTCCAAACAAACAGCAGGGAAAAAGCAGTTGGAACATGCCATTCTCTTTCAAGATAAGCAAGACTGGTCTTTTCAATTTGTGTGCCCTATTTTAAATCTGGAGACATTTAGGGTTGCTTGTTTCTGCACAGGGGAAGGAACAGTTTTACTTTTAAAATATCATAACTCAAAACTGTTTGCCTAAACTCCCCCAAACTTGGCACAGAACAAGGGCTGACTGTATGTTACACCTGTGCCTTATTTCATGCTGATCTGAAGTCCAGTTTCAAAGTTAATTTTTTTTTGTTTGGGCTGCCTTGAAAAATGTTGATTTGCTGTGCTGCACAATAACATACAGTAGTTGCAGTGCAGCTATAATAAGTCATGCTACATGGTCCGGCCTTCCCCATTCCTTTCCAGCTGTTTTGCTATTGGCTAGGTGTGAGGGGGAGATGTGCTGGGCCCAGTCAGGTGTGTCATGCATGTAAAGGTATTTCTGTATTTTTTGGAGGTTCTCCAGCCACATGTTCCCATTACATGTGCATTGTAAGCAAAATTGAGTGTATGGCTTTCTCTTAGGGATTTTTGTTTTTATGAGCCATATTCTGCTTTTGGGTGAGAAGACAAAATGCCAGAAGTCATATTTTGGGTATAAATCAATAAAAATGTTATTTGAGATAGCAGTTAACAATCATAGCCCTTTCTAATAAGTCTCCTGTTTGCAATGTCTGATTTTGTGATTGGCTTTTTCTGTATAATCTGTTTTGCAGTGTCCCTGTTTCTTTCTCCCTGTTTATGGCATGTCCCAAACTCTGGATTGATGTATTCAGAGGGATACTGGAGTACACCTGTGAATAGCAGGACTGGGGAATATTTAATCTTCCAGATGTTTTGGACTACACATCCCATAAACCCATATCATTAGCCATACTGGCTGGGGTTTCTAGAAGTTGAAGTCCAAATAATTTGGAGTGTTAAAAGCTCCCTGTTCCTGTTGCAATATATTTTGTCCAAGCTATAATATATGTATTTAATGCACATGGCCAGTTCAAATCATTCCATGCCCCTTGAGAACACAGTTGTGTCTTGTTGCTTTTGGGTTCTACATATTAGCCGATATGCTGCAAATGACTAAAACGGAGATTTGCATATCACTGTCATTTTATGGGATGTTTTTGTCATTTAGCTTCCACAAATTCTGTTCTGGTCGCACGAGGGGCATTATGGCACACTCGAAATGTGAAGCTGGCTTTGCTCCCCTGGCCCCGGAGGACACAAGCCTGCTGGGCCACGTGACAATGGGGTGGAGGCTGGCGTTTATTTAAAGAAGTGCCAGGTCCCAAAACGTTCTCTTTTGATTCCTGGCACCCCCCCCCATCCGCCCTCTTTCTAGTGTGTTATTTAGGTCGCCTTTTTGGGGCCAGATAGGAATTTTTGACCTCTATCCTGATTGGCTTTTGGATGCGGGGATTTTTCGCCTATCCCACACTGGAGAAGAGTTGTTGGCACGTGATGGTGGTTATCCTCAGTCACGCTGGCGGGTAGTGTGGGAAAAACTGATTGTCTCAGTGTGTCCCTTTGATAATTATGCTACGTCAACAGCGCATCAGACCTACCGGCTCTGCAGAACGTGTGATTACAGGGCCGGAGGCGGTAAGATGCGCTGGGCCACTTTTGGACCAACAGTCGTCAAATATGGATGGCTCGAGGTCTGTGGTGTTTTATAGAGGCCGGCCGGGTTCCTCCTGTTGTCAAGACAGCTGGAACCTGGGGCCTGGGACTCGCCCAGTGACTGATAAGGGTATCGTGGATGCCATGCAGTTCTTTCTCCGCACTGCCGCAGGCCCCCTCAATTTAGGAGGAAATTGATTGATATAATCAGAATTGATTTAATAAAGTGTGGCCCGTATTTAATCCAAATCACGGTCTTGCGTCTTCATTTCGGGACCTGGGAGGGCAAAGAGCTTGGAGAAGGTTGACCTTTCCTAACCCAGTGCTTTCCAAAGATTTTGGACTACAAATTCCATTATTCCCTGCCAGAACTGCTAACTGCTTTTGAAACTGGGTCTGATGAAGGTGTAGTCGAGTAGTTCTGAAGGGCTGTCAGGTGGGAAAAGCTGCAATTGAGCAAACTCTTAAGATGTATTTAAAAGCCCAGATCCCATCGTCCCCAACCAACATAGTTGTAGATGATCAGAGCTGGATTCCAACAATATTTGGAGGGCCAACATTTCTTCGCCCCTGTTATAACATATGATTAAATTGTAATGTACTTTTCATATATCTTGGAAATGAGATTACTTCTGTTTAGGGAATGTTTGTATTTTTACTTTAAAGTGTCATTTTCAAAAAGGGGTTTTCCCATAATTTTTAATAAGGAAAAAAACAATAAAAGGGAATAAAATCATGCTTATGTTAACCCTAAGAAGAAACCAAAATGTACTTTTGCTAAATCAATATGCAACATGCAGATAGCCAGTTAAATATTTCACACACCACAATATTCAAAACTAGGCCTGTTAACGCAGTAGTTGATTGCACGCTTTGGATGGAGAAAATTCAGTCTTTCAGACACCACATGTTTTTTTTCTTAATCAGGATAAACCAGAGAGCCTCCAGGAACTGCAGTGAATCAAACTAGATTATACCAAACTAAGCAGATGAGGGGTGGATAGTGTGTAAACAGATAGGTGTGTGAAAAGGGAAAAAGAACAACTGGATGGTTGTGAAGAGAAATAAATTTTTGTGAGGGAGGGATTGTTGAGATGGGTGAGAATCTTCCTCGGGAAATTTAGTCTTTAACAGAAGAAGAGTTTGCCATTTTTGTGCCAATGCTATTCAAAATACTCAATTTTTGTGTAAAAATAATAGTATCAACAGCTCTTCTTTCCTCCTTACTGCATGGTTAGTATTCCCTCTGTCCCACACTCCTTATGCTATTTTGTTAATTGCACTTTAATCATATGCTTGATTTCCAATTATTGTTAACATATGGTTACTGAAAATCAAAGCATGAATATTTTATTTAAAGAAGACACACATTTCCTTTATATTTTCTCTTGATTGGGCCACCAAAATTGTATATCTGTATAAAATCTGACAATCATTTTACTTGATGGTGAGTTCTATTGACACCCTACATTAAGGGCAAACATGAAGATCCTGTAGACTTCCAGACATTAGAGCTACTGCTCCCATAATATCTTGCCCTGACTATGGTGACTGGGGCTTCTGGGAGGTATAGATCATTTCATCTGGCTTAGGAGTGCACATGTGTTCTAGCATAAAAGGTAAGTTATTCAATAAGCCTCACGAGGGAATCAGCAGAGACCAGTGAGGTGAATAATTTCTCACAGGTATGGACATCCTCGCCAAATGTAGGAAACCCGTGTGTGTGTGTGTTGGACCACAACTTCCATAAGCCCCCAACCAACGTAGCCACTGCTGTACTGGTTGTGCTATCTGGGGAGCTGCAGACAAAAAAGGAACTTTTCCCATTTCTGACATGCATCAACCTACACATCAAATGTAGTTATTCAGATGTGGTTCCCTGTTTAATGCAAAGCATTCTACTTATTGAAGAAATACCTACACGGAAATGAAAACCACTTCTGAACTGCATTTAAATCTTGGGGACTGAAACATATATCAAAGTGCAGTGGACAAGACTTCATACAGGTGTGACAACTCCTTAAACCATGCACAACATGCACATAGATACTCCTGTTTCATGGGGGCAAGATGAACCTAGAATGTCTTAGGCTGTATTCAGCTGCACAGTGCTGTTGCTGAAAGACCACAAAAAGTCCTTTCCACCTTATGGTTCTTGGCAAAATATTGAAGCTAGCCATGCAGATTGCAGTGACCTCTTAAATGCTCCCTGGGGTGGATTGTTCTGCACCTTTGTATCACAACCATGTTGATAGCCGCCTAGAGTGGTCTTTTAGACCAGATGGGCGGGGTATAAATCAAATAAATAAATAAATAAATAAATAAATAAATAAATAAATAAATAAATAAATAAATAAATAAATAAATAAATAAATAAATAAATAAATAAAAATTGTGATCTCCAGACGTGGTGCATTGGTTTACCTGAAGCATGAATGCAGTACAAAGAGCATATCTGATACTAATATATGCTCAGCCTTAAACTCAAGTCTTTTAGTGGGTTTATGAATAAAAGCTTTCCCTTTTATTGTATTGATTCCGCTTCTGTGATAGTATGACTGAAGATAATCCATTTACTGAGACAACATATCCTCCATCTGCAATCTTTGCTGTGTGGCTCTGGTTTGTTTCTGAAATTTTTCTTTGCTAACCTCCCCCTTCCTGTTGCAGCTCTTATGCCGCCTAAAAGGCCATTCCCCTGGGACCATCCCCTGCAATGGCATAGGATTTGGGACAGCCTGGAGTGGGATGCAAAAAGCTGAGGGGAAAAGATAGACAAAAATATCAAGTTATTTTTGCTTGTCCATAGGCACCCCTGAATCTAAGCCAGTCTCTTTATGAAGGGAAACTCGTATGACAGGGAAGGGGGACCACTCCAGATGTTTTGAAGTTCAATTCCCACCCATCAGATCCAGCATTGCCAATGGTGAGGGATATGGGTAATTGTAATCAAAAACATCTGGAGGTCCAGAGGTAACCTATCCCTCTCATATGGGTTGTACCAAATATTATTGGTAGAAATAGACTGATTTGCCCAGCCTGAGCTGTTGCGTTCTGTAATATTGGAACGTTCTTCCATTCCACCACCCCCTTTATTACAGTTTGAGTTTTTGCTTCTCAGTGAATTGAGTAAAAATCATTGAACAAGCCCTAGAGCATGAAAGACAGAAGAGTGTTCACAGATCCTAAACCACACCTCCAAACATGTTTTGTTGTTCAATCTTTGTGGTCAGTAACAACATGGTTGTGATACAAAGGTGCAGAACATTCTCTTCCAAGTGCTGTAAAGTGATACAGGTACATGCAGCCTACAATTAGTGAAGACTGAGATGAATGCTAATCTGCTGACTTAAAATTTGCTTAAGTTTGAAAGAACTGAAAACAACTGAGCAATGTGACAACTTTCTTAGAAGCAATTATATGATACCCGGAGCAACAAAAATGGAAACCGATGGGTTCCCTGTAACCAATAATGAAGAACTGGACCAAATAAGTGAAGAACAGTAAATCATAGAACACATATAATGCAGAAAGCTAGAATGCTTCAGCCAATGTAATGGGAAAGAGAGGGTGAGGTCAGTGAGGCATTTAGCCTCACTGTTGGGATCCTTGTGGGAATGGGTTGGTTTGCTCCTTTTATTTATTTTATTTATTTTATTTATATCCCGCCTATCTAATCAATTAAGATTACTCTAGGTGGCTTTTGATAGCAAGCACATGAGACAATCACTGGGAGCAAAACAAATTAGCCCCAGAGCGTTCCTATCCACACCTTTCTGGCCTTGGTCAATTTTTTCATACAGGTAGGATGGCTCTAGTTTGGTCCATTTCCAGCACATGTAATTTCTAGATGAGATCCAAAAGCAACCCTTCCTCTAATTTGCCAATATTGTGAAGACAGTCACCACAGGATATTGGCAAATTAATCACTTCCTCAGCTCTTTGGAGGGGCTGAGGAAGTGAAAAAAATGAAGTGTGTACTAGAGCAGTGAATATACACTGCACCACTTTAAGAATATAAAAGATAACAAATGTTTGCTTTTCTTTTAAATGTCCATTCAACAGTCCACCCAATTTGGCTGCAGGCAGGCTCTTGACCGGACCTTTAAAAGAAAAGCAAAGAGAAGCTTCCAGGAGTGTGTGTGTGCAAATGTGTATGTGTGTGTGCATGTACATATAGTACACACACACATATATATAGATACATAATTCCTTTGCCCCTCCACAGAGCCAAGGAAGTGATTGACTTGCTAGTATCTTGGCTCTTTTATTAATCTACTTCATAATATTGGTAAATTGACAGCTGGGTCGCTTGGGTCTGTATGCTATATTTGGATGTGAGGATCGCATTAAATGGCATACCAGACCTTCTAATGACCCTATTTAGCTTGATCCAGCCCACATAGATAACTACAGAAAGTACAACTTGTTACAGGTAATTAGCCACACTAAAATAAAAAAGAAATAGGAAAAGAAATGTCGGAAGGAGACCTTGGTGGCTGAAGAATCACTGGAGATTTTTTTAGATACAACATTTTTAGAGCTGCTACATCTGAAGACAGAATAGCCATACTGGCATCCAAGAGGGAGGAGGAGGCGTGTTGCATGTTTGTCTTGCTGATCATTTGCTTTCCACATCAATGGACTGATAGCCCCAAGCGTTGCCTTGCTTTGCACTCACCTCTCCTCAACCAGTTGTTACTTTACCTGTATATGCAAAGAAGCTATAACCAGTAGAGCTCATTTTCTCAATCTGTCATATATATATATATATTAAAACTAATAAATATTTTATCATTCAAAATGCTCTCTTATATGTGTCTCGTACCAGCAACTTCCACATGAAATCTGGTGGCGTTTCCCCATCTAGTCACACCCAGAGATAAGATTCTCTTCTAGTTCAGGGCCAGGATTCTCCTTCAGCCTACGGGCCAAATTCTGTATCAGAGAAGTTCTCAGGCTGCATTCCAGAAGGGTGAGACCCAAAGCAGGAAGGTGGGGCCAAAAATACCAGCCTATTTAGCTTAAATCTCTTTCTGACAGTCACTAAGCTTTAAGAGAGGCATTTCAAGCTGTCAGCATTATGACGAGACCTATGCAAAAGCAAAGAAACTGCCAAACAGTAACCAGAATCCTGTTTGTTTCCAGATAGCATACAGTTATTTCTGGATAAATTTGCTGGGCATTACAGGTAGGCAATGGGTATTACGCAATTCAATTGGTCACACAGCTCCTGTTGCAACATTATGTAACATGCCTGCAGAAATGCTTTGTGAATAGCACTTCTCCCTTGGCATTCTTAGAGCTACTACTTGCATAATGTTGAGTTTACAGGCATAACTGCTCAGCAGGATTTCTGTTAGCATACCATAGGAAAGAGGGTGTGTCTGTCTGGGGAAGATTTGGCAGCGTGGCCTAGTAGAACATATCGCCAGGAAGAGCCACATCCTAAGTGCCAAAGAAACAAGACCATTATTCTTTAGTCAAAGAATTGCTTGCTGGAACTCAGAACATTGTTTGTGGTCATGTATGGAAAATATTGATTTGCCATATCTTGCTGGTTCTTCTCTGTGGTGTCTGTGATTCACATATAAGGATTTTACATATACTGTATACAGAGCCTCGTTTGGAAACTTCTAGATCTGAGTAGCTTTAGGCAGGAACTGCATCCCATTGCCAGCATAGATGTCTGGGCATGCATTGTCAGAACTTTGCTCCTGTAATGATGGTAGACATAATCTGAGTAGTGTTTATTTGTCGTTGCTCATGCTTTTAACTTCCATTGTTATACTACAGGAATTTGTTCTTCTGCTTTTGAATTTTTTTTCTTTGAACGTCTTTGCTTAAGGCCTCTGCACCCACTTTAACAAATGTATTTACTTTGCAGGCTAAAATAGCCTCATGAGGTGGACTTGCAAAGTCCTTTCCTGTTTTAGTGAGGGAGACTTCATTCAGCAGTGTATAGTATGCCATAGTTCCACTGAAGTTTCTCAGAAACTGGGAGTTAAGAGTTCATATGTAGGATAAATCTTTATAGGTTGCAGACCTATTTCGACTTTTTCATATTGCATGTTTTTTCAACCTGCAAGACCCTGTTCAAAGGCTGCCTCGTGATAGCTGTTCAGTTCTATCTTCATCACCTCCAGAAAATCTAATGAAGGTAATTACAATCCCATAGTATTTAACCCTGGAGTTTAATATGGCTTGCTCCGAGGTTAAGAGGGCATGACAGGCCTAGGGCATTTTTCTGCCTGAAGTGGGGCACCAAAGGGCACGCACATCTAAGCATGCAGCACCTAGGCAGAAGACCCACAAGCGCCACCTGAATTGGGCCCTACAGGCAAATGGCTATTCCAAGAATGAAATCACAAGAACCATCAAATCAAGAAAAGAACACTGAACTGAAAAAGAAAAACAGCCCCCCACAAATAAAGTATTTCTGCCATATATCAAAAAGGTCATGGATCATATGGGGAAACTGTTGAAAAAACACAAAAATACAGTACAACATATGTTACGGTCAGCAAAGGATAAAAGGGATCTCCTCACCACTGCAGGAGTATACTGGATATACCTTGCAGTTGTGGCCAGGTATATACTGAAACCACAAAACGCAGCATCCAGACCAGAATCAAAGAGCGTGAAAGACACAGTAGACTGAAGCAACTGGAAAGATCTGCAGTAGCTGAACATGCCTTAAAACAAACTGGACATGAAATTCTATTTCAAAATACTGAAGTACTGGACAACACCAACAATCCTTATGTTAGACTACACAGGGAAGCCATTGAAATCCACAAACACCAGCAGAGCTTCAACAAAAAAGAAGAAAGTCAAAAACTCAACAAAACCTGGCTCCCAGCACTGAAAAATACAGCCTGCATAAAGGTCAATGAACTCTACCCAGCCACAAGGAGTGATGATCACTGCATACAAAAGACTAGCCAACAACACCCATCAATCACAGTGACACATCGTCTCTCCCCTTATCACAACAAAACACTCATAACAAAAATACCTTGATCAAAGGAAACGCCCAATCTCCTGAAAAAAACAAAAACTCTGATCCCAGCTACAAATGCTCAACAATCCCACACACTACACCAGAACACAGACAGAATTCTAGCTCCTGTCCCCTGAAGATGCCAGTCACAGAGACTGGCGAAACATTAGGAAGAAAAACCTCCAGAACACAGCCAAACAGGCCAAAAAACCCACAACTACCATCGTATCCCAGCCGCGAAAGCCTTCGAGAACACATTTGTATCTAGCTTTTCCATAGCTGTCAGTCTGATTTCTGCATAATTGAAATGTGCCAGTTACTTCTTTAAAAGTTACATGTTTTCAGTAACTCTTGCATTTCTATGAATAGAAGCAATATAAAAGAATAAAGCTTGCAGGATTGTGCAGGCCGGTATTTCCTGGAATTAATTTTCCCTGCTTACTTCACCATGAGTGAAACAATGGTTTATTTTCATCCTTTGAAGAGGGATGAAGTAATTAAACAATGAAAATACTTACACTTTCATACCCAGATGTACTATGATATGATTGTCATGGTTAGCTTATTTCATACTGGAATTAACCCTTTCAGGAATAAATGTCAGCTGTGACAGACTTCAATAGAAAACTACCAAGGGATATTATAAAGTGTAATAGCGCTCTGAGGTTCAAGTGTCATACTTTGACCTTGACCTCAGCATTACTCCAGCCACCAGGGCAATGCTGCTTGGAAGATTCTGGGAACTAGAATACCAAACAAGCTCAGGACAGAAGGAAAGTCCCATCTAACTCCTGCCACTGTCATACACCCCACCTTCCATTCTGTCCTGTGGCATCTCTGGCCATTGTTTGTGTTTTGCAGTCAAGGATTGCACTGAATGCACTAACTAACTGAATGGCTTTGTTGACTAGAGCAAATTCAATAGCTGTATATGAATGTGTTACATAGGAATGGGTATTCCTACCTAGGGTTCTGTATTTGGTCTATCCCATGCAGTCATCACAGACCAGACCCATGCTGGCTGAGGATGATGGGAGCTGTATTCCAACAGAACTGAACAGCTCTAGGTGGAAAACACTGGTCCAAGGCACTGTGCGTATGTGTACATGCGTATTCACAATGAGCACCTTTATACAAACCCAAATATTTTTGTTGCTTGCAATTTCTGTAATTGTAATTCTCTCTCTCTCTCTCTCTCTCTCTCTCTCTCTCTGTGTGTGTGTGTGTGTGTGTGTGTGTGTGATTTGTCTGGCAGCTTCCAGAGCTGGACCAAGAAAGTCATTTTGTTGTAATGTCTTGTACAGTCGATAGGAAAAAATGCACATGACGCAAGGATGTGTGATTAGAGAAAACATTATATGCTTGTTTCATTTTGTTGCCAGAAGTAGCATCAGAAAAGAGATAGGGGCACTCCATCGCCTGAGCAAGTTCATCCTTGCATCTATTCTTCATGGGTGAATTCCAGCAGCTGCTGCTCAGTCTCCTTGGGGCCATCATTTGCCTGGTTTTTCTGGTGAAGTGCATTCGGTTCTTGAAGTATTTCATCCCATATATATGGAGTATTTTGCCTCCATCTTTTTTCCGGTCCATGGGGGAATGGGCAGGTAAATGAACTTTCCTCACATTGGCATTGATGGAATGGGATGGGAGATGGTGGGAGCCAGCAGCTACTCAGGAGTCAAATGCATGTTTTGTGTGCAGACGCTCTTAAGGTATTTCTGTGGTATCGCCGGCTAGGGCAGGGAAGTCCTTTCCAGTATCCCAAAGAGCTATTGCTGGTCAGGGATGGATAATACTGAACTGAACGAGACAATGTTCTGACTTGGTTTTTCCTATGTTCCTATAATGCAATACTATTATACTAATTCACTCTTTTACTGTAAAGCATTTTAAACTCTTTGCTTTTCATGTTTTTTGTTTGTTTGAAAAAACATTTAAAATAGAAAAAAGTAGCTAGAACTGTTGTTGTAACTGTAAAGGTTCATATGTGAAAATCCTTTGAAATATAAAATCCTCAGTCAAGCGTGGGTTAGATCTTTGTTGAGAATAATCAGAATGCTAGAAATGTGTGCAAGAATGTTTTACCAGGCTAAGTGGCACCAAACTAAAGCTTTGTTTTTCCTACCTAAAGACTTCTGGAATACTCATAAGCTCCCACACTTTCATGATATTTTAGTTGATCTTAATAGAAGCATTACCCAATAGTGGATTTTATTTTTTATTAATGGAAATGTTTGTCTTTAATTTTAATTTTTTTAAAAAAATAACAACCTAACCTAATATTCAATTTAGCATCTTACAAAACCAGAAAATTCAACCTTTTTTTCCCCAGAGTGTTTTTTTTAATTCCAGTAAGATGTTGTAGGTGTTTTCACTTTGTATAAGCAAGAGAATTTGCTATTTTAAAAAACTTTTCTCATTTGGATCTGAAGTGAAATCCTAAATCTGCATGTGTACTCAAAAATAATTTCATGTCAGTCTAATGAGGCTTACTTCTTAGCATGAGAAGCCTGTGGTCTGATCAGGGGAACATCTCAGTATGAAGTGATGAGATGTGTTGCTTACTCTGTTTGGACCATCGGCCACTGACAGTTCCTACTGAAAGTGCATAGAGTTGTTTCTAAAGCTGATAGCTCAAGTGTATTAACATCCCTTTACAAAGGAGACAAAACGTGGCACAAATCTGTTTCTCCCCCTCCCCAATTTTTCCAGTATTTCTGAAATATTGACAAACAAGCTGATGCGGAAACTTCAGGTGGTGCAGAATGCGGCGGCCAGACTCCTTACTGGAGTGAGAAAATACCAACATATCTCTCCTACTCTGGCCATGCTGCACTGGCTGCCCATCCATTTCTGCATTGACTTCAAAGTGTTAATGCTTACATATAAGGCCCTAAACGGTTTAGGACCCCGATACTTGGTGGAACGCCTGCTCCCACCTAGATCTACTCGGATCACCCACACGAGCCAGGAGGTGAGGCTGAGGAGCCTGACGCCAAGTGAGGCCCTGACGGAAAGGACACAAAACTGGGCCTTCTCGGCGGTGGCTCCTCGCCTCTGGAATAACCTTCCTCCGGTTATTTGTGCGGCCCCTACGCTGGGCACTTTTAAGAGTCAACTAAAAACATGGTTGTATGTTCAGGCCTTCCCTCCTATCAATATTTAATTCTTTCTTTATTTTTTCTTTCATTTATTATTTGTTTTATTATTGTATGTGTTATGGACTGTTTGTAAAATTCTTATGTTTTATCGTATACACCTTACTGGAAGCCACCCAGACCAGATGGGCGGGATATAAATCAAATAAATAAATAAATAAATGAAAAAAGGAGAAAAGCCACAAAGGTATCATACCAAAATAAATGAGCAAATAACAACATGTTGAAAATAAATAACTTCAAAAGATAAGAAGTCTGCAAATCTTATGCACACTTCAGTGCTACTGAAGACCATGTGGTTCAGTTGGACAGACACACAAAGGATCATACTATGAACTCATATCCACTTATTCAGGAGTTAGCTTTATTGAACTCAATGGGCTTTACCTCTAAGAAAACATGTAAATACTCATATATAAAGTGCAGTTATAGTAAGATAAATACGGTACAATTGAAATGAAATGAAAACTTTGATTTAAAATTTAAAATGGCTGCTGGGATTTTAAATTAAGTTAATGTGAGGATGTTCACAGAAAGAAAGTTTCCTTTAGGGTGATTCTTCCTTCTCTAGTGCTCTCTTGGACATTGTTTGGGAAGGGCCTGAACCCTCATGAAAGGCTTTTTGGGGATCACAGGAGGCTGCAAGAGGAAAAAAAGGATGAGATCCTTAACAGTTACACTCCTATAAATGTCCATTAAGTCCCACTGAGTTCAATGGAGCTTATACCTGAGCAGGTGAGAATTGGAGTGAATGCTGCATTCGCATCTTAGAAACCAAGTCAGCTGGTTCTTGTTTTTGCTTTTGATTATCAATTTATATGCTCAGCAGGAGGGAGATTATGTACTCATTGCAGACATCACATATGAAGGGGGGGGGAAGTCATAAATAGCATGGATTAGGCACAAATATTTACTCAAGAACAGTACTTTGTAAGAAACGAGCATGAAGTATACTTTTCCCTGTTCAAGACACTCACCCCACCCCATATGTAAACACTCACTAAATATTCATGAAGAAAAAGATGACCAGGAAACACTCTCATACACCCTATGAGGAACTGTGATGTTTAAAATGCAAGAAAGTCCAAGGAAAAGAAAGATCACACATTCTTCTTTGCCTTTTGATCTTTTAGTGATCACTGGAGCAGGAGATGGCATTGGAAGAGCCTATTCCTTTGAGGTAAGATGAAGAGCTACAAGATTGCCCGATGGGGCACTCCAGGGGATTCAGAGGGATTTTAACGTACCTTTTCAAAGAAATCTAGAACTCTAATAAAGCTGCCCTTTCCTTTAGACCAATGCCTCCTGTGGCAGCTAATAGGGGGCAGCACTTCCAGCGTTCCGGTTCTTCTTTCTGAGTGTCTTGAACGTTTCCTTCTTTTAGAGACCAAGATGGTGAAGATTGCGCAGCCTGTTCTGTACCACTTAAACTAGACTCCTGCCTGGGGTGTGGTGGAACCCTGGAGCCACTGCCCATTTGGCAGTGTTGAAGTAAGGTTCAACTAACAGTCAGCTTTTGTGTGGAGAAGGGAGGAGGGGTCTCCATTTGCCTCAGGCAGCAAAATCTCACGAGACTGCCAGGCCTGGGGCTCAGAAAATAGCTCTTTATTTATTTATTGGGAAACCACTGAATGCAGAAGTAAACTTAGGCAAGCCATACACCCAGATTCAGAACAACATATGATGATGGAGTTCCACAGAATCAATAATTGTGGCAGCCAAATCAGAACTTTTTTTTTACCAAAGGAAACCTTTATGGGCCGTTTTCCCCTAGGGACTGCAACTGGAGTACTCCAGAATTATAGGATCAGTCAGGAGTTAATGACACAATCCGTTAATGGAATGTTGTGCCAAACTGAATGTGCCACATAATCTTAGGGGAAGAATATTATTTCCCCTGTAGCACTGAACTCCTATGGTGGCAAGTAAGTGAATATCCTCTTGAAGAGGAATATCCTCTTGAAGAGGATACCTCAGGAGCAGGCCCAGCCCAAGAACCTTTTTGCTTCCTGAGGCAAAAGGCAAGATAGCTCCCCTCCCATTCCATAGGCAAAAGCCGATAAGTCATTCCATCTTCCCTCAACACTGGCAATGGAACAGCACCTTCTAAGACAAATGGAAGTAGCAGATTACCTTAGAGAATGGAAGACAGGCTGCAGGGGACAGAGCTGTTTCCCCCAAAGTCTTTCTGCAGTCTTCCAACATCTGCCACCAGAGACCTACAACCTTTAATGATAGAACTAGACCTGCACAGATGATGATGTTGTTTAGTCGTTAAGTCGTGTCCGACTCTTTGTGACCCCATGGACCAGAGCATGCCAGGCCCTCCTGTCTTCCACTGCCTCCTGGAGTTTGGTCAATTTCATGTTGGTTGCTTTGGTGACACTGTCCAACCATCTCGTCCTCTGTCGTCCCCTTCTCCTCTTGCCCTCACACTAGTGGTAGATAATATCAAAGGGCAAAGAACTGACTCTTGATCATCATCACTGGTTCATGTGATCAAGGTGGGGGGGCACACCCTCAGATTTGGATGAGACCTTCCGCAATGCATCCATGGCTATCACCTGAAAGACCAAGACCTATTAGAATTCCCAAGTGGTTCAGGCTTATATTAGTGACTAGAGATGGGATCTCACAGGGAAGCCCATCCCTCCCTAAACTGGCCTGTCCACTTATGGGTTGTCACACAGTGCACATGGCCAGCAGCATCTCCATCACGCCAATTGCAGAATTAGCTCAGCAGGTGCTTCCCTGCCTCTCCGCATTGCTGACCACATAGCAGCTGAGCAGGGAGACTTGTCATCCCACCTCCTTGCTGGATTGTTCAGCAGAGCAGGAAGGTAGGGAAGCACCAGCTAGGCTACTTCCGTGACTGACATGATGGGAATACTGCTGGTTGTGTGCAACATCCCATAAATGGATGGGCCAGTGTGGGGAAGCGGGACTGGACTTCCCTGCCATCTGCACCCAGGATATTCATATTCATATCTCCAGGGATATGAATATGAATATCACATTTCTACTAGTGACTGCTGTGTTTTTCACCTCTGCGCAAATATTCCAAAGCTGTGACTCTCAGAAGAAATTCAGAAAGCATCTGGGGAGTAGTGTGACAGTAGAAATCAGTACAAGATTGGCAGTTTTACCTTCCATTCAACTATAGGGTGTGTTTTCATGTGAAGCACCATTAAATATAATGGTCTTCTGACTAGAGGGTGCTTCATTGCATCAATAATGTCAATTCTTAAATCTTAATATGTTCTTATCTTATTTTTGCAGCTGGCCAAACGTGGTTTAAATGTTGTTTTGATCAGCAGAACACTTGGAAAATTACAGAAGATTGCCTTTGAGATTGGTACGTTCCTTAAAAAAATTAAGCATTCTCTTTGAATGAGCCTTTATTAATGCATATACACTATATCCGCTTTATCTTGACATATATCATTTTGCTTCTGTGTTTAGTTCAAAAGCATAGCAGTGAAGGATATTTTATATGTGGCATAGCAATTATATGGCATTTTCAACATACTATACATAGGCGCTGCGGGCTAAACCGCAGAAGCCTGTGCTGCAGGGTCAGAAGACCAGCAGTCATAAGACTGAATCCACGCGACGGAGTGAGCTCCCGTCGCTTTGTCCCAGCTCCTTGCCAACCTAGCAATTCGAAAGCATGCAAATGTGAGAAGATAAATAGGTACCACCTCGGTGGGAAGGTAAAATGGCATTGCCTAGTCACGCTGGCCACGTGACAACGGAAACTATCTTCGGACAAGTGCTGGCTCTACGGCTTGAAAACGGGATGAGCACCGCCCCCTAGAGTTGGATAGGACTGGACTGAAAAAATGTCAAGGGGTTCCTTTACTTTACCTTTTTATACATAGGTCTGTATAATGAAATTAGCATTTGTATGTGCTGATGAAGTGAAACTACCATCTATGAAAGCATATGCCAAATAAAACTTGTTAGTCTTTAAATAATCACATGAAGAAGGTGTCTTTTAATTTCATGGCTGCTGTCACCATCTGCAGTTATCATGGAGCCCAAGAAAGTAAAATCTGTCACTACCTCCATATCTTCCCCTTCTATTTGCCAGGAGGTGATGGGACCAGTGGCCATGATCTTAGTTTTTTTGATGTTGAGTTTCAGGCCGTTTTTTGCACTCTCCTCTTTCACCCTCATTACAAGGTTCCTTAATTCCTCCTCACTTTCTACCATCAGAGTGGTATAATCTGCATATCTGAGGTTGTTGATATTTCTTCCAGGCAATCTTGATTCCGGCTTGGGATTCCTGCAGTCCAGCTTTCCGCATGATGTATTCTGCATATAAGTGAAATAAGCAGGGAGGCAATATACAGCCTTGTCATACTCCTTTCCCAATTTTGAACCAATCAGTTGTTCCGTATCCAGTCCTAACTGTTGCTTCCTGTCCCACATATACTCACATACCTCATCCAATTTCAGAGGCTAAGCAGGATTGTGCCTGTTTAAGATTTTTTTAAACTGGGTTATAGATGGGGGAGAGGAAGAACATGTCACATGATGAAGTGTAAAATGGCTGTGATTCTTCATTGCCAGGAAATTGTTCATTTTATCTAAGAGTCCCAAGTTCACAAACTGTTCTCCTGGCAAGTAAAAGTTGATTCATACTTGACATAATAGCTGAGTTCAGGGCTGGTCCTACCTTTAGGAAGAGTGATGTTGCTGCCTTGGGTCCAAGTAAGGCAGCAATTTTATTCACTTTTTAATCAAGAATTACTGTATTTCTACTGCAAAGGAGGACAAATATTATGAATCCTTACCTGGGAGTAAGTCCCATTGAATATAGTGGAATTTTTTTCTGAGTTGTACTGCCTTTGATGAATTCAACTTCTCAGTCCTAGATGTTAAAGTGAGTTTTGTTTAATTGCTTTCAAATATTGGGATAATTTATTGTACTTTTTGGCTTTTAACAAGGTCTGTGTTAATATTGTAAACCATCTTTGGTCCTCTTAAGGGAAAAGCCAGGCTACAACTAATAACATGAAATGAAAACTGAAATTAAACTGAGGGTTAGGCTTTATAGCAGGTGGGTCTCTGACTCTTGATCACGCAGATGAAGTAACAAAGTGGAAGAGATTTTAGGATTTGTTTGATTTTTACTGCCGCAAAAGGAAAGAAATGCTTGTGATACCATCTTGTTCGCAACACCTAAGTCCAGGGTAAAGCTTAGAATAGTTACTTTTGGGGCTACAGCTCACAGCCCCAAATTCTGCTTTCAAAACTTTGCTAATGATGTCATCAGCTCACATAAATTTTATTTTTAATTAATTAAATGCTTCCGATTTCTCCTTTTAAGTTCCAAGGCTGCCTAGGGTTCCTTTTGCCCCAGGGAAGCCTTTGGGGAGCCTTAAGAGCAGGGATGGGAGAACCTTTAATCATAGTCAGATCCCTGCAACTAGGGTCAGGAGTGAGACCAAAAAAGTAACTTTTTCATGCTCTGGACAGGGGCATTTCCCATTGCATATTTACAGATGCATGTCATCCCCTGTAACAAATACAGACACATATAAGGGGAAAACACAATGGATATGCCTAAAATGTGAGCCAGCTATAAATACATAGAATTAAATTTCTGTACTGCACTGATGCGACATTTTAATTCATGTCACCATTATAGTTTTACAACACGATCTAGCATGTTTTATCTAGAAACCAGACATTTCCCTTTATGGAACCAGGGAAAATATTTTTCTTTTCCAAATGCAGAGCAAAGCACAGGACAGAAAGTGAAAATCATACAAGCGGACTTCACAAAAAATGACATATATGATGCTCTTGAAGAAAGTCTTCAAGGTCTAGAAATTGGAATTTTAGGTAAGTTGTCCAAAAAATGCTTTTTAAGAGTCAGGGCTATACCAAGACTTTTACCCCCTTGTTGAAGTGAAGCAAGAAATGTCACCAAGATTTTATGGTCAGGCTTTCATTCTTTTTTTATGTGTATCAAAGCAGTCCGTATCAGCCTGCATAGTACAGATGTTATTGTGGCACATAAGCAGAGCTTGAAAAAGTTATAGTGGCCACGCTTACTAAGGATTCTGGGATTTATAGTCAAAAAAGCAGTTTTTCAAGGCTTTGCACACAAGACAGAAAGCCTCTCCAACCTCCCTGGAAGTAAAAATAGAATAATAACAAAGTAAAAACTAGAAATTTGTTGGAATTTCATGACACCTTAAACCTGCTACTTGAAATGGCTGCCTCACTTTGTCTAGAGGCAGGACAGGCACTGTGAAGAATTCATTTTAAACTAGTGAGGTACATGTTTTGTTTTCTATGTATACATGACTTGGGAATTTCTGTAAAGTATTAGACATCTATAATTATTCATTATTTAATTCAGAATATAAGAGGCTGCTGTCAGAGTAGAACATTATAGCAAGTTGTTATTATTATCAGTCACGAATGTCAGTCAAACAAATATGTCAGTCAAACTTAATGTTTTAGATGAACACTTTTGGGCTGGACATCTGCCTGTAGTTGAAGGGTATGTTGGAGGTTGATTTTTTTTATCACCTAAGACAGATGTGGTCTTTCACATGGACTATAATTCCCATCAGCCCAGCTGATAAGGAGGGATGACAGAAGTCCAGTAATATCTGGTGGTTCATAAGTTCCACATCTGTGACTGACTTTTTGTTGAAAGTTCTGTTTTTATGTAGTATTGTTTTTATATATATTGCTAGTTGTTTTTTTTAAGCTGCCTAGAGTGGTCTTAACCAACTAGATAGGCGGGATATAAATAAATAAGTAAATAAATAAAATATGACTTACTGACTTCAACAGTTGCTCTGCCTTCAGAACAAAAAGAGCTTAGCTATGTGACTTGACTTAACTGTATTTTGTCTTATTAGTTAACAATGTTGGGATGCTTCATAACAGCACCCCATGCCGTTTTCTCAGTGAACAGGACAATGATGAGGTAAGGAATGTTTGTGAAAGCAACTGCTCACATCCACACATTCCCTTTCATATGCTGTGAAAATAAAGAGACGGATGCCAGGGTTGCCTGGTCAGCGGTCAGCTGTGTGAACAAGGTCTTGGCCCTCAGGACCAGAGCATTATGGGAAGAGAGGGCAAAAAAGAAAAAAGATGAAATTACCTCTTGATTGGGTGGGAAAGGGTGTCCTTTATGCTGTTCTACCACAGGCAGTAAAGTTTATTGAGAAGTTACTGCCCTCCCTCCGGAAAAAGAGAAAGACAATTACTGGAAAATAGGTGAACATTTTCTTCATACTTTTGATACTTTTTGTATTGTACCACATTCTCTTATTATTGAATATATGATTGAAAAGTAGACCTCTGAAAAATTGCTGTTTGGAGTACAACTCCCAGAATCTCCCAGAAGATGGCTGAAGGTTTTTGGGGCTGTATTCCAACAAAAATAACTTTTCCAAGCCCTACTGGAAAGATTGGTTTGGTTTGGTAGAAGAAAATGACATCTTGGTACCTAAAGTTGAAAATAGGCAGGTTTGGCTTGTCCTGTACAGGCAATTTAATTATGTTTCTACTTCACTCAAATGAGAAGGTTTTTCTGCCCACAATACATGTCCCACTCTGAGAGGGGTTTTTTTAATCCTTAAATTTCTTCTTTCCTTCCTTTCTTTTTCTTTATTTGAAATTACGTCAGACTGAAATTTTGCTATTTCATCTAAAGTTCATATCTTCATCAGATTATCAAATCTTCTGTGTAATCCCCTGATTATTCTCAATAGGACCTCATCAACTGCAACATTATTTCCCTCACCAAGGTATGTACCAGGCACCAACTGAACAGAAATGGGGAAAAAGGTATATTTGTTATTTTGTGTTGAGGATTCCTCTCACACACAAAAATATGCAGTTAAGAAAAGTGTATCTTCTGATGGCTACCTACTGATAGATAAGACCATTGTAAAGGTTTCCAAAAATCACATTCAATGATAATTGTTGTGGCCTGTGTCTCTTTGCAGACACATGTTTTAAGCTTGTGTTGTGTGCATGGAAAAAGAAGAAGAAGAAGAAGTAACATTTACTGTAAATCTAATTGGTATCCTCTGAAAACTTTGACCATGGACATGATGTTTTGCTGATCTCTTATGCAAGACTTCCTTCCTTGAACTTTTAAGTAGGCTTGATTAAAAAGAACTAAGGGGATCTTGATATTGATTTATCTTGACTTCCACATTAGCTAACCTTCACCACCACAACAGTCCAAGAAATTTGGTAGCCAAAGGTGAAGAACAAAATTGTGCACAATTTCTGTTCCATTTCAAGAAGCTAATGTGAATTATGGATTCTCCCAGAATCTATTTTTCATAATGTATTTGATTTTGCACTGATGACATTGGTATTTATTCTCCTCTCCATACAAAAACAAGCTGTTTTTAGAACCAACAATGAAAGAGTGAGAAATAAACAAAAAGTATAATAACCCAACACAGAAGATCACTTTTGAAGGGCTGTTATAGATCTTTTGCTGAGTTGTTACTGGAGACTGATAATTTTGGAAATGGATTAGCAGGAGATATCAGCTGCCAAAAGTTCAACTTGGAGCTTTTCAAGTTTACCACTAGTATATGAGTAAAACACATACATAAAACAAAAATCCATTAGAGAACAGCATTTATAGGAAGAGATCATTTCATGTGTTTTGAAAGTTATCAGAGACAGTGGGTTAAAAGTCCACTGTCAAAGCATTGACCTTAAAAAATCCACCAGAGAAAAGATCATTATTAAAGATGGAGAAGCTTTATTCTCACTAAAAAAAACAAGATCGGGAGTAAATTGTGGTACTGATATTTCCAAAATTACAGTAAAGTTGAATTAGAACATTAAAACAATATAGCCAAAATAATATTCCTGAAAAATATAGAGATAATGTAAAGAACTAAATTCAGTCAGTAGAACTGTTGGCTGAAATCAGAGATTTTTACCAGGGAGAAGTGTAAAAAAGACATCTCCTGTAGTTAAAAGAAAACCATCACTGAATGACTGAACAATTATTAGCTCTTTTTTTTTTTTTACAAAAGAGAAGAGTGAAGGCAAGAGGTGACAGAAGTAGGTTCAGACCCCTAAATTCATCTTCAGTGACTTGTACATAGGGACAAAGAGTCCTATTTCAGTTAGGGACAGATTTATTATTATTACCTGGACCACACATACCTTCATTTTCCATTCTGGGATTCTACCCACCTTGCAGGTACCTGGCAAATACCTCAAAGTGATGCAGCCAGAAGAAAACCTAATTTAGAAGGCTTGAAACTTAGCCAGGCCAAGCTCTGCTCTAGTGCTCTGCTCTAGTGTCCTGCTCAGAAAGAAATCTCCCAACTAGCCTGGGGCAAGAACAGAACAGTTCTTGATTTGAAAGATACTTATTTCCACATACTGTATCAGTAAGACTAGACCTTCATCACTTCCTTTGTTTTGCTTTAGGGCATTGGATATATGAATATAAGATGCTTCCATTGGTTGTCTCTATGGCTCCCAGAATTTTCACCAAATGTATGGCACCAGTGGCAGCATATCTGAGAATGAGAAGAATAAATATTTTCCTTTATATAGACGATTGGTTAATTGTGGCAAATTCAAAGGAAAGGTTGTAAGCAAGTGTGAAGATACTACAGTTATTGTCAGATCTCAGTCTGTCAACATGAAAAAAAAATTGTTCAATTCAAGATTCTAGATTCAATTCTAGATTCAATGAGAGGGAGAGAATTTCTTTCACTGGGAAGAGTAGACAAGATAATCTCAGTGGCTTCCAGTTTCAAGCCAGATAAGGAGTTACTGCTCTTCCAGCTCAAAAGTGATTGGAACACAGTCTTACAAGTGGGATCGGTTGGACAAGATCTACAGATATATAATGCAGTGATGGGGAGTGCCACAAATAGACCTTTTAGCAAAACGAGAAAACAGCAAATGCGCAATACGACTGCTCTTGGGCCTCTCAGGGTAAGAATTCCAGAGATGTATTAGCATAAACATAGACAAACACTTTGAGGCTTTTCTTCCCTCCCTTTCCATTAATACATCGGACAGTTGCCAGGATGAAACAGAAGGAAATGGATGTGACATTGATAACTCAATGATAGCCATGCCAATCTTGGTTTTCAACTTTGTTTTTAATGCCAAAGGACCCTCTGAGTCTGCCAATAATTCCAGATTAACATGTCACCATGGGAAGTCCATCATCCAGAGGTAGGAAAACTCTGTTAGTGCAGAGAATATTCCTGAGAGTGTTTGCGTAGGCACCAAAACACCCATATGTATGAATTCACAGCTGACTGCTTGATGAACCGTAGTTACAGATAAATAATCTGTTCTTTCCTAGTGCACTGGTCTGATCAACAAAATGCATTGATAATTACATTTGCATTTGCAGTCCTTTAAAAATAACTGTTTTCTTTCTCCTTAATCAGTGGTGAACTATTAGGTGAGGGGTTCCGGGAAATAAAGTCCAAAAACATTTTCCAAGTTCTAGCTGGACTGAAGGCTTGCCACGTTCCTCCGCTCTGCAGTTCTATGACACCATCTATGTTGTCTTAAACAGTCACAAAGTTATAGTTCAAATGTCATTGTTTTTGTTTTAGATGACACGGATAATTTTGAAACAGATGGTCCCAAGGTAAACTGCACTCCTCTCTTTTGTGTGTGTGTGTTTTAAAAAGTCATTTTGCAACTGTTAATGTGCTTTTGATTGATAATATGGTTACATTACTTGATGCAATGAAGTGCATAAAACAAAGACTGTCTCTGGATAATTGTGTGCTCATAAGCTTAGTATTGGGCAACGTAGGTTGGTAACATTGTATGTGGCATATGCCATGTAATGGACAGTATATTCTGTGCTTATTCTCCGGTTTGTTTACATTGTGCACTGACACCCTTTCCTATCTCATCATTAAAATGGGATATGTTAGAAGCATATAAAGCTATGCATGGTGAGAGAAAAGGTAGTTAGGAAGAGCATATGAGGGGCAGGGTCCCTCTCTCTTAGTTCTAGAAAACTGAATTGATTGACAGTAGATTTTGAGCAGGCAGAGCAAAAGACGGATGATGGAACATTCTGCAACAAATGGTCTCTAGCTTTTATGATTTAAAAGAGGAGAAGTCAGCATTAACCTTATTTAAAGGAGGGAGACTCAGCATTAACCTCTTATGTTCATAAGCAATGTTTATTCAACTATTTCTCTGACTTCTGATTTCTGAAATTATGATCTAAAAATAAAGTAAATCTGCTCAGATAGAAAAGGAAGGAAGGAAGGAAGGAAGGGAGGGAGGGAGGGAGGGAGGGAGGAAGTTAGTTAGTTAGTTAGTTAGTTAGTTAGTTAGTTAGTTAGTTAGTTAGTTAGTTAGTTAGTTAGTTAGTTAGTTAGTTAGTTAGTTTATGCTCAAATTTATGCCACTTATTTCAGACAAGCACTTATGGACTTTGTTATCTCGTAGTTTTACAAAATATACATTGGCATTATTTTAGTATTAATCTACACTTGTTTTAGTTCTCTTTTTTAACAATACAAACATCCATTTTGCACAATTGTACAGCTGCAAGGAGAAGCAGACTAAAGTCTTCCATAAGCACTGTCCTGCATGCTTAGGGCTGTGTGGAAGGGGATCAGAGCCATGCCTCTGCTCTCCTATACCATTCATCCTCTTCTCCCCACTACAGGGCATCTGTGTGTCATTGAGTGTGGTGTCAGTAAAGGGGAAGTCAATCTGTGTACAAAACATTTAGGCTTTCTCGTAACTTGAAGTGTGTGGTCATTAGCAGCCATGTCAATTTAATTTAAAATCTGGAAATAACAAATGTACTCCTAATTGCATTGGAACTTCACCACGGAGCATGGGCAAATAAAACTTTATACCTTCTGTGGATGTGCTGAAATTCATTGCAAGCCTGACTGCGTTTTGAAGACCCCAAAGGGTCTGCAAAGTAGCAGAAAATCCCCATTTCCCTCTAGCTCAGTAATTCTCAACCTTGGATTGTTCAGATATCTTCGATTTTAACTCTTGGAGCCTCAGCTCAGGTCAGGGATTATGGGAACTGAACTTGAAAATGTCTAGGGATCAAAAATGACTACCTTAAATATGACGACCCTGACAGAGTGGAATATCTTTGTATTTTATTATAGGCAAAATTTAATTTGCACTTCATTTCACTTTATTTTGTTTTTCAGACAAAAAGGCCTGATTCTAAATATCTCATCTGCCTTAGGCACTTTCCCCTGTCCATTATATACCATCTATTCTGCCTCTAAAGTGAGTGTGTCATGTTCCTTGAAATTTTAGACTTTATCTATATGGCTGTAGGTTTTGTGAAAGCCACAATGTGTGAGCAGTGTAGATTAGATGGCACCTCGGGGGGCTTCCAGAAGTCATAGAAGTGTTTAGATGCCTCTTCAAGGCTCCTGTTCACTTTCTTCAGATTCTTTACCCTCAAGTTTGATAAGATTGCTGTCTGATTAAGAGTTCTCGTGAACTTGGAAGTTTGCCTTATTTGTGATGTCACATTAATACCATTTCTGATGAAGCAGAGGCATTTAAGCACATTTAGTTGAGGCACATTTAGTTGAACAATTGTGGGAGCTGCCTTCACTCAAGACCTTGCATACATTAAATACAGCTCTCACAATTTCTAGCCAGCATGGCTATTCCCATGCTGAGAGTTGTAGCACCACCACTCCATTATGAAGGAACTTCCAAGCTTCAATTCAGACTTTCTCACGGTCTAGAGGTAGAGACATCCATACAAGTGTCTGAATTTGCCTCCACAGGGATGGGAACACTGAGAGTGAGGCTATTATATGCAGTTCAGTTCCTGCCCTCATGTCACATGTTCCTTTTTAACATCTGAAGGCAACTATTTGATCTGGATTAACTGTGGTCAAACTGGTGATACTTCTCAATTCATGCAGTATTCTTACATTTCTGTTAAGAGAAAGATCCAAGAGAGACAGAAAGAATCAGGGATCCTTGAAAAAAGTTCATAGGTAAAGTAAGATGTAGTACTTAGAAGTATAAATGTATGTATTTTCTGTGGCTTTCTTCTTGCGTAATATCATCTATTTTGTCTATCTAGGCTTTTACACGCACATTTTCCAAAGCCCTTCAAGCGGAATATAAAGCAAAGGGAATTATAATAAAGGTAATATATTTTTATTAGTTGCTAGTAAAACTAAAAAGTTCACTGATTTGACAAAATACTAGAAAATTTGGGATGTTTTCCCTATTTTTCATTCTTTTCTTGTCACTGTGCATAATATTCCTTCTTTTATATTCTTCTAACGGATGTTATAATTTATGAAACTTTCCATTGTGAGAGATTGTTGGGGTTTGTTGCTGCATTGTTATTTTTGTCTTTTGTTCCAGACAGTGACTCCTTATTCAGTTTCGACTCCAATGACTCTGAACTCAGAACCTAACATAATCAACAAGACAGCAGAAGATTTTGCTCAAGAGTCACTGGAATACATTGCATTAGGCGAGGAGACATTTGGGTGCCTAGCCCATGAAATCTGGGTAATCCAATTCTGCACCTTAATTAGAAGAAAGAGGGAGTGACTGATAGGTCCTTCCATCACCAGCTAAATTTAGGGGCTATTGATAACTTTGACATACTAGTTCTCGATGCTTTCATTATTAAAACAAGACTTTTAAGGTAGTGCAGCTAATGTGGTTAGCTGCATCTAATGACTGGACGACTCAGTGGTTTAGTTATCTTGCTGCAGAGCCCAAGGCTGGGTGCTTGATCATTGTGCCTCTTTGGAGAAGAGCCAGCCTCTGTAGCCTTGAGCAAGCTGCACAGTCCCAGGGCAACCCCAGAAGAAAGAAAGGGTAAACCACTTTTGAGAACCCTCTACATAGAACCCCTGAAAATGGTTACCATAAGGCAGAATTGACTTGATGGTACATTTCTGAAAAGTGCAGTCTGGTGTTACTCAGAAGTAATAGGACTGATCCTTGCTTCCAAAAAAAAAAAAAAGGATTACATCAGTATCTTTTATTCAGGCACATTACCATATCAGGTTATAAAAATACCTTGGCTTAGATGTTCCTGATATCATATAGACAGGCACTAGAGATGGGTGCTTCGTAGTCATAGATGAATACGAAGCCCACCAGCACATGTGGCCAGCCCAGCTACCTCTCGTCCCCAGAACCTGCTGGTCCACTTACAGCACAGTGTGCATGGCTGGCGTTATAGTCAGTGCACCAATCATAGCAGTAGCCTGGCTGCCACAGCCCCATCTCCCTGCTTGCCTGGTCCCTCTGCAGCTGAGCAGGGAGACTCCCCACCACCACCACCACCACCACCACCACCACCATCTCCTTGCCAGAATGGATGGCTGAGCAGGGAGATAAGGCTGTGACATCCGGGCTACTGCTGTGATTGGCACACTGATTATGACACTGGCCACATGCACCACGCAACCGCTGTAAGTGGACCAGCAAGTTCTGAAGAGGGCAGTAATCGGGCCAGCCACCTGTGCTGGCGGGCTTCATATTCATCTATGAGTACAAAGTCCCCATATCTAACAGAGACCTGAGATTTTTAAGATTGTAGAATCTCTCCTTTATTGGTGGTGGATCTGCATTTAATGATTCAGCAGAGTAACAGCCCAGAGAGTTACATTGTAAGCTGGTGATTCCAATTTTACATGTAGGTCGGTGTGAGAATCCACGCTGAGTTTGTGTTCAAAGTTTACACAAACTGGCCAAATGGCTGAACTCTATCCCCAAAATAAGTTCAGCACCTTGGAAAGGTTGTGTACACTTTAGAGGATAATCTGTTATAGCTTTACGACCCACACACAATTAGAGTGTGGGGGGGGTCATAGCGCCTGGGCTTTTTGATTAGCGTGTGTAGTAATATACTCTGTCTTCCCTCAAAAGCTAGATAGAGGTGTTAATGACCATTTTCAGAATCCACCAGCCAGCATGGGCAGTGACCATTCTAGCTGAGGTTCATGGGAGTTAAGACGGTCAAAAATTTCCAAACTTTGGGGTCACCAATTCCCCCTGGGCCTAGCTGCAATCCCCACAGACTCCAGATTTCCCCAGATACAGTAGATGATTGTGAATTTAGCGCTCCTTATTGCAGTGCATGTTATTTTGAGGTGTGTTGAATGGAAATTAATACATCTTACAAATGGCCTGCTCTTTTTAGAGATGGAACCAGCTAGATCTGGTTGGTTGATATAGATCTAAACATGTTTGGATTCTTGGTGGTGGCATGGTGGTTATGGGAATTTCGCCATGAGCACCAGCACTTAAAAGTGTACCACTACATCACTGCCAGCATCTAGGTATTAAGAGCTATGTAGTGATATAGTTTCCTTGACTGTCTTAAGAACCTGGAAATGTAATTTCTAGACTAATACGGCCTTTCCTATCCAGTGCATATACTGTACAGGGATTTTCCATGTTTGGAAATGCCATTCAGCAGTCATCTGTAAGATGGAACTTTCTTACTGCATCTTTCTTGCTATTGTCCTAAAAAGTCAGAGGACTTGTCTGAGTGAATAGGAGTGGCTTCTATTGGCAGCAACAGGTTTTGAATGACATGAAAGGACAGCAGATTGTTAAGCACTTTACCTCCTTATTACGATATTTTTTACAGGGATGTCGCTACAGGCGGTTGTGGGATTTAGTGCCCCAAGCACTTGAATAACTGAGTGGTAGGAAATTTGGGACTGATATAAGTACTTCTTCCCAGAGGACATAGTCAAACCATGGAATTTCCTGGCCCGAAGTGATGGCCACCAAATTGAGTGGCTATGGCTACAGACAGGGATCAGGCAAATTCATAGAGAATAAGTCTATTAATAGCTGTTACTCCTGATGGTTACATATTATCTCCAGGAACAAAAGTGACCGGGAGGAGATGGTACAGTGGGGTCTCTACTTAAGAACGTCCCTACTTAAGAACAATCCAACTTAAGAACAGCTCCATTTGCTAAATTTTGCTTCTACTTCAGAACAGAAATCCAAGATAAGAACAGGAAAAAAAAAACCTTTCCTGCTCCTTTTTTTAACCTTAGGTCATCTTAGGTTAAAAAAAAAATTCTCCCCCTAGTGGTAGAGTACGTATTAACCAGCTTTGCATTAGTTCCTATGGGAACTAATGCTTCAATGTACGAACGCACCTCTACATAACAAAAAAACAGCCAGAATGGATTAATTGGTTTTCAGTCCATTCCTATGGGAAATTTTGCTTCAACTTAAGAACATTTCAACTTAAGAACACCATTCCAAAACGGATTAAGTTCTTAAGTAGAGGTTCCACTGTAGTTTCTATGGACGGAAAAGAGCAGATACGGATTAAATGGTTTTCAATGCATTCCTATGGGAAATGCAGATTCAACATAAAAACTTTTCAACTTGAGAACCACCTTCCTATACGGATTAAGTTCTTAAGTAGAGACCCCACTGTATTGCCTTCATATCCCATCTGTGGACTTCCCACAGGCATCTGGTTGGTCACCATGACGATAGAGTGCTGAGCTCTGTAGCTCCCTAGTTGATCTAACAGATCTCTTCTTGTGTTCTTAACTTGACCTGTCTTGTGTTATGTGAATTCTGATCTACCAGGAGAAGGGTAAGATTTACTGCTCTTCCTCAGGTAGCAAAATGCTTTTGGGATTGGCTGTCTTACTATTTACCCAAAAGGTATAACCTTGAGGCGAGGAGAGGCACAAACTGTTAGAGGCAAAAACAATTAGCCAGTGTTTTGTCGTCAATGTTATAAAATCTGACTGTATAAGATTTTAAGGTGTCTTTCTTTCTTCTTTTCAAAGGCACGATTTGTACACTGTATTCCTTTGTGGGTCTTCCAAAGTGAGAGAGTACAAGATCTATTCCAGACTTTAATTTCAGAGCACCTGAAAAAGAATTTGAAAAGTACCTGATTAAACCTTTACTTGGGATGTATGTTGTCGCAGTGCCTGTTTTGACAATCTAATATGAATTATGCCAGGAAATTCAAACACTTTTAATATGAGCAAATTAAAAACAAATCATGTACTGTATTATGGTAAATTAATTTGCTTCTGTTGTCCTTTCTGTAGCTTGAATTTACAGCTTGTACTTACTTGAGAAACAATGTTGTGTGTACAGTATTGATTTTGCTGTCAATTTGAACATAATATTGATGTTCAAGGAGCAACCAAAATATTATTTTGAAATTGTATTGAAATAAGTTCTGAAAGAACTTTGTGGAAAGTTTAGTCCTGCTGGAGGAAAGTATTATTGCAGAATTTGGTGGGACATTGGGCGTGGCTGCACAGGAGAAGACAGGATTTAATTTGCTTGCTTTGCATTGTTTAGCTTCCCCTGCCAAAATTGTTGTAGCTGTCCACACCAGTAAGATAAATTACCCCTTTGTCCACACTGCGCTTCCAATCGCCCTCCTCTGCACTCCTCTTTGTCCTTCCCCTTTATGCAGAAGCATAATGTTCAGTTCCCAGCAGATTAAATTGAAATACTGGAAATCTGTTTCAAGTTTGACACATTTCGTGTGCCATACAACAGCAGATCCTTATTAGAGAGGATTCCTCCCTCCAAAACAAAATCCTGCAAACTTTGAAGCATGCTTTCCATCCCTGTTTCATTTATATGAGCAAATTTATATTGACGGTTTTGAAAATGTTGAATTTAAGAAGGGTACCTAGCTGATCCATAAACAGGCTCACACTCATCTGATGAAAGATTCCCAAGAGCAGGGAAAGATTCTCTGTACACCAAAAGAAACAAGGCAAAGTGTGCTGCTTATATACTGCCCCATAGCACTTAAAGGACTCTCTGGGTAGTTTGCAATTTAATTTTGCAGAGTACACATTGCCCACCGCCCCCCACTGATCTGAGTACTCAGTTTACTGACCTTGGAAGGATGCAAAATTGAGTCAATCTTGAACCAGCTACTGTACATGAGCCCTTTGGAATAGAACTCATGTTATGAGCAGAGTTTTGACTGCAGTACTGCGGTTTAACCACTGTACCAGGAGACTCTTGGAACAGCCACCCAGAGCACCAGTGAGGACCAGATATTTCAACAATGAAAAGGACATGTTTTATATATTATGTAGCAATTAGCTGATCTTGCCTTCATTGAACTGAGTTGTGTGGCACCTAACATAATTGATCAGTTATCCCTCTGTCATGACTAATGTGCAGGGGAGGAAATTAATGGCTAAAATCCTGTTGTGCAGTCCACATGTGCAGTGAGGATGATGTGTTTTTCTTAATTAATTCAAAATAAAAGAAAGCAAAGAAAACAGAATATTAAACATACACATGCCTTAAAACTTTTAAAATGTCTGCACAGTTCAATAGAAAAAAACGACAATCTTAACCAATATTGATGCACCCACCACTGGGATCAGAAGAGATAGAAATATATTTCATATGTTCTTCTTGTTATGATGACCTGTAACCCCTCCAAAATAATATTATCTCATGTTTAGGTAAACAACCCTCACTTTTCCTTAACACATAGTTCAAAAAGTCTTGCCATATTTCAGCAAACTTATTCTCTTTCAACAGCCTCTTTTTAACCTTTAAGTCCCATGTCAGCTTATTGTGGGTAGCTATTTCTCAAAGTTTATTGTATCATTCAGTTAACTGATACGTATACTTTGGTTTCTAATTTCTTGTAATCTCTAGTTTATCAGCTGTTACCATGCTCATAATTAAATGTTTTTTAGCCCAGTCATGCTGTTCTTCTTCAAAAACAAACAATAGTGCAATATATCGAGAAACTTTTCTTGCTGAATATAATTCTCTCTCCCCCCTGCCCCGGTCACCATTTGTTTAACTATTAAACTGACTGATTCATCCAGGCTTCTTGCATGTCTGGGTTTCATTTGCTGCATGTTCAACTGTGTGGTTGCAGAGTTTGCACTTTCCATTTTTTTCCATACCACCACCTCTTTGTGGAAGGAGGGGCAGAGCTCTTCATTTTTAATACCAAATTGGCAGGTGATGACAACAGAGTTCTTTCCTTGTTGGAAATGTTGTGTGTAACATGCCGTCCAGTCAGAACTGACTTAATGTCAGTTAAGGAGTGGTTTTTCCAGTTCCACTCTCCCAGGGAGTTCACATGGCTGAACAGGGATTTGAACCCAGATCTCCCTAGCCTTATTTCATTACTCTATCCACTGCACCGTGCTGGCAGGTGGGTATAAGAGAGTATTTTCCTTGGTAGAAATAGTTAGAATTTGGTAGATGCCACTGGAGGAAAATTTCAGCATTTTACCATAAATTCACTAATCTTTTCATGTTCAAAAAGAATGACATTTTAAAAAATCTGAATGGAGGAAAAAGCAAAGCTGGCCAGTGTTCTTCAAGGGAGTTTTTTATTTTATATTTAAAAACAAAGCTGAAATATTCTCACAATATACTACAACTTTTCCCAGATAACAGTAATTCATTAGGATGGTAATGGTGATGTGGAGACACTATTGATCAATACAATGATAAATTCAATGTATAACATACACTTATTCATACTTGCCTTCATAATACTCAGAATGGGCTTCTTCCAACCTATGTTTTAAATCAACAGTCTGTTCCTTTTAAAGTTTTTATTCATTTTCAATAGGAATAAGGGTTGGGGTGTGGATACAGGGAAATGGGGGGTGAGTAAGGATGGGGAAAGGGTAAAATTCCAGAGAGCGAAAGAGTGTTCTTACATCCACTTACCTAGTGATGTTAAAAAGGGAAATCACACAAGTAAACATTATAACTGGCAATGGTGCGGCTAAAAAATATTGTAAATAAATAAATAACAAATTTTTCGGAATATCTATCGTTACTACTCTCCATTCCTTTGGACCTTCTCATTCTTCTTTTATCTATACTTTCCAATCGATATTTTGGGTCCAGTTACAAAACCATTCCCCTTTTTTGAGTCCTTTTTGAGATGACCTTTCATTAATGCTTCTGTTAGTATATCCATCTCCGCCACTTCAAATATATTTTCTATCAATTCCTCAAGATGTTTTGCTGTACTTCTTCTGGTGGTATCTCCATAAGTGGGGCTAAAAAAATTGTTATCAGTTGCACTGTATCTTCACCTTTTTCTTCTGGAAGATTCTGGAATCTAAGAATAAGGTTGGCTCCCTCTATTTGTAGCTTTAGTATGTTGGCTTCATCTTGTTTTCTTTCTCGTTGTGTTCCTTGCAGTTCTGCCTTGATGTCCTCTACTTTTTTCTCCATCTTTGTTGAAAATTCAGCTATTTTAGCTATTTCCCTTTTATTTTCTGTAATTTGGTTTTTAATTGCCTTCATTTGCATCCCAAAATCTTTAATTTGTTCAAATAGCAGCTCCATCCCTCCTTGTATCTGTTGTAAACTAGTAGATAACATGTATTGAACACTCTTTTGCCTATCCTTGAGGGTCTCTTGTCCCATTATTTTGCTCAGACTTTGCCCCTGTGCAGGGGAGCCTCTAGGTATTCTTCCTTCTTTCGTTGCCAGGGTTTCAGTTATCTCTTTAAAAAAAATTAGCAATAGTTAAAAAACAGGGTTGTTTTGGGTTGCCTCTGCTACTTCAGATGCCACTTCTCCCAGTGACAATCCTTTAGCCCCCCAAGGTTTGGGGGTCCCAAACTGAGGGGTCTTGGTCAGTTTTAGGAGCTTTTCTGAAACCAGACCAGTTTTACCATGATGAAGCCCCATCTCCAAAACTGCTGGTAGATGTTCTCATGCCTACCATACAAACCAGGAGATGGTGCACTCTTTGACTCCTCTGCCTTTAGCCAATCTTGCTTCACATAGATAGCTTTCAGTAGCACTCCCCCTAATCTCCAAGAACATTGTCTTATAATGTGTCTGTATATGAATGCCAGGAGTATAGGAAACAAACAAGAAGAACTGGACATTTTAATGCAGGAGGGTATGACTTGAGAGAAATCACTGAAACTTGGTGGAATGACACCCATGACTGGAATACAGCAATTGAGGGATATAAACTGATCAAAAAGAACAGAGAGAATAAAAAGGGAGGTGGAGTTGCAGTATATGTCAAAAATATGCATTCCTGCACAAAAATACATGAGGAGGAGATTGGCTGTCCAGTTGAGAGCATCTGGATCAATCTAGTTGGAGCAAAAAACAGAAGGAACTTGGTAGTTAGAGTCTACTACCGACCACCCAATCAAAGAGAGGACACGAACAAAACTTTTGAAAAACAAATTGCAGGGTTTTCAAAGAGACATGATGTAGTAGTGATGGGAGATTTCAATTACAGTGGTGCCTCAACTTACAACTGTCCCTACTTACGGCCAATTCGACTTACGAACAGCTCCGGTCGCAAAATTTTGCTTCTACTTGCAACTGGAGCTTCCACTTACGAACAAAAAAAGACAGGAAAAAATGCGGGAATTTCAAATTGCTAAGTGTAGGTGTTGAAAGAGGCTGCTTCTTTGCAGCTTTTTCACCCCAGCAGTTAGAGAGTACGCAATCATAGGAGGCTGCCTGCTAAGGTATGGTGCTGCTTTATGCTTTTAAAAAACTGTTCTTGATATTTTTGCAGGGTAGTTTTCGGCTGGGGGGGTTATGTTTCTGTGCTGTGATGGGTCTTGGAGGTTGTTTGTTTTTTGGTTTCCCCCCATTTCCGATGGGGGGGTTGGTTGCTTTTTGGAGTGTTTTCCCCCATTTCTGATGGGTCTAGGGGGGTTGTTTGTTTTTTGGTCCCCCCCCATTTCCGATGGGTCTTGGGGGGTTTGGTTGCTTTTGGGTTCCCCCCCCATTTTCGATGTGTCTTGCATGTCCGTTGCTTTTTGCTTTGTTCTCTTTGCACTTCTGATCTGCTCCCTTTGATTTCTGTGCATTTCTGACCTTGTCCCTTCGTTCTCTGCATTTCCAATCTGCTCCGTTTGCTTTCTGTGCTTTTGCAATGGGTCCTGCATGCTTCCTTTGCTTTTTCCTTTGCTTTCTGTGCATTTCCAACCTTGTCCCTTCGTTCTCTGTGCATTTCTAATCTGCTCCATTTGTTTTCTGTGCTTTTGCAATGGGTCCTGCATGTTTCCCTTGCTTTTCTCCCCCCCCCCCCAGCCAGAAGGGATTAATCGCCTTTACAATGAGTCTTGCATTGATTTTTTGTGTGTGATTTTTTGGGGGGCGGAACAGATTAATGAGGTTTCAATGCATTCCTATGGGAAATGGTGCTTCAACTTATGACCATTTCAAGTTCCAACCATCATTCCGGAATGGATTATGGTTGTAAGTCAAGGCACCATTGTATCCAGATATATGTTGGGAGGTAAATTCTGCCAAGTACAGCCCTTCCAAGAAATTCCTGGCTTGTGTGGCTGATACTTTTCTTCTACAAAAAGTGAAGAAAAAAACTAGAGGATTTGCTATCCTTGAGTTGATTCTGACAAAAAAGGCAAATGGTATTTTAGGCTGCATTAATAGAAGTATAGTTTCCAGATCCCGCAAGGTGCTAGTCCCCCTCTATTCAGCACTGGTTGGGCCTCACCTTGAGTACTGTGTCCAGTTCTACACACCACACTTCAAGAAGGATAAAATCAAATTGGAACATGTTCAGAGGAGGGCAACAAAGATGATCAGGGGGCTGGAAACTAAGCCTTATGAGGAAAGGCTGAAAGAATTGTGCATGTTTAGCCTTGAGAAAAGAAGACTCTCAAATATTTAAAAGGCTGTCATACAGAGGAGGGGCAGGATCTGTCCTCGATCATCCCAGAGTGCAGGACACACAACAATGAGCTGAAGATAAAGGAAGCCAGTTACCTCAGGAGCTGGTGAGTGCTCCAACACTGGAGGCATTCAAGAAAAACGTAATCACCTGGCAGATATGCTTTGATCGTATTCCTGCATTGAGCAGGGGGTTGGACTTGATGGCCTTGTTGGCCCCTTCCAACTTCATCTTTCTATGATTCTAAGACTCTATAGTTGGTTTCTTGGGCAGATTGCCACAGTAAATGATTTGCCCTCTGTTCTTTGCAAAATTTTCCGAACTGCACTGTTTCCTGTGTTGATTCAGGAGCAAGGAAGGCTACAAATCTGAATAAGACCTTGTCATTCTTATGAACTGTAAGATTCCAGGGGCTGTAGTTTTCTAGGAAAGTATTTTTTTTCTAAGCTCTGATGACAGTAATGTTTGTCTTTTTTAACTGTTATCATTCCTTTTTTGAAATGTACCATAAATGACAAGCTACAACTGATGCTTATCTTTTTATTATAAGATCTGGTAATTTGCAATAAGAGAACTATAGACTGGTTCAATGCAATGAAGTGGGTCCAGTGGTTTGGGGACATGAACAAGCCTTTGGTTAAGAAGAGGCTTTCCAGTTACTGAGCCCACCTTGAAGGAACATTGTTTCCTTCAGAATATTTGTACTTTGCCAGTTGCTCAGATACCTAGATTGAGAAAGCTGGAAAGGGAAGGTGGTAGGACAAGATGGCTTTGAACCCTAATAGACCATTAGCACAAAAAAATGACACTTGTAAGGTCTCTCCATTTGCAATGGAATAATCACAGTAGTTCATTAAAGTTTTTGTCAGCTATGTGGCTCAGAGATGACAGCTTCCAGTGAGCCAGTGCTTTGCATTTGCAGAGATGAGAGCAGCAGAATGATCTAGCAATTTTCGGAGCAGTAAATTCTATCCTTTTCTTTCAGAGAAGGGAACCACAGATTCCCAGAGTTCTTTGTGATTGTGACTTGCAGCAGAGACAAGGCCTGGCTGTTCTCAAGGCCACCTGAAAGAGAGAGATTCTGGATGCCCTCTTTCTTTGAGATGTTCTGTTGTAATGGTGCAATGAAGCCCAAAGGAGGTGAGGAGAGATCTGGCCTTGGAGCAGGAAGAGCTCCCACATTTTATGGAAAAGACACATTCCCTTTGATAGTTGCAAGAAAGCAAGGCCGCTAACTGCCTGGCAGGCTGTGTGGAGACATTCAGCTGGGTTCCCATGCCAAATATGATTACAGAAGCAGTGGCAAGATAAATTAATACACAGAGGGACATTGCTTCATATTAGCCTTAAATCCTCATATCGCCTGACCTTGTTTAAAGGAGCCGGGAGGTGAAGCTGGAAGGCTGGATTACAGCCAAAGACCTTTGAATCTGGCAGTAGGGCTTTCTATTTACTGCTTCCCTGAAAGACTGTGATCCATTTTCAATCTGTGTTCTGTGCACATTGAGTAAATGCAGATCATATGAACACCACTGCGGTCCAGGTCAAGAAGGATGAGGAATCAGCATTCATATAACCTTGGTGAGGGGGAGAAAAGGCTCACTATCCCTAATCTGGCAAATTGCTGGGATGAAAATGACATACAAATACCATGAAATGTTACGGATTCATACGGAAACTCCTGTGATGGGAGGGAGACAGGAGAAGTGTGACCCTGTTGATTCTTTAATGGGTCTGCTGTGAGAGTTCAGAAATAACTTGTTACAAGTAACATAGTTACCTGCAATTACTTACTGGATTCAGCTCCCAGCACAGCCATGAAAACTCACTGGTGCAGCAATAACAAAGCCAAGCCAGAGTGTGCTGCTGATATACTGCCCCATAATTCTCAAATCACTCTCTGGGCAGTTTACAATTTAATTATGCAGGGTACACAGAGAGAGAGAGAGAGAGAGAGAGAGAGAGAGAGAGAGAGAGAGAGAGATGGGTACTCATTATATCGACCTCAGAAGGATGGAAGTCTGAATCAACCTCAAGCCAGCTATCTGAGTCTTTTGCGATCAAACTCAGGTTGTGGACAGAGTCTTCACTGTAGTGCTAAAGTTTAACCACTGTGCCACAAGGCTCTTAACCGCTGCATGAAGAGCACACATACCTTGAAAATGCTATTAGGGTTGCCATGAGTCAGAAGCAATTTGCTCACAGGTAATACACAGTTAAACTGTTTGTAAGTTTGTCCAAGTATAATACCAGAAGTGGCCATTAGATGGAACAAGAGGGTAATTGTTCAATGAGTTCCTTTTAAAATGAAACATTCCAAGCTCTCTCTACACTAAGCAGAATGAAATCTTGCTCCAAGATAGTTTGAGATTTCATGATCTAACTTTTATTTTTATTGTATTTTATTTCATCACTAACTATGTTATGGGATTATTTTTTTTAAAAAAAAGAATGTGTTTATTCGAGATAGCAGTAACTTGAAAAAATAGTTTGCCACAATGGACAATTCATTCCTCTGAATCATATTTTCTCTGAAGTCCATTTAACTGACAGCCTGATTGTATAGTGGATAGCTTATTTTCACCTTAGTCTACTGTTAATGAAAATGAGGCATCTGTGGGCTCAGTAATAAGTTTGCACATCATGAACGGACAGCGAATGGTGTGTGTTCTCTTTTTTCCCCATTTGCCCTTATTCTTTTTGAGACACATTTGCAGCGATTTTTGTGCCCTGTGCCCGAACAACTTGCTTGGCTCTGGGTATTGAACACATGGACTTAAGTGGTTGAAGGAGGGGGTTCTAGGATGGCAAACTTCTTTCAGACCAACCCTGCCTTTGATGGACAGCCCAGCCACTCTGGGCCAGTGTCTCCTCCCATCTTTTCCACAATGGCACAGATGGAACCTGGAATAGTCCCATGACATCATGGTGTAAAACCTGCCCGTGGCCTTCCCAGTCACAACAGGCCACATCAATGTCTGGGTTGGATACCTGCTTTGGTAGGAACAGCTGGTATCTTGGCTTGGGAAAAACAGGCCACTATTTGTGCAGAAGCAGTTCGTGGAAATATTTAGAGTACTGTACATGCTTATATGTATCTGAGACCTGGGTGGTTTCCTATTCATCCTGACAAATCATCCTGTATGAATTGAAAGCATATTTGTTTTTGTATCAGAGGGACACTGATTCCATGAAAGAAGCCACCCTCCTCTTCTCCATCTCTGCCACCTGGATCCTATACAGAATATTGTAGCCTGCTATTGCATTATTCGAACAACTTGACAATAAGTATCTTTTAAGGGTCCCACAAGAGGGCACTCTTGCTTCACAAGATGGCCAATTGTACCCACTCTGTACTCCTCCACCACCATTCCTTGGCCATCGTACTAGTTCTCACCAAGTGTAGAGGAGGTGATGGTTTTATATCTGGGCCCCAGGACTTAAGAATGCATCTGTTGTTTGCAAAAGGATTTCAGCATATTAAAAACAGACACACACACCCAAAAAAACACCTACATTGTCAGACAAAAAGATAAGCCAGTTGTGGTGTGTGTGTGTGTGTGTGTGTGTGTGTGTGTGTGTGTGTGTGTGTGTGTGTGTGTGTGTGTGTGTGTGTGTGTGTGTGTGTGTGTGTGTGTGTGTGTGTGTGTGTGTGTGTGTGTGTGTGTGTGTGTGTGTTCATCTGTCTCTCACATGAAGCCCAACACAAGTCTCATGTTGGACTGTCCAGATATTCTGAGCTGAGGAGAAAGATGCTGAGCTCAGGCCCAAACATATGACCAGTGAGAGTGTGGCAGCCATCTCAGGTAGGTGGTAGAGACCTATGGCTGGCAAGAAATTGCAGGATAGTGCTATGGTGCTACAGAACCTGCTCTGAGTCCCATAATGTAGTGTGCTGCACTCAGATGCATGACAGGGTTCCACTGTGTCACAGATCTTAAATTAAAATGCCAGTCAGTGCAGCCACAGTCTGTAGGTGGAAGGAGGGAGTGGGAAGGAGGAACTTATTCTTTTGCCTCAGACAGCAAAGTATCTTACACCAGCCCTGGCTAAATGTCACATTTTTGTGAAATTTGTAGCAGGCTGGGGTGTGTGTGTGTGATTAATCGGCCACTTGTGCTTCTAAAGGTCCATTGATGAAGCAAGCATTCTCTTACATGGGTAAATCTTGAGAGATTGTTGTATGAACTGCTGTTGAAACACAGTTATGTTTGCAGATGCTAAACTTGTGACTGACAACATTTACCACTAGAGTTAACAACACCGGCTGAGATTCTCTCCACCCTTGCTCACACTACCTTCAATTATGCTCTTGTGACAACAAAATTTATACCGTGCAGGTGGCACTGAAAAACACAATTATCTTTGAAAATTATGTGTGAACAGGAGCACTGGGTTTGGTTCAAAGGGGATTCTGACATAAGGTGAGTGCAAGGCCTGATGTGACACTCTGCCTCAGGATACTGCCACCCCTGCCTTAACTTTGCATTGAGCACCAGATAAGACAAAAGCCCTACTCAACTTTTCTGCAATCTGGAGTCATTGACAGGACTACAGAGGAAAGGCTAACTCTGTTCCTCCCTTGTCACTTTGCTCATGCCAGCTGTGACAAGTCCGACCAGGAGAAGGGTCTTGCTCATGTACAGGCTTAACATATAAGCAAGAATCCAGATTCCCAGGGTCTTAACTCATGTGTAGAGTACACACAAGCAGGAACCTCTCCTTTCCAGATGTGAGCAAAGCAACAAGGGGTGGGTCACCTCTAGTGTCTCCTCTGTAACTGTAAGAACAAGTCTAGATTTCAGACTGATTCAATAGAGCAACGGTTCCCAATCTTTTATCCCCAGATGTTGTTGGACTACAACTTCCAAAAGCCTTCACCACCAGCTGTGCTGGCAAAGATTTCTGTAGTTCAAGAATGTCTGGGTTCTCAAGGCTGGGAACCATTGGAATAGATCCGTTATCCAGGAACTGGTAACTAAAAAAGTCCCTTCAGCCTCGAACAGATGGTGGTTCCCTTGGCAGATAAGGCTTTTTTCCGTCTGTAAAAGAGGAGATATTTATAACTGAAAATGCAGGAGACCATAACAGAACTTCTGCATGAAAAGCATTTTCACAATATGAGTTGTCTCCTTCCTACCTTCGTATGAGTGCACACTTGCAGATTTCAAAGTCCTTTTCTAGTTTTCCCAGAATGGCACTAGATTATAAGGGAAACACTACTCATTGCAATTAATTAATGGACTTGCTTTCCTTCATGCAACAGGCTTTCCTCACGGTTACATGACTCAGCAGTCAGACAGGCAAATTCGGAAGGTGTGTTTTGCTGGCATTCATAGTGTTTGAAAAGCCAGTGGGGAAGAGTGGATAAAGGGCCACCCTAGGACTTGGGGGACCCTCCTGCCCAGGCAAACTCACTAAGGGTTGGCGATGGAAAAACCACTCATTGAGCATCTTGCATAGACAAAAAAACCCCGTTAGGATTGCTCTTAAGTCAGAAGTGACTTGATGAAATGCAACAACAATGTACTGAAAGCTGAGGATGTGGAGCAGATAACATCTGAAGGCATTGTAGAAAATATTGGGATGTTTTTCGAGGGGAAGACTGCAGAGGAAAAAAAAAGGAGCTCCTGAACAACAACCCAGAAAAACAGAACACACCAAAAAATGGAACTGGAAAGGGACTTTGAGCACCATTTGGCTTTTAATTTTCATAATTTTTGCTCATTTCTGAGACTGGTATAGGCACACCTGAATCCATCATATTACCATTATGAGTCGGCACACACTCTACAGGCTCAAGGGGTGATTGTACCACCACTGACCCCCTGGAAATGCCCATGGTCAAGTGAGAATTTGACCGTAGGCTTCCTGAATCCTAATCTGACATTCCATCTACCACAACACACAGGCTCTCACCAGCTTAAGTCCTAGGAGTGGAAACATCGGGCTCCAGACTGTGCAGAGTTGTCCACGCCTGGACTAGATCCAGGTGGAAGCTGACTTCCAAACACATAGATGGATGGGGAAAACATATCTACAAAAGAATGTTGTTTGTTGGTCTGTTTCAGTGAATACCCACCTTTCTCCCAGCAGAGGGACCCAAGGTGGGATGTGCATCATTCTTCCAGATCCACCAGTCAAGGCATGGACATTACTTTTTAAAAACCAAAATTTTATTCATTTGTTGCTCAAGGAGAGAACTGGAGGGGAATGGTAGGTTTGGTCCTATGGCTCATCTATTCCCTTTAAGCAGTTGGTTGGTGAGGTTTCTGCTTTCTTCAGCGTGGTGCCCCTACTCTGCCCTGACTGCTCCAAATGTCTTCTGCTGGATCTGAGCCATGAGGTTTGCCTGCTTGCGTCTCACATTACTGCAGTGCAATCAGCAACGGATTTGTCGGCTAAGCTTGGGTTGACAGTGCTGTGATTACTTGTGTGCGCGCATGTATCAACAAGCCATCAAATGTTAATGAGCTGTGGATAATTCTCCATGGAGATGCATTTCACCCAATGATCATAATCCACCTACTTAGCGTTCCCAGTGATTTTTACTGCAAAAGAATATCAGGCAATATCTCCTTAGCCTTCCATTCCATGTCCATTTGGCATGTTAGAATTCTGCTTTTAAGAAGAGATAATATTTTGAAACGTTATCCCAATAGCTCTGGATGAAAAGGGTACATATCCTTACCCCTCTCCATACATGCACACAGTTACTTTCCCCATATTTATCCCGGCATGTGCAATTATTGCTGATAGAAAAATAACTAAACTCCTGGATATTCTTTCCAAGAGGTACTGCAATAAGTAAGCTTCTGTTAATGCTACCAGAACTAATTCTGCCACCACAGTCTTAAACTACATGACAATGGCCACCCGTACATCCATGGTGGCTCTAATGGCCTCCAGAAGAGAAAGAAAGACCAGCAGGTAAAAGCAAATAAGGATTTTGGGGGGAATGGGGCTTCCCGAATGATGGATCCTACAGTTTACAGCTGAAAGGCACAGTGTAGTTACTCAGTTTTTCCACTGCTCCTGTAATCTCTTATTCTAGAAAAATGATAGAAGGAACAAACAGGAAATATGGGGTGACTGTCCCTTGAAACCACTATATATTAAGTAGTGTGACTGCACAATGTTTTTTTTAAAAAAAGACCTCATCCGCAAGCACCTTTTATTTACCCTGTCATCCCAAGGTGCTGTCAGAACTGCTTTCCACCTGGCAAATAACCCATCCCAGCCTGTTCTCAGGAAATGACAGAGATGAAAGTGACTTTAAAATGTCACACAAACACATACAGACACACAGACACAGACACAGACAGACACAGACACAGACACACAGACACACAGACACACAGACACACACACACACACACACACACACACACACCCCAGATGGGAGATCAGCCTTCCTCAATGTAGTGCTCTCCAGGTACATCAGCTACAACTCCCACGCTATCTAGATTGACTGGCAGTAATGGAAACTGCAGCCCAACAGCTTTTGATGGCCCAGGTTTAGGAAAGCTATAGGAAATCTATGGCTGCAGCCCCTTATAGGGGGTCATTCAGCTTAGTGACTCCTATTGAAAGAGAGGCTGCCTTCCCTCTGAGCTAGATTGTTCCAATGTCAGACAATTCATTCCACTTGGACAGCTCTTTCAACTGTTTAGTGCAAAAAGAGAAGGAAAAAGAAGCATTTTGGATTGCAATGGTTACACTTAAGTCATAGTAGGCATCCTTCAGTCTCGAGAGACTATGGTAACATGCTCTGAATAGAGGTCTCGTAACAGCGTCTAGTGTGGCTGAGAAGGCCAATTTGAGAGCGACAATCCCTTCCACACTGAAGACAAGTAAGATCTGTTCCCTGTCCAGCTCTCTGGTTTCGCTGGTTTCGGGACTGCCTCTTTGCCTCGGCCTGCTGAACAAGTGTCTCTTCAAATTGGGAGAGGCCATGCTGCACCGCCTGCCTCCAGGCTGAACACTCAGATGTCAAAGTTTCCTATCTGTTGAGGTCCATTCCTAAGGCCTTCAGATCCTGCCTGCAGATGTCCTTGTATCGCAGCTGTGGTCTCCCCCTCTGCGGTGATTTCCCTGCACTAATTCTCCATACAGGAGATCTTTTGGAATCCGACTGTCTGCCATTCTCACAACATGCCCAAGCCAATGTAGACATCTCTATTTCAGTAATGTATACATGCTAAAATTCCAGCTTGTTCTAGGACTACTCTGTTTGGAACTTTGTTCTGCCAGGTGATACCAAAGATGTGTCAGAGACAACGCATATTGAACGTGTTCAGCTTCCTCTCCTACCATGCATGAAGGGTCCAGGGCTCACTGCAGTACGGGAGTGCACTCAGGACACAGGCTCTATAGAAGTATTCTATACTATAGAACAGCGGTCCCCAACCTTTTGGGGACCACGGGCTGGCTGGGTGGCCAGGCACCATGCATGGTAGGGTGGGGGCACCCCTGTGTGAGCGCACCACACCCCTGCATGAGCACGACATGCCCCCACAAGCATGACATGCCCCTGCACGAGGGTGACACCCCCCTGTGAGTGTGACACTCCCCCTGCGCTAGCATGACATGCCCCTGTGTGAGCGCGACATGCCCACCGTGTGTGCGGGCAAGGGGTGGAGACCTGTCTCTGTGGCCCAGTTCTGGCAAGCCACAGACCGGCACTGGGCCATGGATAGGGGGTTGGGGACCCCTGCTATAGAAGTATTCTACTCTATAGAAGTATTCTACACTGAAGTATTCTGAAAACTATAAAGCAAACAATACATTCTTTCCCATCTCTATGTCTCAAGCCTTTTTCTTGTACTCTGAACCCGATTGCTGAAATCCAGTAGTCAGTCATAACTCAGGTAGGTCCATTGGATCTGTGGGGATTTGATGAGTCAACTCTTCTGTAAGTTCCAGTGAGTCAAAAGACCTATTCAAGATGCAAGTGACTACTGGATTTCAGCCATTGTTTAGGACCTATCCTGTTGAAGAAGAGAAAGCACCTTTATTTCAATAAACGTGACAACTCTCAAAAGATTTAAAAATAGCTATCATAGCCTCTCTTCTTCAGATTAAACATGCCCAACTCCTTCAAGGACCTGTGAACATTGAGAAATACCACATAGCTTAACCTGATCTTGTTATGAAGTTTCATTTTACACTAGAGCCATCAGGAATACAACACAGACGTGCACACACTGGAGAAATTGACAGATCAGATGAGGTGGGAATCTGTTGCTATGGTGATGCTTTCCAATGGCATGCCCACTGCAGTCATAAACACAAGTGTATATGATGTGATCTGCTTTTAGTGCCTTTCTTTTGCCATCTCCGTCTGCATCATTGTCTCTGGTTCCAATGCCTGTGGTATCCCTTTTTTCCAGTAAGCTGTCTCAAATCATGCCTTGGCTCTAGCAATTCTGAAGCTAAGTGGAGAGGATCATTGCGGAGCATGGTATGCAGCTCATGTGCCTGCCATATGTCAATTCTGTGTGAGTGCTGCCAGGTCAACATGATTATTCCCCATTAAACGAGTATTATTCAACATTTTACTGACACCCTTAGAGGTTGCCTCCAGACAGTTAGTTTGTAATCCAGATGGGAGTGGACAGCACTGTTTACTCAGAGGAGCCATTCTGAAAGGTAATTATCATCAGCATAAAGACCACCCTGTAAGTATCAGGAGGCAGGTTTTCTCAAAATGGATAGTGAATACAGACAGGCATCTGCGAGGCATTGCTGTTGTTGCTCAGCTCTTATAAACTCTAGCCTGTGACTTCCTTGAAGGGAGTCAATCCATCTCAGATTTATTCTTCCATTTTTTTCTGCTACGTTCAACCTTTCCCAGAGAATCTTTTCCTGAGAATCTTGCCTTTTCATGATATCTTCAAAGTAGGACAGCCTCAGTTTAATCATTTGTGCCTCCACAGAGAGTTCAAGTTTGATTTTTTTTCTAGTACCCATGATCCTTTTCAGAGTTTTCTAGAGAGCACTCAAAAGTGGTTTACCATTCCCTTCTTCTGGAGGAACTTTTGAGACTGTCTTTCCCCCATAGCCATATACCTAACTGACTGAGCTATCTAGTCAGTTTTTAGGCATTGCTCAAAATATCGTGCCCTCTTGACAGAATTTAACTAACAACACCCCCGTACATGGTCTAACATACAGAGTGGGATGGGATCGTTAGAAAGTATGCTTCTTCAAGGGCTGTTTTCTCGCCTCTGCTAGAGTTTAGAAAAGTTATTTTCTTGAACATCAGCTTCAGAATCTCCCATCATAGTTAACAGCCGCAGTCCAAAAAAAGGCAACTTTCTCCAAATTCGATCTATTCAATTGAAACAAATTGAGATAAGGAATGCTTGTATCAGGGGTAGGTGACTTTTGGTTTTCCAGATGTTTTAGATTTCAAGTCAATCAAGCACTAACTATTATGTCCACTTGTCATGGAATATGGGATGTCCACAGCATCAGAAAGTCCAAAGGTTCCCCAGCCTCTGGTTTATTTCTACAGAATAAGCGAAATTTGTATGGAATAAATGAAAGGATTTTCTGGATCAAGTGAGTAACTAACAACAAATTAAAGCAAATGAATAAGATGAAGAAATCATATGACACATTAAATGCAGAAAGGTAGAATTCTTTGATAACTTAAAGAGAAAGGAAAAGTACAGACCATTACAGGTGATCATTCAAGGTTTTAAAAAAATGGGAAGAGAGGTTCAGGGAGAAGAAAAACATATTGTTTGGAGAACCTGAAGAACAGTTTAGATGTACAGTACAACATCACTGTTTTAGAGCTGCCTCATTCAAACTCAAGATGGCTATGACAACATCTGGCCTTGAGATAGGAACAAGATGAAGACATAAAAAGCAGCTGCAATAGAGTGGGGGTCGCCTCTGCCATCACTGTTTTAACCAGGAGTTTGAGACCTCTGTATGTTTATGTATATCCTTTCTCCCTCTCTGTGTGTGCTTGTGTGCTTGTGAGCATTTAGTCTAGCAATCCTGGAATTTTGCCCCAACCCATCAATTTCTTCTGTTTGGGCTGGTCTGTTCCTGAAGCAATGACACGTAGCATTTGTAATCTATTTATCATATTCTTTTTAATAGTATGAAAAGACCAAGGGAGTATGACAAACTTCGAGGAAGAATGTCATCTCACTCTCTCCCCCCTCCCCCAAACATATGAAGATACTTAAGGGTTGCCCTGTGAACATTTAATCCCAGGCTCCACATCTTTGCTGCTGTTTCTTTGTGCTCGACGTGTCATTAAACACCCTTCTTTGCCAAGCCTGTTGTCACTTCCATGGGAATTAAAAGGGAAGCTCTGCCCGCCCATTTGGAAAGGATCAGATCACGGATTTAGGAGCCAGCAATTACCACCAGTGGTATATATAAAATGCCTTCAGACGTTTTCCATCAGCACGGTCTGAATAACTTCCTTATTGAAGAAGAAGAAGAAGAAGAAGAAGAAGAAGAAGAAGAAGAAGAAGAAGAAGAAGAAGAAGAAGAAGAAGAAGAAGAAGAAGAAGAAGAAACATTAAAAGAATGCAATGTTATATCATTGGAGATGAAACCAGGCCACAGTAGCATGGAAAGGTATGGTTAACACCAGCAAGAGGTCTTCACAACATCAGCCCACCAAAGCCTCTAGACAGCCAAAGAGTTAAATGGCTTCTATGCACAAAGGACATGTCACACAGTTCCAACATTGTAGGCCATGTTTCCCAAAAGGAGAAGCAGCTTCACAGCTGCAAGCAATTAGAGCTCACTCAGAAGTGTCCCCAAACAGTGTCTGCTGTCAGACTTCAAAGATGGAGTTAGAACAAAACTGTGTTCGAGAAGTTTGGCAGTTCCTGTAAAAATGTTTGGTGCTGAATGTAAGAGAGAGAGAGTGTGTGTGTTAGACATCTCAGCTTGGAAACGTTACTTTTGTACTACAGCTCCAAGCCATCCTGGCCAAAAGCAGTCTGAACTGGCAGGAGGTATTCTGTGAATTTAGTCTGACAAGTAACACTTTGGGTGACAAAACAAAAACAGAGCTAAGTACATTGTGGTCCTTCACAAGTTGTCAGACTACAACTCCCAGCATCCCTTATCATTGGCTATGTTGGCTGGGACCACAGGGAATTGCACCCCAACAACACTCTTTCCTACGTGCAAAGTACTGCACCCCAGAAAAAGAAACCGGTTGCACAGTTACAAGATGGGGGATACCTGGCTTAGCAAAACTGCAAGTGAGAAGGATCTTGGAATTGATGTAGAGCGCAAGCTGAATATGAGTCAACAGTGTGATGTGGCTACAAAAAAGAAAAAAGAAAGAAAGAAAAGGCAAATGCTATTGTAGGCTGCATTAACAGAAGTATAGCTTCCAAATCCCGCAAAGTGCTAGTTCCTCTCTATTCGGCACTGGTTAAGCCTCACTTTGATCATTGTATCCAGTTCTGGACACCACACTTCAAGAAGGATGCTAGCAAACTGGACCAAGCGGAGAGGAGGGCGACAAAGATGATCAGGGGGCTGGAAAGGCTGAAAGGATTGGGCATGTTTAGCCTTGAGAAAATAAGACTGAGGGGTCGAGATGGGGGTATTCATATACAAATACGAATATCCCCGCACAGGTGGCGATAACAAGGGTGCAAGCCCCATGGGGCCGGACAGTCCACTCACTAATCTGCCATGAGCACGGGCGCAGTGGAGCCTTCAAATGGCTCTGCAGATCACAAACTTGCAGCAAGACTTGTCCTCCTGCTTCCTGCCAGGAGTGGCTAGCCAATCGTGATCTGTGAAGCCACTGGCAGGCTCTACAGTGCCCCATGGGATTGGACACTCGTTATTGCCACCTGTGCAGGAATATTCATATTCATATACAGCGGTGCCTCACTTAACGACGATAATCCGTTCCAGGAAAATCGCCGTTAAGCGAAAACATCGTAAAACAAAATTAAAAACCCCATTGAAACGCATTGAAACCCGTTCAATGCATTCCAGTGGGGTAAAAACTCACCGTCCAGCGAAGATCCTCCATACGGTGGCCATTTTTGCTGCCTGTATAGCGAGGAATCTGTCCCTAAACACAGCGGGGAGCCATTTTAAGCACCGGGTGGCCATTTTGAAATCACCGATCAGCTGTTAAAAAAACATCATTTTGCGAAGAATCAGTTCCCAAAGAAGGAAACCGATCATTGCAAAGTGAAAAACCCCTATTTAGACCATCGTTTTGCAATCGCAATTGCAATCGCAAAAAGATCATCGTATAGCGATTTTGTTGTAATGCGGGGCAATTGTTAAGCGAGGCACCACTGTACAAATACCCCCATCTCTACTGAGGGCTGATATGACAACACTTTTCAAATACTTGAAAGGCTGTCATCCTGAGGAGGGGCAGGATCTGTTCTCAGTCATCTCGGACTGCAGGAATCTGTGAAGATTCTCAGTCATACAGGTGTGCTTATCTTCCCAGGAGGAAATGAAACCAACGTGTAGGATATATCAAGGATCCCCTACCAACTCTCCTCAGATTGAAGAAGCTACTTGGGTGAGTAGTGAAATATTTCAGTCTAACAAGAAAGAAATCCAGTTGCCATGACTCAGCTTCTAGACTCAGAGTGGAGGACACACAGCAATGGGTCCAATTTACAGGAAGTCAGATTTTGGTTGAGCATCAGGGGGAAAATCCTGTTAGAGCAGAACAACAATGGAACCAATTACCTGGAGAAATGGTGGTACTCCAACACCAGAGGCATTCAACTTAGAAACTTAGACAACCACCTGGCAGATATCCTTTGATTTGTATTCCTGCATCGAGCAGGGGGTTGGACTTGATGGCTTTATAGGCGCCTTCACACTTGACTATGCTAATGATTCTATTATAAACCTAATGGGCCATGTTTTGCTTACCCCTGCTCTAACTGCAGCTGCCCTGCTATGTGTGCTTGCACAGGTGTCACATCCTGTTGGTTCCAGCAGGATTTACTTCCACGTAAATATGCTTAGGATTATGCTGTTCATATTCCTGAAATCCAGAGGGATGCAGATCCTCCCATCCCACCACAGAATAGCTCCCAGCAGTCACTTCCAAATTGATATGGTATGTCACCTCACCTCTTGTATTTTAAGAGATCTGGGAGTCATTTTCTCATCTTTGCCAAACTGACGAGAGTTTTGTTCAGACAGGCATCCTCTCTGTGAGATAAGGCACAGAGGGAACCTTACCTGTCTGTCAGGTTTATAATGCATATTGTTCCTTTAGTAACATATCTGTAGTAATATTTAGTAACGTGTCTGCAGCCTGCCTTAGCCATGTCAGATTTTCACCCTGCAAATAAATGTGTGTGCAATTTGTTAAACAAGTTTGTGTGCCATGTTTTCACCCAATCCCGACCCAAAATGGCCACCTGTTCTTCATCCTTGATTTAAATGACTAGTCTGGCTACCTTCTATGATTCTTTTTAAACACATTCTGCTTGTGTGCCTTTAATGCTAGCCTACCAGGTGGAAATTTGCTTGTATCTTAGGCTGTTACAAAAAGGCATCAGAGCAGGGTTGAGGGTGGCAGAGTGAGGTTGATACCAATGCTCTGTGCAAATCAAGTTGCCAGACAGCAACCTATCATGCTTGCATTCTCCTTTAAAAATGAAAAAAGCCTGAAAGACCATCAGCTTTTTCTTCAAGACTGCAATTGTACCAGATACAAGATGGGGTAGGTGAATGGTCAACATTGTTGGATATAGTGCAACCTACATATAATGCCTTTGAGAGGTTTTGGCTGGGAGAGACTTTTCTATCCAGTTGTTCCCTCTCTACTTCAGATTCTTTTCCCCACCTTTTTTCCAGTCAGGGTTCTGTCAATGTTGGCAGTGAAGTTTGAAGACACTTAGAGTGAAGTGTTCTGATAATTATGCAACTAGTCAGTTGGTCAGTAATGAAGCAAGTTAACCAGTTAAGCTCAGTGATGTAAAACGTTAATTTTTTTTACACAATGTGATGTTTTATCTACGAAGAACTGTAAGTAAACTGAAATATTTTATTTTTCTTATTACCAGAGTTTCTGAGTAAATGTATTGGACCAATAATTGCCAATTGAGGCAAATTAACAAGGGGTGATCTACTGAGAGAGACTTGTAGCTCAATCTACTCTGTAGATTTCTGACTTAACCATTTTATTCACTGTAATTAGAGGAAGTTTATATTTTGATTAAAGCAATTTTCTCACACACTCTGTCCCCCAAGAGAAATTATTGATAACAAATGACAAAAAATGTTAGGAGGTTGATGATAACTTTTCTTTCACAGTATTGGAAGGGAAAGTAACTGCTCTGGGTTGTAGCAGGGACAGCTCACCTCCAGTTTTGGGAGGCGGCTCTAATCATGAGCCATCTGTTGGTGGTAGTTGCCTGATAATGTAATAACACTAGGTGAAAAGATTGAGAAAATTAAATAGTCCCTTCTCACAACCAGCTTTAGGCAACATAGATTAATTACCTGATGACCCAATTGCCCTGTTAACACAATTAGTTGGGAGAATTACTTGATTATCTTATTGTTCACCTAACCTAGTATGTTCATTAAAATCAAACCAGGGTTTCTGCCATGTTTATTTATAAGGTCTGTTGCAGAAGTGGCAAATCTCTTGTCATCCAGATGTTTTAGACTAGAATCCCCTCAGTTCCTTGTGATTGGCTGTACTGCAAGGGTGGGCAAAATGCAGCCCTACAGATGTTGCTGAACTGCAACTCCCATAATTCCTAGCCCACACAGCCAATAGTGAGATTTGGGCCTAGCCCACACAGTGAGGAATGTTGGGATTTGCAGTTCAGGAACATCTGGAGGGCCGCACTTTGCCCTGGTCTGCTGTACTGGATGAGACTGATGGCATTAAGACAAAATGTCCAGAGGACATGTCTCACCATTTGTCCAATGTCCAAAGTCTCGCCATTTATGATTCGTTACATATAAATAAGCTTGAGGCTTAAGAGAAGCACCGTCCATAAGGGGTCAAATGGCAAAAGAAATCATATAACAGAACTAGCAAGAGGATAAATGAAACAGAGGATATTTCAGCAGAGTCAGGATGATTCAGAAGGTCATATTGGTTTGTTAATAAAGTGTAATGATGAGGATGTGGCCATGAGGTTATAAGCTAAAGGTTGAACACATTAGACTGGGAGGGAGGGGAATATTACTCCCTTGGGCTATAACTCCCAAAATATTTTAGAATATTCTATCTTACTCCTTGAAAGAATGTACTTTTCTTTTTGAAAAGTAACTTTTATTATCTCTTGAATTGAAGGTTTCACTCAAAGTTGCTGTTACGTCTGTCAAATTGCATTTCACTTATGACAACCTTATGGGGAAGTGATCTTTAAATGCACAGTCCTCAACAGCCCTGCTCAGCTCTTGTAAACTGATGCCTGTGGCTTCCTTGATTGAGTCAGTCCATCACTTATTTGGTCTTCCTTCTTTATCAATGCCCTCAACTGTTCCCAGCATTATTGTTTTCTCCAGTAAATCTTGCCTTCTCATGATGTGCCCAGAGTTTCGTCATTTTGCCTCCAGAAAAAGTTTCAGCCTGATTTGATCTAGGACCCATGTTTGTTGTTCTGGCAGTCCAGGCATCCACAAAAGTATTCTTCAGCACCTTAAAAAAGTTTTCTTATTCTCAACTTTTTTCACTGTCCAGATTTCAGATCCATACAGAGTGATGAGGTATACAATAATGTGACTAATTTTAGTCTTGGGCTCCAGAGACACACTCTTACATTTATTATCTTTTCTAATTCCTTCATTGCTGCCCTTCCAAATCTCAGCTTCCTTCTGATTTCTTGGCTGCAATCTCCTTATGAATTGATGATTGAACCTATGATTATTTGTCTTCTTAATATTCAACTGAAGTCCTGCTTTGGCACTTTCTTCTTTCACTTTCATTAGAAGTTGTTTCAAGTCATTCAAAGTAGTCTTACTGAAAGCTCCATAAATAACATATCGGTTGAAATCCAGTAGTAAGTTGCAACTAGGGTAGGCATATTGAATCAATGAAACTTGCAGAGGAGTTGTCTCACCAAATCCCTACTGATTCAATGGGCCTACTCTAGTTACAACTTACTACTGAAAGGAATGGGAATTCCATTGTTTTATTCCCCAACCTCTCATAACTTTAAAATAATTAAAATATGCTTTAAATGATACTTAGATATGGGGCTTGGCTAAGAGGCCTCCACATGTCTGCGAAAGTACAACTATAAATGTTGCTGGAGGTTTCTTTGAAGTTTTCCACTTCATCAGTGGAGAGAGAGGCTATTGCTTTTTGAACTGAAACATGGTCCACCCTGCTAGTGATGTGAGCCTTCAAAACAAAGACTTCCCCAAAGCTCCCTACTGCGCCACATGTATACACAGCTACTGTTATTGTGCTAAGATGATGCCTGTACTCCTCCAGTGATGCAGCCAGCTACCCTGCTTGAAAGGAAAGGACAGTCCATTCCAAAGAGGGGTTTTTAGGGGACTACTTCAATCACCAGGAAAAAGTTAACCACAAAACCTACAAGTTTGCTATCTGAAATGCTCACCTTGGCAATGTGGCAGTGCTCCATATACTGACAGTTCCATGCATGCTTGTCAGTGCAACTTCATAAATATCTCCCCAAACATGACTTCAGGCAAATGTGTGTTTGGGTGTAGACAAATGAAAAAAGAACCTACATGGCATTCCATCCAAGGGCTGAGTTATTTCAGGTGCAGTAGAGGGCTGGGGTGTTGACAAGATTGAGCTGTGATTCTCGGATCAAGCTCTTTCTCAGGAACTTACTGGTATGGGAGCATTATAGACAGCATCAAGCAAACTTATTGGGTGGGCTAGTGTGATGAGAGATGTTTGGCTTTGCTGCTCACCCATCCAGATTCCGAAAACACAACTTGGGAAGATGGATCTCACCTGTACAAAGTGTGCACATGCACACACATATATACATACACACATTACAAGGGTATGGAAAGTATATTGCAGAGGGTGAGAGTATGTTTACCTATGTAATGCAAATCATGGTTTGTCCTTGGAACCACTGCCTGATTCCTTTGACCTGTATGGTACAATTTGCAAGCTTGGGGTGGATGTATCCTTTTCATAAATCTCTACCTCATGGAAAGCCTTGTATTCTCTTGAATTTGACACTCCAATGGTCATGAAGAGGATCAAATAAAACATTGAGCAGGCTCCTTGTTGTCCTTGTTCCCTTATGGTCTTGATGTTGGGGTCATGTTGAAATGTTGGCAGGTGCCATTTGTCCTACAGGAGTGGGGGGAAAAGGTTTCTGTTGAAGTTTCCATTTACCAACATCATAAGCCACCTTCCACCTGACTTTTTGTCCAGCTAGACCAATATTTGCCTACTTTGAGTGGCAGTAACTCTTGCCCTGGCTTCCTTGCCCCACCTCCTCTGGGCACTGCCTCAGAATTGGTGCCTGACACAGGAGGTGGTGCTTGGAACCACATCGGAACCACACAACACCTGTTGGGTGGCCAAAACGGCAGGAATCACCAGTTCATGCTCATCTCTAATAGTAAGTCACAACAAGAATAGGCCCAAGAATAGGTATCAATAGAACTTAAGAGGAGTTGACTCATCAAATATGGTGGATAATTAGCAGAATAAGAATCCTGACTTCATTCATTATGGCAAGGGATTTCAACCATGTCGAATTAAAGACTGTCTTTTACCAGCATGTTAGATGTGTTACCAGAGGAGTGAATACACTGGACAAAGTAGATACCAACATTAAACATGGCTATAGAGCTATACAATTACTACACTTAGGACATTCAGATCACATGTCACTGTTTTTGGCACCAGTGTACATTCCTGTTAGAAGAAAGACTTCACCTATAATAAAGACACTGAAATCTTGGCCTAAAGATGCCTCACAGCAACTTCAAGACTGTTTTGAGAAAACAAATTGGGACCATTTCTATCATCTGGACCTGGAGGAGTGCACTGCAGTTGTTCTATGCTATATTAAATATAAATATTGCATAGATACTGTTACTGTGGATAAAGACATACGGATCTATCTCAATCAGAAGCCCTGAATGACTAAGGAAGTCCAGTGCTTTTTGTGTGAAAGGAACAACGCCTTCAGGTCTGGTGATGGGGAAAGATATAGTGCTGCAAGGGCCGAGCTGAAGAGAGATATTCGGCAGGCTGAGAGAGATTATAAGAGGAAAATTGAAGAGCAGTGTGAAGGAGAGAAAGGGGGTGAGCTGTCCTCCTCTACCAAAGGAGCAGAAGGAGGCACAGAATGTGTAGAAGGGATATTAGTGGAGGTGGACTCAGATGATAGAGAGGTGCAGCAACATAGGGAAGTGTGTCTGGCTGATAAGAAGGGGGAGGAGCTGGACTTAATTGTATGGGAGGATATAAATGAGGGCGAAAAGGCGGGAAGCTTTAGAGTGGTAAGGAGTGAGCCAGCGGACAAGAAAGATCGGTCTGTTCAGTAAGAGTGGAGCATGGGCCATGAGAGCTTCATGAAACTACTTAAAGAATTCCCGAATTTACAAGTTGACGGAGGATTGCTGCTGGGACCTCCTGAATTCATCGTGCATGGTCAAGAGGTAGAAAATCTCTGGAATGGACTGTGGTGGTTTACCCACGCAATCAGCGTGGGGGGAGGCGGGTGATCCGTCCCAGTCCCTCTTTACTCCGGAGTCAGCGGGAGGGGGACTGGGCGAGACACCCATGTTGTGGGACGGTGTGCGCGGTACGGACCACACCAATCCACCCTGTGACCGACTGGGAGCAATTTGGACCAGCCCCCCTGTAAGAAGGAAAGACAAAGAAATAACCACAAAAGTTCAGAGTTATAAGTTGTTGCCTGAGTTAAGTTTAATGGATCCGTTTGAGCCAGCTGAGTTGAGTTTGTTCACAAATAAAACTGATTCTGTTTGAAAAGAAGAGCAGCCTCCTGTCCTTTTTCCCACGCTGTCAACGGAACCGCCCTTGGCAGAACCGTCCCATAGTCACAAGCAGTTTCACAATAACAATGTGAAGCAAGTGTGGCAGGGGTTTCAGCAAATAACTAATTATAAATCAAATACCATCATTTCTGCTGAAGGAGAAGCTTCACTGGCTGAGAAATTGAATCATTTCTTCAGTCATTTTGAAGTGGGACTACCAGAGGCAACAAAAAGACAGCCACTAGTCCACAGCAACTTCTATCTCACTGTGGAGAAGCATGAGGTAAAGAATGTTTTGAGGGCTATGGATCCTAAAAAGGCTACAGGACCCTATGGCATTCCTGGTCGTGTGCTCAAAGATTGTGCTGATCAGCTGCCTGGGGTTTTCACCAAGATCTTCAATGGATCTTTATCACAGTCTATTATTCCACCGTGTTTGAAGGCCTCCATTATTGTTCCACTGCCAAAGAAGAACCCTATTAAGAACCTCAGTGATTATAGACTAGTGGCACTTATGGCTAGCATCATGAAATGCTTTGAAAAGTTGGTATACATATTATCTCTAGTCTTTCACCTCAAATGTATAAATATCATTTTGCACACAGAACTAATGGATCTACAGAGGATGCCATAGCTATTACTCTCCACACTGCCTTGACCCACCTAGAACAGTGAGGGACCGATGTGAGGATGCTTTTTGTGGACTTTAGTTCTGCATTTAACACAATCCTTCCATATAGATTGGTGTCCAAGCTCACGGAGCTTAGGTTTTCACGTTCAATTTTTTCTTGGATTATGGATTTTCTATCTGGCCGTTCCCAGAGGGTTAGATTGGGGAATTACCCCTCCTCAGCTCTCATGCTTAACACTGGAACCCCACAAGGATGTGTGTTGAGCCCTTTACTTTACTCGTTGTCTACATATGATTGCACACCCATGCATCAAAATAATATTTTTAACAAATTTGCAGATGATACAACAGTGGTAGGACTTATTTCTGAAGGAGATGAGTTAGCCTATCAGGATGAGGTGAATTGACTGTTCTCGTGGTGTGAAGATAACAACTTGACCCTTAACATGACAAGACCAAGGAGCTTATAGTAGACTACAGAAGAAATAAATCAGATATTCAGCCCTTGGTTATAAGTGGAGAGCAAGTGGAATGGGTAACCAGTTTAAAGTTTCTGGGTGTTATCGTCAAGGAGGACCTGTCCTGGGGCACTCATATTACAGCAGTGGAGAAGAGGGCCCAGCAGAGACTATATTATCTGAGACTTCTCAGGAGACAACAACTGAATGGAAAACTGCTTGTGACTTTCTACCACTGTATCATAGAGAGTATTTTAACCTATTGCTCTGGTATAGGTTTGCTAACTGTACAATGGCAGATAGGAAAATGCTCCAGAGGATTATTACAATGGCCCAGAGGATCATTGGCTGCCCTCTTCCCTCTTTGGAAGATCTCTATAATTCCCCATGTCTTAAGAAAGCCCAAAATAGTCTCAAAGATCCATCACACCCAGGCCATTCCCTCTTTCATCTGTTACCATCTGGTAGGTGGTATAGGATAATTGAAACAAAGACAAATAGGTTGAAAAACAGTTTCTATCCCAGAGCTGCAGCTATATTGAATTCCACTGTATAGTGCAATATTAATGTGTTGTGCGATGGGAAATTGAATGTGAAGGATGTGGCTGTGAATGAGAGGGATGTGTTTCATGTGTAATATGCTATGTTTTCATGTTATGAATGCTATGTTCTTGTGTGTTTTATTATTATGTGTACTGGAGATAACATTTAACTTTGTTGTACGGAAGTACAATGACAATAAATTCAATTCCATTCAAAATCCCCACTGATTCAGCAGGTCTGCTCTAGTTACAACTTACTACACTAAGTAACAGGATCTCAGCCATTAAATATTTAATGGCTAAAATTCTATTAATGTCAGCATAACACAATTGGCATAAATCTCACTGGTAAACTGCCACAACTTAAGAAGTTGGCATAGGCATTAGATGCTATATACCAAGTCATGCAACTCCTCAAGCAACAGCAAATGCCTATGCTAACTTCTTGTGACAATTTGATACTGAGATTTATGTCAGTTGGATTATGTCAGCAGGTTTAACTAGCAGGATTTTGGCCAACTAAAGGCTAGTCACACGTGCAACTGATTTGAAGATGATCCATGAAATGAAGGCACAACCCATATGAAATCAGAGGAAAATCAGTGGATTTCAACAAAATACAATGCAACATGATGAAAAGTGTAAAGTAGAACAACCTGTATTAAAGTAACAGGAGTTATAGCATATGCAAAGTTAGCCACTCTTTGCCTCTTATATAAAAAAGCTGTATTTCTCCTGATCTTCCACAAACCCTCTAGTTAAATCTTACTGTGTTTAGCAGTATTATACCTGAAGAATAAGAAAGACATAGAGTCACCCATTTGAGGGGAAAGGTTCTTGAAGACATGGGAGAACATGGAGGCAAATTGTTCCAGTAGAATTCAGATGAGAAAATTATAAAGTAGAAAACATACTTGTGATGATTGACCCTCACCAGTGTTTGTATGTGTTGGACAGAGAGAAAAATGAAAAGAAGAATAAAGGGAATTGGAGGAAATCAAAGCTTACTCAGAGCAGTCTTGTTCAGCATAAACTAAGATGTAACAGCCCTAGAACAGCAAAATCTGCAAAATATAAACATTAGCTGGGGAGTGATTCCTTTTTGTTCTGAGGACACCCCAAATTTTCCTGATTGGTCTCTTTCTGCTCTTCACTTAAATTTTTTTTGTGTGTTTGTAAATGGCAAGTGGCAGGTGAAGTCTGTGAGGTGGCTACCTGACTGCAGAGTCCAATGTCGGTAGTTCAGTTCCTCAGTGTGTCTCCCAGGAGAAGAGCCAGCCTGTGTAGCCTTGGGAGAGCCGAACAATCCCAGAAGAAGGGAATGATAAACCACTTCTGAGTATTCGACACTTAGAATGAACCTGGAGAGGGCCATGATAAGTCAGAATTGACTTAATGGCACTCAGTAATTATTATTAGCTGGCAAGTTAGGAGAAAAAGTGATTTGTTCCACCTTTCTTTGCTGCCCCAAAAGGAAAGGATACAGTACTTTTGTTTTGAAACAAATGATGTGATCACAGCATCTTATAAGGGTGCATTCTGTGCATGGAGCCACTGAAAGTGTCCATCTCTGCATCTCGTCCATACTATTTCATTGTCTTCTAGCTTGGCCAAGGCCTTTACTTCACTGCAGCCATGTATCTGCCTTTGCACTTGTTCCATAATCTGGAAAGTCCAGGCAAGGATAAAACCTCTGCCCTCTTTTTCAACAGAATGCAGGCAATCATACTATTTATGGAACAAATCAATGTCTTCCTCCACTTTATTCCCATCCCTTTCATAGGTCCATATATCTCTAGTCCAGTTCAGTTTATATCTCCCCATCGGCCTTACCTCCAGTGTACCCTAATAACAGGACCGGAGTAACATAGGTTTGTATGTGTCTTCCTCTACTTACCTGTGTTTATTTTAAGAGGGTCTACTGTCTTCAGGTTTTATCATATTGACCACTTTTGTGGCCTAGCAAGTGGTTGGTATGATCAAAGTTGCAACCCAAAGCATTAGCGTTGTAGCTGAATGCTTCTGGTTCAGCCTGCTCTGCGCCACTTGTACTTTGCAGAGAAAAACAATCTAACCATGACTGCAAGCACAAACAGCCCTCCTTTGAGGCCACACACAGAGCACAGTGACTAACATAGTATTTATCTGATCCAGAAATCAGAATAATTATCTACTACATTTTACAGCCGCTAAAATTAGTGAGCTTGTGGCACTCCTTTCTCCGATTTGCTGCCTCAACAGATACTACCCTGTCACAAATCTTTGGTGAAATACAGGTTATTTATGGTTCTGTATCTACAGGTTAGAGCGCATGCCTCAAATGCTGTAATTTAGCTGCAACTGTAAAGGCAGAGGACACATACTGTTACATCCAAGTGCTATTATGAGGACAAAAAAAAATCAATTTTGCCTGTTCCAAGACACACATGAAGTCTATGAACAAAACAAAAACAAACAAAAAAAAGGATTGTTTTATAACTCTACCCAGAAGGCTTCGTAAAATATGACTAACCACTGGGAATTTATTAAGACCATCTTTTCATAAGAGGAGAGATGTAACAGGGCTTTAGGGAGTGGAAAGTCTGTCATACAAGAGCAGAACTTTTCTCATGAAGAAAATACAACTTTTGGGGTTTCTTCATTTAGCAAAAAAAAAAAAACCTATGGAGAGTATCGTGATTGTGGTTTATTAAAGTGTGCATGATATGAAGAAAATCTGCAAGGCTGAGCAGGATTAATGACCTGACCTTTAATAGTATCGCCATAAGTTAGAAGCAACTTGACAGTACATAGTACATGTCCATAGAGAAAATCAATACAGCAACATTTTTCTCCTCTCCCCTAATAGTAGAACTTGGGCTACGCAGTCAAACATACACTCCACTAGAAGTAGGTTCCTCTACCACTCTGCAGAGCTTCACCACAAGCAATAACTGGTGCATAGCTCCTAAACAGCATATGAAGTTGCCTGTGTTTATGACTTAGATGAGGCCATTTCAAATGGACAGAAGGATTGAAACTGCAGCGTCCACCTCATAGTCACCCAAAGGGGACAATTTCTTTAAATGCTTTGCACTGCAGACATCCATTCCAGACCAATCTTTTCTCTGTCTGGCAGACAAAATGTGTGGCTTTTTTTTTCTTAGAGTGCTGCACTTAATCTGCAGGGATCAGATTAAGATGGGACTCACAGACTCCATAATGGACTCTTGAACTAAACTCTCCTTATTAAAATTCCTCCTGCTAAAAAAGCGGCCCCAGTCACACAAACTGGGTAGACAATACCACTCTGTACAATAGGGGCTCTTTAGTCCGCAGTTCCCCTCAAAGTGCTTTTACATCTCCTGGACTTCAAAAAGCTCAACCCCTCAAAACAATCAGCACAGGAAGCACCAGAGCTTCTACAGGTCTAGCAGGTGCTCATTATGCTCTTTTGTGAGTCTCCCTGTGTTCGCTTTTCTCGTTTCCCCTACCTTGCACTACCACCACCTTCCACTAGCTGGCTCTCTCAACAGAGCAAAAGAAAGAAAGAAACCGTTTTCTTTAACAATAATAAAAGATGAAGGGGTCCAATCTCTATGGTCCATTTCTCATCCAAATAGAGAGGCCTGCTCTTTTTTAATATATAGATTTTTAACCTGCTATATTCCAAAGAGGTTGCCTCTTGCCAACAGTGCCTCCTGCCAACCTAGCAGTTTGAAAGCATGTAAAAATGCGAGTAGATAAATAGGTACCACCTCGGTGGGAAGGTAACGGCGTTCTGTGCCTAGTCGCGCTGGCCACGTGTCCCCGGAAACAGTCTTCGGACAAACACTGGCTCTATGGCTTGGAAATGGGGATGAGCACCGTGCCCTAGAGTTGGACACGACTGGACTAAATGTCAAGGGGAACCTTTACCTTTATTCCAAAGAGGTAGTGGAGGTAATAATCTTTAAAGGCCATGTCTGCCTACGAGCTTTACTCCATGCACTTCTGATTCGCACAGGTTACTCAGAACCCTTTATCATGCACAGGTTCCTTCAGAGTACAGTGATCAGACTTCATGAATAGCAGAACTGATTTTCCTTTTTTCATTCCAGAAACCCGATCCATCAACAGGAGCCTGGTGTGAAACACATACACTTAGAATTAAAGTGTTCTTAGTCTAAGAATTTGCTTTTAAGTACTGAAATGGAACAGAGCTCAAAAATCCACTTGTGGCACCTTGGGTTCTCTACATTTCAGTAATTTAATCTGGGGAGAGAGGGAGGAACTCGCTGTTGTTGTGAAATACTTTGCACTTGGAAATCCTTGCTGATCTACTGCATATGACTTTTGTCTTTCATCAGTAGATCTCTAAATCTATTTTAGGTCCATTCCCTCCTTTACAGTCTCCATAGGAGAGTGAGGATCAAATAACATTTTAAAAAAATGCACTGTTCTTGTTGTTACCTTTCCCCTCCAGGCACAGAGTTTCTTCAGACTTCTGATTCTGAGAAACCCACATGCAAACCAAACCTTAGTTTACCTCTAAACCAGTCACAGAAAACCATAGATAGCCTATGGAGGTAGAAAGCTCATAGTCAGTTTTTTTCTAATCAGAGCCTGGGGAAGCATCAGCATAAGCAAAGGGCTGATAAACTAGTTCTGGCTTATATGTTGGACTTTCTGGGAAGCAGTTGTTCATGAGTGCTGTGTCAGACATCCTCCAGGGCTTGTAGATTTATGACCCAGGAGTTAATTCCTCCTGTTAATGCTTGTTTGAGGCATGGTGTTCTAGAGACAGGATATGTCTGGGCCTTTCAGCACACTGATAATGTGTTGTGGCTGATAGCCAAAAAGACCTAATCTGCTTTCTTTCTGGTATAGTTTCTTGGCTACCTGATAAGCGTTATCAGAGTTCCTTGGGATTAACTAATGCACCTGCAAAAACGCAGGTATAACAGGTCTCGGGGATCTTGTAAGTTCTCCAGCTCTAGCTCCTCCCTCCTGAAACTCTTCTGGAGTAAGTTGGGATGACGTTTGTGCTGGACTGGTCTTCATAGTAAAAGTTCCCGAACAGTAGACTCTCACACCAACAGTCGGAATGTTTTTACATAATGAATGCCAGTTCAACCCAGAGCATGTCTCCTTGTCTGCCACTGAGGAGGAAAGCTGTAGCCGTAGTGACAGACAAAAGTGCATCTTTCCAAGAGCTGCACCCTGAGACTCAGCCTGAGGCTTTCAGGAACTGGGAAAACAACGGAGAAGCCTCAGGTAACTGCCAAGAGACACAGGCCTAGCCGTTCAAGCAATCTCCAGGGAGAAGAACTCTGCCAACAAGATTGCATTTACAGAGGCAAATCCTAGGTGCAAAAGAGAGAAATCACTACTATATTAGATACAAAGAACAAATATGTTATTAATGAATAACAAATAAATTATTAATTATAGATACAATAAATAAATAAATTGTAATTACTTTATTTTTCTAATAACATAGGGACAATGACATTGCATTACAAACGTGCCATACTAACATATCAGGGCTTCCTCCTGGCCCTTTCGTTCCCTTCCTCCTCTCCTTCCCTCCTTCTCTTCCTCCCTTCCTTCGGACTACTACACGTTATCCATCACTACTTGAGCCTGTGCCTCAGGGCAGAATGGGCGAAAGACAGTGCCACTTGCCCCAATCACCAAAACTACTCATTACGCTCAAAAAGCAGCACTCATTGTGTGCTCTAAATGTTCTTTTTAAAAAGTTGAGGATGGCTTTATTAATTGATGAATGAGGAACATTGATCATCCCATTGCTACAGAGTTTCCATGGCCAAACCCACATTTCCTGGGTCCTGTTCTGTCTCTCTATCCATTACCACTGACTCTTTGCTTACACTTTCAAAGCTCCACATTTCATCACCATCATCATAATCTTAGGAGGCATAGTGGTGAATCGAACTCCCAACCTCTGGCTCTGCAACTAGATACCAAACCACTGGCTAGCCACAACTCCCCCCCCCCAGTGCTTTGCTTGTTGACTAGATTACTGTCCTACTTTTCTTTCTTCATAATACTCAAGGGATGAACAGAGGGTTCTTTGAGTCTCCCACTGCGATTGTGAGCAGATCTAGACCTTCTTGACTTTAGCAGGAAGTTGTATCATGGGCCCTAGAGCAGGCCTTGGAAAAATTCAGATGATCCTATGCTTTCTTCTTTAGGATCCTATGTTTTCTTCTTTAGCTAAGCTTTGCTTCCCAGATTCTCAGAAGCTGAGATCACAAACATTAGCTCTGTTTCCTGGCCTTTAGTTTTGAAATAGATTTTTAATGTATCTTTATCTTATGCTTACCTTATTGAAATATTTTCAAAATTTCCTCTTAGTCATGTACAATTGGGTTTTTTAATCTACATTCCATGTTTTTTCATATTAGAGTAAGAAGAGTTTTAAGAAGATAGTTTTACAGGGTTCCTGTAGCCGCACCCAGATGTTCGTGAGTTGAGAGCACCTCTGTGGGATGGAGGCAAATATTGGAAGTGTATTAGATGCACACTGCTAACAAGTCAAGGGCTTAAGCCCTTTTTGTAGTGTGGAAAGAGAGGCAATTAAGTTAAAGTACATTGCATACCGGCATTCTGGTTCTAACATAGTGCCTCTTATTCAGCTTGTCCCAATGTCCCTTAAAAAGAATATGCTGTCTGGCAAGCAGAGCAAACTCAGTTCATTTCTGAGATGAAATACCATCTTTTTTTCTTAATTCTGCTCAGGACAGCTTGAAAGATAACTCAAATGGCAGTACAAACATCTGATGAAACAACAAATGCATTCAGATCTATCAGCTTTTAGGTTGGTTGAGACCTATTGACTGTTTCTTGTTAATATCTCAATATAGGTATTGGACAGAAGATATATAATATGCCTTCTGGACTAAGTAGCATCCTCCAGAACAGGTGGGATCTGTTGCTAATCATTTCTCATTGTTCAGAAGATTGCTAAACAGGCTTAACTGTGCTTTCTGCATCTTTAAAGACTCTTCTTTTTTCAAAAAAAAATTATTTCATATACTTTACAGGAGTGTATTATTTTTTCATATATTCTACAGGCATTCATACACACTTGATTGCTGGGCTCAGTTGGCCTTGGCACCTTTTGTCCTTTTCTGGCCTTGATTAGTTTTTGCACACACTTGCTTGTTTGAATTTCCCTATATTTTCTCCCAGCCAGACTGCTTTTATTTCCCTTCCCCTGCCTCTGCTGCTCTCCTCCATGCAACTATCTCTGTCTCAATGGTGTTTGCCGGGTCACAGGGCACTGATTGAAGTTATGCTTTCCCAGGGGACAAACGTCAGGGTGAGTAGCACTGGAGGAAAAGAAAGTTTTATTTTGGGTCTGAGGTGGTCTAAAGGCTAAGCAATTCCACTCTTCCCAGCTGTCACTGGTTCAGCACGAAGGTTGTTTTGTGTGTGCTGTGGTTTGGAACAGTGGCAGGGAGGGGACTGGGTCAAGAGAGCTAGTAGTTGCAGTTGTTTGAGCCCATCATGCCTTTTGCAGCCAGACAAGACAGGAGTCCCCCTTTTGGTCACTACTTCCCTGGTTCTCAACAGCCCAGTAAGAGGGAGCACCTAAACTTTCTCCCCTCTGCCATCATTTTCTCCATGTGGAGAGTGACATGTTTGCAGTGGAGAAGCTCTCGATCGTGTGGAGAATAGACTCTCTCATCTGTATATGCACTGCTTCCTGCGTGCAGAAAGGAGGGCAGAAGAGGAGGAAAGAGATGCTCCCGACTGTGTTGAACAGAACCGGGTAAGTAGTGCTGGACTTGGGCTGAGAAGGGCCTTATGCCTGTTTTCTGAATCGATCAGCTAAGGAGGTCCTTCCCTTCCTTGCCAGCCCAGCCTCTGTGACATTACAAAAGCCCACCCATGGTTTCAAGGAACAGGATGAGGACCTGGCAGCCCCTGAGGCCTCTAAAACAGAGACAGATTGTTTTCTGCAGGTTTCGTGCCGCTTTGCCAATATCGTCTCCACTCCTTTTCTCTCTTTCCAAATTTCATATTTTCCTCCCCCTCCAACCCAAGTTTTACAGAAGTATGGCATCAGCTGGGGGGTCTTACCTAACCCCTGACATCTGACTGGAAATAAGCAGGCCAAGGTACAAATAAACAGCCACCACTGGCATTCCAAGAATCAAGCTTCTAACAGAAGAAAGATGTGGTGTTTCTTTTCATATCTTTTTTTTTATTATTATTTATTTATTTATTTATTTTTGCTTACTGCACACTGAAGGAGCATCACTCTGGCTTGTTTTGAAAGCCTCCTCAGACCTCCTCTGTGTGGTCATCTAAGAACAGGCACAGCAGTTCAAGGAGTTCCTGCTTCCCTCCCAAGGCAATCCGTGCTTCCCTGGAAACCTTTTGTTTGAGATGGCTGCCATAAAAATAATAAAAAAGGTCAGTTTTGGATATTTTCACCAGTTGGACATTCCATTCTCTCTCTACCCCCCCCTTTTTATATTTGTTCTCCTGCCCACCCCCACTCTCTGCACTCTTCTAACAAAGGGGGAAACCAGAAGACCCTACGCTGGTATTCAGAGGCAGCTGCAGGACGAAGAGCGAGAAGAATGAAGCCTCTGACAGAAGGCAGCATGAGAGCTGGGGAGAGCTGGAGGGGAGGGGAGGGAAGGGGGCAGAGACGGGGGATAAAAGGAGCAGAGCTATTGATTCTGGCTGTTAGCAAACAGCTTTTGCATCACACACACACACACACAAGACTCAAACCATCATTTCCTTGCAAGGAAAGTGCCCTGTTCGATGTGGGTGGGCTCCTGTGAAGAGCCACTGTCTCATCCCTTTCAGGAAATGCCCTCTGTCATTGCACTCATGGTCAGCCAAATGTTTGTTGTTTGAGTAAATAAACCAGTCGGTATCTCAGGCTAGTGGCGAATGCGCTTTCCTCCCACCACTTATAGCTCTGGCCATTTATCCCTAGGGAATTTTCTTTGGGGGGTGGGTGGGATGGGGAATGGGGGGGAGGGGAAACCATAATAACAAGAAGATTTTTTTAAAAAAAATTAGAGAGAGATTCAATGCCACCCACTAAGTTCTAACTTTCAAACAATCAGGGAACAAATTGTGTCAGCACAGACCACAGCAGTGTCCTGTTAGCACTTGGCTTTTCAAATATGGAGGGCAGCCATGGGGATACTTTGAAGCATCCTGCTTGGAAAAGACAAAGACTGAGAAAACCCTAGGAAAGTGAATTCCCACAAAATGGCTGAATTGTTTTTCAGTGAGAGACCGTTCAGCTCTTCCAAAGTATTAATCACAGCCTCAACCCTGACAAGTTTTATAGATTTGGATCTGAGCTCTTAAGTTTTCTTCTGAGGGTTCCACCACTTTCCTTCCTAAAACCCATGTTGGTGGTCACAGCCTGAGTGTTATGATCCTTTCGTGCCAGAACAAGTTTACAAATGTCACCAGATCTGTGTCTTTTGGGAACATCTTGTCTCAAGTGTGCTGGGGCACATGAGAATCAAAAGCACAACACTTGGAAGATGGCTTTAAAAAAAAACAATTCAATTTACTCCCAAACTTTAAAAGTAACATATGTTTAGTTTATAAAAAGGCTGGAAGCCACTGTCCTGTGGTGGAAAGCAGACCCTTCTCTTATGGACATCATTGCTACTTCAACACCCACAATGGAGCATAAAACAGCAACCCATGACAAGGGCAAGCCAGCAGTTGAAGCAGGTGATATTCCTCCTCCATCATTTGGTGAGGCCATACCCCCCAACAATAACAGCATTTAAAAAGTTATGGTTACACTGCAAGGAAAGTCATGTTATCTCTCGCTAAGTTAGAATCCCAATTTAATACAGTTAGTACTGTAATACGTTTGTTATTAGGGAGGTTCTTGTTCTTGTTGTTCACTGTAAGTTACACACCCTGCAATTTCTGACCTCGCTGTCATCATTGCAGGGGTGGCCCAAGCTCTTCTCCCACCAAAGGGAGGAAGCAAAATTCTGCCCCTAGGGTGCCAGTAGGAGCACCCCTATGGTGCCCCCCCAAGGGCAAGGGGTCCTGCCATCATGACAGGAGCAGCTGCAGCGAGAGTGTATTTGGAGCCTGGAAGCTCCCAAATGCATGTCTGTGAGGGATCTTTAGAGCTTGATCCTTTGACAGAGTAGACCAGAACAGTTGCTGATGACATTTCTCAGCTCTGGAGAGCTCCGCAGAACAGTTTCCCAGAGCAAGGGCTGTTTGAGGATGTGGAGACGGGTAGTTGCTTTACTCTATCAAATGGTAGGGCTGGTCCTGGATAACTGAAAGGCTGTACTGAGGCTGCAAGGAATACAGTATACCTTCACGGGGACATCTGCTCATGGTGTTAGGAAACAATTTTGCAATTCCACACTTATTAAGCCTTCTCCTTTCTCAGTATTACCAAGAGGATAAAGCCTACAGATCTCAGACAATGAATACCGCCACAATAATAAACAGCATTATCAAGGGGTGCCAGGATCCATGGGAGTCCCCTATAGACTACAGAAATAATATAACTGAATATCTGCCACCACCATTTTAATTCATGTAGACTTATGTATTACAAACTTAAAAGTCTTACCTGTTAACTTGCTTTAACCTACAATTCTTTAATTATTTCATGACATATTATAGACTACATTTTCAAAAGTAACATCTTACTGCAGTTTTTAAGGCAACTTTACTTTAAAAGCTGCATCTTCAAATGGAATGGAATATTATGGATTCATCTGAGCAGGATTTTCTGTGCGGGTTGCCTAACTAATATCTGGTCCGCACAGGTAAAAGAGTGTGCATAGCTTGCAATATTCAGAAAGCATTTTCACCCCCATGGAAGTTAAAATGACCCAAGAAGGGGAAATTATTCTTCAGGAAGATAGCAAATAAGCTTGGAAAATGTTACTTTCAACATCCACAGGGGACATCCTACCTGGGAATTCTGTGGAAAAAAAAGAGAAATTTAAATAAAAAACAAAAACCCTAACTTATCCATAGTCTGTAAGGGACTCATTTGGATCTCCCAGTCTCTTGGAAGAAGAGGAGGCGACAGTAAGTGTCTGCACATTAAAAGAAGAATAAATTGCAATTATACAAAGGAAGAGACAAAGAACTACATTGGTGCCCTATAGTTCTATGTGTGCACTACAGCACTGCCTGTCTCCACAGGGATATAATGAAGAGCAGTGGACTTTGGCTTTCCATTGGAACATTCAAGGCATGCCTTCACTTATGCTAACCAGTATATCTGTAAATTCATGCAAACATCCCAAAATGCTAATGCATCTCCTCTGATCATTTCCCAAAGGAAACCAAATCTTGTTTCAGTACAACACCTCTGTCTCGTCCCTCAGCACAGTTTGGCAATGCCATTGGTAGAAGAGGGATGCTGGGGGATAAGTCCAAACAGGCCACTATTCCAAGGTCTGGTCCCCAGACAACAAAGCAGCGTGTAATCAGCATTCCAGGTCTAACAGCCCACCACCACTTCACTGGCAAGAACAATCATCATATATTCCACACTTATATTAGAATTTTGGTTCAGCATGATAATAGAGTATTCTGTAGCCTCAAACTGTAACTATCCCCACAACCTAGTTTTTTTGGAAGGTGTTGCCCTTAAGGAGAGACTCATTAACAACAGACTTTTAGAAACATTAAAAAAGAAAAGAAAAAGAAAGGGAAATGAAATGGCCCTTGGAAAACTAGGACTTATTCTGGTTTTTTTAAAAAAGCAAACAAGAGCAGAGAGTGCCTGTAAGTCCAGCCCAACGTAATTAACATTACATGAGCAACAAGTGCAACAGGTTCCCATGCACACTGTTTGGCTTCCCTCCACCCTGAGGATTCAAGTTTAACTCTTTACTTTGTTCTAAAGGAACAAGGAAAAGAAAGAATAATGTGGCCCTGACCCCTTTTTTTGCCCCCTTCCATGCAAATGACCCTTTTAATAGGCAGAGGAGCAGTGACAGGAGGAGGACACCAGTCATTTCTTCGAGCTACGCTCTGAACAGACAGTTACCTAGGCTGTGGCCTGTTTTTTAAGCATTACCTATTGTTGGTGAGGGGTGTATTCTGAGAAATGGCAGTAGATTCTGCCTAGAAGATCATCCCATTACTCAGCAACAGGCCTGCAGAAGTCCATATGCACACACCCAGGCACAGTATGTTTTGGAGGATGGGCATTATGAGCTGTTGAATGACATTCAACTCTAATGTGGACGTTTAAAAGTGGGCTGCAAGTATACAGCATTTTGGGCCAGGGTATCTTTTTGGGTGTGGTTTTGGGGCCATCTCAAGTTGATAAAGTTACTGTTTAAGCCTCTGACAATTAAACAGATTTGTGCGTGATGCCCCTGCCCCACTGGCATAGTAGCAAAAAGCAATTCAACTAGGAATGACACACGTAATAAGAGTGATGCCATACAATTGAATTTTGGTCGGGAACAAAGATTTACTGGCAGATGAATTTTCATAATTACAGCCTGCATGGAATTGAAATATTCAAATTGTAGTTAGCATCCACACGGGAAAGGAAATGGAATAATATATAAGATAAGCAAATATCTACTTCCACTCGCTTCCTTTTGGTTGTATAAAATACTAGAAGGTATAATGTAAGATAGGGACGTGGTGGCGCTGTGGGCTAAACCGCAGAAGCCTGTGCTGCAGGGTCAGAAGACCAAGCAGTCGTAAGATCGAATCCACGCGACGGAGTGAGCGCCCGTTGCTTGTCCCATCTCCCGCCAACCTAGCGGTTCGAAAGCATGCAAATGCGAGTAGATAAATAGGGACCACCTCGGTGGGAAGGTAACAGCGTTCCGTGTCTAAGTCGCACTGGCCATGTGACCACGGAAGATTGTCTTCGGACAAAACGCTGGCTCTGTGGCTTGGAAACGGGGATGAGCACCGCCCCCTAGAGTCGAACACGACTGGACAAAAATTGTCAAGGGGAACCTTTATAATGTAAGATGGCTTACAACAGTGGTTCTTAACCTTTGTTACTTGGATGTTTTTGAACTGCAACTCCCAGAAACCCCAGCCAGCACAGTTGGTGGTGAAGGCTTCTGGGAGTTGCAGTCCAAAACTCCTGAGTAACCCAAGGTTAAGAACCAGTGGCTTACAAGATGAGTTTTTTAGACTGTTTTAAAATTAAGAATCCAGTCGGTGTTGGCATAAATGTGGAGTAACTAGCTGTGGGTAATTGCAACTATTTATTTATTTATTTATTTATTTATTTATTTATTTATTTATTTATTTATTTGTTTGTTTATTTGTTTATTTGTTTATTTGTTTATTTGTTTATTTGTTTATTTGTTCAATTTATATGTCACCCATTTGGTATATTCTACCACTCTGGGCGGCTTACAGAATATCAAAATAATTAAAGAACATAAAAACATACAACAATAACAAATAGTGCAGGAATAAATAAATAATAAATAGCAAAGCAAAACAAATCAGTAGTTGACAGGAGGGAAGGCCTGGATGTACATCCATTTTTTCAGCTGGCATTTGAAAGGACCCAGCGTAGGGGCCTCGCGAATCTCCGGAGGAAGGTTGTTCCAAAGGCGAGGAGCCACCGCCGAGAAGGCTCGGCTTTGAGTCTTTTCCCTCCGGGCCTCCCTCGGCATCAGGCTCCTCACCCTCACCTCCTGACTCGTGCGGGTGATCTGAGTAGATTTTGGTGGGAGCAGGCATTCCACCAAGTATTGAGGTCCTCAACCTTTTAGGGCCTTATAGGTAAGCATTAAAACTTTGAATTCAATGCGGAAACGAATGGGCAGCCAGTGCAGCTTGGCCAGAACAAGAGAAATATGTTGGTGTTTTCTCACTCCAGTAAGGAGTCTGGCCGCTGCATTCTGCACCACTTGAAGTTTCCGCATCAGCCTCAAAGGCAGCCCCATGTAAAGCATGTTACAGTGGTCTAATCTTGAGATTACAAGCGCATGTACCAAGGTAGTGAGTGCCCCCATGTCAAGGTAGGGTCGCAGCCAGGCAATCTGCCAAAGGTGGAAAAAGGCGGTGTGAACTACCGATGCCACCTGGGTTTCCATGGTGAGTGTTGGGTCCAGGTGTACCCCCAGGCTGCGAACCCCACTCTTAGCAGCCAGGGTCACCCCCCCCAAATGTGAGAGTCACCCAGGCCACCAACCAACTAATTGACAAAGTTCCAAGGCATGTCTCAGTCATGTGCCTCGTCATAAAATCTGATTGCACAATCCATGTGTCCCAACACCTTGTCAATTGGATGCAGTCAACCACAGCAAATTGCAAACCTTACACCAACACTGACATGATTCTGGCCAATACAGAAGTAAGTACATTTTTTTATTGCTGAAGCTTTACTGCACTGAATGGCATACTAATGGCATACTAAGTCCAGTCCTTTCTGACCATCCCACATATGGCTGCAAATGAAAGACAGCTGATCCTTTAACCAGTAGACACGTTGTTATTTTTTCCTTTTCATCTTCATTAATCAGTCGTTTCATTTTGTGTTTCATTCAAAGAGTCAAATTTGCAGGCACTGTTAGGATGTTCAACTCAACCTCCAGCAAAAGGCTGGGCATTCTTTGCAATGTACAAAAGCCTTTAGGGGAGGGTGTGTGCAAATCATCCCAGCTTTGTCTTGCACAGAGGCTGCAGGGTTGTTGGTTTGCTCCAAATAACATTGGCTGGAATCATGTTCCTTTTCACAGAGTGTAACAGCTCCTTGGGTGGAGCACTGAGCCTAAGCCTTGCCATTCTCTGGTTTACAGTTATGCAAACTGGAGATGATGGCTTTAAACTAGGCTTTCTACTTGCATGAGCAGAGGCCAGGGAGGAACCATGCATGGAACCGACTGTTCCCATAGCACAGTCCCTGGCAATAAGATCCCCTGACCATTATTTTTCAAACATATTCCATTGATGAGTCAAGCCAGTTTTCCCCCCTTAGCTTTCCCCATCACCACCACATCTGTGGGCTGTGCAGTTAAGCTTATTTGGGAGCAACAGGAATGGGATCTCTCCAATCTCAGTAGCTGGCTAGGGGCAGATAAGCCAGTTTTCTGAGGCTAGTCTAAGTACATTTATATTTTCAGGTACAGCTTTTTATACCGTATGCTAGAGAAGTGTAGAGGAAGCAGGCAATGGGGGTATTTACACACCCATCTTTGGAGTTACTAACATTGGCAGAGGCCTTGAGAAATCCTGTAAACTCTGCTGCTGCTATAGCTATTGTTTAGAGGCCCCCATAATATGAAACCTTTAAGGATAGTTTACTTAGCTTGTGTGGAAATTTCACCATGACCACAGGGCACATTACAATGAGATTATCCATAGCAGTGTGGCACTCTACCATGTCCAGAAGTGGCCTGTGGGCTTGTTTCAGATCCTTACATATGTAATAAATTACCTGGATTTCTCTATGTTCAAATCATACTGGTTTATTACCTATGAGACTTTGCAGTTATGAGAACAGATAAGCTTATGAAGACCTAGGACATACAAGAAACATGAATACCATGTTACATAGAGGTTAAAGGAGTATCAGGCGAGGCAGATTCAAATTCAGTTGTTGACGGTAGGCCAACCACGTCCTCTCTGTCCAGCTGCCCAAAATAGAGCAGAGAAGAACTGTGAACAAGATATTGAGCTCTTTAAAGGTAAGGCAGAAAATCAATGTACTTATAGTTATATAATTCTCTCTCTTCCCCCCCCCAGTAATGTCTAATATAAGATTATGTATAAGGTGATATTGCACAGAGTTGTTTTCCCACCCTCTCTGAAATCTCCGGCTTCTTGTGACATAAGTAGAGGGGCACTTAGGCACTAAGAACAGAGATTTGCACATACATGCATATACTAAACATTTATATATGTTAAATTATTCATAAGATGCACATGTGGAAATGATTACTTTAAATGAAAATACAATACAATAGAAATACAATGCCATGCCATAATGGCAAAGATTGTGACAGCATAACCTGTAGGCATGGGATTTTCAGAATGCATGGGCTTCAGTCCCAGAAGTCTGCAGGAATCACCCAACAGATTTCAGCGGTATTCTAATCAAGCAAAGTCCTGACAGGTGTTTTTATATTATTACAGCTAATAAACTGAGACTCCCAGTAGGCTTTGAGAATACACTCCAGTAACCATTCTCAGCCTATGGAAAAGACAAGGGAAATGGGTGGATGGGGCTAAACTCTGGGGACACTACAAGGGATTTTGGGTCTGGTAGTTAGCCAGACTTTCTATGCAGATCCTAATGGACAGAGACTGCCACACCCATAATCCCTTGCAACTCCTACATAATTTAGCCTTGCCTATCCATTTCCCTTATCTTCTCCAAAGGACAAAAATAGCTGCCAGAGTCTCAGTTCATTAGCTATGAGACCCTGAAAACACCTGTCAAGACTGATTGCTTGATTGGCTGGGGGAGTTCCTGCAGACTTCTGGCAGATATAGTTCATAAATTCTAAACAAACAAACAAACCCATGGCTATTAACTGGTGTACCCACTTAGTTGACTGTGTAAATACAAACTCTTGAGGTGCAAGATCCTTTCTTCTCCTCATTATGATTTTTTTAAAAATCATCAAACCAGATGATACAGGTTCTCTGGTAGAGGACCTTCAAGCAAAAGTTTGTCCTCTCATGGCTATTTTGAGCAATGATCTGTTTTATTTTGTTCAGTGTGAAGCTTAGAGCTTTACTTTCCATAGGTAACTTGATTTGTTACTCATTACTTTGGACTAACCAGAGATCATTGCAGTTAGTTACTGATATGGTATCTTCTAAAGTAACATATTGCTATTCCTTGCTGCAGACACATTACTGCTCTTGTTACTGCAGCACCAAGCATGAAAATGATGAATGGCTGCCTCAAGTGCCACTGGTGTTGAGTGCACAACATAATGCAGGGGAAAGTACATTGCAAAGTGATTTGCTTTGCGTTTTCTTTCCAGATACCTTGAAATAAAGCCCCGCCCCACCCTTCACACCATACAGTTGGGCATGAGATGGCATCTGTAGGCCAAGACATCTAGAGCCAGGTTGGATGATATTGCATAGGCTATTATTCTTATAGCCATTAATTTAGTGGGCAAACTGGACTGTTACAGAACTCCATCGCCCTCCTGGTACTTGCCTGAGCATATTTTGCAGGATACGAGTCAAGAATTAAAAATCACATTCACATTGGGTTGAATGTCAGGTTGGCAGGAAAATTACAGGAGGTCCTCCTAAATGATACTTCCATCTTCAGATACGATGTACCTCTGAATACCATACACTTTGAACAACCAATGAGCTTATGGATCATCCTGATGTTTTACTAAACCACTGCCTGATAACTATACTTTATGTTTTTACTGGCTGCACTGATTCCACAATTACTTCTAAAATATAACCCAGGCAACCACGGGTATGTTTTGTTTTCTGCCCAATAATAATCGTACTAAAATACCTATCTATAGAAACCCTGCCCTCACCCTTACTATTCAAAGAGGTACTGAGTGACACAGAGTTTGAGACATTCTCATTACATTGAAAAAGTAGTGAATTACTGCCATGGTTGTTACCAGTCCTAAAGGAACCCCTTTCTGGCTTGTTACTACAAAAAAGGAATGTGTGTTACTTCCAAGTTCTAGTTCAGTGTCAGTTATATAAAAAGGGAAATAAGGTGCTATTTTAAATGGCTTACTTTCATACTAATACAACATGTAATTTTCAAAGGGAACTTGCATACTGTACAAACTTTGAACTAAAAGCAGTTGATGTATCATTTGTTTATTCATTTGTTTGTTTTCTTAGATTCAAAAGATTAAGCAAAGAAATTGCTTAAACAGAATTGTATCAGAAGTGCTCCTTGCTGGGCCAGCAGTTTGACCTGTATTTGTTCTTGCTCAAGATCTTAGCCCAGTGAAAAAGGTATCATATATTTCCAACCATGAGAACAGAAGACAGAAATGTAATAACCACTAATGAAGATCAGTGTTATTGTACACAATTTTGGCTTATGTGTCTTTTCATAAAGGATATCCAACAAATACCAGCCTAATATCTAAAGAAGGTCTTGCTGAGCAATGTAGCTAGAGTGACCATTTACCTTAGCTGCTCCCAGAAATGTGTAGGGGTTTGCATCAAATTGTGTGTGCTGATTTATATGTACAGATGCTAACTCAGAAAATGATATTGAAAATTGAAATAGAATTACAATCTGTTCCACCAGAGTAAGGAAGACTAACCAAGTGACCTGTGTGCTTGCATTGCTGTCCTGGTGGTAAATGTGGTCAGCTTCAAAGTTCCAGATCTCCTTTCTTTTCCTTTCTTTTCCTGAGTCAGACTGGACAACCCTCCAGAGAAATGCCCTCTGGCAGTCAAATATAGGACTGTCCTTTATAGATAGATAGATAGATAGATAGATAGATAGATAGATAGATAGATAGATAGATAGATAGATAGATAGATAGATAGATAGATAGATAGATAGATAGGTAGGTAGGTAGGTAGGTAGGTAGGTAGGTAGGTAGGTAGGTAGGTAGGTAGGTAGGTAGGTAGGTAGGTAGGTAGGTAGGTAGGTAGGTAGGTAGGTAGGTAGGTAGGTAGGTAGGTAGAAAGAAAGAAAGAAAGAAAGAAAGAAAGAAAGAAAGAAAGAAAGAAAGAAAGAAAGAAAGAAAAGGGCATACAGCCACCCAGCCTCTAGCTCACCTCAGAGCTTGTGTGATAAATGATTTGTGAAATAGTTGAGCCTCGATGTGAATTTTATATTAAAACAAGCATTATCACAAAAAAGCATGCATTCTAAATTATGTATAGAACCAAATGTATAAGAATAAAGGAGACAGGGCGACTGCAATAACTACTGTGGCATCTTCTCAGCGTTGTAGGGAAGCTGCTTGCCCGTGTTGTGCTGAAGAGGCTCCAGGTGCTTGCAAACAAAGTCTATCCAGAATCACAGTGTGGATTTTGAGCTAATAGATCCACCACTGACATGATATTCTCCCTCAGACAGTTGCAGGAGAAATGTAGGGAACAACAACAGCCACGCTTTGTGGCCTTCATAGATCTTACAAAGGCCTTTGATTTGGTTAGCAGGGACGGCCACCTTGACTCCTTAACATCATCAGGTCTTTTCATGAGGAAATGAAGGGCACTGTAGTTTTTGATGGCTCAACATCAGATCCCTTTGACATCTGAAGTGGAGTGAAACAGGGCTGTGTCCTCGCGCTGAGCCTGTTTGGGATATTTTTTGCTGTCATGCTGAAGCATGCCTTTGGAACTGCAACAGAAGGTGTCTATCTCCAGACTAGATCAGATGGAAAGTTCTTTAATCTCTCTAGATTGAGAGCGAAGACCAAAGTCCAGCTGAAATGCATATGGGACTTCCTCTTCACCGATGATGCAGCTGTAGTCACCCATTCTGCTGAAGACCTCCAACCACTCATGAATCGTTTTAGTAAGGCCTGCCAGGACTTTGGATTGACAATCAGCCTGAAGAAAACACAAATCATGGGCCAGGGCATGGACTCACCTCCCTCTGTTACCATCTCTACACAAGAATTGGAGGTTGTTCATGACTTTGTGTACCTTGGCTCAATGATCTCTGACACACTCTCTCTAGATGTCAAGCTGGATAAATGTATTGGCAAAGCAGCTACCATGTTCTCTAGACTCACAAAGAGACTATGGCTCAATAAGAAGCTGACAACATATACCAAGATCCAGTCTATAGAGCCTGTGTCCTGAGTACACTCCTGTACTGCAGTGAGTCCTGGATCCTTTGTGCACGGCAGGAGAGGAAGCTGAACACCTTCCAGGTGTGTTGCCTCTGACACATTTTTGGTATCACCTGGCAGGACAAAGTTCCAAATAGAGTAGTCCTAGAACGAGCTAGAATTTTTAGCATGTATACATTATTGAAACAACAACGTCTACGTTGGCTTGGGCATGTTGTGAGAATGGCTGATGGTCAGATTCCAAAAGATCTCCTGTATGGGGAATTAGTGCAGGGAAAGTGTCCCAGAGGAAGACCACAGCTGCGATACAAGGATATCTGCAAGCGGGATCTGAAGGCCTTAGGAATGGACCTCAACAGATGGGAAACCTGGACATCTGAGCATTCAACCTGGAAGCAGTCGGCGCAGCAATTGGCCTCTCCCAATTTGAAGAGACACTTGTTCAGCAGGCTGAGGCAAAGAGGCAGTCCCAAAACCAGCAAAACCAGGGAGATGGACAGGCGACAGATTGTATTCAGAGCACAGTACCATAGTCTTTCGAGACTGAAGGATGCCTTCTACTATAGAACCAAATGCAATGGCTAAGTCATCAGAGCAAAGCAACTTGATGTTGCTTATATACACCTTGTAGCTGGCCAGATGACACAGGAAGTGTGTAGGTCAAGTCTTTGTTAATTAGCAAGTTTTGTCAGAGCCTAAAAATATTTTAGGGAGGGTTACTACTCAGTATTGTGGGGATACCCAGTGTGGTGTAGTGGAGAGAATGACGGACTAAGACTCTCAGGAACAGGGTCTGAATCCCTACTTGGCCATGGAAATTCACTGGGGATGGGGAACTGGTAATGCCATTCCTTAAATATCTCACTTACCTTGAAAGCTTTATTAAGGCCGCTATAAGTTGGTTCCAACTTGACAGTACAGAACAACAACAAATTATGATCTCCAACATTTTTTTTTTCCTAAGTGGAGGTAGTGAATCTCTTATTCTTACTCTTTCCATTGCTGGGACGTGGGTGCACTGCAAAGCAAACAACAAACCATTTGCTCCCGTTTTTCCCTGCCTGTTCTCACTGCCTGTTCTGACTGCTGAAGGAAGGCTGATGAAGAATGTGACCCCCATGCTGCAAATAAAAATGCAGGGAGTGCAAGCACATTTGAAACATATTTGCTGGTAAATGCTTATGCAAATGTTTGAGGCTGCTCATTTCTTTGGCTGTACACAGCTAGTTCTATTTTTGCTCATTATTTGGGTGTTTCTGGCCTTGAGTGGCAGTGAATAATCCTTTAACAGTCTTAAACATGCATTATACATTCAAATGAATGTTAGAGAATGCCAAGGGCAGCCTTTTGATTTTGTTTTCCACGCACTCTGCTTTATAGTTTTTATTATCCATAGTTCTCAGGAAGATTAACAGTTCTTTACTTGGAGCTCGATAAAAAATATTTTTTTCTGGATTACATCTTCCAGAATCCCCCAGTGTATAGCATGATCTGTGCGCCTCTGTACAATGTATTAGTCCAAAACAGAGCCTGGTAAAATCATTTTTGGACTAGAGATCCACAAAGCCCCTAGGTACTAGGGCACCTGACTAAAAAAAGGAACTGCAATCTAAAGAACAGTTTTCTCAAGCTCTGCTGTACTTCCATGCATGACTTATCTTGACAACAACCTGGCAAAATAGATGAAACAGGGTGACAATCAATTTATGTTCTTAGAAGGGACTTCCAAGAGGCTAACTTCCCTGCTTCCTTCTTCCTGCAACAGTCTTTAGTAATAATTATGTGCTGTCAGTTCAATTCAGATGTATGGCGACCCTTCTCAGAGTTTCCCCAGTATAGAGTATTTGGAAGCGGTTTATCATTCCCTTCTTCTGGGAGCACCCTGGGATTTTGCAGCTTGCCCAAGGCCACACAAGCTGGCTTTTCCTCTGGAGGCACAGTAGGGAATCCAACTCCCAACCTCTGGTTCCAAAGCCAGATACCTAACTTATAGAGCTATCCAGCCAAGTCCAGAAGGCAGTGGTGTCCAACCTTGGCCCTCCAGATGTTCTTAGACTACAGCTCCCAGAAGCCTTCACCACCACCTCTGCTGGCCAGGATTTCTGGAAGTTGAAGTCCAAGAACATCTGGAAGGCCAAGGTTGGACACCACTGCTTTAGAGCCTCCCTGAAATGGTACATGGTAAAACAACAGTTCTGAATGGAGTGAGCTAGAGGAAAGGGAATTGTAAGGCTGTCCAAAGCGGGCAGGAAAATTAGCTTCCTGGAGTTCCTTTCTTCCATCAGAAGTGTGCTTCTGCTGTGGACCAGGGATGGTGGGACATTGTCAATGAATTACACATGTGAGACCAGACATTAAATGTGTTTCATGGTTAAGACTGACCTGGCCTGTATGTAGGCCAGACAGCAAGAATAAAAACATTTCACAAAACATATTTCCCCACTAAAAATTCAAATATACTAATGTTAAGTTTTTTTCAACAATAGTGTCTCTTGCCTTCAGTTTGTGAGGAAAGTGCTGCATAATATAATTGACTCCAACCTCCCCCTCCTCTTGACCAGTCAGCCTGTTAAGGGATATTCTAAAGATTTCTTGTTCCTTGAGGCAAAGAATAGCATCACATCTTCTGCCATTCCCTACACACATGATGACTGGACCATCAGTTAAATCTTTCTTGAGCGCTAACAATGAGACAGCATCCTCCATGACACCTGAAGGCATAGGGTAGCTTAGAGCAGTGGTTTCCAACCTTGGGTCCCCAGATGTTCTAGGACCAAAACTCCCACAAATCATGTCTATGCTGGCCAAGATTTCTAGGAGTTGTAGTCCAGGAACATCTAGAGACCCAAAGTTGGGAACCACTGATTTAGAAGGTGCACAACAGATTACATGCCAAGCCATTCTCTCCTTCAACACCTTGCTGCTGCCCTCCATCATCTGCTGCCTAAGGTAAGTGTCTCAGTTGATCTCATTGTAGGGCCTACCTTGTGGCATTTGGCATGGCTAAATCCTTTGGGTTTATGTCAAAGGATCTATGAAGCCTTTCATTCCAGTGTTACTATGGGATGCATTTTCCTGACATTGTCCAGGGAAATCTGAACACAACATGTGCCACAGATACTTCCCCATTGTCCATGTTTCGAAATGTTCAACACCGCACACTTGTGCTCAGTCAACTCTTCCTATGGAAAATCTGCAGCAGATCCAGCAAAGCAAATGCACATTCCATCGAAAATTTAAAACATGTAAACAGACTGACAGAAATCATCAGAGGGATGTGAGAAACTTGTAAATTAACAACAAATGCTGGGGGGAAATGGCCAGCAAAAATGAAATGATGCTTTTCGCAAGCATGGAGAAGTTCTAATCCACAGCTTCAAAAACATATGGTGCACTGAACATTAGATGGGTACAAACCCAAGGGATCCTTTGCAGTTGATGGCGGAAATATAAATGAATGCAATTTGTTGTGCTGTGTCTGCCCTTCTTTATATATTTACTTTTCAAAATTTAGATTTTTCTGCCATTCATCATGGGGTTCACTTTAATTTTCAAACTGGAATGAGAACTGGAACTGGAAAATTTACACCTACCAATATGGTATGTAATCTGTACCTTTAAGGTCTGGCAGACCCGTGTCTCCAATATTATAGGAGATAATATTTGGTTTGAAAGTGTTCTCTATTTGAAGGTTTGTTAAAGATCGAGGGGGGGGGCTAGAAACTCTATGTTCCCCATATATCACTGCTTCCCCGCTTTATATACCCAAATATTCTTGGACTACAACTCCTAGAAATCCTGGCCAGCACAGCCCATGGTGAGGCCTTCTGGCAGTTTTAGTCCAAGAACATCTGAGGACCCAAGTTTGGGGACCATTGCCAATGCTATATATTCAGATAGTCTTCCTGATGTGTAGCATCTCCAGAGCATCAGAGAAGGGAATTTTTGTTGGCAGGGGGCGGTTGGACTATACCTTCCAGAATCCCAGATTCCCTGTGGTCAATGTAACTATTCCAAGCTCTGAACTTCTTCAAACAAGGCACAATACAGGAAGAATATCACACAGGATATTATACTGTCTCTTAAATTCACAGTTATACATCACCATGTCACACTGTTACATTGTGGATCAGGAAAATGATGTTGGATGGGAAGTTCTTAGCTCTCTCATCCAGTTAAGCCCCTCTTTCATGACTAATATCAATGTTTATTTATTTATTTATTTATTTATTTATTTATTTATTTATTTATTTATTTATTTATTTATTTATTTATTTGCAATATTTTTTAGCCGCACCATTGCCAGTGGCAATGTTAATAGATCACTATGCGAGACCATAATTACAGATCTCCAAAATCATGTCCAGTAACTGTGCCACAAAGAAAAATTTACAGGAGTGCTTCTTGACAGATGGGGATTCAGCAAGGATCCAATATGGGGTCTTCTGCTGATGGAACTGTTTCCTATTGGATGTAGTACTTATCCACTGGGCATGGTGAAGAGATCCGAAGGTGGACAGAGGCCTCATCCAAATCCCCCTGTGAACTCATGATGGGGCAGAAAAGGGCACCAGAAGAAAAGTATAATGAATAGAAACAAAGTTACTCTACTGATAATAACAAGTAATATTTTCTACCTACTTTCAAAAGTTAGTTTTAAAGGACAGTTTGACAAGAAGTCTTTAGGTTTCTGCCATTCTTTTACCCAATCTTAATAGAAGGGTTGCCCTGTCTTGTCTTCTGTAATTACATAAGTAGTTTCATGGTGCAGTATCAGAAATGACCAGGACAGAGCATTTGCCTGTGTTTCTCTACTATGCTGGTATCACAATTCAAGGACACACCAAATCACTCTCCCAGATGAGGAAATGACAAAAAATAATCAGCATTTGTTAATCTTGAAACAGTAAATAATGCATCAAGTTCCTTTTAAAAAGTTGCATTCTACAGCCTTTCCCCCCAGTTGCATAAGGAGCAAACACTTGTTTTTGTGATCTTTCACCACACAACTGATAGTGCTGCTGGTGGTGCAACTAATTTTATTATGACTTATGCAGCCAGTCGTGCTACTTGCAGTGCTCCTGAGAATGGTGTGGAGCTCCTTCCACATAATCTATTCTGCAAGTCCAACATTCCTTGCGATACGAGAATAACACTGTTGGATACTGCCTGTTGTTTCTAGTGCTATTGACTGTCTATAGATGCAGAGCTGTAACAACACAAGAAGGACAATTTGATACAGAGCGCAACCAACTGGTAGAATACATCATTGGATCTGAATATATGTTTAGTGGCACAGATACTTCAAAATGTTTTCTTAATGTCATTGCTTTAACGTTTTGCTCCTGCAGCTGTGCTGTATCCAGCATCCTTCTTGGCATCCATCTGCCCTTGGAACTGGCCATCCAGCTGTGCCACAGCAAGGAGTTACTAGTATATTCTTGGTCTCTCCAGTTTAGTTTGGTCTCTCCAGTGGAGTTATGCTCCTGATTCTGTGTCCCTGTATATCTGCAGGCAATGCTTAGCAATGGCATTCGGCTACTTGTGTTAATATTGAGCTAATTCCTATCGTTTTCCATTTCAGTTTCTTCTTTTATTAGTCCAAGAATTCCAAGGATCTACTAAGGACCCACCTATTACATTAGCTATAAAATAATGAAAATATTCTAGTACTAAAAAAATTGGTGAGTGGAAAATGATAAATAAGCCCAGATATGTAACAATTTGCTTTTGCTGCCACATCTTACATATAAAATAAGGAATAGTTAATTTTTTAAAATATTTTTATTTTATTAACTATAACAAAAACAAATCATATACATAGAACATATAAACTCAAATACAATAACAGTGTTCCCCACCACCATATATGGGACCTCTTGCCATATTCTTCTTTTTCTTCCTTCTTTTTCTTCTATTGTCCTCTTCTCCAGAACTGCATAGATTCTTGATTTGGAGCTTTCCCTTTCCCCCTTATTAACACATATGCCAAAAATTTGCCCCATATTACATAAAAATTGTTCTTTTTCAACTCTCCTTTCTTCATCTTTAAATTACAAGTTAATTTATCATTTAATGCTGTATTCCATATTTCGTTATACCATTCTTCAATTTGTAATTCAGTCTTTAATTTCCATTGCCTAGCGATAATCAATCTAGCTGCTGTTATTCAATTAGTTATGAATTCTTTAGTCATTTTATCATAATCCACGTTCTCATATATCGATAACAGAGCAATCTCAGCCTTACATTCTATATCTTTATCACACATACAACTTATTTCTTTGAGAATTTGTTTTCAAAATCTTTGTACCTTTTCACATTCCCACCACATATGAAAGTATGTACCAACTTCTTTCTCACATTTCCAACAGACATTCGGATGACTGGTGTTAATTTTGTTCAATTTTACCGGTGTTAAATACCATCTTAAACTAAGTTAATTTTATTTGGAATGGATTTTGACCCTCAATAAAATGTTGAGGTGGTTTGTTTCCCCTTGACTCTTCTTTGAGTCTTATCTTATTTTAAGGAACAGCTAGAAATACTGTAGGCTATCCTATTAGCTGAGGAACAAGCCTATTAGCTGAGGGACAAGACTGAAGATGGCGGCTCTAGGCTTTTCCTGTGTTTCAACTGAAAAATAATTGCCCAGATATTAATGGAGGAGTAGTTTGGCTGAGAGAACACCAACATCTTTTTTCTCTCAAAGGGACAGTGATTTCTTCAAGAGCAGAGCAAAATGTAAACATTTATTTTGAGGGTCATTAATATTTCTAATATCTGATTCATCTTTATCCCTGTCCTGTTTCTTCTTCATCATCCATAAGTTGTATTTCTGGCACTAGTGAACCAACTGATGCCTTCTCAGAATTACAACAGCTGACCTTCTCAAAGGTATGAAGTCATAAACGGAACAACTTTCAATAAAATGTTTTAACTAAACTGAACCATTCTCCTATTGCAGCAGTCCCCAACATTAGGTAACCCTGGTGTCCTTGGACTGCAATTCCCAGAAACTCCAGCTAACACAGTTGGTATTGAAGGCTTCTGGGAACTGCAGTCCAGTAACACCAGGGTTACCCAAGGTTTAGAACCACTGTCCTATGGAATCAGTCTGATGTTTCCTAGATATCTAAATACTGTACATTGGCCTAGATAACATGAATGTTTGATGTTATTTTTTTCTCTGAGCAGAAACCGCCCCATGTCATATGGCAAACTGGTTTTGGACTTCTCCATTTTAATAGCATTTGCAAGACTAGGAGATACCTTTATAGACCACTGGAATAAAATGATCATTCCATCAGCTAGCTTTCATGGATCAGGACCACTTTGTCAGGCAGTTTACCATGTGGCACTGCAGGAGAATTGACACAAGGGCATTTTTGGAGCTGAAAGAAAACATAAGCCCTGAGAGCAACTCAATGTGCTGTTGGTGTGTCATTTGGCAGATCATGTAGGTAACCTGAAAGCATTCTCAGTCAAGTTTGCACAAGACAAAATTTTGCAGTGTATCATTAGGCTCAGTGTTTAGTAACATAAAGGACTAACGTATTCCAGTCCTGCTTGCTGCATTTTAAGACAGTAAGGCGGAACATGTGATTACATGGAAGTTAGCAAGTCAGTTGGTCTTTCATGCAACCCAAGTAAGATATATTAAAATAAATGGAACTGCTTATGAGTACATTTTCACAGCATCTTTATGAGAAAAGGTCATATCCCCATCAAACTTGGAATAGTCTCAAAATATTTGATTTAAAACAAAACACCAACAGCCTTAGCGTAGGCTGCCTAGATCCCTTTATTGATGGCAGTATGTTCCCCAGCATTGAGGACTTCACCTTCAGATACAGGTGCCTATGGACAGCATATAAACAGCTCTTCTTTCAGGCTGGTTCTGTTAAAACTGGTTTCTGAGATAATAAGAAAGCCAAATATGAAGTTTTGAATCATCTTCCGTACGTTATCATCTTAAAAATGTCATCAGTACGACTTAGGTGAAATCAGGCAGGCATTTAGCACTCTGTTCGGTCTATTGCAAGATCAAACCAAACGGTCCCCAGAGCAGTCCTATCTGAACTTTTTTGAGCCCTTGTTTTTCTACTTGTTTTTGGTGCAGGTAGGATCACTTATTTTTGGATCTACTTGTTTTTGGTGCAGGAAGGATCACTTGTTTTTGGATCTACTTGTTTTTGGTGCAGATAGGATCACTCTAGTTTGGTCTATTTCCAGCACATGTAATCACTGGGAATGGTCGAAAAGCAAGCCTTTTGGCTGTCAAGACTCCTTCCATTTTGAATCTCCGATATTGTGAAGTGGCTTAATCAGTGAGACACTTTAGGATATTGGCAAATTGAACACTTCCTCTGCTTCTTGGCAGGTGAAGTGATTTTTTTTTAAGATTCTGGTAGACCATTGATCCTACACTGCATCAGTTTTATAAACAATTTTTATTTGTCTTAAAGGACTGATTGAGAAATTGCCTACAGTTTCTTGACTGGCCTTTCAGACAAGACAAGGGTTAAAAAGAAAATTATAAGTGATGTAGCACATCAGCAATGATATAGTAGAGTGCAGGGTTTTTTGTTCACTTCCCCTGCCCCTCCACTGAGGAACAAAAGAAGTATTCAATTTGCTGATATAATAAAGTGGCTCATTTATTAAGCCACTTCACAATATTGGAAATTCAAACCAGAAGGAGCTAGACCCAATAGGGTCACTGGAGCTCCATTACGCCATCTGGGTGTAAGCACTGCACCAAATGGCATGTTGCACCTCCATCCAACCCCCAGCAAACTTATTTAGCCTGCACCAGCCTGCTAAATAGCAGTGAAGTCCAGCCCCCTCTCTTTGTGTGTGTGTGTGTGTGTGTGTGTGTGTGTGTGTGTGTGTGTGTGTGTGTGTGTGTGTGTGTGTGTGTGCGCGCGCGCGCGCGCCACAAAACTCATACATGGCTTTTTTTTAGACTACAAGAGTCCAGATCTCTTATTACTGTCGGCTCTTATTATCTTATTATTATTATACAGGTCAGCTCTTATTATTGTTAGGCTTCAAAATATTCTTAGTTTAACTTATGGGTGGGATGAGGAATCTTTAGCTGCATAAACTTGTTTACCCAAGGTTTTCATGTAGTTAAAATTCGCCTAGAAGAAGCCACACTGGAAAAAAATCTTTTGAAACTGAGGAAATTTTCAAAAGCTACTTGTGATATGGTATGAGGAGGCGATCACTCAAGAGTGAGTGTAGAGGGGAGGATGTTGCCTTAATATTTGTCCATGATTTTACTTTTTTCTTTTCTTTCTTAAAAAACTCCCCAGCATTGTCTGTATGTTAAGACTACACAAATGTTTTGAATACAGTTGCATATTTGGCCACATAATGAGGACGATGTTGTTGTAAAATGATCCTGAGACTGTATTAGACCACCATTTGCACATCAATAGATAGCCAATATGTGTATCTCAAACCACAAATAGGCTGCATTCAGAATGAGTATCATACAACATTGAGTACCCAATAAATGTAATATATTCCTTTATTATGATCTGGAGGTCCCGAACAACCCAGATAGAATGGCAGCTGACTTTGAGCCAGACATCCTGGAGAGTGAAGTCAAGTGGGCCTTAGAAAACATGGCTAACAACACGGGCAATGGAGGTGATGGCATTCCAGTGGAACTATTTAAAATCTTAAAAGATGACGCTGTTAAGGTGCTACACTCAATATGCCAGCAAGTTTGGAAAACTCAGCAGTGGCCAGAGGATTAGGAAAGATCAGTCTACATCTGAATCGCAAAGAAGGGCAGTGCCAAAGAATGCTCCAGCTACTGTACAATTGCACTCATTTCAAATGTTAGCAAAGTTATGCTCAAAATCCTCCAAGGTAGGCTTCAGCAGTATGTGGACTGAGAACTCCCAGAAGTACAAGCTGGATTTTGAAGGGGCAGAGGAACTAGAGACCAAATTGCTAACGTGTGCTGGATTATGTAGAAAGCCAGAGAGTTCCAGAAAAACATCTTTTTCTGCTTCATTGACTACGCAAAAGCATTTGACTATGTGGACCATAGCAGACTATGGCAAATTCTTAACTAAATGCGAGTGCCTGACCACCTTATCTATCTCCTGAGAAACCTATACGTGGGACAGGAAGCAACAGTTAGAATCGGATATGGAACAACTGATTGGTTCAAAATTGGGGAAGAAGTACGACAAGGCTGTATATTGTCCCCCTGCTTATTTAACTTATATGCAGAATACATAATGCGAAAGGCAGGACTGGATGAATCGCAAGCTGGAATTAAGATTGCCAGAAGAAATATCAACAACCTCCAATATGCAGATTATACCACTCTGATGGCAGAAAGTGAGGAGGAATTAAAGAACCTCTTAATGAGGATGAAAGAGGAGAGCGCAAAAAATGGTCTGAAGCTCAACATAAAAAAAAACTAAGATCATGGCCACTGGTCCCATCACCTCCTGACAAATAGAAGGGGAAGATATGGAGGCAGTGATAGATTTTACTTTCTTGGGCTCCATGATCACTGCAGATGGGGACAACAGAAACGAAATTAAAAGACACCTGCTTCTTGGGAGGAAAGTGATGACAAACCTCGACAGCATCTTAAAAAGCAGAGACATCACCTTGCCGACAAAGGTCCGCATAGGCAAAGTTATGGTTTTTCCAGTAGTGATGTATGGAAGTGATAGCTGGACCATAAATAAGGCTGACCACCAAAGAATTGATGCTTTTGAATTGTGGTGCTGGAGGAGGCTCTTGAGAGTCCCCAGGACTGCAAAGAGATCAACCCTATCCATTCTGAAGGGAATCAACCCTGAGTGCTCCCTGGAAGGACAGATCCTGGAGGTGAGGTTCCAGTATTTTGGCCATCTCATGAGAATAGAAGACCCTCTGGAAAAGACCCTGATGTTGGGAAAGTGTGAAGGCAAGAGGAGAAGGGGACGACAGAGGACGGGGTGGTTGGACAGGGTCATCGAAGCGACCAACATGAATTTGACCCAACTCCGGGAGGCAGTGGAAGACAGGAGGGCCTGGCTTGCTCTGGTCCATGGGATCATGAGGAGTCGGACACGACTTAATGACTAAACAACAATTCCTTGATTGGTGGTGGCACTCATTCAGATGTTTTCAATAGGATAACACTGCTGGAATAGAATGAGATATAACCGAAATATAAACCATAAAATAATAATGTGCCATCAGTTCAATTCTGACTTATGGCAACCCTTTTCAGAGTTTTTCTAGGTAGAAAATATTCAGAAGTAGTTTACTATTCCATTCTTCTGGGGATGTCCTGGGACTGTGCAGCTTGCCCAAGGCCACACAGGCTGGCTTTACTTATAGGAAGCAGAACGGGGAATAGAAGTCACAACCTCCCTAACTCATTGAGCTATCCGGCCAGCTAATATAAACCATAAAGGACAACAAATACAATAGGCATTCTACAAAAAGGGAGTGAAAACTGCGATTCTACAGTTGGAAGATCTGAAGAACTTGCCAACAGGTGGCAGGATGAATAATCACTTTTCTCGAGACATGGAATGACCAAAACCAATACAAACAAACAAACAAACAAAAACAGTTACTGAACAAGCCTCATATTCACTCCACCCCATGATAAATGGTCTCTATGCTGCTGTCTTCCTGGGAAACTACCTCTGGGGAAAGAGCTTTCTTTCTTTCTTTCTTTCTTTCTTTCTTTCTTTCTTTCTTTCTTTCTTTCTTTCTTTCTTTCTTTCTTTCTTTCTTTCTTTCTTTCTTTCTATTAAAAGGCAGCAAGGAAATAACTTCAGTCTTAGCAATCATTATGGCAGAACTTTTTATGTGAACAACCCATGCAGCATTTATAGATGCTATTGCCAAACCATCTGCATTCTGATAAGGGCAGCTTGTGAATGTCAGCCTAATTAGCCACGTCTAATGTCTGGTTTCCTGTAGAGAGCTTTTGTAGAGTAATTACCTTACTTGAGGTCAAACTGCTGAAATTATAGGTCTTTAACTAATCGAGATAAACAGCCTTTGAATTCTCACAGCAAGAAAGCTAGTTCCATACAGGGCCCCTCATCTTGACCTATAGCGATATAGGATATTATGACAGGTGATTGCAATGGCTTTTATTTATGTATATTTACTACAGCAATGTGAACAGCAGTTGATCCTGCTAAGTCCTTTGTAAATCACTAACATGTTCTAAATTCTAAACTCACTCATTCTTGTGGCACCAGGGACTATTTAGAGTTTACATTCAAAACTAAGAAATATACATTTTGACAGAGTGATGGATCTGTCTTTACCAGAAAGCCTCTGAGAACCATTCTGTTATCAATCGATGAATGTCTTCTCCTAGCTGGAAGAACAGCCTATGTGGCATTACAGGGACTACTCCCCTTTATTTTCGTTTTGAAACCAGCTGAACACACTTTCTGGAAAAGTATCAGGCTGAAACAAAAGAAAAATAAGAAACAAAGAAGACAAAAACATTGTAGCATCTTAAAAACTAATTGCTATAACGTAATATGAGCTTTCATGGAGAAGTTCATTTCCTCACACTTTCTGGTAAAGATGTCATGCTGACGTTATAATTATCCTGGCACAATCCTTTAAATTTCAAGAGATGACTCAATTTATCTTCATAACTAGTTAACACACTGCTGCCTTAAAAAATTTAGAAGCTCATGAATTCCATCCTGTACGCAGTATTGTTTCTCTTCTTACCTCACCCCAAAGGGTTTTTAAACAAATAAACAAAGAAATACCTCACACTAGTCTTTGTAATCCTTTCTCTGTAATTTTCATTCATCTCAATACTCAATTCTACTCACATGGAAATGAAGGTCATTATTTAGATGTTTGGGAAGCTGGTTTCATAATTACATTCACCCAACTATTGCCATTGAGAGGACACTGTTTTCAACCTGTATCATCTGCACATTTTGTTTGCATCATAGTGTGACATCACCCAAGCCAATGTTTGCCACTGCTGGGTTTTCAAGGCATGTGAAATGTTTCAGAGAGGTTTTACCATCGTTACTCCTCAGTGAGTTTCCATAGCTAAGCTGGGAGACAAACCCATGATTTCTGAGTCCAAAGCCATCACTCAGCTATTCCACACTGATTCTCCAAAGAGACACTGCTAAAAGCTAATTATCTGTGGGCACATTTGGGGCTTGGCGGGGGAACCACTTTCAAAGCATATTTAATTCAGATATTTCACTTGAGAATTATCTGTGAGAAGAGCCTATGCAAATTTATATATTTCAACATATTAGAGATCTTTCAGGACAAAGGCACATACCCTTCTAAAAACATTTGTAAAAATTTTTGTAACTGGAAGGAAAGGGTCGTGTAGGTGAAGTTTATCTAACACACTTTAGAGATGCATCCAGGAAATGCCTATGGTCAGGCACAGAAATATGATTTAATTGTCTGTGATCATTTCTGGGGGAACAAATTTTGAGGTGCAATAAAGCCAGTTATTTATTGTGGAAAATCAGCAACAGCCATGCAAAAAAAGGCGTGTTTCTAAGTCTTGCCATTTTAGACATGCTTCAGGATAAACAAAAAGACTTTCAGAAATATTTATAGGATGCTGTTAATAATTTTTTAATAATTCAGGTTTACTCCCCTAAAAAGCTCTCATATTTTAATGCCAGGTGGGGTGTGCAATCAAGTACACACACCACTTGTGAGCAGGAACAATACCTCTTTGTGATTTGTAAAGTGGAATCTTCACCTCTTTCCTCATTGTGAGAGCTGCCAGCCATGCTAATTTCCATATTTCACTACAAAGGGAAGCTGTTAAAGAGGAGTGGAGAGAACTGGAAATATAAATGGTTTAAAGCAGGCTTGTCCAACCTTGGCCCTCCAGATGTTCTTAAACTACAGCTCCCAGAAGCCTTCACCACCACCTCTGCTGGCCAGGATTTCTGGGAGTTGAAGTCCAAGAACATCTGGAGGGCAAGAACATCTGGTTTAAAGGAACACAAGGCCCTTGCACTTCCTTACTTCTTATATGAAGTAATTTCATAAGATCTTCTTAAATCAGTAAGACTAATTTAAGAGCAAAAATACCTGGCATGTAGCTGTTTGGTCCATATTAGCTCTATTCTGGTTTTTCGTTGTTCTTTTTCTTCACAAAATGTTTAATCATCATCATTTAAGAACTGCAAAGCTGGTAGGGACCCTATGGATCCTCAAGTTCAGCCCTGTCAAAGAGGCACAGTGGGGGATCCTACTCCCAACCTCTGGCTCCACAGCTAGATACTTAAATCACTGAGCTTTCCAGCAGTTTAAAGGATTAATAATTTACATTATGTAGTACATAGGTTTATTCTTTGTTTTACTCTGTTGGGTTTTATATTTAGTTCTTTATCAAACCATGTAGCTAGCACTGTATGATCCAGATATCTTTTTACCACAAAATTCCTATATGACTTCTACACAGGTATCCTGAAAATCTATTAACACTTATTAATATAATTACTCAGTTTTAAAGTGTTCTTGGTTAAACTTTGGGTTTAGGATGATTACTCTTTAACATCCCACTCTTTTACACCATAACTCTCCCTATCCCTCATCACTGCCCATTCTGGCTGGCTTTTCTAGCAGTCTGGTAGGCAAAAAGTTACCTACACCTGGATTAACCGGTGCATGGAATCCTCTTCCATGAAGGTCATCAAAGGCAAAAAGAAGAGAAGGGTATGAATGATGGTATGCTTACATGTGGCAAAGAACATTTTTTTAATTCCATTTTTCACAAATCATGGGTAAATCAAACAAAAAACTAGAAAATGGTGGGAAATTAATGTACTCAGTGCATGTATAAAAACACTATTACATTTGGAAGCCTTGATGCAGCAGGTCAATCAGGCATGTGAGGAGTCTGATGTACAGAAATTCCTCCTGGTGAAGATCCAATAATGTGTTTCATTGAGGGAGAAACTGGCCAAGCTCAGTTCTTCCTTTGCAGTGCTCGGAGCACCCTCCTCCCCCTTCCATGGGCTGCTCCCTCTCAGGCCAAGGGTGGACAATCTGGTGGGTCCAAGAGTCAATTATAGCCCCCCCCCAAAAAAACCCTCTATGAGCTGCACAGATCACCAAAGCCACCCAGACACAATAAGAACAAAACCAGATGTTGCTGGAAAGCTAAACTCGAAAAATGGGTACTTTTTGTTGAAATGGGACCCATTACCTATGTAAAAGGTGGATTACAGCTCTTGAATCTCTTCCTAAAGTCCCCTCCCCCAGGGTGATTTTTACTGACAGTGAAGTTTGGGAGCACAGAGACAGAAAACAACCTTGGGAGCCGCATATACCCTCCAGGCCACACTTTGCTTGGCCTATGCTAATCTAACGATGACACTGGTGCTGACTTTCTGTTATCACAAGAATATTAATGTATTTTCTTCCCACCACCCATGTTGCTGTGCTCTGCTGGTAGAGAGAACAATTAGAAGTGATCTTATTTCTGTTCAGTTGGTGTAAATTGAGGGGTGGAAATTTCTGTAAGAATGTTAATAAATTCTGAGAATCTGATCAGTGTTAAAATGCATAACCTATCAAGGTAAAGGTAAAGGTAAAGGTTCCCCTTGACAATTTTTTGTCCAGTCGTGTCCGACTCTAGGGGGCGGCGCTCATCCCACTCTTCAAGCCATAGAGCCAGCGTTTGTCCGAAGACAATCTTTCCGTGGTCACATGGCCAGTGTGATTTAGACACGGAACGCTGTTTACCTTCCCACCGAGATGGTACCTATTTATCTACTCGCATTTGCATGCTTTCAAACCGCTAGGTTGGCGGGAGCTGGGACAGGCGACGGGTGCTCATTCCGTCGCGTGGATTCGAACTTATGACTGCTGGTCTTCTGACCCTGCAGCACAGGCTTCTGCGGTTTAGCCCACAGCGCCACCACGTCCCATAACCTATCAAGAATCCATAAATTCCTTTTAGGATTAGAATGTGAATTTTCCCAAATGCAACAGGGAAAATGATGGGGAGATAATATACTGATGCATGCATGGATATTGGGTTTCTTTAACAATGTAATTAAATTGTTCTAGATGGCACTGCACACCTCATACATGTGTGTGAGGTAAAATAAATGGGAATGATCTTCTCAGATGCTGCAAAAGTTTTTGAGGAAAGTAAAAGTGGTGGAAAGAAGATGGAGTATAATTTACATTGTGACCCACTGTTATATTTATTTAACTGGCATACAACCTAAAGGTAAATTTCTCCGTATTAGAACAGCAGCTCTTTAAAAGACATGGAAAATTACAGAGATGATTGTTGTAAAAGGATGTGTAAATAATTATTGAAAAAATACATTATTTTATATTTACTGTACACCAGCTGTCTCTCAGTTTTATATATATGAAAACAGCTGTCTACTGGAGCATAGGAAGCAGTTTTCATTTTATAACAATTGCTTTCAAATCAATATTTGAAAGGACAAAAGGAAAAGAAAGAGAAGAGGAATTTAAACAGGTTGCATTTCCAATTATTTCATATTGTTTCATAACAAAGTTATGCAATGCATAGGTAGACTGCCACTGTTAAGCCATTTTATGAGGAAAGATCAATGAAAATGTGTCCATCTAAGCAAGTGAGGATGGTCTAGCAGTCTCCTTCTCTTTTTGCCACATAGTTACACAATAAACAGATACATTGTCCACCAGAAATACCTTTAATATTAATAATACTTTGTACTTAGCTGATGTGTTTGCTTAAGACTTTTGGGGAGGGCATTTCACAGGAAAGGGATGGATTAATTAATTCAATTAATCTTTGTGGACAGGTAAACAAACTCCTACACTGTTTTTGGCAAGCCCACGCTACATCATTCCATAGGCTGGACCTACATTCAGTGTTAATCCACCTGCAGTTCCAACAATGCTCCTTTTGCACTGCCAAAGCTAAGCACACACCTGCACATTTTTTTCCAAAGAGATAATGTGAGTGACAAGTGGCCAGATCTACACCAACACTGCAACCAATTCAGAGCATGTTGGAAGTGCTTGGGCAACATGTAAAGGGTGAGATCTTTCTTAATCTCACCAGCTACTCTGTGTTCTTGGTGTACAGTGGAAGGAGTGCTGCTTGGCTGGTTTGGTTGGGTTTTCAGCCTTCTCTACACATCCACAGAGAGGAAAGACCAACAAAACAACACAAAAGGCCGGTCAGTGATGATCAAAGAAAATAAGCCATAGGAATGGAAATGAAAGTAAAAGAGAAAAGAATAGCCTGACTAGAAAACAATAAAAATGAAGGGGATGGCCAGTGTGACAAACCCAGACCTACTGGGATATACCACAGTTTCACTAAGCTGCCACCAACCATTCCCTATAAGAAGTCACACAGACCAGGGATGGATTTTCAACAAATAAAAGAATAAGGTTTATTTAAATACAACACACAGGGAAAATAAAATGATCAGGTGAATAAGATTTAGTAACGTGGCTTAGTCTCATTCATACATGCATACAGTTTGGTTCACACAGAACCCTTAACTTGAAGCACAGACCCTGAACCTATCAGTTCTGGCTAACCAACAGACACCTGAACCTATCAGGTTGGTACTCTGACACACAGTAGTACCCTGTCTGACACACAGACTCCCACACCAGCTTCTTCTTCCCAGCTGCTGCTTCGTCACATCCCAGCATCTCCTAACTTCACCACACAGGCTTCACATATATATACAGTACAGCCCCTCCTCCTGATGTCCCGCCTTCCACTCCCCATAGGATGGAACTTTCCCTCCAAACCCATGACAGACAGGTAACATCAGTGCTGTATGTAACACCTCCCCTCTTTATAAGTTGTTTTGTAGGGGGAAAGCTAAGGTGCTTTTTCCCAAAAAACAACCTGGATAAAACACACAACAACAGTTATACATACAATACCATACTTACTTATACTTACATTCTAAGTTAACCATAGCAATTAGGCATTTAAACATTTACCATATACATTACATCAATTTACCTTTATTCATACAAACCAAGTTCAAAAAACAGGTACATTTAACTTTTTGTTCACCAAAATATATACATAGTCCATGTTTCTTTCGCCGTCTTCATTCTTCAGGTCTTCTTGACTAGGCGTCAGCAACACAGTTCACTGACCCTCTGACCACCTTCACTTCAAAGTCATAGTCCTGTAGGTTTAAAGCCCACCTCATAAGTTTACTATTGTGGGTTTTCATTGTCTTTAACCATTGCAGTGGTGAATGGTCAGTGCACAGAACAAAATGTCTTCCCCAGATGTAAGGCTTGGCCTTCTGGATCGCGTAGACTATGGCCAAACACTCCTTCTCCACGGTTGCCAAATGTCTCTCACCTTTTTGAAGTTTCCTACTCAGGTAGGACACTGGATGCTGGTCACCATTCTCATCCTCCTGGCACAGAACTGCTCCTACCCCGCTGTTAGACGCATCGGTGTAGATGATGAACTCCCGGTCGAAGTCTGGAGCCCGCAGCACTGGATAGTTGATGAGCGCCTGCTTCAACCTCTGGAACGCCTCCTCACAGTCGCTGGTCCACGGGATGCGGTCATCAGCCGTCTTCCTCGTCAGCTCGGTCAGCGGAGCCGCAATCTCGCTAAACCTCGGGATGAACTTTCTGTAGTAGCCCACCAACCCAAGAAATGATTTGACTTTTTTCTTGGTGTTGGGTCTGGGCCAATCACGAACAGCTTCTATTTTGGCCTCCAGGGGTTTTATCACTCCTCCCCCTACCATGTGACCCAAGTATTTTGTTTCTGGGATACCCAGCTGCAGTTTGCTCTCTTTGCAGAGCCTAGGCCAAAGCACTTCCTCCCCTGGGTTAAAGTGCCTCTCCCCGGCTTCCTGGTCATCCCAAACTTTCTTTCTGACCTTTTGAGCTTGCAGGGTCTCTGCTGCTAGCTCTAGGTTTCTCTTTAGGTCCTTCCTTAAAGAGTCTATATATGTCACAACGTCTTGTGGGTCATCCTGGGTGATCTGCTCCCAATCTTGTCTGATCAAATCAAGGGGCCCTTTCACCCTTCTCCCAAATAAAAGTTCAAATGGACTGAACCCGGTACTGGCTTGTGGCACTGATCGATAAGCAAACAAAAGGGATTGCAGCTTCTGGTCCCAATTGTTTGGATTCTCTGCCAAGTAAGCCCTAATCATGCGCATTAGAGTCCCATTGAACTTCTCAGTTAACCCATTACTTTCAGGATGATAGGCAGTGGTTTCCTTGTGCTTAATTCCACAGATTTGCCATAAGCGTTTCATGAGCTTTGATGTGAACGATGCGCCCAAATCTGTGATTATTTCTGAGGCAAATCCCATCCTGGACATATACCCCACCAAGGCATCTGCCACTGTGTTAGTTTCAATGTTAGTCAAGGGTATGGCTTCAGGGTACCTCGTGGCATGGTCCACAATGGTGATAATGAACCTGTGCCCCCTCTTTGTGGCCTTGGGCAAAGGTCCCACAATATCCACCCCTATGCATTTGAACGGAGTGTCAATCACAGGCAAAGGGCACAACTTTGCTTTGGTCCTGTCACGGCTATTCCCCTGCCTTTGACACACATCACATTGTTTACAGAACTCCCTGATCTGCTTCCCTATGTCAGGCCAGTAGAAATTCTGTGTGATTCTCTGCTGTGTTTTGTTCACCCCTAAGTGCGCAGCAAACATGTCAGAGTGCCCCCTTTGTAAGATCATGGGGCGATACTTTTCAGGTACCACTAGCTGACTTCTGATCCCATCTCCCCCTTTTGAGATATTCCTCAGGGTCTCTCTATACAAAATCCCCTTTTTCTCTAGAAATCTCACTGGGGTTTCAGGTGTTAGCTGGGCGTCAGTCACCTGTTCAAAACACTTTTGGAGAGTGGCGTCTGCCTTTTGCTCTTGGCCAAATCGGCTGTCTGTGGTTAAGGTTTCCACCACAGCTTCTGAACTCCCCTCTGCTTCCGTCTCTGGCTCATCAGTACCCCCCTGAACTGTCCCCGTGGTGGCTTGTGAACGTGTAATCACTAGCACCCGTTTCACATGTTCAGCCAGGTCATTTCCCACGAGCACGGCTGCTGGCAGAGTCGATGAAATCGCTAGCCGCCAAACTCCCCTCCAGCCTTGAAAGTTCACAGGTACCTCCGCTACTGGCAGTGAGATCACCTGTCCCTCAATCCCTGCCACCTTCATGCTCTCATTTGGAATTATATATTCCCTAGGAATAATATCTGGATGGCACAGGGTCACCTGGGAACAAGTGTCCCTCAGCCCCCGATACTGATGGTCAAGTATTCCTACGTCCACCCCTGCTGTTTCAAACAACTGAGAATCTGTTCTCACGAGCAAGCAGCGCTTGACCTCCACAAGAGGACCATTTTCCTCAGCCTGATCAGCAGATGTAACTGTTCCAGATTGAGTAGCCATGGCAACAGGCTCCCTCAGTGACAAGGAGCTTTGCTCTTTCTGGACACAGAACACAGCTTTTGGCTTGGTTCCACTCGAATCCTGAGGCACAATTCCTTTTAGCTGCTTTAATTTCTCACACTCTGAGATTAGATGGCCCTTTCCCTGACAGAAATAACATTTTCTGCTGTACTTGGAGTCTTTCTCATCTGGTTTTGGTTTTCCCTCCAAAATCTGGTTCCTGGACTGGCTCTGCCCAGAAGTTTTATCAACAAAATGGCCGCCCATTTTTGGCGGGCTCTGAACTAACCCTTTGGAGTACTTAGGGTCCCATGTTTCCCTCATGTTTTCTTCAGAATAATTCAGGTTTTGATGTTGTGCCTTAACCTGTGTGCCTTCTTTTGGTTTCTTTTCTAGCTGCAATTCCTTCTCTTTTATTCTCAAATCCAGCTCCTTTTGCTTAGCCTCAAACTCAGCCCTGATCTGTAAAAGTTCTTCCTCAGCCCTAGCTTTTATCTCTTTTACTTTTTCTTCAGTCTTATCTCTGATTTCTTTTAATTTAATGTCTTTTTGCTGATTATATTTTTCAAGATCTTGCTCACTTTGTCTGACCTGAGCCTCATACTTTTCTTTCTTTGACATTTCTTCAACTGATAAATTGTTAATAAACTTATTTAGGAAATCCAATTCCAATTGTACCATTCTAATTTGGTGTTTCAGTTCCATCTCTTTCATCCTCATGGCCATTCCCCTTTTCTTGGCATCTGCCTCTACCTGACTGATTTCAGATCTTTCTCTTAAATCTAATTCCCTCATCCTCAGTTCATGCTGTTGGGCTAGGAGCATTTTTCTGAGTTCTGGGTTCTGTTCTCCCGTGCTGTCACCCTGCACTGAGCCAAATTCATCCTCAGAACCTTGGTCTACTTGGGGGTCTTTCACTTCACCCATTTCTGCCATTTGGCTTCGAGTCAAGGGCATAATCCCCCCCCCCAGAACAGGCTGCTTTCAAAAGTCAAGCCTCAAAATAAAGCGACCACTTTTTTTTTCTTTTGCCTCAGAACCAGCCTTCTCTAGTTTGCTGCTGTTCTTCAGCACTAACTTGCAACAGTTGCGAGCCAGAGTCGACCCCCCTCTGCTAGGCCTCTCAGCAGGCAGGCTAGATCACTGCTACTACACAGTTTTGCCTCAGCTTTTTCCCGCCAAAACAGGCTGCCTCAGAGCTCCCTAATCTAGTCCCCAATCTGAGGTTACACGTTCTTCTACTAGCGCACCTCCCCGTGAGGTACACCTAGAAGATTACCTACGCGCCTCAGATTGCCCTGACTAGACCCCCCTTGCTCTGGGCACACTTGCCAAGGCTTTGCTGTACCACTGGACAACTGGACCAGTCGTATCCCACACGCTGGACACCAATCAATGTGACAAACCCAGACCTACTGGGACCTGCCACACGTTAACTAAGCTGCCACCAACCATTCCCTATAAGAAGTCACACAGACCAGGGATGGATTTTCAACAAATAAAAGAATAAGGTTTATTTAAAACAACACACAGGGAAAATAAAATGATCAGGTGAATAAGATTTAGTAACGTGGCTTAGTCTCATTCATACATGCATACAGTTTGGTTCACACAGAACCCTTAACTTGAAGCACAGACCCTGAACCTATCAGTTCTGGCTAACCAACAGACACCTGAACCTATCAGGTTGGTACTCTGACACACAGTAGTACCCTGTCTGACACACAGACTCCCACACCAGCTTCTTCTTCCCAGCTGCTGCTTCGTCACATCCCAGCGTCTCCTAACTTCACCACACAGGCTTCACATATATATACAGTACAGCCCCTCCTCCTGATGTCCCGCCTTCCACTCCCCATAGGATGGAACTTTCCCTCCAAACCCATGACAGACAGGTAACATCAGTGCTGTATGTAACACCTCCCCTCTTTATAAGTTGTTTTGTAGGGGGAAAGCTAAGGTGCTTTTTCCCAAAAAACAACCTGGATAAAACACACAACAACAGTTATACATACAATACCATACTTACTTATACTTACATTCTAAGTTAACCATAGCAATTAGGCATTTAAACATTTACCATATACATTACATCAATTTACCTTTATTCATACAAACCAAGTTCAAAAAACAGGTACATTTAACTTTTTGTTCACCAAAATATATACATAGTCCATGTTTCTTTCGCCGTCTTCATTCTTCAGGTCTTCTTGACTAGGCGTCAGCAACACAGTTCACTGACCCTCTGACCACCTTCACTTCAAAGTCATAGTCCTGTAGGTTTAAAGCCCACCTCATAAGTTTACTATTGTGGGTTTTCATTGTCTTTAACCATTGCAGTGGTGAATGGTCAGTGCACAGAACAAAATGTCTTCCCCAGATGTAAGGCTTGGCCTTCTGGATCGCGTAGACTATGGCCAAACACTCCTTCTCCACGGTTGCCAAATGTCTCTCACCTTTTTGAAGTTTCCTACTCAGGTAGGACACTGGATGCTGGTCACCATTCTCATCCTCCTGGCACAGAACTGCTCCTACCCCGCTGTTAGACGCATCGGTGTAGATGATGAACTCCCGGTCGAAGTCTGGAGCCCGCAGCACTGGATAGTTGATGAGCGCCTGCTTCAACCTCTGGAACGCCTCCTCACAGTCGCTGGTCCACGGGATGCGGTCATCAGCCGTCTTCCTCGTCAGCTCGGTCAGCGGAGCCGCAATCTCGCTAAACCTCGGGATGAACTTTCTGTAGTAGCCCACCAACCCAAGAAATGATTTGACTTTTTTCTTGGTGTTGGGTCTGGGCCAATCACGAACAGCTTCTATTTTGGCCTCCAGGGGTTTTATCACTCCTCCCCCTACCATGTGACCCAAGTATTTTGTTTCTGGGATACCCAGCTGCAGTTTGCTCTCTTTGCAGAGCCTAGGCCAAAGCACTTCCTCCCCTGGGTTAAAGTGCCTCTCCCCGGCTTCCTGGTCATCCCAAACTTTCTTTCTGACCTTTTGAGCTTGCAGGGTCTCTGCTGCTAGCTCTAGGTTTCTCTTTAGGTCCTTCCTTAAAGAGTCTATATATGTCACAACGTCTTGTGGGTCATCCTGGGTGATCTGCTCCCAATCTTGTCTGATCAAATCAAGGGGCCCTTTCACCCTTCTCCCAAATAAAAGTTCAAATGGACTGAACCCGGTACTGGCTTGTGGCACTGATCGATAAGCAAACAAAAGGGATTGCAGCTTCTGGTCCCAATTGTTTGGATTCTCTGCCAAGTAAGCCCTAATCATGCGCATTAGAGTCCCATTGAACTTCTCAGTTAACCCATTACTTTCAGGATGATAGGCAGTGGTTTCCTTGTGCTTAATTCCACAGATTTGCCATAAGCGTTTCATGAGCTTTGATGTGAACGATGCGCCCAAATCTGTGATTATTTCTGAGGCAAATCCCATCCTGGACATATACCCCACCAAGGCATCTGCCACTGTGTTAGTTTCAATGTTAGTCAAGGGTATGGCTTCAGGGTACCTCGTGGCATGGTCCACAATGGTGATAATGAACCTGTGCCCCCTCTTTGTGGCCTTGGGCAAAGGTCCCACAATATCCACCCCTATGCATTTGAACGGAGTGTCAATCACAGGCAAAGGGCACAACTTTGCTTTGGTCCTGTCACGGCTATTCCCCTGCCTTTGACACACATCACATTGTTTACAGAACTCCCTGATCTGCTTCCCTATGTCAGGCCAGTAGAAATTCTGTGTGATTCTCTGCTGTGTTTTGTTCACCCCTAAGTGCGCAGCAAACATGTCAGAGTGCCCCCTTTGTAAGATCATGGGGCGATACTTTTCAGGTACCACTAGCTGACTTCTGATCCCATCTCCCCCTTTTGAGATATTCCTCAGGGTCTCTCTATACAAAATCCCCTTTTTCTCTAGAAATCTCACTGGGGTTTCAGGTGTTAGCTGGGCGTCAGTCACCTGTTCAAAACACTTTTGGAGAGTGGCGTCTGCCTTTTGCTCTTGGCCAAATCGGCTGTCTGTGGTTAAGGTTTCCACCACAGCTTCTGAACTCCCCTCTGCTTCCGTCTCTGGCTCATCAGTACCCCCCTGAACTGTCCCCGTGGTGGCTTGTGAACGTGTAATCACTAGCACCCGTTTCACATGTTCAGCCAGGTCATTTCCCACGAGCACGGCTGCTGGCAGAGTCGATGAAATCGCTAGCCGCCAAACTCCCCTCCAGCCTTGAAAGTTCACAGGTACCTCCGCTACTGGCAGTGAGATCACCTGTCCCTCAATCCCTGCCACCTTCATGCTCTCATTTGGAATTATATATTCCCTAGGAATAATATCTGGATGGCACAGGGTCACCTGGGAACAAGTGTCCCTCAGCCCCCGATACTGATGGTCAAGTATTCCTACGTCCACCCCTGCTGTTTCAAACAACTGAGAATCTGTTCTCACGAGCAAGCAGCGCTTGACCTCCACAAGAGGACCATTTTCCTCAGCCTGAGCAGCAGATGTAACTGTTCCAGATTGAGTAGCCATGGCAACAGGCTCCCTCAGTGACAAGGAGCTTTGCTCTTTCTGGACACAGAACACAGCTTTTGGCTTGGTTCCACTCGAATCCTGAGGCACAATTCCTTTTAGCTGCTTTAATTTCTCACACTCTGAGATTAGATGGCCCTTTCCCTGACAGAAATAACATTTTCTGCTGTACTTGGAGTCTTTCTCATCTGGTTTTGGTTTTCCCTCCAAAATCTGGTTCCTGGACTGGCTCTGCCCAGAAGTTTTATCAACAAAATGGCCGCCCATTTTTGGCGGGCTCTGAACTAACCCTTTGGAGTACTTAGGGTCCCATGTTTCCCTCATGTTTTCTTCAGAATAATTCAGGTTTTGATGTTGTGCCTTAACCTGTGTGCCTTCTTTTGGTTTCTTTTCTAGCTGCAATTCCTTCTCTTTTATTCTCAAATCCAGCTCCTTTTGCTTAGCCTCAAACTCAGCCCTGATCTGTAAAAGTTCTTCCTCAGCCCTAGCTTTTATCTCTTTTACTTTTTCTTCAGTCTTATCTCTGATTTCTTTTAATTTAATGTCTTTTTGCTGATTATATTTTTCAAGATCTTGCTCACTTTGTCTGACCTGAGCCTCATACTTTTCTTTCTTTGACATTTCTTCAACTGATAAATTGTTAATAAACTTATTTAGGAAATCCAATTCCAATTGTACCATTCTAATTTGGTGTTTCAGTTCCATCTCTTTCATCCTCATGGCCATTCCCCTTTTCTTGGCATCTGCCTCTACCTGACTGATTTCAGATCTTTCTCTTAAATCTAATTCCCTCATCCTCAGTTCATGCTGTTGGGCTAGGAGCATTTTTCTGAGTTCTGGGTTCTGTTCTCCCGTGCTGTCACCCTGCACTGAGCCAAATTCATCCTCAGAACCTTGGTCTACTTGGGGGTCTTTCACTTCACCCATTTCTGCCATTTGGCTTCGAGTCAAGGGCATAATCCCCCCCCCCAGAACAGGCTGCTTTCAAAAGTCAAGCCTCAAAATAAAGCGACCACTTTTTTTTTCTTTTGCCTCAGAACCAGCCTTCTCTAGTTTGCTGCTGTTCTTCAGCACTAACTTGCAACAGTTGCGAGCCAGAGTCGACCCCCCTCTGCTAGGCCTCTCAGCAGGCAGGCTAGATCACTGCTACTACACAGTTTTGCCTCAGCTTTTTCCCGCCAAAACAGGCTGCCTCAGAGCTCCCTAATCTAGTCCCCAATCTGAGGTTACACGTTCTTCTACTAGCGCACCTCCCCGTGAGGTACACCTAGAAGATTACCTACGCGCCTCAGATTGCCCTGACTAGACCCCCCTTGCTCTGGGCACACTTGCCAAGGCTTTGCTGTACCACTGGACAACTGGACCAGTCGTATCCCACACGCTGGACACCAATCAATGTGACAAACCCAGACCTACTGGGACCTGCCACACGTTAACTAAGCTGCCACCAACCATTCCCTATAAGAAGTCACACAGACCAGGGATGGATTTTCAACAAATAAAAGAATAAGGTTTATTTAAAACAACACACAGGGAAAATAAAATGATCAGGTGAATAAGATTTAGTAACGTGGCTTAGTCTCATTCATACATGCATACAGTTTGGTTCACACAGAACCCTTAACTTGAAGCACAGACCCTGAACCTATCAGTTCTGGCTAACCAACAGACACCTGAACCTATCAGGTTGGTACTCTGACACACAGTAGTACCCTGTCTGACACACAGACTCCCACACCAGCTTCTTCTTCCCAGCTGCTGCTTCGTCACATCCCAGCGTCTCCTAACTTCACCACACAGGCTTCACATATATATACAGTACAGCCCCTCCTCCTGATGTCCCGCCTTCCACTCCCCATAGGATGGAACTTTCCCTCCAAACCCATGACAGACAGGTAACATCAGTGCTGTATGTAACACCTCCCCTCTTTATAAGTTGTTTTGTAGGGGGAAAGCTAAGGTGCTTTTTCCCAAAAAACAACCTGGATAAAACACACAACAACAGTTATACATACAATACCATACTTACTTATACTTACATTCTAAGTTAACCATAGCAATTAGGCATTTAAACATTTACCATATACATTACATCAATTTACCTTTATTCATACAAACCAAGTTCAAAAAACAGGTACATTTAACTTTTTGTTCACCAAAATATATACATAGTCCATGTTTCTTTCGCCGTCTTCATTCTTCAGGTCTTCTTGACTAGGCGTCAGCAACACAGTTCACTGACCCTCTGACCACCTTCACTTCAAAGTCATAGTCCTGTAGGTTTAAAGCCCACCTCATAAGTTTACTATTGTGGGTTTTCATTGTCTTTAACCATTGCAGTGGTGAATGGTCAGTGCACAGAACAAAATGTCTTCCCCAGATGTAAGGCTTGGCCTTCTGGATCGCGTAGACTATGGCCAAACACTCCTTCTCCACGGTTGCCAAATGTCTCTCACCTTTTTGAAGTTTCCTACTCAGGTAGGACACTGGATGCTGGTCACCATTCTCATCCTCCTGGCACAGAACTGCTCCTACCCCGCTGTTAGACGCATCGGTGTAGATGATGAACTCCCGGTCGAAGTCTGGAGCCCGCAGCACTGGATAGTTGATGAGCGCCTGCTTCAACCTCTGGAACGCCTCCTCACAGTCGCTGGTCCACGGGATGCGGTCATCAGCCGTCTTCCTCGTCAGCTCGGTCAGCGGAGCCGCAATCTCGCTAAACCTCGGGATGAACTTTCTGTAGTAGCCCACCAACCCAAGAAATGATTTGACTTTTTTCTTGGTGTTGGGTCTGGGCCAATCACGAACAGCTTCTATTTTGGCCTCCAGGGGTTTTATCACTCCTCCCCCTACCATGTGACCCAAGTATTTTGTTTCTGGGATACCCAGCTGCAGTTTGCTCTCTTTGCAGAGCCTAGGCCAAAGCACTTCCTCCCCTGGGTTAAAGTGCCTCTCCCCGGCTTCCTGGTCATCCCAAACTTTCTTTCTGACCTTTTGAGCTTGCAGGGTCTCTGCTGCTAGCTCTAGGTTTCTCTTTAGGTCCTTCCTTAAAGAGTCTATATATGTCACAACGTCTTGTGGGTCATCCTGGGTGATCTGCTCCCAATCTTGTCTGATCAAATCAAGGGGCCCTTTCACCCTTCTCCCAAATAAAAGTTCAAATGGACTGAACCCGGTACTGGCTTGTGGCACTGATCGATAAGCAAACAAAAGGGATTGCAGCTTCTGGTCCCAATTGTTTGGATTCTCTGCCAAGTAAGCCCTAATCATGCGCATTAGAGTCCCATTGAACTTCTCAGTTAACCCATTACTTTCAGGATGATAGGCAGTGGTTTCCTTGTGCTTAATTCCACAGATTTGCCATAAGCGTTTCATGAGCTTTGATGTGAACGATGCGCCCAAATCTGTGATTATTTCTGAGGCAAATCCCATCCTGGACATATACCCCACCAAGGCATCTGCCACTGTGTTAGTTTCAATGTTAGTCAAGGGTATGGCTTCAGGGTACCTCGTGGCATGGTCCACAATGGTGATAATGAACCTGTGCCCCCTCTTTGTGGCCTTGGGCAAAGGTCCCACAATATCCACCCCTATGCATTTGAACGGAGTGTCAATCACAGGCAAAGGGCACAACTTTGCTTTGGTCCTGTCACGGCTATTCCCCTGCCTTTGACACACATCACATTGTTTACAGAACTCCCTGATCTGCTTCCCTATGTCAGGCCAGTAGAAATTCTGTGTGATTCTCTGCTGTGTTTTGTTCACCCCTAAGTGCGCAGCAAACATGTCAGAGTGCCCCCTTTGTAAGATCATGGGGCGATACTTTTCAGGTACCACTAGCTGACTTCTGATCCCATCTCCCCCTTTTGAGATATTCCTCAGGGTCTCTCTATACAAAATCCCCTTTTTCTCTAGAAATCTCACTGGGGTTTCAGGTGTTAGCTGGGCGTCAGTCACCTGTTCAAAACACTTTTGGAGAGTGGCGTCTGCCTTTTGCTCTTGGCCAAATCGGCTGTCTGTGGTTAAGGTTTCCACCACAGCTTCTGAACTCCCCTCTGCTTCCGTCTCTGGCTCATCAGTACCCCCCTGAACTGTCCCCGTGGTGGCTTGTGAACGTGTAATCACTAGCACCCGTTTCACATGTTCAGCCAGGTCATTTCCCACGAGCACGGCTGCTGGCAGAGTCGATGAAATCGCTAGCCGCCAAACTCCCCTCCAGCCTTGAAAGTTCACAGGTACCTCCGCTACTGGCAGTGAGATCACCTGTCCCTCAATCCCTGCCACCTTCATGCTCTCATTTGGAATTATATATTCCCTAGGAATAATATCTGGATGGCACAGGGTCACCTGGGAACAAGTGTCCCTCAGCCCCCGATACTGATGGTCAAGTATTCCTACGTCCACCCCTGCTGTTTCAAACAACTGAGAATCTGTTCTCACGAGCAAGCAGCGCTTGACCTCCACAAGAGGACCATTTTCCTCAGCCTGATCAGCAGATGTAACTGTTCCAGATTGAGTAGCCATGGCAACAGGCTCCCTCAGTGACAAGGAGCTTTGCTCTTTCTGGACACAGAACACAGCTTTTGGCTTGGTTCCACTCGAATCCTGAGGCACAATTCCTTTTAGCTGCTTTAATTTCTCACACTCTGAGATTAGATGGCCCTTTCCCTGACAGAAATAACATTTTCTGCTGTACTTGGAGTCTTTCTCATCTGGTTTTGGTTTTCCCTCCAAAATCTGGTTCCTGGACTGGCTCTGCCCAGAAGTTTTATCAACAAAATGGCCGCCCATTTTTGGCGGGCTCTGAACTAACCCTTTGGAGTACTTAGGGTCCCATGTTTCCCTCATGTTTTCTTCAGAATAATTCAGGTTTTGATGTTGTGCCTTAACCTGTGTGCCTTCTTTTGGTTTCTTTTCTAGCTGCAATTCCTTCTCTTTTATTCTCAAATCCAGCTCCTTTTGCTTAGCCTCAAACTCAGCCCTGATCTGTAAAAGTTCTTCCTCAGCCCTAGCTTTTATCTCTTTTACTTTTTCTTCAGTCTTATCTCTGATTTCTTTTAATTTAATGTCTTTTTGCTGATTATATTTTTCAAGATCTTGCTCACTTTGTCTGACCTGAGCCTCATACTTTTCTTTCTTTGACATTTCTTCAACTGATAAATTGTTAATAAACTTATTTAGGAAATCCAATTCCAATTGTACCATTCTAATTTGGTGTTTCAGTTCCATCTCTTTCATCCTCATGGCCATTCCCCTTTTCTTGGCATCTGCCTCTACCTGACTGATTTCAGATCTTTCTCTTAAATCTAATTCCCTCATCCTCAGTTCATGCTGTTGGGCTAGGAGCATTTTTCTGAGTTCTGGGTTCTGTTCTCCCGTGCTGTCACCCTGCACTGAGCCAAATTCATCCTCAGAACCTTGGTCTACTTGGGGGTCTTTCACTTCACCCATTTCTGCCATTTGGCTTCGAGTCAAGGGCATAATCCCCCCCCCCAGAACAGGCTGCTTTCAAAAGTCAAGCCTCAAAATAAAGCGACCACTTTTTTTTTCTTTTGCCTCAGAACCAGCCTTCTCTAGTTTGCTGCTGTTCTTCAGCACTAACTTGCAACAGTTGCGAGCCAGAGTCGACCCCCCTCTGCTAGGCCTCTCAGCAGGCAGGCTAGATCACTGCTACTACACAGTTTTGCCTCAGCTTTTTCCCGCCAAAACAGGCTGCCTCAGAGCTCCCTAATCTAGTCCCCAATCTGAGGTTACACGTTCTTCTACTAGCGCACCTCCCCGTGAGGTACACCTAGAAGATTACCTACGCGCCTCAGATTGCCCTGACTAGACCCCCCTTGCTCTGGGCACACTTGCCAAGGCTTTGCTGTACCACTGGACAACTGGACCAGTCGTATCCCACACGCTGGACACCAATCAATGTGACAAACCCAGACCTACTGGGACCTGCCACACGTTAACTAAGCTGCCACCAACCATTCCCTATAAGAAGTCACACAGACCAGGGATGGATTTTCAACAAATAAAAGAATAAGGTTTATTTAAAACAACACACAGGGAAAATAAAATGATCAGGTGAATAAGATTTAGTAACGTGGCTTAGTCTCATTCATACATGCATACAGTTTGGTTCACACAGAACCCTTAACTTGAAGCACAGACCCTGAACCTATCAGTTCTGGCTAACCAACAGACACCTGAACCTATCAGGTTGGTACTCTGACACACAGTAGTACCCTGTCTGACACACAGACTCCCACACCAGCTTCTTCTTCCCAGCTGCTGCTTCGTCACATCCCAGCGTCTCCTAACTTCACCACACAGGCTTCACATATATATACAGTACAGCCCCTCCTCCTGATGTCCCGCCTTCCACTCCCCATAGGATGGAACTTTCCCTCCAAACCCATGACAGACAGGTAACATCAGTGCTGTATGTAACACCTCCCCTCTTTATAAGTTGTTTTGTAGGGGGAAAGCTAAGGTGCTTTTTCCCAAAAAACAACCTGGATAAAACACACAACAACAGTTATACATACAATACCATACTTACTTATACTTACATTCTAAGTTAACCATAGCAATTAGGCATTTAAACATTTACCATATACATTACATCAATTTACCTTTATTCATACAAACCAAGTTCAAAAAACAGGTACATTTAACTTTTTGTTCACCAAAATATATACATAGTCCATGTTTCTTTCGCCGTCTTCATTCTTCAGGTCTTCTTGACTAGGCGTCAGCAACACAGTTCACTGACCCTCTGACCACCTTCACTTCAAAGTCATAGTCCTGTAGGTTTAAAGCCCACCTCATAAGTTTACTATTGTGGGTTTTCATTGTCTTTAACCATTGCAGTGGTGAATGGTCAGTGCACAGAACAAAATGTCTTCCCCAGATGTAAGGCTTGGCCTTCTGGATCGCGTAGACTATGGCCAAACACTCCTTCTCCACGGTTGCCAAATGTCTCTCACCTTTTTGAAGTTTCCTACTCAGGTAGGACACTGGATGCTGGTCACCATTCTCATCCTCCTGGCACAGAACTGCTCCTACCCCGCTGTTAGACGCATCGGTGTAGATGATGAACTCCCGGTCGAAGTCTGGAGCCCGCAGCACTGGATAGTTGATGAGCGCCTGCTTCAACCTCTGGAACGCCTCCTCACAGTCGCTGGTCCACGGGATGCGGTCATCAGCCGTCTTCCTCGTCAGCTCGGTCAGCGGAGCCGCAATCTCGCTAAACCTCGGGATGAACTTTCTGTAGTAGCCCACCAACCCAAGAAATGATTTGACTTTTTTCTTGGTGTTGGGTCTGGGCCAATCACGAACAGCTTCTATTTTGGCCTCCAGGGGTTTTATCACTCCTCCCCCTACCATGTGACCCAAGTATTTTGTTTCTGGGATACCCAGCTGCAGTTTGCTCTCTTTGCAGAGCCTAGGCCAAAGCACTTCCTCCCCTGGGTTAAAGTGCCTCTCCCCGGCTTCCTGGTCATCCCAAACTTTCTTTCTGACCTTTTGAGCTTGCAGGGTCTCTGCTGCTAGCTCTAGGTTTCTCTTTAGGTCCTTCCTTAAAGAGTCTATATATGTCACAACGTCTTGTGGGTCATCCTGGGTGATCTGCTCCCAATCTTGTCTGATCAAATCAAGGGGCCCTTTCACCCTTCTCCCAAATAAAAGTTCAAATGGACTGAACCCGGTACTGGCTTGTGGCACTGATCGATAAGCAAACAAAAGGGATTGCAGCTTCTGGTCCCAATTGTTTGGATTCTCTGCCAAGTAAGCCCTAATCATGCGCATTAGAGTCCCATTGAACTTCTCAGTTAACCCATTACTTTCAGGATGATAGGCAGTGGTTTCCTTGTGCTTAATTCCACAGATTTGCCATAAGCGTTTCATGAGCTTTGATGTGAACGATGCGCCCAAATCTGTGATTATTTCTGAGGCAAATCCCATCCTGGACATATACCCCACCAAGGCATCTGCCACTGTGTTAGTTTCAATGTTAGTCAAGGGTATGGCTTCAGGGTACCTCGTGGCATGGTCCACAATGGTGATAATGAACCTGTGCCCCCTCTTTGTGGCCTTGGGCAAAGGTCCCACAATATCCACCCCTATGCATTTGAACGGAGTGTCAATCACAGGCAAAGGGCACAACTTTGCTTTGGTCCTGTCACGGCTATTCCCCTGCCTTTGACACACATCACATTGTTTACAGAACTCCCTGATCTGCTTCCCTATGTCAGGCCAGTAGAAATTCTGTGTGATTCTCTGCTGTGTTTTGTTCACCCCTAAGTGCGCAGCAAACATGTCAGAGTGCCCCCTTTGTAAGATCATGGGGCGATACTTTTCAGGTACCACTAGCTGACTTCTGATCCCATCTCCCCCTTTTGAGATATTCCTCAGGGTCTCTCTATACAAAATCCCCTTTTTCTCTAGAAATCTCACTGGGGTTTCAGGTGTTAGCTGGGCGTCAGTCACCTGTTCAAAACACTTTTGGAGAGTGGCGTCTGCCTTTTGCTCTTGGCCAAATCGGCTGTCTGTGGTTAAGGTTTCCACCACAGCTTCTGAACTCCCCTCTGCTTCCGTCTCTGGCTCATCAGTACCCCCCTGAACTGTCCCCGTGGTGGCTTGTGAACGTGTAATCACTAGCACCCGTTTCACATGTTCAGCCAGGTCATTTCCCACGAGCACGGCTGCTGGCAGAGTCGATGAAATCGCTAGCCGCCAAACTCCCCTCCAGCCTTGAAAGTTCACAGGTACCTCCGCTACTGGCAGTGAGATCACCTGTCCCTCAATCCCTGCCACCTTCATGCTCTCATTTGGAATTATATATTCCCTAGGAATAATATCTGGATGGCACAGGGTCACCTGGGAACAAGTGTCCCTCAGCCCCCGATACTGATGGTCAAGTATTCCTACGTCCACCCCTGCTGTTTCAAACAACTGAGAATCTGTTCTCACGAGCAAGCAGCGCTTGACCTCCACAAGAGGACCATTTTCCTCAGCCTGAGCAGCAGATGTAACTGTTCCAGATTGAGTAGCCATGGCAACAGGCTCCCTCAGTGACAAGGAGCTTTGCTCTTTCTGGACACAGAACACAGCTTTTGGCTTGGTTCCACTCGAATCCTGAGGCACAATTCCTTTTAGCTGCTTTAATTTCTCACACTCTGAGATTAGATGGCCCTTTCCCTGACAGAAATAACATTTTCTGCTGTACTTGGAGTCTTTCTCATCTGGTTTTGGTTTTCCCTCCAAAATCTGGTTCCTGGACTGGCTCTGCCCAGAAGTTTTATCAACAAAATGGCCGCCCATTTTTGGCGGGCTCTGAACTAACCCTTTGGAGTACTTAGGGTCCCATGTTTCCCTCATGTTTTCTTCAGAATAATTCAGGTTTTGATGTTGTGCCTTAACCTGTGTGCCTTCTTTTGGTTTCTTTTCTAGCTGCAATTCCTTCTCTTTTATTCTCAAATCCAGCTCCTTTTGCTTAGCCTCAAACTCAGCCCTGATCTGTAAAAGTTCTTCCTCAGCCCTAGCTTTTATCTCTTTTACTTTTTCTTCAGTCTTATCTCTGATTTCTTTTAATTTAATGTCTTTTTGCTGATTATATTTTTCAAGATCTTGCTCACTTTGTCTGACCTGAGCCTCATACTTTTCTTTCTTTGACATTTCTTCAACTGATAAATTGTTAATAAACTTATTTAGGAAATCCAATTCCAATTGTACCATTCTAATTTGGTGTTTCAGTTCCATCTCTTTCATCCTCATGGCCATTCCCCTTTTCTTGGCATCTGCCTCTACCTGACTGATTTCAGATCTTTCTCTTAAATCTAATTCCCTCATCCTCAGTTCATGCTGTTGGGCTAGGAGCATTTTTCTGAGTTCTGGGTTCTGTTCTCCCGTGCTGTCACCCTGCACTGAGCCAAATTCATCCTCAGAACCTTGGTCTACTTGGGGGTCTTTCACTTCACCCATTTCTGCCATTTGGCTTCGAGTCAAGGGCATAATCCCCCCCCCCAGAACAGGCTGCTTTCAAAAGTCAAGCCTCAAAATAAAGCGACCACTTTTTTTTTCTTTTGCCTCAGAACCAGCCTTCTCTAGTTTGCTGCTGTTCTTCAGCACTAACTTGCAACAGTTGCGAGCCAGAGTCGACCCCCCTCTGCTAGGCCTCTCAGCAGGCAGGCTAGATCACTGCTACTACACAGTTTTGCCTCAGCTTTTTCCCGCCAAAACAGGCTGCCTCAGAGCTCCCTAATCTAGTCCCCAATCTGAGGTTACACGTTCTTCTACTAGCGCACCTCCCCGTGAGGTACACCTAGAAGATTACCTACGCGCCTCAGATTGCCCTGACTAGACCCCCCTTGCTCTGGGCACACTTGCCAAGGCTTTGCTGTACCACTGGACAACTGGACCAGTCGTATCCCACACGCTGGACACCAATCAATGTGACAAACCCAGACCTACTGGGACCTGCCACACGTTAACTAAGCTGCCACCAACCATTCCCTATAAGAAGTCACACAGACCAGGGATGGATTTTCAACAAATAAAAGAATAAGGTTTATTTAAAACAACACACAGGGAAAATAAAATGATCAGGTGAATAAGATTTAGTAACGTGGCTTAGTCTCATTCATACATGCATACAGTTTGGTTCACACAGAACCCTTAACTTGAAGCACAGACCCTGAACCTATCAGTTCTGGCTAACCAACAGACACCTGAACCTATCAGGTTGGTACTCTGACACACAGTAGTACCCTGTCTGACACACAGACTCCCACACCAGCTTCTTCTTCCCAGCTGCTGCTTCGTCACATCCCAGCGTCTCCTAACTTCACCACACAGGCTTCACATATATATACAGTACAGCCCCTCCTCCTGATGTCCCGCCTTCCACTCCCCATAGGATGGAACTTTCCCTCCAAACCCATGACAGACAGGTAACATCAGTGCTGTATGTAACACCTCCCCTCTTTATAAGTTGTTTTGTAGGGGGAAAGCTAAGGTGCTTTTTCCCAAAAAACAACCTGGATAAAACACACAACAACAGTTATACATACAATACCATACTTACTTATACTTACATTCTAAGTTAACCATAGCAATTAGGCATTTAAACATTTACCATATACATTACATCAATTTACCTTTATTCATACAAACCAAGTTCAAAAAACAGGTACATTTAACTTTTTGTTCACCAAAATATATACATAGTCCATGTTTCTTTCGCCGTCTTCATTCTTCAGGTCTTCTTGACTAGGCGTCAGCAACACAGTTCACTGACCCTCTGACCACCTTCACTTCAAAGTCATAGTCCTGTAGGTTTAAAGCCCACCTCATAAGTTTACTATTGTGGGTTTTCATTGTCTTTAACCATTGCAGTGGTGAATGGTCAGTGCACAGAACAAAATGTCTTCCCCAGATGTAAGGCTTGGCCTTCTGGATCGCGTAGACTATGGCCAAACACTCCTTCTCCACGGTTGCCAAATGTCTCTCACCTTTTTGAAGTTTCCTACTCAGGTAGGACACTGGATGCTGGTCACCATTCTCATCCTCCTGGCACAGAACTGCTCCTACCCCGCTGTTAGACGCATCGGTGTAGATGATGAACTCCCGGTCGAAGTCTGGAGCCCGCAGCACTGGATAGTTGATGAGCGCCTGCTTCAACCTCTGGAACGCCTCCTCACAGTCGCTGGTCCACGGGATGCGGTCATCAGCCGTCTTCCTCGTCAGCTCGGTCAGCGGAGCCGCAATCTCGCTAAACCTCGGGATGAACTTTCTGTAGTAGCCCACCAACCCAAGAAATGATTTGACTTTTTTCTTGGTGTTGGGTCTGGGCCAATCACGAACAGCTTCTATTTTGGCCTCCAGGGGTTTTATCACTCCTCCCCCTACCATGTGACCCAAGTATTTTGTTTCTGGGATACCCAGCTGCAGTTTGCTCTCTTTGCAGAGCCTAGGCCAAAGCACTTCCTCCCCTGGGTTAAAGTGCCTCTCCCCGGCTTCCTGGTCATCCCAAACTTTCTTTCTGACCTTTTGAGCTTGCAGGGTCTCTGCTGCTAGCTCTAGGTTTCTCTTTAGGTCCTTCCTTAAAGAGTCTATATATGTCACAACGTCTTGTGGGTCATCCTGGGTGATCTGCTCCCAATCTTGTCTGATCAAATCAAGGGGCCCTTTCACCCTTCTCCCAAATAAAAGTTCAAATGGACTGAACCCGGTACTGGCTTGTGGCACTGATCGATAAGCAAACAAAAGGGATTGCAGCTTCTGGTCCCAATTGTTTGGATTCTCTGCCAAGTAAGCCCTAATCATGCGCATTAGAGTCCCATTGAACTTCTCAGTTAACCCATTACTTTCAGGATGATAGGCAGTGGTTTCCTTGTGCTTAATTCCACAGATTTGCCATAAGCGTTTCATGAGCTTTGATGTGAACGATGCGCCCAAATCTGTGATTATTTCTGAGGCAAATCCCATCCTGGACATATACCCCACCAAGGCATCTGCCACTGTGTTAGTTTCAATGTTAGTCAAGGGTATGGCTTCAGGGTACCTCGTGGCATGGTCCACAATGGTGATAATGAACCTGTGCCCCCTCTTTGTGGCCTTGGGCAAAGGTCCCACAATATCCACCCCTATGCATTTGAACGGAGTGTCAATCACAGGCAAAGGGCACAACTTTGCTTTGGTCCTGTCACGGCTATTCCCCTGCCTTTGACACACATCACATTGTTTACAGAACTCCCTGATCTGCTTCCCTATGTCAGGCCAGTAGAAATTCTGTGTGATTCTCTGCTGTGTTTTGTTCACCCCTAAGTGCGCAGCAAACATGTCAGAGTGCCCCCTTTGTAAGATCATGGGGCGATACTTTTCAGGTACCACTAGCTGACTTCTGATCCCATCTCCCCCTTTTGAGATATTCCTCAGGGTCTCTCTATACAAAATCCCCTTTTTCTCTAGAAATCTCACTGGGGTTTCAGGTGTTAGCTGGGCGTCAGTCACCTGTTCAAAACACTTTTGGAGAGTGGCGTCTGCCTTTTGCTCTTGGCCAAATCGGCTGTCTGTGGTTAAGGTTTCCACCACAGCTTCTGAACTCCCCTCTGCTTCCGTCTCTGGCTCATCAGTACCCCCCTGAACTGTCCCCGTGGTGGCTTGTGAACGTGTAATCACTAGCACCCGTTTCACATGTTCAGCCAGGTCATTTCCCACGAGCACGGCTGCTGGCAGAGTCGATGAAATCGCTAGCCGCCAAACTCCCCTCCAGCCTTGAAAGTTCACAGGTACCTCCGCTACTGGCAGTGAGATCACCTGTCCCTCAATCCCTGCCACCTTCATGCTCTCATTTGGAATTATATATTCCCTAGGAATAATATCTGGATGGCACAGGGTCACCTGGGAACAAGTGTCCCTCAGCCCCCGATACTGATGGTCAAGTATTCCTACGTCCACCCCTGCTGTTTCAAACAACTGAGAATCTGTTCTCACGAGCAAGCAGCGCTTGACCTCCACAAGAGGACCATTTTCCTCAGCCTGATCAGCAGATGTAACTGTTCCAGATTGAGTAGCCATGGCAACAGGCTCCCTCAGTGACAAGGAGCTTTGCTCTTTCTGGACACAGAACACAGCTTTTGGCTTGGTTCCACTCGAATCCTGAGGCACAATTCCTTTTAGCTGCTTTAATTTCTCACACTCTGAGATTAGATGGCCCTTTCCCTGACAGAAATAACATTTTCTGCTGTACTTGGAGTCTTTCTCATCTGGTTTTGGTTTTCCCTCCAAAATCTGGTTCCTGGACTGGCTCTGCCCAGAAGTTTTATCAACAAAATGGCCGCCCATTTTTGGCGGGCTCTGAACTAACCCTTTGGAGTACTTAGGGTCCCATGTTTCCCTCATGTTTTCTTCAGAATAATTCAGGTTTTGATGTTGTGCCTTAACCTGTGTGCCTTCTTTTGGTTTCTTTTCTAGCTGCAATTCCTTCTCTTTTATTCTCAAATCCAGCTCCTTTTGCTTAGCCTCAAACTCAGCCCTGATCTGTAAAAGTTCTTCCTCAGCCCTAGCTTTTATCTCTTTTACTTTTTCTTCAGTCTTATCTCTGATTTCTTTTAATTTAATGTCTTTTTGCTGATTATATTTTTCAAGATCTTGCTCACTTTGTCTGACCTGAGCCTCATACTTTTCTTTCTTTGACATTTCTTCAACTGATAAATTGTTAATAAACTTATTTAGGAAATCCAATTCCAATTGTACCATTCTAATTTGGTGTTTCAGTTCCATCTCTTTCATCCTCATGGCCATTCCCCTTTTCTTGGCATCTGCCTCTACCTGACTGATTTCAGATCTTTCTCTTAAATCTAATTCCCTCATCCTCAGTTCATGCTGTTGGGCTAGGAGCATTTTTCTGAGTTCTGGGTTCTGTTCTCCCGTGCTGTCACCCTGCACTGAGCCAAATTCATCCTCAGAACCTTGGTCTACTTGGGGGTCTTTCACTTCACCCATTTCTGCCATTTGGCTTCGAGTCAAGGGCATAATCCCCCCCCCCCAGAACAGGCTGCTTTCAAAAGTCAAGCCTCAAAATAAAGCGACCACTTTTTTTTTCTTTTGCCTCAGAACCAGCCTTCTCTAGTTTGCTGCTGTTCTTCAGCACTAACTTGCAACAGTTGCGAGCCAGAGTCGACCCCCCTCTGCTAGGCCTCTCAGCAGGCAGGCTAGATCACTGCTACTACACAGTTTTGCCTCAGCTTTTTCCCGCCAAAACAGGCTGCCTCAGAGCTCCCTAATCTAGTCCCCAATCTGAGGTTACACGTTCTTCTACTAGCGCACCTCCCCGTGAGGTACACCTAGAAGATTACCTACGCGCCTCAGATTGCCCTGACTAGACCCCCCTTGCTCTGGGCACACTTGCCAAGGCTTTGCTGTACCACTGGACAACTGGACCAGTCGTATCCCACACGCTGGACACCAATCAATGTGACAAACCCAGACCTACTGGGACCTGCCACACGTTAACTAAGCTGCCACCAACCATTCCCTATAAGAAGTCACACAGACCAGGGATGGATTTTCAACAAATAAAAGAATAAGGTTTATTTAAAACAACACACAGGGAAAATAAAATGATCAGGTGAATAAGATTTAGTAACGTGGCTTAGTCTCATTCATACATGCATACAGTTTGGTTCACACAGAACCCTTAACTTGAAGCACAGACCCTGAACCTATCAGTTCTGGCTAACCAACAGACACCTGAACCTATCAGGTTGGTACTCTGACACACAGTAGTACCCTGTCTGACACACAGACTCCCACACCAGCTTCTTCTTCCCAGCTGCTGCTTCGTCACATCCCAGCGTCTCCTAACTTCACCACACAGGCTTCACATATATATACAGTACAGCCCCTCCTCCTGATGTCCCGCCTTCCACTCCCCATAGGATGGAACTTTCCCTCCAAACCCATGACAGACAGGTAACATCAGTGCTGTATGTAACACCTCCCCTCTTTATAAGTTGTTTTGTAGGGGGAAAGCTAAGGTGCTTTTTCCCAAAAAACAACCTGGATAAAACACACAACAACAGTTATACATACAATACCATACTTACTTATACTTACATTCTAAGTTAACCATAGCAATTAGGCATTTAAACATTTACCATATACATTACATCAATTTACCTTTATTCATACAAACCAAGTTCAAAAAACAGGTACATTTAACTTTTTGTTCACCAAAATATATACATAGTCCATGTTTCTTTCGCCGTCTTCATTCTTCAGGTCTTCTTGACTAGGCGTCAGCAACACAGTTCACTGACCCTCTGACCACCTTCACTTCAAAGTCATAGTCCTGTAGGTTTAAAGCCCACCTCATAAGTTTACTATTGTGGGTTTTCATTGTCTTTAACCATTGCAGTGGTGAATGGTCAGTGCACAGAACAAAATGTCTTCCCCAGATGTAAGGCTTGGCCTTCTGGATCGCGTAGACTATGGCCAAACACTCCTTCTCCACGGTTGCCAAATGTCTCTCACCTTTTTGAAGTTTCCTACTCAGGTAGGACACTGGATGCTGGTCACCATTCTCATCCTCCTGGCACAGAACTGCTCCTACCCCGCTGTTAGACGCATCGGTGTAGATGATGAACTCCCGGTCGAAGTCTGGAGCCCGCAGCACTGGATAGTTGATGAGCGCCTGCTTCAACCTCTGGAACGCCTCCTCACAGTCGCTGGTCCACGGGATGCGGTCATCAGCCGTCTTCCTCGTCAGCTCGGTCAGCGGAGCCGCAATCTCGCTAAACCTCGGGATGAACTTTCTGTAGTAGCCCACCAACCCAAGAAATGATTTGACTTTTTTCTTGGTGTTGGGTCTGGGCCAATCACGAACAGCTTCTATTTTGGCCTCCAGGGGTTTTATCACTCCTCCCCCTACCATGTGACCCAAGTATTTTGTTTCTGGGATACCCAGCTGCAGTTTGCTCTCTTTGCAGAGCCTAGGCCAAAGCACTTCCTCCCCTGGGTTAAAGTGCCTCTCCCCGGCTTCCTGGTCATCCCAAACTTTCTTTCTGACCTTTTGAGCTTGCAGGGTCTCTGCTGCTAGCTCTAGGTTTCTCTTTAGGTCCTTCCTTAAAGAGTCTATATATGTCACAACGTCTTGTGGGTCATCCTGGGTGATCTGCTCCCAATCTTGTCTGATCAAATCAAGGGGCCCTTTCACCCTTCTCCCAAATAAAAGTTCAAATGGACTGAACCCGGTACTGGCTTGTGGCACTGATCGATAAGCAAACAAAAGGGATTGCAGCTTCTGGTCCCAATTGTTTGGATTCTCTGCCAAGTAAGCCCTAATCATGCGCATTAGAGTCCCATTGAACTTCTCAGTTAACCCATTACTTTCAGGATGATAGGCAGTGGTTTCCTTGTGCTTAATTCCACAGATTTGCCATAAGCGTTTCATGAGCTTTGATGTGAACGATGCGCCCAAATCTGTGATTATTTCTGAGGCAAATCCCATCCTGGACATATACCCCACCAAGGCATCTGCCACTGTGTTAGTTTCAATGTTAGTCAAGGGTATGGCTTCAGGGTACCTCGTGGCATGGTCCACAATGGTGATAATGAACCTGTGCCCCCTCTTTGTGGCCTTGGGCAAAGGTCCCACAATATCCACCCCTATGCATTTGAACGGAGTGTCAATCACAGGCAAAGGGCACAACTTTGCTTTGGTCCTGTCACGGCTATTCCCCTGCCTTTGACACACATCACATTGTTTACAGAACTCCCTGATCTGCTTCCCTATGTCAGGCCAGTAGAAATTCTGTGTGATTCTCTGCTGTGTTTTGTTCACCCCTAAGTGCGCAGCAAACATGTCAGAGTGCCCCCTTTGTAAGATCATGGGGCGATACTTTTCAGGTACCACTAGCTGACTTCTGATCCCATCTCCCCCTTTTGAGATATTCCTCAGGGTCTCTCTATACAAAATCCCCTTTTTCTCTAGAAATCTCACTGGGGTTTCAGGTGTTAGCTGGGCGTCAGTCACCTGTTCAAAACACTTTTGGAGAGTGGCGTCTGCCTTTTGCTCTTGGCCAAATCGGCTGTCTGTGGTTAAGGTTTCCACCACAGCTTCTGAACTCCTCTCTGCTTCCGTCTCTGGCTCATCAGTACCCCCCTGAACTGTCCCCGTGGTGGCTTGTGAACGTGTAATCACTAGCACCCGTTTCACATGTTCAGCCAGGTCATTTCCCACGAGCACGGCTGCTGGCAGAGTCGATGAAATCGCTAGCCGCCAAACTCCCCTCCAGCCTTGAAAGTTCACAGGTACCTCCGCTACTGGCAGTGAGATCACCTGTCCCTCAATCCCTGCCACCTTCATGCTCTCATTTGGAATTATATATTCCCTAGGAATAATATCTGGATGGCACAGGGTCACCTGGGAACAAGTGTCCCTCAGCCCCCGATACTGATGGTCAAGTATTCCTACGTCCACCCCTGCTGTTTCAAACAACTGAGAATCTGTTCTCACGAGCAAGCAGCGCTTGACCTCCACAAGAGGACCATTTTCCTCAGCCTGAGCAGCAGATGTAACTGTTCCAGATTGAGTAGCCATGGCAACAGGCTCCCTCAGTGACAAGGAGCTTTGCTCTTTCTGGACACAGAACACAGCTTTTGGCTTGGTTCCACTCGAATCCTGAGGCACAATTCCTTTTAGCTGCTTTAATTTCTCACACTCTGAGATTAGATGGCCCTTTCCCTGACAGAAATAACATTTTCTGCTGTACTTGGAGTCTTTCTCATCTGGTTTTGGTTTTCCCTCCAAAATCTGGTTCCTGGACTGGCTCTGCCCAGAAGTTTTATCAACAAAATGGCCGCCCATTTTTGGCGGGCTCTGAACTAACCCTTTGGAGTACTTAGGGTCCCATGTTTCCCTCATGTTTTCTTCAGAATAATTCAGGTTTTGATGTTGTGCCTTAACCTGTGTGCCTTCTTTTGGTTTCTTTTCTAGCTGCAATTCCTTCTCTTTTATTCTCAAATCCAGCTCCTTTTGCTTAGCCTCAAACTCAGCCCTGATCTGTAAAAGTTCTTCCTCAGCCCTAGCTTTTATCTCTTTTACTTTTTCTTCAGTCTTATCTCTGATTTCTTTTAATTTAATGTCTTTTTGCTGATTATATTTTTCAAGATCTTGCTCACTTTGTCTGACCTGAGCCTCATACTTTTCTTTCTTTGACATTTCTTCAACTGATAAATTGTTAATAAACTTATTTAGGAAATCCAATTCCAATTGTACCATTCTAATTTGGTGTTTCAGTTCCATCTCTTTCATCCTCATGGCCATTCCCCTTTTCTTGGCATCTGCCTCTACCTGACTGATTTCAGATCTTTCTCTTAAATCTAATTCCCTCATCCTCAGTTCATGCTGTTGGGCTAGGAGCATTTTTCTGAGTTCTGGGTTCTGTTCTCCCGTGCTGTCACCCTGCACTGAGCCAAATTCATCCTCAGAACCTTGGTCTACTTGGGGGTCTTTCACTTCACCCATTTCTGCCATTTGGCTTCGAGTCAAGGGCATAATCCCCCCCCCCAGAACAGGCTGCTTTCAAAAGTCAAGCCTCAAAATAAAGCGACCACTTTTTTTTTTCTTTTGCCTCAGAACCAGCCTTCTCTAGTTTGCTGCTGTTCTTCAGCACTAACTTGCAACAGTTGCGAGCCAGAGTCGACCCCCCTCTGCTAGGCCTCTCAGCAGGCAGGCTAGATCACTGCTACTACACAGTTTTGCCTCAGCTTTTTCCCGCCAAAACAGGCTGCCTCAGAGCTCCCTAATCTAGTCCCCAATCTGAGGTTACACGTTCTTCTACTAGCGCACCTCCCCGTGAGGTACACCTAGAAGATTACCTACGCGCCTCAGATTGCCCTGACTAGACCCCCCTTGCTCTGGGCACACTTGCCAAGGCTTTGCTGTACCACTGGACAACTGGACCAGTCGTATCCCACACGCTGGACACCAATCAATGTGACAAACCCAGACCTACTGGGACCTGCCACACGTTAACTAAGCTGCCACCAACCATTCCCTATAAGAAGTCACACAGACCAGGGATGGATTTTCAACAAATAAAAGAATAAGGTTTATTTAAAACAACACACAGGGAAAATAAAATGATCAGGTGAATAAGATTTAGTAACGTGGCTTAGTCTCATTCATACATGCATACAGTTTGGTTCACACAGAACCCTTAACTTGAAGCACAGACCCTGAACCTATCAGTTCTGGCTAACCAACAGACACCTGAACCTATCAGGTTGGTACTCTGACACACAGTAGTACCCTGTCTGACACACAGACTCCCACACCAGCTTCTTCTTCCCAGCTGCTGCTTCGTCACATCCCAGCGTCTCCTAACTTCACCACACAGGCTTCACATATATATACAGTACAGCCCCTCCTCCTGATGTCCCGCCTTCCACTCCCCATAGGATGGAACTTTCCCTCCAAACCCATGACAGACAGGTAACATCAGTGCTGTATGTAACAGCCAGGAATGAGGTCCATGGCATTGAGTGCCTACCTCAAGTCAAGAAATACTGGCACGCCCACTGATCCAATTGTCGGAGAGAGCTTTGGTCTGTTTGTGCACATTATGTCTTTTTCTCTCTTTCATCCTACTATGACTGACCCCTCTTCCTGACCCTCTTCCCATCGCCTGAGAATAAGCCCAACGGAGGTGTAATTTATGTCTGGGTGGACACTTGCACTGTGACTTTCTTAACTGTCTTGGAATGCTCATGTCCATCTCATTCAATATTTCAAAAGGGCCAGGTTTTACTTCAATAAATCAATAATCAATTCATTGGAATATTTGTTTTAATTAATGCATCACACTTGGGCTGCATCAGTGTTATTCTGCCACCAATGTTGGTGGAATAACACAATTAGAGCTCGAGAAAGTTACATTTGTAGACTAGAATACCCAGAATTTGCTATGGGTGAGAAGGTTGTGCAAAGTGTAGTTCAAAACAGTAACTGTCTTCTTAGAATCAAAAATACTGTACATAGAATGGAATGGACCAGAAAGACAAATGCAAAGTCCTGCTCTTGGGCAAAGCAAGGTGACCACCTCATGCGACAGGGGCACTGGGGCTGTGAGCAATACTGAAGTTCCTCCACTGCTTCCCCCACTGGAGGACAGAAGCTTATGTTTCACAAAGCATATCCAGCACCCCATAACTAAGGCTGCTACATCAGAGTGTTGTAGAGCAGTGGTCCCCAACCTTGGGCCTCCAGATGTTCTTGGACTTCAACTCCCAGAAATCCTGGCCAGAAGAGGTGGTGGTGGCGGCTTCTAGGAGTTCTAGTCCAAGAACATCTGGAGGACCAAGGTTGGGGACCACTGTTGTAGAGGAAGTAAATCCATTGCCTGTACTGAAGTAAACTTTAATTGTAATTTCTGTTGGTGTGTTTACATGGATTGGAAGAGAGTGCCATCATGTCATTTACTCAGCTTTAAGAAATAAAATGTCTTTTGTCAGCTTTGCAAATGATTAGTTCAAGGTAAATCCAAGTCGGAGAAGACAACACACACAGATATGTGCCTATCACTAGATAAATAATATTAATAGCAATAGTAATAGCAACAGTAACAGCAGCAGCAGCAACAATAACAAGACTGTCAAGATGACCCTTTCAAAGTTGTTCTAGGTACAAACTATTCAGAAGTCATTTCTAAGGACACTAGGCTACACATGCCAGCTCTTCTCCTCGGATACACAATGGGGAATTGAACTCCCAAAATCTGATTTTCAGCTAGGTACCTAACTCACTGATTTACCCAACCAGCATGGCAAGACGTCATGAACCAAAAGATTATGATGCTGATTTTCTCATACAGAGATCTCCTTGGGGTAAGTTCACTTGACCAGAAATAAGGAGCCACAACATTCAATTAGAAAAAAATAATCACAGCATTTTATTAGTATTAGTACCGTATTTGTCAGTGTACAAGATGACTTTCTGGCCCTGAAAAACATGCCTCCAAGTGGGTGGGTCGTCTTTTACGCCGGGTGCATGTCTAGAAAACCCTCCCTCTCTCCCAATGTAGTCACTTACCTGGTAGTAAGACCCCGTAGAGCCCTGCTCCTAGCCTGGGAACAGCCTGACTCTAGCGCCGAACAGCTGACTGTTGGAACGGCAGAGAGGCGGCAGCCATTTTGAGATGCGACCACATGGCTGCTGCTTCTCCAAAATGACTGCCGCCTCTCCAAAATGGCTGCCGCCTCTGAAAAGGAACCAAAAGGGGCAAAAGGAACTCTCCCCATGATGCAGCCAAAGCAGAATCACGCATGCGGAAGAGGGGGTAGTCTTATACAGCAAGTATATAACAAACTCTACATTCTGAGTGGGAATGTTGGGGGGCCGTCTTATACTCCCAGTCGCCTTATACACCGGCAAATATGGTAGTACAGAATTAGTAGAGCCCTAATTCCCTATTGCTATGTGCAGGGTGGAAGGAATGAGCTGATGCAGAAAGCCAATTCTCTACATTGATTGTAAGATCAAAAACAAAGTTGAGAACTTTCTCAAAACATAAGCAGGCAACAACAACAACAAAAACCCTACCCAGCACTCACTGAGCTCTCTGGGTGGGCCACACTTATTGTAGCCCGCTGTAAAGTTCAAATGAAACTAGGACAGAAGAGCTGTGACTCTCAGTGCTGCCTTCAATACACAGCACCACACATGGCTAAAACACACGCTATCAGTAATCAAGAGGACCTCCCTGAAAGGCCAAATGGTGTTGAGGTTATCCTTCTATAAATATCCTGAGCCCCAACAGTGTTTCCCATTTAGTTGTGTGAGTGGCTCTCCTGCTTTTGATAGCTTACAAATGTTTTTTTGGTTTTAGTAATCACAGTCATCATGTGGCATTAAATATCAAAAGAGAAGTCTGGGCAGTGGTGAAGAAAGGGGGATGTGGAGCAGAACCCAGTGGCCAGATCCTCATTTATGATTGAAATGTTCAAAGCAGATGCCAATTTGCGGAGAATGCAAACATAATGTAAATATCACTTCCCCTCACTTGAATAGATACCAGCAGTTGCTGTGAGTGCTGGAGCCAGTGTTTCTGCACTGACAACGAGAAGTCTACATACTGCTCTATTCAGCACTGGTTAGGCCTCCTCTAGAGTACTGTGTCCAGTTCTGGACACCACACTTGAAGAAAGATGTCAACAAATGGGGGCAGATTCAGAAGATGGCAACGACGATGCTTGGAGGACTAGCCCTGTTGAAGAAAGACTGAAAGAAATGGGTGTGTTTTGCCTTCAGAAAAAAAAAACCTGAAGGGAGATATGATAGCACTTTTCAAAGGTAGTCATACAGAAGAGGGACAGGGTTTGTTCTCAGTCATCGCAAAGTGCAGGAATGTAATAATGGGCTAAACAACTACAGGAAGCCAGATTTAGGCTGAATTATCAGGGAAAACTTCTTAACTGTCAGAGCAGTATGACAATGGAACCAATTACCTCAGGAGGTGGTGAGTGCTCCGACACTGGAGACATTCAAGAGAAACTTGCACACCTCTTTGTCAGATCTGCTTTGATTTAGATTCCTGCACTGAGCAGGGGATTGGACTCAACGGCTTTATACACCCCTTTCAACTCAATTATTCTATGCTCTCATGCACGTCTCCAACAAGAAACTACTCAATGGACAAGAAAGCGCAGCTAGGAAGCTGCTTAAAGCCAGAGCTGGAAACAGTTTTTGAATTAGAAAACCCCAGAATTTCTTGGCCAGCATGGCCACTGGGAGTTGCATTCTAAAGATGTAACTTTTCTAAGCTCCAGAAAATATTAGTGATATCTAAATCTTGGGTGGCTTTCATAGGATAAAAGAGGCTGCCATCCTATTACTGTTATCTGGGAGTAAGTCTGACTGAACTCAGTGAGGCTTAACTTTGAGTTGATGGGGTGAGCAAGCCAGGCAACTGAGGTAACTGGCTTGCTCATGGTGAGCTGTCAAGCCCCTTTAAGATGACTGAGAGAGCTCATCCTGGGGAAAAGGCTAAGGCACAGGGAAAGAGGGAGAGAAGGCAGATGGGGAAAGTGCAGCAGCCCAATGAGGAACACCTGCCCAAGGCAGCCAGGAGCCAAATTAAAAAGGAGTGGGCTTTGGGAGGCTGCTGGTCAACAGAAGGAAAGGAAGCAGGAGCAGGAGCAGGAGCAGGAGCAGGAGCAGGAGGGACCTGGTTTGGTGCTCAGGCGATGCTGCTGCCACTCAAGGGAGCTGGGAGGACTTTGTTCCTCCACTCAAAGGACCACTGTGGACTGACCACTGTGGAGCCTCTCCCCATTGTCACCTTGGACAGGCAAGGACCGGGGGAAGGGAAGAGCTGGGCAGCCAGCACCTGTATCAAAGACAATACAAACCACCTTTGAGCCCTGCAAAGCTTCATGTTGATGGAATTGAACTGTGGGGACCCTCAGTGAAGGTAACTGAGGGACAGGGTGCCCAAGAACTGATGTGCTGTATGCCCCTCAACCTGCTTCTTCCCAGTCTTCATGGATTCTGCAAAGCTGTTGTACAACTGTAAATGAAATGCCCGTATGTTTAAACCCTGCAGTTGCGCCCATGGAGTTTGTGCCGGGGAGCCCAGCCATTGCCAGCTCCGCAGTCTTGGAGGCAGGCCATGACCAGAGTGACAAGCTTCTAATAGCAAGGGAGCTCAGTGCGCAGTTGATACGTTCTAAGATGATGATGATGATGTTTAGAGCAGAACTGAAGAACACATTCTTCTTTGTTTGTAACATCAGCACAGGTTTTGTTTTGGAACTTATACATTTTTGATACTGTCAGCAGCATCCCTCTCTGGGAGTGGGAAAACAAGCACAGAAGGAATGTTAAATGCAACCATGCTATTGAGTGAAATGGGCAACTTCTCATTCCAAGATGCAGAGTTTGATACCCCACTGTTACCTGCCAGAAGAAGAGCCAGTACTCTTGCGCCGTACTAGAGTGGTTGCTAGAAGAAGGGACCGGTAAACCACTTCTGAGTGCTCTATACCTAGAAAACCCTGGAAAGGGTCACCTTAATTCTGAATTGGCTGAGCACCATGTAATTGTTTTTATTCAGTCAGACTTGCTCCCAGATAAGTGTGCAAATGATTGAGTCTGTGTTATCATAAGCAGGAAGCCAAGATGGAAGAAGATGCACCTGTTATATAGATAATACAAGGTTCCTCATTGTAACGTCCATTGACTGCCATGTTGCAGCAGCTTCAAGAACATATCTAGAGTTACTTTTGCAAAATGTAACACTGCCAACAATTGGTTAGTAAGCCTGCGTTTGCTTGCCTTGTTCTAAAATTATTCTTGGTTTGCCAAATCTGTGCTTCTTAAAATCTTTGCTTGGGATTTCTCTCTAAAGGGTTACATTGATACAGTTCTTCTTTATTAAATTCCATGCCATCCTTGACATTTGGTGTAATTCTACTTCTCATATGATGTACTTAGTAGATTTTAATGGTATAATAGCAGAAAGATAATTTTCACTGTCTCAATAAGTTTAATTGTTTTTAAATTCTTTGGAAATTCCAGACTCTGTAATTCAGCTGTCACAATCAGGTGATACGCCCAAGGCATTCTAAGGGAAACAAATGATGGCTGGGACATCAAAAGACGAATACTTCTGTTACCATAGTAATAGCCCCCCAAAAAAGTTTAAAGGAAAGAATTGTCCAATACTGCTGATAAGGAACTTTGCTCTCTCACTCTACACAAAGCTTGCAAAATACGTTTGCAGCATTCTTAGGGCTAAATTACATGTTATAATCCTCCTGTTTTTTTGTTGGGTTTAGCATACTTGAAATCAATTTAAAAATATAAATCTACATAATGTACAGCTTCGTGCAATTTGGGGGTGGGTGGGTAGGGTGGGATTTTTATCTAAAACTTTTTTTAACATATGCTAGAGACTTGTTTCTTTTAACTTGATTATGCACATGATTTATTTTGAATTGTTTTTGAATGTATGTTTTCCTGCGCCAGAGTAAATTGTGTCTGTGGGGTTTGTCAAGCAGTAGATGCCATTATCATGGGTTTCTGGGCTAAAGGGTAACCTTGCAGTCTGATATGTTACTTTTTTTTTCTATCTGTAACACAGATCCAATGCTATTTCACTTTGCAAGAATATAAATAAAAAAATTATTAAAACATGACAAGGAATCCAGAAAAAACAGTTTAAGTCTTTTTGTCCTGCCTGCTCCTTCTCTCTTCCTCCAGTGAAGTGGAACAATTGGGGCAGCTGGCTTCTGGTCAAGAAAGGTACAAAAAGAAGGGGGCGTGTCTATTGCTGCACCTTGATTGAGGCAAAACCTATATTCTTAAAGTGAGAAACGGGAAGAAAGGCAGGAAGAGGCAGCAGTGGTAGTAATGCCTCAGGTGCTTCCATATACACCCCACTCTCCCTCGCACTTGCACCAGATAGCTTCCTACTGGACTAAAAGTTGTCCCAAGAGAATGTACACACACCAACCCAAAAGCCATGTGATATTAAACCAACTTTTAAATGTTTATCCAGCTCCCAATTTATTTCAAGAGTGTAACTAAGCCCTCAGTCAAATCTTATTCCACTTTTTCTTCTTTCATAAAATCTTATGAGATTAATTTTCTTCCTCCTCCTCCTCCCTCTGAGGTCACTGCTCTTTTTTTTCTCCTGGCTACATTTAGAGAGACAACATCAGTCTTGGCAAGACCCTCGGTGCATCCCTGGAAATCCCACTCACTGAAAAACCCCTTGCCGAACAAAGGAAACAAAAGTCACATAAATAGCCAGTCATGTCCTCAAAACTTCAGAAAGAGCAATTAATTACTTAAAGGCTACTCTTGGGACCGGTTTTAGGTCCAGAATATCCTTTCCCTTTAAAAAAATGAAAGTTACTTTTCCACAAGGGGGCCAGGATTGTCAGGGTTTGGAAAAACAGATGAAGCTGAGCCACGGATCATCTGCGAATTGAAAATTGACTTGAAAAATATGACTTCCACAGTATACTTGCAGCTTCATGATGTGTAGCCGCATCAGCTCCACAACCCAACTGCACATGCAAGCATCCAGCAAACGTCCACTGGGCTTCACTACAGCTGACAGTTGATTCTGTGTGTGTCATGTTGGCTTGGGAAATACCAGAGAGCTAAACTCTGATACGTAAACCTTGGCTTTAGGGAGGGACATAGGTACAGGAAATCATGAGGAAAAGTACTACATAATGAGATAAGATGATCTCATTTGGGTGCCAATGGAATTTCCATTCAGTTCTGTGCCCAATTTCACTTGTAGGAATGAAATAAATGGTCTTTCATTAAGTGTTCTAAATGGCCATCAAGAAAAACAGGCTGAAGATACGGAGGAGAAAGTGGAGGCAAGCAGTGATTGGGAGGATGATGGAGGGAAAATGGATAGAATAAGACCAATGAAGGGAAAGTGTGGGATGCAAAGTATGGCAATGGTGAGGTGACTAGATGAAGATACGAGGATATGGCACAGGGCCAGGAGAATGATAGGGCAGAGAGATGGGGGGGGGTAAACTTTCCGAGAAAGAAGAGAGATACAGAACAAGAGAGAGAAGACACACACATACACACACATGCATCACATATACATAAAACGTCAGATGGTCAAATTCAATCAAAGGCAATCTCTTGAACTTGCAGCTGCCTCCATGGACTCATCCATAAACATATCTCATTCGGCAATTTTTAGCAGCATAATGGCGCAAAAACTTAGATCTGTGGCACACTGCCACCACTACAAAATCTTAGATTTCCTCCTATCTTCATGTATGTTCTGTTACACAATGGTGGTTTTGTTGACTCGTGCTTTAGATCTACATTAGAACATATAGTAGGGGTGGGGGAATCATGCCACATCCATACAGCTGCCCAGCAAAATCTTGGTAAAAAATTTTACTACTTGATACATTTGCCAGCCATGTTGGGCAGATTTTTCCAGGTGCTTTCAGATTATGGAAGAAACAAAAAATAAAATAGAATGTTTATAATTTTATATTGCTGTTATTTTTAAAGAAGCAAACAGAAAAAACTAAGTGTGTACTCCAAATTGTGCATGAACTTATAAATAAAAATAGTCTAATAATAAAATTGGGCATGAATATATGAATGCACACATTCTGACCAAAGTATATAAATATCTTAGTTGGAGGTTAACATTCATTAACAGATTTAGAGGAGCCTCAAAGAATTATCTGGAAATTCATAAAAAATTATTAGTCTTGCACTAATAATCTGAGCAATTGCATGCCTATACAAGAATACATCTTCAGTTCTGCATGTGGTAATTTGGGATCATCATGCTTTTCGCTGCAAAAGACTGGGTCAGTATTCATTATAATATGAAATATCGAAGTGGAGTGACAGTGAAACATAATTTATCATGTCATTAGTCACACAGTAGAAACACAGACACCCCCTCACAGTTGTCAGTTTGGGGCTTAAACTTCAGCTAACACTTTTGGGGATCCCCATCAGAATCTGTGTGAAGAAAAATGGTCTATGCTAAGGCAGAGTGGGGGGAAGGTGACCAAACGGAAACAAGGCAGCCTTGGAGTACAAAACATTTTCTTCTATCAAAAAACAAGTGCCCTGGGGTTTAGGGAAAAAAGTTAGATGTTGATAAATGAGGTCACCTCTTTCTTTTTATTACTCCCCTGAAAAATCAGTTCCTCAGTATAAAAATCTATAAATTGTTTAATTCCTAACACCATTCTGGAAGGGTAGCTTGCACTCATTTCAGACTGAAGCCTAGGGCTCAGCTCCACCTTGAAGGGTTCCCTTCACTACTTAGTACCCTTTTCTTCAGTTTTTCTAAAAACAACAACAACAACAAAACAAAACAAAACGGCAGCCCATTCCAGCATTCTGGGATCTGTTGGGTAAGCGATTCTAAGAACATGTGTCAAAAGGAGACAGAAGGGGTTTGCTCTCCCTCCTTATTTCACTCAGCGAAGTGGAAGGACAGCACTAGCTAATCCTCAGGCTGCTTCTTATAAATGAGTGAGTATGTACCAGAGAAGCAGAAGTTCTTTGAAACATCACAACTACTGGGTTCGCTCATGTACAGACCAGTGAGTGCTACAGGAAATGGTAGCTCGCAGCTTCCCACTAATGTTCACTCGTCAGCCCACCCAGCAGTGTACCAGAGCTCCAAAAATGGTTTTTTTTCTTTGGACAACAGTGACCATGCTGGCTAAGTAATTCTGTGATTTGTAGTCCAATAAAGCAGATTTCCCCAAATTCTCATCACCAATGTTAGGTATGCTGGAGGGTATAAAGGGAAAGGCACATATTTGAGTCTTAGCAGGGTTGGGCATAAGCTGATTTAAATGCAGTAATTATATTTGCCTGTTTCTTCTAAGGCAGTGGTTCTTAATGTGGGCGATAATGCCCCCCAGGGGGCGATTTCATTTTTCAGGGGGGCGGTAGAACGAAAAGGGGTGGCGTGGGGGTGCTGGAGCAGAAGGGGGGCGGTAGGGGGGCGCTGGAGCAAGCCAAACCTGCTAAGATGGCTGCAGTCTTTTTACAGTGTGCATGAATATTAATTTGCCTCCAATCTTAATTTAGTTTCAGAGTTCTTGTCTTGAAATTTTTAGTTCCTGTACAGTGGTTTGTTTTTATGCCCTTTTTATATTTCTTTTTGCGTCTTAAAATTCGCTTGCAACTAAATCATTAAATGTTACTTTTTGGGGGCATTTCATTTTCTTGGAATTGAATTTTGTTTTCAGGGGTCATTGGATTTAAATGTCATAAATAAATAAATAAATAAATAAATAAATAAATAAATAAATAAATAAATAAATAAATAAATAAATAAATAAATAAATAAGATATCATCACCGCAGGGAGGGGGGCGATGATAACTTCCTCAAGGGCTCAAGGGGGCGTTTCTTTCAAAAGGGTTAAGAACCACTGTTCTAAGGCATCTGTTAGAAGAAGTTTTACACTTGAAAGCTGTCCAGCTTGGCAGCAAGTGTGAGGTCATCAGCATACATAAAATTTCTAATGTTTTCAGGAAGTAGTTGGTCAGTGGAAGGAGCCAGAACACTGCCCTGGGGTAGACCATTCTTTCGAGTCCTTCATCAGCTGCATCGTCCTTGAAAGGAAATGAAAAATCTTGCAAAACGATTACCTAATCCTTGGTTATATTATAGAATTTTTGCAGCAACATGTGATGATGAACAGGGTCATAGGCAGCTGAGAGGTCAGCAAAGGCGAGTCCTATTATCTCCCTAGTTTCAAGCCATTCTCCATATGTTGTGTTAAATGTAGGATCTGTGCTATACAGTTGTTCCCAGGTCTAAAGACAGCCTGTTGTGGGATAAGGTGTGGCTTTAATACTTCTGTTTGATGATTAAGAATAATTCTTTCCAGGACTTCATAAAGATTACAAAATAATGGCGCTTTTGGGGTCTGTGGCTGTTTACAGGTTTTAAAATAATTATCATTTGTACATTTCTCCAAATTTTTGGAGTCCTGAGAGAGTCGAGACAATGATTAAAGAAATTAAGGAGCTACATTTTTGTTACTGTGCCAGATTATTCTATTTGTTCTACATGGATGTCATCAAGGCCAGCTGCCTGGCCATTTTTGCACAAACAAATAGCATTTTCCAGTTCACTTAAACCGAACGGTCTTACGAGATCACTGATCTCTAGTTCTTTGTTACTTTCAACTTTGATTTCACATGGCAATGTTCAGATCTACCATGAATAAGGAGTTGATGGGCTGTTTGATGGTGCTGAGGGTTAAACTGCAGAAGCTTCTGTGCTGCAAAGTCAGAAGACCAGCAGTCGTAAGATCAAATCCACGTGACGGAGTGAGCTCCCTTCGCTTGTCCAAGCTCCTGCCAACCTAGCAGGAGTGTCTAAAGTGTGAGTAGATAAATATGTACCACCATGGTGGGAAGGTAACAGCGTTCTGTGTCTAGTCGCGCTGGCCATGTGACCATGGAAAATGTCTTCGGACAAATGTTGGCTCTATGGCTTGGAAACAGGGATGAGCACCGCCCCCTAGAGTCAGACACAACTGGACTAAACGTCAAGGGGAACCTTTACCTTTACTTGCACAAGTAAGGTCTTTAGCTGGGTTACTGTTAAGTTGCTTTAAAAATCTCCAGGCTTTTGGACTATCTTTTGACATACTTCATTTCTTGCATGAATTTTATCCAATTATCTATTTTAATTTTTGAGACCAAGGAAATTAATTGCTGCCCAGTCAAAATGGTTCCTCATTCAAGAGGATTTTGTTCATATTATGAAAAACAGTTATACATTTGGGTGATTATTTCCAGTGTTAGGTCTTGAAGGTAGTTGGTTTTGCATCCTTGAGATATGGACAGTAGGGATGATCTTTTCACTGCTTCAACACACTGACCATAAGCCTCTGGAGCTTGACAAATGTTAAATATGATTCTATCCAATGCTGTACTGAACTTTGACTGATTTATATACTATATGTTGCCTGCAGAATAGTGCTATTGATGGTCATCCTGCAGCCATGAGTTGGCACCTTATGGGACAGTGCTGTGTACTTGAAATTGCAATATACTGTAGACTGACTTCATGCACCATTGGTCTATAGGCCCACGAGCAGATATCAAGTCCAGCTTATCGCCCCGTGGCCATCTTCCACTACTGAAAAATGTGGGAGGTTTGCTGCTGGGCTACTTGGAATGTTTCCACCCATTTTAGCACAGCTTCTCTGTTGTTATTATCAAGCCCATATTGTTACGATTTTTCTAAGGCGACTTTTTTCATTGCACAATTATTCTTATACTTAAGAAATACTAGCTAAGCATTTAACTGAAGAATGCTATAGGGTAACAAATCATCATATCAACAGGGTGGTAATAAATTAAACAAACAGATTTTTTTAAAAAAAATATTCCCAGTTGTTCCCCAAATGTAAGTTATTAGGTGTTAGAGTTGCAAACCTTCTATTTTATACGGTACCTTGAAGAATATAAATATTATGTCACATGAAATCAAGGTGTTGGCCAATAGGACCTCTGGATGACTAGTTCTTTTTTCAGCAGTAACTGTACCGTCATGCTGTTTTACAAGGTAGTAATCTAGCCACTAAATGGAGGTACTCTGAACACAAAGCCTTCATACTTTATCCCAGCAAGGGGATCAAATTATGACCTTGTAAAACAGTGTGGTGTAGTTGTGACAAGCTTTGCTACAACTGATTTTTAAAAAACATTTTTAAAAAATCAAAAAGAGATTCTGATCACTTGCTAAAAAGAGGAGCTAAGACTAAGGGCCTCACTAGATGAGACATTGATTCTATGTCTAAAATCAGGGCATCCTGTTCCTTTTAAAAAAAAAACACGGTGGCAAATTAACTTGGTTTTGTTTTGTGATTTGACAGTGAGGAGATGGTGTGGCTTTGTTTGCTTGCCTGATGTCTCAGATACATAACACTGAAAGATTTGCATTGCCTGTGGGGATAGAGTTGGGACAGGAAAAGAATTGCACATTTGCTTGGTGTGATCTCATTTGGACAGAAAAGCACAGGAGGAATTCCTTATTAGAACACCAATAGCTATAAAACTCATTTAAGAGTCCTTCCAGACTCACTGTCACCTGCTAGCTCATTCTGAGTCATAGACAGAGTTTTGGAAAGTTACTTTTTTTTTTTTTGAAGTATATGTCCCAGAATCCACTAGCTGGGAGATCCTTATACACCTTAAAAAGTAACTTTTTCCCAGGATCTGGACAAGGAATGAGGTTCTGATCTGGGAAGATTTGAAGTATGGCTAAACTACCATTCAGTATAACCTCAGAGGATATACTAGAAGCCCCAGTACTTTCAGAGGGATCTGTAGGATATTTTGTACATTTTGACTGTATTATTATTTAGTATGCAACCTGGCCATGTTGGAAGGGAAAAGGTGGTGGGGAGACAACATGCCAAGACTGCACTGTGAAATGTAACATAAAACAATATTCATCTGCTATTAAAAATACACATATTTCAGCTACTTATATATGCATGATCTGTTACAGCATTCATAATCTCAATAACAGTGACAATAAAATGTACAGCCAAAATGTTATAGATATTCGTGTAAGGGTTGTGTAACATGCCACAGTGAAATGTCGCTAAATTGGTGTGTCTCAGTGTTGTACCTAGCCATGCACCCAACTGCGTGACTACCAGCACCTTGGTAGTTAGCTGCAATTAGCTGTGGAAAGTTAGGTAAACCCTACATCGGTGATGGTGAACCTATGGCACGCTGGCCCTCTCTGTGGGCACACGAGTCATAAGTCGCCATAGAGAATTACTTACCCATCCTCCAATCCCCTCTGCTGGTGCAATGGCAATCATTACTGGTCTGGCCCAATGGGGGATTGGAGGACCAGGAAGTATTTCTTTGTTAATACTGCCCATGGGGGGGGGGAGCATTTAACCCTTGCAGTGCAGGAACAGTTGTTTTTTCTAAGCTAAAACCTCAGCATTTGAGTTTTAACTGCAGTATTGGCACTTTGAAATAAATAAGTTGATTTTGTGTTGCAATTAAGGCACTTGGGCTCAAAAAGGTTCACCATTACTGCACATGAACAACAATAGTATTATGGCCAGCCTTTTTCCCCCCACTGTTTTGGGGACTTTGAAAGTGGCAAAAGACTGCACATATATCAAAGCCGAATTCTTAGTAAAAAAATGAATATTGTTACACATTGTTTACACATTGAATATTGTTATGAGATTCTTGCTTTAGCCCAGTTTGGAGAAGCAATGGGGGTGGAAGTAGTTGTTTTGTTAGAAATAAAGTTAGAGAAATAAGGTTTTAGAAATGAAAAAAATTATGAAACTCCTTATCTCCACCCCAGTTTAGTCCTCCTGCAGCTGCTATTTACAGTAACTGGGGCAAGGAGATGTGTTGTTCAGCTTTGTGTTTAATGTCCTCCTTGTCCTCCTCATAGAGCACCCTATCTCCAAGAGCCAAGATTACTTTTCATTCAATATATACTTCTACACAAAATGTGTGCCATCTGCTGCGGTCTGCCCGTCCTTCAAGTGCGCACTGACACACAATAAAGCCGCACAACCAGATCTCAAGCTTCCTCCATCTTGATTTGGTTGCCTCAACTATTTCTTGGGCATCCTGCCATCGCAGATCCTATGGCTTTGGGATTATACAGCCACAGCCTAATATAAAAACGGGTCTGTATTTCAGCCTACAATAAAAACAAACAAGGGTGAGTTCTGGCTTCCCAACCACCACCCAGGGAGGGGTATAAACTAGCAAAATCCATCCTTTATCCCTTTAAATCATAAAAGCTTAAATGTTGAGGAAAACAACTATAATTGATGACAGATACATCACTGACTTGTAGATTCCACATTTATCTCACCATAATAATTTTCCACTGTGTTGAATAATGAGAAACAAATTGCAACAGGCTGGCACCAAAGCAGATGGGAAGGCAGATTTAACAGACTGTCTAATTGAAGTAAATATTTAGAGAAGGAAATCTCCTTACATTTCAGCTTGAACTCGGCTTGTTTGTTCCATCCAAGCAAATTAAATTTCTAAATACAATTACCAGTATTGTAACACATATGTGAAACATACGCATATGTGAAATCTCAGTATGCATATGTGAAATCTTGTAAACGATTCATTAAGAAGGGCAACATTCACAATAAAGTAAATAATGAGCAAAGCCTATTGCTTGTAACAGTCCAATGCATCCCTAGAAAGAAGGCCAAGCCAAGAATCCCTGCATATTGTTCTTAGGAGAAATGGAAATTATTAAGATTATTTCAAACACTGCATACTTCCTACTCAGAAATTATTTCTATTCTCAATAAGTCAAAATGTGAAAACAGTTAGTAGGTTGTGTTCTTTGGTACAAACATATTGCAAGAAATGATGTTACCTGTGCCATATAACTTTATGAGTAGCAATGGTGCCAGTATTGTTACTTTTTATGATGACAGGTGGTAGCATAATATTTGTGGTGGGGAAAAATACTGTTTACTCATTAATTCAAAGCCATTGATTTAAGGAATCCTGGAGGAATTATTCATTCATTCATTTATTTTGCCATTTGGGACCACTTGGGAGTGTTTAACGGTAATCTCTAAAGAAGAAATATAATTATAAGGCATTACTAATGTCTTGATTCCAAGTGTGGTGGACTGGATAGAGTAATGGACTAGGACTTAAGAGAGCTGGGTTCAAATTCCTGACTTTGCCATGGAAACTCACTGGGGTTGAAACTAGTAAAACCACTCCTTAAATACCCCACTGACCATGAAATCCCTATTAGAGTTGCTATAAGTCAGTTCTGTTACTATTAACCCAGTGAGTAATGAGTAAGGTGTTGCTTAAAAGAAAAAAGTGATAACTAATAGGAGTGAATGTCTTTAAAAATTCCACATTCTGCTAGTCATGTGTGGGCGATGGCATGATATACATGTCCCTTCCGTGCGTGTGCACTATTGACATATGGTTCCTTTCCCCCTAATTAATCTTTCCCAGTCCTCCTTATTCCCACAAGCATTCTCCCTTGCTGTACTGGTGTACCAGTTCTTCTGCATCAGTGCTCAAACCGTGGTTAATGTTAATTAATCTTAGTAGCTATGCTAGCTTGATGATTCTGGGAGCTGTACGTACTAAATCAAATGAACTCTTCCAAGCTCTGTTTTCGTCCACCAGATTCTCCTGTGTAGGGAGGCTGTTAGTGCAGGAACTGCATCATGTTTGAAGTGGCTCTTGTATATTGTCCAGGCAAGGTTAAGAAAAAGAACAAGTTGAGAACAGGATTTTGTTCAAGGTCTCAGAGTAATTAAACATTTCACATATCTTTCAACGCAGTGCTTTACAAAGCCCCGGAATGCTCTTGCAGTCTTGGAACAATATTTCCACACAGCACATTTATTGCAGTTGCTCATTAAGTCAAATTGTTAGCACATGAAGTCATTGTTGGGGTTGGGATGAGGGATTTAAGACGTAACATTTGCTGGATGCACACATGAGATTTTTGTTTAAAGTCATAGTTTGGCTCACAATGCAAGGAAAATGCCATCAGCCATAAAGAGTTTTAAAGCAATTTTTAACTTCCAACTTCTTGTCAAATCACTGGTAGCCAGCGTCCTTTCAAAGCTATTGAAGGCGAACTGAAACAATGGCTAAAATCCTGTTGTGCAGTTAAATAAACAGTGTAACTTCTGGAGGCGAACTGCTATGGATTAAGAAATCTCTGTAGATATTTTCTGTTGCATACTGAGTTGCACGACTCAGCATTCAACAGATAATGTCCATAGAGACCGTAAAATTTGCATTTTAAAGTTATGTCCTAGGCATACCTGAGCAATATTTTGGATATAGAATAGACAATAATATTTTTAAATGGATTTTTTAAAACAGTGCCAATACATTTTTAACATGACTTGCAATTCAGACTTTAACGGTATCTGGCAATCTATTTTACCGTACACAGACACACACAATGGCCAGAATCCTGTTGGAGCTTTCAACAGTTTTGCATAACATACTAGTGCTGATAGTGGCTAACTGACAAGGCTCTGGGGTGCATCTCAGTCACGGATCTTGTCTCACACCCTGTTACGCAACTGCATACCCATAAACTGCATCTGTGAGGATGGTAGGACAGAGAAAGGCCTTCCATGATGATCTTAACATCCAGGCAGGCTCATAAAGGGAGATACCATTTTTAGATAGATTGGGCCAAGCTGTTTAGGGCTTAATAGGCTAAATTTGATATCTAGACATTTCATATTAAAATCTCTCCTCTTAAATGCCATTCTGAGGGGAGGGGTGCCTTGCACCCTCTGCCCCCCCCCCGTAACTTACCTGAACCCATCCTTTTTGCACTACCCCCAGTCGTGACCATTTAGCATGGTTACCTAACCTATGAGCCCTAACACACCCATGGCAATAAGAATGGGATGGGCGAAAACTCATCTGCACCTTTCAGCCAGTTCATTGCAGGTCACCAGCCCCAAAGCAACCAGCTAATCTCACTCTTATTACTGGGTGGGCAGATGGGCCACTGCAGAATGCAAGGGCCTGCTGTGTTTTAAAGGCTGTCTTCTGCCCGGCCTGCTCGTCCAAGGTGAGGAAACTCCCTGCGTTCGTCTCCTCCGGCTGGGCAGGCAAAGAAGCCCTGCCCAGACAGCTTCGTGCCTTAGCAAAGGGGCCATTATATATAAGCTGAATGTAGTATTAGCAGGTAGGGATTAAAACAGTTAAATGTTTTTAAATGTTTCATTTGCCAAGAAAATAGTGTCTTGTTGCAGCAGCATATCCAAAATCTGCAACTCAAATATATCTTAATCATAATTTTCTCTGAGTTCTGACCAATTTCCCCTGACCAAGTTTCATGTCATTGACTTTCCAGTCACAACCCTGTGAGCATTTTGTTGCATTATTTTTGTGTATCTTTTTGAAAATCAAAGATGAAGAGATCAAAACAGTTATCACTGGCATTTTTCTATTTCTTAACTGTGCTTGTAGTTAAGAAATCAAAAGAGGTGGAAAAACATTTGAAAGAGAATACTGAAGTAGAAAACCCCTGATGGTAGCCATAAAAAGGTTTTGATTGATTTAGACCTGAGTGAGGCATGCAGTGGGTGTTCAGACAGTCCTACTAGTGAAAGCCCCAGATCTGTTGATAAGTCTGGCATATATTTATATTAAAATGAAGCATCTTCTAATGACTCAGTAAAAGACAACGCCTTATAGCAACTCTTGAACATTTTAATTTTTCTGCATCTGAGGAAAGAGAGTTTTCATTTCAGCACCAGTGGCTAAAGATTTATCCTTAGATAGTAAATTCAAATGTTTAAATGGCTCATTATGCAAAATTTGGATTTTGTTCAGCTGTGAAGTTGGGGAAGAGGTGAACAAATATTAGGACCTTTGGTCACAAAGGAATGCATGAATTGGAAACTTGCTAAGGAAAAGCTTGCTAAGGAAACTTGCTAAGGAAAAGCGCACTCTGATCCATGCGCTTGTAATCTCAAGATTAGACCACTGTAATGTGCTTTACGGGGGGCTACCTTTGAGACTGAGGTGGAAGCTTCAAATGGTGCCGAATGCGCCACCCAGATTACTTAGTGGAACAAGAAAATTTCAGCATATCTCTCCCATTCTGGCTGCTTTGCATTGGCTGCCCATTCGTTTCCTCTTTGACTTCAAAGTGTTAATGATGACATACAAAGCCCTAAACAGTTTAGGACCTCGATACCTGGCAGAACACCTTCTCCCACCTAGATCTACTTGAGTCAGTCGCTATAGCCAGGAAAGACAGCTGAGGGCCCTGACGCCGAAGAGGCCCAGAAAGAAAGAACAAGAAACCAGGCCTTCTTGGCAGTGGCCCACTGACACCAGAGATCTGCCTGGCACCCTCGCTGGGTGTTTTTAAGAGCCAATTAAAAACTTGCCTCTTCAGGCAGGCCTTCCCTCCTGCCAATACTTGATTTCCACTTTTCTTGGTTCTTCCCATCTTGATTATATTATTATTGTGGATTTTAATTGTTGTTTTTAAATCTGTTTTGTGCACAATATATTGTGAGCCGCCCTGAGTAGACTCCTGTCCAGAAGGGTGGGATAAAAATCTAATAAATAAATATATAAATATATATAAATATATATAAATATATATAAATATAAATATAAATATAAATATAAATATAAATATTATAAATAAATAAATAAATAAATAAATAAATAAATAAATAAATAAATAAATAAATAAATAAATAAATAAATAAATAAATAAATAAATAAATAAATAAATGTTGAGAAAGTTTTACATATGTTAATATTTTTGCTGAAAACTTTCTTAAAATAATGGAAGGACAGCAGGGCAGTATTCTCTCTCAACAGAGTAAAGAGAGACAACAAATTGTTTTAAAGAACCACAAAAAGTTATTATCCATTGCTGAGACCATAATCGACAAGAGATAGTTTAAAGATGTACTGACAATTTCAACACTATTGGACTGGAAGACCCAGAGAATAATGATGAAAATTACCAAATTTTTCTACATTTTCAATCTAGAAGTTGAGATAAAGAAATACTTAACAGAGATTGCAGGTACCAGAACTATGCTCATCCCTCCAATCATATAGAATGAGATCATTTGACTATATGTGGGGAAATTATCCAAACAAGTAATGTTTCAAAAATTAACACAGAAGGCAGTTCTTTGAACTAGCCAGTGAGAAGCGAGATATATCAAGGAAAGAGCAGTTCTTGTGAAATGGATGGGATGGCAAATACTGTGAAAAAATGTCCTCAGATTTGTGCCATTTGAAGATATAACAATATGTGGCCTAGCATCAATTATTATCTGAATTCTATCAGAGTTGTATATAGAGTTAGAAAAAAAATAATAGTCAAGGATATGATGATTTTGCCGTAATGAGCAGGAGATGCAAAGGAGTCCAACAAATAATTTCCAAGAAATATCCTAAAGTGTGGTACAGTATGTACATTGTGTGGCTCTTGCTTTAAATATGGCCAACATTAATTTCTGTGAAATCTCCATGATACAAAATTGCCTAGGAACTGTCAAACCAGTTATCGACTTTTTCTGCCAAAGAAATAGTCTTCAAAAATGTAGTGAACAAAAGTCAGGATGTGAATCATCACAATATTCTTGGATCGTATAAGACAATGTGGACAGAGGAACACCAGTCAGTAACGTAAGTTTGTGGAAACCTTTCTCAAATTGTTGAAATGTACCAGCAGTACAAACTTCACAAATTTTGGAGAGATCAGTACAAGTGAAACATCACAGCAAGCTTTACAGGGTTTATATTATGTAACAGCAGGACAGCTCATAATGTTGTTATTCGTACTAAATTGTAATGTTACTGTGCCACACTATGTCAGGCACTTTAGAAGGTGGATTCTGATCTTGCTCATTGCTTCGGACATGTTAAAATTCCAACTCAGACATTACATGAAATAAGAACAATCCTGAACACCTTGATGAAATGTACAGTATACTTAAGCAGAGAAACTAGTAGGTGACTTTGGAGAAGAATCAAAGAGGCAGTGAACAACTGGGATGAGGCAATGCACCTGCTGAGAGCTCAAGAGTACACAAAATTAACTTTTATCTTCTGTTCTTGGACCACTTCATAATAACAGAATTAAAATCTTGCTCTTCAGACCATTATATATATGCATCTACAAAATTGCAACTTCTTCCAAGAAAAGGTGAAAGTGCTAAGTCACAATCTTTGGAGCAGTGTTTTAAACTGTATGATGGATTGGTTAAAACCCTCCCAAGATTCTGAAGAAGAATTACAAAAGTGAAAATAAATAAATGAATAAATAAATGACAAACTGTTGCCATAGACAAGAAGCCAGGAACACTACTAGAAACAATAAAAAATTGTGGCCAGCTCTTTTTTATCCACATTTATTTATTTATTTATTTATTTAACTTCTTTGCCCCCCAGTCTACCCAAAGGTCTCCGGGCGGCTTATAATAATTAAAATACAATAAAAAAGATAAAGCAATTAAAATACACTTAAAATGTATACTCTAAAAATTGCCACCAGGACCAACAGTTGATATTATTTCAGTTAAAAGCCTTCTGGAAGAGGAAGGTTTTGATCTGGCGCTGAAATGTCATCAGCATCGGCGCCAGACGAATCTCCCTCGGGAGGGCGTTCCATGGTCTGGGGCAGCTGCCAAAAAGGCCCTTTGTCTACAAGCCATCCCTCTTACCTCCTTGAGGGATGGCTCTTTCAAAAGGGCCCCCTGGCTAGATCTTAACTGCCAAGTAGGTTCATATGGAAGGAGGCAGTCCTTCAGGTACCCAGGGCCCAAGCCAAATCGGAGCAAAGGGTTGATTATTCCAGTTACTTTGCCAGTTTCAGTCACAACACATGTTTTCCACGCTGCAGAGGCTGAAGCCATGGTTGTGCACTTCCACGGGAGATCCTTGACTGACTGGGCTCACTCACCTAATATGTTAATATCAAAGCCAATGGTGTGGTTTCCCAATTTGCAGGAAGAAGGAAAAGATTTGGTCTAATTTTTAAATTTTAAATAAGGTAAGAAAATGGAATTACTTTACATTTTTAAATAATACCATAATAAATCTAAATTTAAAGCAGGGTTGTAAATGACAGTACTGATTTAATAGGGCCATTTCATCTGTACTGACCATTTAAACTTTAGTAACCTCAGCTTACTCAAAGTTTAATTCTTCCCATTCTTGATATATGCAGCCACAGCTGACACCGACAGGATTCTGGCGAGTGTGCTTATCATTTAGGTGCGTGCTTTGAAGGTTATTGAAACTACCTTCTTTCCACTGGCAGTTTATAATACTAAAAGTGATTGATAGTAAACCAGGAAAGTGATACCTGAATGATGATATGCATTTTGGGTATATGGTCCAAGCCAAACGCCCCAGGAAAAACAGCATTACTTGCAGCTGTAGCAGGATTAATAACAGAAGTGTAACATGGGTGGAGCAAATGAAACATTTGCCTGAGGTGCACAAAGCTATATATCCATAGTCCTATCATTCCATACCTACGTAAGCTCACCCCACTACTGGAGAACTTATGTACTGATCATAGAAAGAGAGAGATCTGTAGGGGATTCCAGCTGAAACAAGCAGGAATGTTTCCCCTACAGGAGGTGTTCCTGCTGGGACACTGACGGCTCCACAAGAAAGCAAGAATGTCTGCCTGTCAGACCTGTTGCTCTCTGCAGGTAAGAAACAATGGAGAAGGGAGGAGACAACGAATCCCCTCTAAGCATGCTGACCTTGTCCAGGTAGGAAATAACTAAACAGGGCTCATACATTCAAATAGAACCCCCTGCTTCAAACTGAAGCAACACCCTGTATGGTCACAGTTCCCCACTGCCTGCTCCCACACATTCTCTGCTTTTTTCAAGAAAAAGGGTTTGAGGGGGAAATAGTGGAAGTAGGATACAATTTTATATTGTTGTCTTGGGCACAAAATTGGCTTCTTGTGGTTATGATGAACAATGATAATTTATGAAGGGGAATCCTAACCTGCAATCATGGAACACCCACCCCTCCTATACCACAGTACAAACCAAACTATACAATAACTACTGTATTGTGTTTCCTCAAAAATAAGACAGGGTCTTATATTAATTTTTGCTCCAAAAAATGCATTAGGGCTCATTTTCAGGGGATGTTTTATGTTTTTCATGTACAACAATCTACATTAATTCAAATACAGTCATGTCATCTTCTTCTGGTTGCTGCACAATGGTGGAGGGTGGGGTTTCGCTTTACTGGGGCTTATTTTTGGGGTAAGGCTTATATTACGAGCATCCTGAAAAATCATACTAGGGCTTATTTTCAGGTTAGGTCTTATTTTGGGGGAAATAGGATATCAGGATTTCACTTCCATGGGCCTCCCCATTTTGAAATAGCTGGAAGAGCAGGATACAGTGGGGTCTTGACTTGAGAACTTAATCCGTATTGGAAGGCGGTTCTCAAGTCAAAAAGTTCTCAGGTCAAATCTGCATTTCCCATAGGAATGCATTGAAAACCATTTGATCCGTATCTGCTCTTTTCCGTCCATAGAAACTAATGGGAAGCTGCTATTCCGCCTTCGACCACTAGAGGGGGATATTTTGTTTCTTTTTTTCTTAGGTCAAGAAAGGTTCAGGGAAGGCAGGGAAAATACAGTCCAGGCAGTACAGTACCAGGCAGTCCGAAGACTGTCTCCCAATCCACTCTCTAAACGCTGGGAGGAGTGAGGAAGCAGACAGGCACCCTTTTCACTGGCCAACAGTTAACTGAAAGTTCAAATTTTGCACTTTCCCTGCCTCCCACGTGGTTTTTTTCAGTTCTTAACTCAAATCTAAGTATGTAAGTCAAGTCAATATTTTCCTATGAGAGCAGTTCTTAAGTCAAAATGTTCTTAACTCAAGCCGTTCTTAAGTCAAGACCCCACTGTAGATTCTAGATCTGACCCATGACAAGAGTTTGAGACAATTTATCTTCTTTAGTCATATCACAATCATTATGACATCCCTCCATCTAAAGGATCTTATTTTCCTCTGCCTTGCTGTTGCAAGGCACATGAGAGTACGTTATGGTGTAGGGGTCAACTCAGAGACAGAAATCAAGTGGCCCTCATTTCTGCAGCCCCTCAGAGGCAAAAAAAATTCCCAACTTTTTTTATTAAAAAAAAATATTGAAAGAATTACATATCTAAGGGGCACGATTCTCCTTTAAAAGAATGTGTTTCCCTTTCTAAACCTACACATTTTGTTTTAATGAAGACATCAAGATTTTAAAAAGAAAAGTTTCATTCAAAAGAGCCACCAGTGATTCCTTTGGCCAGAAAAATGGGCCTCTGGAGCTTGAACATTCCTGTGCAGACGGTTGGTGGGCAAAGTTGAGAATCCTGCTGCCCTCCCTTCTTATGGTTACATTCACACCAGTTTGGGCTAGTCAGCTCTTCGAAGAAATCGTACCTTCAATGAAGTTCTGTCCTTGGGCAGCACTTGAAACACAGGACTGTCATCTGCAAAGCAGAATACAAGGCCACTTTATTTGTACATGTGCTTCTAGAGAGTTTGCCCCTGCCTTTGTGGTTGCTTCCATGCCAAGTAAATATATGTCTATATGGAAAGTCTTTTGCCTGCACAGCTCAGCTTTTCGGTATGCTTACACAACTTCCCCAGCGTGGCGGCAGCTGTCTTTGTTGTTATTCCCAAGCTATTTGGTTACCTGTAAAGACCTGCCCATGCAGTTCAGCTTCTTGGCTTGTGTACAAACCTCACAAGTGACTCCTTGGGAGGTCCAGAGCTTCTACGGTTTGTAAATATGCCAGGAAGGTGAACCAATAGAAGCAAACATCTCCACCTAGACCTAAATCTACACAGAAGCAATTGACAGACAACATGGAATTTCTTTTCAATGCCAGGCTTGGGCATAGAAATCAGGATGTGATGAATAAAGAAAGATACACAGAACGCATAGTTTTCCACACTAACTAATAATCACATAACAGACCTCATGAGTCTAGAATGACAGAAAAGGATATCAGTGTCAGAGGGTATACTTTCTAGACAGCCCTAAAATTAAGCACTGTCAGGATACATATCTCCTTTAGTTCTACTTTCTCCTCTGCCCACTGTGTTAGTCAGAGCTTGGAAAGTTATTTTCTAAAAGTAATTTACTCCATCTATAGTTCCAAGCCCCACCAACAGTTATCAAAAAGTAATTATGTTATTGTTATTGTTGTTAATTCAGTTTACAGCCCCATCCTTTCTTAGAAGAACCTAGGGCTGATAGCAATTCACATAAAAAGGAATTAAATCACACATTCCAAATATATAAAATCTAAAATCACAAATTATATACCTCTAAAATTACAGATTAAAATGTCTGTTAAAAGTACTAGAAAAGCATCGCAAGCAAGCAGGAATCACTGCCTTGATTCCATTGACTGGGAGAAAAGAGGGTATAAATAAAGTAAATGAAAATAAATTGAGTACTAAGTGAACGTTTTTTAAAAAATATGAATGCTACAAGCTGCAGGCCTATGGTGTAAAACACATTTTTCTCTCGTCCACTGTGTTGTCACCTCAGTCTCCACAACAGAGCATGAGGCAACCGCACAAATCGTACTTGAATGATGCAATGATCCTCCTCTATCACGCTGAAATGATAAATGAAAGTTTTAAAGTTACATGACACTGCAGTGGTTTTGCCAGGTCAGTAGCTCCCATCCGCTGAGATTTCAGAATGAAAACTTGAGAGCAGGGGGTGGGCTCCTGTGCTACAACTGAAAAACGATATGTGCACATCCTCCACTAATTTCAAAAAGTGTATGTGCATGCACACACACACACACACACACACACATGCACAAACACATGCATACATGCACATAATGCCAATAAATACATCTTTGCACAGAGCTAGTGTCATTTGAAAGTGTGGCGGAGAAGGCCACCTAGATATTAAAGCTACCTCACACAATAAAACCAAGCTTTCTGTTCCTCTAGCATGGCTTGCCTTGAGATTCATCTGTTCATCTGGAGCACAGCATTTCCCTGAGAGAAATCTAGCCACAGTCCTGAGACTAGGCAATCCTCTACCCTAAAAGGAGCCAAGTTACTCCTTGTCAGGTTACAGCCATGAAGTAATATAATTATACCTTAGTTCTATGACAGAAATAATAAATTGCAGGTGGTGTGCATTGAACAGGATAAGTGGTGATGAGTGAAGGTCTGCAGTGTAATGTGAGTTTAAAAATAAGGGCGGATAGGAAGGAAGGCCAAGAACAAAACATTCTGGTGCTTTAACATATTTGTTTCAGTGTGACTGCAGAAATAAGTTAATTTCTCCACTAATAGGTGTCTCTCTGCATGGTAGCGCTACAGATTTGTTACTGTCCTGTTTAGAGGGTGCTTCCTCTTTTTTTTCTTTTAATGTTTAGCGATACATTGCTTACTATCCATGAAAAGTTCTTGCAGCAACAGTAGCAGTAACAACAACAGGAATACATTGCTCAGAAGGAGACAGCTTTCCCTGCTCCTTTTCAGGTGCAAGGAATAAAAGGGAATGGACAGCCTGAGCAGAGAAAGGGCCATTTCTTGCTTTTAATTGTTTGAGGGGGCAGGAAGGGGCATTGTATTAACATCTCTCTCTTAAAACAAAACAAATTTTAAAAAACCCTGCTCTTCACAATACTTTTCAAGTCTTTTAAAACCAGCTTCCTCCTCCTGATGCTAATCAAAGGGGAAAAGAAAAATGAAAGCTATGAAGAGAAGAAAAGATATGCAGGAAAATAAGGAAAAGGGGACAAGTGAGTAAAGGAGTGAAGAGAAAGGGGAGGAGGACAGTAGGAAAGGAGGGAGGAAGAAAAAAGGAAAGTGAAGAAAGGAATTGGGAAGTAAACATTTAAAAAGGAAAGAAGGAAGGGCTGCAGGTGATATATACCACACCAGGTTGCACATCAACTAGCAGTTGGAAATGACAGGAAAACAGCAATATATCACTTTTGATTTTTTTAAAAGAAACATTTAGGGCAACAGGGACCCAGAAACTAGGCAGTAAAGGGATCAATTTATATGAGATGGTATGCGTAAGCCTACAGAACCAGTACAAATAGCAAGAAACGTACTGATTGAACCGACAGCCATGTGAACAGGCCCAGCATGACTATTCCTACAAATATATTGATATTTTAAAAAGGAAAACTAAATGATCCAAATAGTCCATATGATTAGGCCCTTATGGGGCAGTTTATTAAGCTAAGCAGTAAGATTTTGGTCATAGTTTCTTAGTTAATCTTTTAAATTAATTTTAAAGGGTATTTTAAAACATTTTAAAAGGACATTTTGATGAAATTTTCAAGTTTCTTGCCATTCTTGTATCAGTCTTAAGATATGCAATGAGTTGGTAGTTTGACATTTTAATGAGTAATGACAAAGTAATGAATTACTTTTCAAAGAGCAGAAGATGTAACAGGAATGGATTACGTTTTAAGAGAAGCTTTCCAAGCTCTGCTCTGTGCTCTATCATTCTCACACCCTTTGTTCCCCTCCTTGGTCTTTCTCCCTCTGACCTCTTCCACCGATCCAGGCCCATCCCTAACCTCTTCATCAGGTTTCCCAGTGCATTTCTTTTTGCTGCTTCCTTAGGCTTGCTCAATTTAAGATGCTGATCATAACCAACAAAGGCCTTAGTAGTTTAGGACCTTGATATTTGGTGGAACATCTCACCCACAAAAGAGCTATCCTTCTCACCCACCCCTTGCAGTCCTTCATGTTAAGCACATGGTTCCAACACAAGGAACCATGGCCCCTTCCCTCTGGAATAAACATCCTACAGAGTTGGCCAGGTGCCATCCCCCTCTGTCCAGTGCATCACAATCTTGTTCTGTGTTTATACTTGCAGTCCTTAATGATTGCTCACCATCCTATCCTTTGCATGGACATGCCAAGAAGCCAAGGATGCAATGGTTGGAATGTGGGGCTTAAGTTCCAGTCCTCACTGAGTCATGAAACCCACTGCATAGTCTTCCATAGTTTACCCTCTTCTGATCCCCACCTTCCTCACAGTGTTGCAAAGATAAAAATGGGGAGGGACCAGCCATGAATGCTGCTTTGAGCTCATTGGAGCGAAGATGGGATATAACTGCACATTGTTCACCACCACCACCACCGCGACTGAGATCTCTCCCTAAAAATGTGACCTGGACATGTAAAGATATTCACATTCCCTTTTCTTTCCTTCCTCACTCACACCCCAAATTAAAAAAAAATCTTCCATCTATCTTAAAAATAACTGAAACCAAGCTCAATCCATTTCAAAACAAATTCTTTGGTTTTGCCAGCATTTACTCAAATGGCAGCTGTTATCCCTCTAATGTGTTTGCAATGGATTGTAAACAAATGTTTTCCCAACCAAAACCTTTCTCCTCCCAATGACTTATGTTGCAATTTATTTTGCCAGCTGCTGAAATGTGTTTGTGAGTTTCAGTTATATGATACAAGATGAGCGAGGCACGCAAAATGGGCTAATTGACAGCTGTTTATCCAAACTTTTGGCTAAATGAGTTACTGTATAGTGGTGATAGATGTACCATAGTTCTAGTGTCTTTAAGACAGTATAGAATTATCACTGCATTAGGATTGTTACCTCTCTCTCTCTCTTTTTTTTTCCTGAGAAGTTTGCCATCAATAACACATATACAACAGGTGGATTCAACTTGGTTTTCTCTTTATTGGGATTAGCTATGAATGAGGCATTAGATTTGGTGCTAGTGTGAAAGGATGAGGTTTCGTTTCACATTGTTTTTGAATAATTTTCCAAAATTCACAAATTTCTTCATATTTATAACAGCAAAAATTGGGAGGGGGGGTTAAATCGAATATGAAGGAGGTGAAATAGGTAGATTTCCCTTCTTTGGTGCACATCACATTGCTGGTGAGCAACACATACGTAGCTAGCTAGATACCTAGATTGCTAGATCGCTAGATTTCCTTCTTTAGTACTAGTTCAGATTACATATCTGAAGAAGGAAATCTATCTGTCTGTCTGTCTGTCTGTCTGTCTAACTATCTAATGTTCTGATTTTTATTTTTTAAATTAATATTAACTTTTTCCATGGGGTGGAGATGTGCATTCTACCTCCTGCTTATGTGACTCCTGTCCCTACTGTTTGACTCAGTCAGCCAAGGTTAGACTAGATTAATGTTTAGAGGAAGTGAACAATGACTCCTTGTTCTCTTTTGCTTCAAGGAGGCAGCATAAAGGCCCTCAATAAAGAAACTCTTATTTGACAATGGAAGTCCCAGAAACATACAGTACTGTCATTCTTCAAGATGGTGGCACTCCAAGATGGTAGCAGTAAATTCTTCCTTTAAGACCACTCTAGTTAGTGGTGTAGTGTAGGGGGGGCACAAGGGGGGGTCATCCCAGACACAAAATTGGGGGGGGCGTGCAAAGGAGCCCAAGCTTCTGTGGTGAGACGCTGATAGGAAGTCACTGCACCCACCAGAGGTGAGGACTTGTGAAGTCCTTATGGGCCTGCCCCACCTGTGCTAGTGCAGCCCCCGGCACCATCTTCAAGAAGAGCAGGACTGACTTCCATTCTTGGATCTGTCCTGCTGTGTACCCCCATGCATGTGCCAGCCAGCCGGCAGGCCAGGGCATGCCCAGGGACAGCAGGCCACTCCGGGAGCCATTGGCCTGTTCAGTTTCTCTTCCCAGGAAGGCCTGGAAGGCAGCATAGTGGCAGGAGCAGGTAGGGGGGGGAATCCCAGAGGGTCTGGGGAGAGGTCAGGGCTCTCAGGGCACAATACTTTCCTTGCTCTGGGTGCTGGCAACCCACACTACGCCACCGGCTCTACAGCATGCTTCTTAGCTAAATGTGAAAATAAAACTGGTTTTCCCCTCAGGCCTATTAGTTTCGATTTCAAGGTATATACTGAACTTTGCTATGTGAGGATCAGATGAACAAGAGCTGTAATTTACTGAAGACTTAAATGGGCTTTGGTTTATCCAACTGCATGCTAACAGATCATCTGGATGCATTATTGTTTTTATTGGACTTGCTGTTCCCAGTCTTGGTGGCATTTGCAGCTACAGGATGCCTTAATCAGCGTCCTGCATTGGTTCTCTCTTTCTCCTTGCTTATTTTGCGTAGCATTTTCAAAAATGCCAGTTCTATTCTCACCATTAATTACGCCATGAAGCCTCTGTAAAATTATTCCTGTATTTGTTAAGCCTGTCACTCTTTTTTTAGATAGTAATTCCTCGTAAAGTGCTGCATGAATTTATGAAAGCTGTATCGTTTATGATTATACATACAATATAGAATACATTTCTGTATGGCTATCCATTGTTATGTTTTTATAGTAATATAGTTCTTATGATTGTTCTCAGGGAAGTTTATTTTAGAGTATGTATGTTTTTAACTTTTTTTGGAGGAAAAAACACTCAAATGCAATTTTTATAGTTTTTCTCTTTCCAGTTTGGAAAGCTAGGGGATCAAAAAACATGGTTTTATCCTGTTCAGTGGATTGTATGCAGCATTTTGCTTTTAGCTAACCAGGAATTCATAGCTGTAGTAGCCAGAACAGTATGTTTTGCAAATACGCTTGTGAATTAATCCAAGAAACATAAGCATTGCGTTGATCCAGAATAGACTAAGTATGAATGCTCCTTTCTTAGGAAAATATTTGAGCACAGCTGTTGCTCTCAACTGTCCCATATGGTTGTGTTTTCAAGTATGGCTCGAAGCTGAAGCAATTTCCATTTAGAAAAATTCTTTAGCAAAGTCATCTTTCCAATAATAATAATAATAATCATATTCACATGTGAGCCTTTCCTTCTGATCCCCCCATTAATTAATTTCTTAAAATGTAGTCCCTTTGGCCTCTTGATTTGCTGCTTTCACATTGTGGGTGTGCCTCTCCTTCATTACCTTAAACAGTGTCAAAATGTTAGGTTACCTTGTTTTTGTCTCAGATAATTTTTTCTCTGATGACAATGTGTATAAAATGTCGTATGGCCAGATGTGGTCTGTCGTCATTACAGCTTCAGCCTCATAATTGTGTTGTTAATGCACCCACTTAATGGGTGTTGTCTTTGCTCTCTTGTTTTCACTGCAGGGCTAAAGTGGCGAGATGCTTGGTAAGTATCGCCATCTATACAGCTTCTCTTTCTTGCTCCTTGCCTAACAGAGACTGGACATCATCCCATTTGCTGTGACTTTGGATGCAGCAGCTCTGAACAGGGAACTCTATTCAAACCAATTTCCCAGGCTGTCCACCCAGTTCTTCTTCCACCACCTCTTTATCCATATATCAACTCTGGAGATGGGCTGGCTTACTCTGGCACTTACAATGCCTGGCTGCAGACAAAAAAAAAACAGATCAGCCCATCCCTACAGTGGAGCAAAGAGCAGGACAAATATCCATGTAGTTGTCCGCTAAAAAGGGACAGAAAACACAACAAACTGGAGGGAAGATGAAAGGAATGGAAAAGTCAGAGCTTGGGGAAAAAACACAGCCATGTAGTCATGGCCAGATGCTGTTTAGTTTCCAGAGAATGGGTTGCTTTTGGTCTACAATAATCTTGTGATTGTTGCCACCCAGAACATTCTCAGGTATCATCTTGTACAGTCACATCATAAATCCAGGTTTTTCAAGAGATTGTTTTATTGATTGATTTAAAATGGTTTTTAAATGGATTATTGTACTTTGCTGCATTGAATGTGTTTTGGTGTTGCTTATGGTTTTGGTAATTTATTCACTGATCCTTTTGGTATTGTGGTATTTTGGTATTGTGTACTCATTTTTACAGTACTAACTTAAATACCATCTTTTAATTGTTCTGAGCTGCCTTAAGTACTTTTAAAGGAGAAAGGTGGGTTAAATGTATGTTAAATAAATGACTAAATGTATACTTTGGTCCTTTGAATTTAGAGTACTTGGTTTAGACATAGATGTGTTTTAAATGAATGAATAAATGTATAGTTTGGCCCTTTGTATTTAGAGTGCTTGGTTTAGATATAGGAGATCAACCTTCAAGCGCCCACCGAGTCATAGAAATTTATTGGGTGACCTTACACCAGCAGTGTCCTCTCATCCTGGCCTATCTCAAAGGCTGTTAAGATAAAATGGAGAGGAGGAGGGTAATGTATGCCACCTTAATCCTGTTGGAAGAGATGTAAATGCAATAATAAAGTAAAAAAGTTCCCTATTGTCTATAAAGTCTTTAACAGTTTAGGAGCTTGATATATGTTGGAACATCTCTCCTAGAAAACAGCTATCTGTCTCACTTGCTGTTCATAATGCATGATGTTAAGAATAATGACATCAAAGAAGGCTAAAAGAGTGATCACCATCACTAGATATCATGCTTACTTGATGGTGGCCCTGTCTCTTTGGAATAAACTTGCAACAGAAGTTCAACAGGCTCCTTCCCTCCAAGTCTTTAAGAAATGGCTGAAAAACAACTTTTCAAAGCGGCTTTTACTAATGTTGACCTGGAATTTTATATTGTTTAAATGTTTATTCTATTTACAGTCAGGTTTGCTTGTGGCAGGGACTAAATATTTGTTGATTTAAATTGTATGTTTGCTTCAATTGGGGTTTTATTTGATTGGATGTACTGTTGTAAACTGTCCAGAGAGTGTTCTGCACTATGGGGCATGCATACTGGGATTTGCAATAGAAGAAATTTAACAACATGAAACAGAAAGAAAACAAACAATCCATCTCTGGTATTGGTGAGTGTTCATCAGATGGAGCAAGCCCTCCAGATTTATAATTTACTTTTTCAGAGTTATACAGCATATCCCTAAAGAAAAAGGAAGAAGTATGAATGGCCTACAGCATAACATGCCTTCTATTAGGTGCAGATTGGCTGGTTCACAACATTTGGTTTGCTTTAGCTGCATATGTGAACCTCTGTGTGTCCGCTCTTTCCACTGCTCCAGGAGATGGTAATTGCATCCTGTGAACTTGGCACTGACCCATGGTAAATTTCTGTGCCCTCAAATCACTAAGTTTTCTCATAGGGCAGAAGTCTCATAGAAATATCTCTTCTTGAGTATTGCTTTGTTTGAAGTGTAAAGAGAACAAGGAAATGTGTTGTTAATGCAATAAAAACCGTGTTTCCAAAGCCAGACCGTGGTGCTATGGAGTTCCTTCTGCAGGGACTAAAAAGAAAGAAGCATTCTGCTTCTAACACAAGTTCTGTGTAAAGCCCACACAGAGAACTTTGAGCATTCTCACAAAATAGCTGTGGTGAAGCGGGAGCGGGATGGGATATCCATTCTTTATTCACCAGTTACCTGACTGATGGCAACTGCATTCAGACAAATGCAGTTGCAATCATTTTCAGACCTTTCCTGGAAATATGGGGAGAATAGAAGGAGGTGAAAGCCAGACTAGATGAAGGAAAAGAGAAAGTTGTAGAAAGAAACATCAGTAATTTCAGATATGCAAATGACACCATTTTTCTGTCAGAAAGCAGCAACGACTTGAAATGGCTTTTGGTGAAAGGAGAAAGAACCAAAACAGGACTGCAGTTGAACATTAGGAAGACTACAGAAGAACTACACGGCTTTAACACTGACAATGAAGAAGATGAAGTTGTGAAAGATTTTGCATACCTTGGTTCAGTCATCAATCCACATGGAGAGTGCAGCTAAGAAATCAGAAGAAGACTGAGAGTGATAAGAGCAGCAATGAAGGAATTAGAAAATATCCACTGTAAGGATGTGCGATTGGAGATTAAGACCAGAATCACCCGCACTATTGTATTCCCAATCACCATATATAGATGTGAAAGCTGGACAGTGAAAAAAGCTGACAGGAAAAAAAAATGATTGATTTGAAATACTGTGCTAGAGGAGAGTTTTAGATATCCTGAAAATCAAGCTTAAGCTGTCTCTAGAGGCAAAAATGGCAAGTCCTTAAAGACATGGGAGTGCCTGACCACCTTATCTACCTCCTGAGAAATCTATACTTGGGACAGGAAGCAACAGTTAGAACTGGACATGGAACAACTGATTGGTTCAAAATTGGGAAAGGAGTACGACAAGGCTGTATATTGTCCCCCAGCTTATTTAACTTATATGTAGAATACATCATGCGGAAGGTCAGACTGGAGGAATCCCAAGCCGGAATTAAGATTGCCGGAAGAAATATCAACAACCTCAGATACGCAGATGATACCACTCTGATGGCACAAAGTGAGGAGGAATTAAAGTACCTCTTAATGAGGGTGAAAGAGGACAGCACAAAAAATGGTCTGAAGCTCAACATAAAAAAACACCTAAGATCATGGCCACTGGTCCCATCACCTCCTGGCAAATAGAAGGGGAAGATATGGAGGTAGTGACAGATTTTACTTTCTTGGACTCCATGATCACTGCAGATGGTGACAGCAGCCATGAAATTAAAAGACACCTGCTTCTTGGGAGGAAAGTGATGACAAACCTAGACAGCATCTTAAAAAGCAGAGACATCACCTTGCCAACAAAAGTCCACATAGTCAAAGCTATGGTTATTCCAGTAGCGATGTAGGGAAGTGAGAGCTGGACCGAAAGAAGGCTGACCGCCAAAGAATTGATGCTTTTGAATTGTGGTGCTGGAGGAGACTCTTGAGAGTTCCCTGGACTGCAAGGAGAACAAACCTATCAATTCTGAAGGAAATCAACCCTGAGTGCTCACTGGAAGGACAGATTCTGAAGCTGAGGCTCCAATACTTTGGCCATCTCATGAGAAGAGAAGACTCCTTGGAAAAGACCCTGATGTTGGGAAAGTGTGAAGGCAAGAAGAGAAGGGGATGGCAAAGGATGAGATGGTTGGACAGTGTCATTGAAGCTACCAACATGAATTTGACCCAAATCCAGGAGGCAGTGGAAGACAGAAGGGCCTGGCGTGCTCTGGTCCATGGGGTCACAAAGAGTCGGACACGACTTAGCGACTAAACAACAAGAGACAAAAATGACAAAACTGAGGCTGTCCTACTTTGGGCACATCATGAGAAGGCAAGATTCTCTGGAAAATTCAATAATGCTGGGAAAGGGGAAGGCAGTAGTAAAAGAGGAAGACCAAATATGAGACAGATTGACTCCCTGAAGAAAGCGACAGGCTTGGTTTCCAAAAGCTGGCTTCAGGAAGACAGAACGCTCTTAGCAATGCACCCAGAGCAAATCAGGTTGTGGAGAAATCAACAAATCACAGATAGCTCTCCACTCTCTGAATTTTGCTTCCTCATAACACTTTCTTCAAAGGCAAAGCTGGAAGGGTTCCTGGTGACCCAGCTTTAACTGGAGCAGGTGATGTTGATTCACTGCTCACTCCTGGATCTTCAGGCACCACTGACAGGTGTGCAGCTGCACATTCAGCCACAGGGCCTTAAGATCAGAGGGCTGCTGCTATTGAGAGCAACAGCAGACACCCTGTTTCAGCGATCAAGAGCTATGTTTGGGTAGGAAAATCCTTCAAGGTTTGTCACAGCAGAGATATCATAACATCTGTCTTCTGATATGATGCAGTGTAAGTGCTTTACAGTCATTACCTGACTAAGAGATCTCTTACTGCTTGTCTCAAACTGGTTGCCTTCAAGCTTGTTCATAAAATACAAACCTGTTCCAGATGGGATTGATGCAGGTGTGAGTTACTGGCTGAAAATTGTTCTTTGGATCCAGCTAAAAAATAAAAATAAAAATGACCAGATAGTGTTATTTTCCATTCTGTGGAAATCAGCATTTGAATTCTCCTGTTTTCACACACACACTGCCTTCTCCAATGCCTTGTCTTGCTTTGCATGGTCAACAATGCATAAAGAATACTTTGCTTACAAAATCCAAAACTGCATGTGAGATAGATTTTGATCTAAGTCGTAATTTAATTTAATTAGAAGTTACTTTAAGGTTACAACTGACTTCCTTATAACTCCAAAAATCCATGCTGTGGTAATATCTTTGATAGGCCCACAATAAACTAGCTGATTAAGGCAAATAGGGCACTACCCGTCCAGCCTCAAGACTATTGCCAATCAAACTATTCCAACTACCCACCTCCTTTCTCTTAACCACATCTCTATCCATCAGGTTATTTTGTTCGCTTAACCCCCAGCTTGGTTCCTTGTTTCCTTTCCCTCACTGAAATATGCTTATAGCCTAGTGAATTCCAGTATCAATGTAATAGCTCTGTAGTGGGTTGCTGGCTACTGGCAATACAACGGCTCCAGTCAGACCATGACTATACCCAGTGACAGCTACTGCCTTATGTAGCTGGTGAAGAAGTTGTGTTAGGCAGTGCTCCTGCTTCATTCTTCCACCCATCCCACATCACATAGATTGTGAGGCTGGGAGTGCAACAGAAGGAAAATAGGCTGGGTCCTGACTTCTAGCACTCTGTTAAAGATGGGGACAGAAGTGAGCTGGCTAGGCATAGGCTGAGGTGGGCTAGTGCACGTTTGCCCTAATGGACCAGCTGACATGGGCCATGTCCATGTTGACAGTTTTCTGCTCTACTAGTTCCAATGGGCACCAAATGCCAGTGTCAAAAGGGTACAAAATTGCGAGCTTGCTGGGAGAGGAAAAGGCAATACTATATGATTCTCCAAATCTTTCCTCCCATGGAGCCAAATTCTAATTCTCACTGGAAGGTAATAACTGTCAAGGCACTCAGTGAGCCCTCTCTAGTGAGTCTGCAGACTGTTCATCAAAAATGCATCTCAAAACAGCAAAATCCAGATGACATAAGTGAAAGATCAAGTCTGTCTCTTCTTTTCCTCTACATGGGACTGATTTTGTAATATATTGCCTGGTGAAGGGATCTGAAGAGGTCAAAAGCTTGCAAACAATTTTTTTTGTGTGTGTCCTTTTGGTTGGCTTAATGAAGGTATTACCAGTATATGGTTTTTGGAGTTTTCCTGACAGCTCACCTGCTTTTTTTCTTAAAACTTCTTCCCACTGATGTTCTGCAAAAAGAAATCAAACACTGGGTCAAGATGATCCTATTATTTACATACAGTTTTTGATTTCTAAACTGGGGCCACTAATGAAAGAAAGCTAAGGTTCCTAGTGAGAGAAAGCTCACCAACAGCAGCTAACATAAATTTGGCATGCCAGGGCAATGAAAAAAGCATTTTAAATATGTGGGCCAAAGGAAGAAGTTGTTACCCAAAAGGCAAAACAAAGCTTGTAAAAATCTACAAGAAACAGATTGTTGCCTAACTGTTGGCACATTGATTTAATCCAGAGGAACAATAAAACGGAATGGATATCCCTTAAAGGATCACTAGAGGTGAAGGGAGAGTGATCCTTGAAGAGTGATGAAAACATGGCAGAAGACGTGTATGGTGGGGAGGCTTGAACCTTGAGAAGCCACACTGTCTGAAGAACCAAACAGATGTGCTTCTCTGCTTGTGTGTTTTTCTTAAGGTATTCCAACAGCCCAGAATACTAATTTAATTGGCCTGAGGGCAACAAGGATGGTTAGGGGACTGGAAACTAAGCCCTATGAGGAAAGACTGAAAAAACTGGACATATTTAGCCTTGAGAAAAGGAGACTGAGGGGAGATATGAAAGCATTTTTCAAATACTTGAAAGGTAGTCATATGGAGGAGGGGCAGAACCTGTTCTTAATCATCCCAGAGTGCAAGGCATGTAATACTGGGCTCAAGCTACAGGAAGCCAGATTTCAACTGAAGAAACTGTTGGAGAATATGACAATAGAAGTAATTACCTTGGGAGATGGTGAGTGCTCCAGCACTGGATGTTCAAGAGAAAATTAGAAAACCAGATCATTAGATTTGAGCAGGGGGTTGTACTCGATGGTCTAATAGGCCCTTTCCAACTCAATAATCCCATGATTCATGATCAGGGCCAGTTTGCAGAAAGTCTGGCCTGAAATGGAATGATCAGCTTCCATGTCAGGGTGAAGCAATGATTCAGACTGACACAGTCTATTTGCATATTTATAACAAGTAGGACACATTGCAGAGAGGGATGATGTGAACAAGAGATGATGGTATGGTTGAGAGAGAAAGGAAGGGGGTTGTGTTTTGCTCACTTACAGCTCAAACATGCCATCTGAGGCAAGAATTTTACTACCACTAACCAATCACTTTGTTGGCAGGCAGCATCGGCATGAATTATCCCTCAAATTCCCTGAAATAGATGTTTATCAATGTAAATTTTAAAACTGACCAAAAAAATTAATACTGAATAGAAAGGTAGAGTATTTATTTTCTAATAAATTCTCAGTGTTGTGCTAAAGGGCTTTTAAGATTAATGTGAGGCCCTCAACAGGTTTTAAACTACTATAACTCTTTGCTTTGATCATACCAAGTATGACTGATACAATGTGTAGGCTAAAGGATCTGGTCAGTGATGGCAATGGTGGCCCATAAGATGTCCTTGGACAGGTTTTCCTAGAATCCTTCACCACTGGCTGTGTTGGTTAGGCCTAACAGGAGTCAAAGCAACAGAGCCCATCCTTGCTTTAGGAGCCTATGGGCACATCTGCACTGGTAGACAGCTTGATGTTTGGATTGCCTTTGGTACAGTTTGATTTATGGCATCCACACATATGACCTAAAACGATCCTTTCTACCCATTTTTAAAGCTGCCTTGCTCTTTTTTGGCATAGTGGTAGGGTTCAAGGTTTTGGGGGTTTTTGGCATGATTTTGAGAGTTCCTGATTAGTCTGTTCAGTAGGCTGTGCAGATATCTAGTTCACACCAAAATGGAGTTATGAGCGGTGTTATCTGAGCTGACCATTTTATATATACGTACATATATATTCCTATTGATGCAGTACTATTCTAGATAAACAAAATATATTAGCAGTATTAAGTGTACCATGCTAGGTCGATGCATTGCTGTTTCACTATATCATGTCAAAAAGAAGGAAAGTTGATGGGGCCTCCTGAATAATGGCTGTGGGAAAAGGAGGGAGGGGACAGGAAGGGGGTGTCATTAAATAAAAGGGGAACAAATTGGGTTGATCCCAAGGCCTGTCTGGACCCTTCTCATCAGTCAGTGTGAATGGGAGGATCACTCAAGTGAGAGATAAAATCAATTGCACTACAAATAAGGATCTTTAAGCACAAACCAGACCACTTCAACGTCCCCTGTCTGGACTGTCTATTTTTCATAAACAAGTCCACCAGGTATCCACATTGGCACATTAGGAATTATAAAGCTCTGTTTACATTATTAGTGCTGCAAAAGGAATTTTTTGAAAAACCCTTTCCATCCTCATTTTGTTATCATAGAATAGTTTGAATATTTCATAGTGACACCAGAAGGGAAATTGCTAAAATGGGTGAAGACTTAAAAGCTTAGAAGTGCGGGAAAACAGAGGTTATTTTATAGGCCTGTAGGTCAGGGTATAGAAGCCAGGATTACAGCCCTCTACCAATTAAGCATTTAGCATTTGTTTAAAATATTCTAGCGTTGCTTTGAGTGCTACTCTTCTGTTTGTGGGTGGGCTGTTGATTGAGCAGAAATCTCCATTTTTATCACTCCCTTCCCTTTCCACCCCACCCCACAGAGCTGGAGGACCTTCCAGAGCACTGTTGGGAAGGGGCTCCTGTGGGACTCAGTGAATATACTTTCCCTCATCCATTTGTGGATACTACCACTAGATGAAATGCCTTTCTGTGAATATAAGAGGTAGCACATGGGATGCAAATAAAAGTCTCTTGACAACTATGCAAGTTTTTAGAGACTTAACAAATTTTGATATCTAAAGTTTTAGGAACTGTTGCCTCAGACAATTATTCAGCATCAGATGGCCAGGAAGAAAAGCCCCCCCACCCCACCCCAAAAAGGCTTTCTGCATTTTGTCATGCAGATGTTCACAAACTAGAAAGGACTTGAGCGTTTTACAGCTGGGCAGACTTGTGGTCAAATAACACTGCCACCGGCTTAGCAGGGAGATCATCAAGGTAAAAACAATAAACAGCAGCATGAGGAAAGCAGAGCATGAAACACTGCATTTAATGAATGGCAACCTAATGTGGGGATAGAGGCACGAATCCAAGACTAAAAGCACTTCTGGATTCTTTCTGTTATGACCAGAATTTAGAACAATAATTTATCAGCACAATTAGCACAATAAGAAAGTTGACACCCTTCACAGTGGCCTTTAGAAAAACTAGCTTTAAAAACAGTCCCTTTTAGGGTTGCCATCTAGAGTTCCCCTCCCCCTGGATCTCCTAAAATCCAGGCGGTCTCACTTGCATATTATTCAAACTAGTACCAGCATGCTATGTGTATTTGCCAATTATGCAAATTAAGCACAATAATTTTTGCCCTTTTCTCCTGATTTTTTTACCCTCCCCTAACGTACATCTTGCTCTTGTCTTCATTTATATAGTTACCACTGATCTGAGAGAAGCAATCTAGTGCATGGGTTAAAGCAGTATTGGTACTATGGGTTCCAAATTCAAATCCTGGCTTAGTCCCAAAGCATAATGGCTTTCTCTGAGCCAATCAGTAACTCTCTCAGACAAACCTTCCTCCCTTAAAGGGGTCCCTTACTTCTGGGTGGCATTGACCAAAATCAAGGCAAAGCACAAAAACTGGGGGGGGGGCACTAATCTGGCTCTTCTCTCAGGTATTCCCACTGACTAGGCTGCTGCTGACACTGGGAAGTTACTTTTGCACAAAATTCACAGAATCCCCCAGGCTTCATGGGCACTGGCTAATGCAGGATAAAGACGTTCAGCCTCAAATACACGGATCATTACTTGGATGGCTTTCCAAAGTTTCAGAGAGAGAGGTGTTTCCCAACCTTATGTGAAGATGCCAGGAATGTCTTTGTACATTTGAAGCATGTGCTCTACAATAAGCTACAGCCCTGCCTCAAGAGGATTGGGGCAGGAGGAATTCCTCTCGAACGAGAGGAGGGAATAGAGGTGACCTAAACAGCAAACAGGGTGGGGGGTTGAGATTTCTCATAAGCGCTAGAAACCTCTTCCCTTCCCTCCCTTTCAGGAATTTACCAGCTTTACACTTATCCTCTCTCCCAGGCATTTCTTTATATATAAAAGTACAACAGAGTGCTTAGATTTTATTACTCTATTAGCAGAGCGGTACCTCAGTCTATATGCCACATGTCCCTCTAGAGGCCAGCAAAGTATCAAAAAACAGCTGCAGCAAAAGCGGGATGCTGCTGTATAAACCCAAGACTCACTGCACTCTGTATATTATATTACAAGCTTCCGCCAGCTTTCCAAGGTCTGTTTGGCTGTTTTATTCAGTCTGGTTCGTACAGCACTTACTGCTGCAACTTAAAACCAGTCCTGTTCCTTGTTAGGACCACAGATGTTAGAAATGCAAATACACTGTGCTCATTTAAGGCCTCTTGCCGTGATGTATAGAGATGAGTTCTTCAGAGTGAACGCAAAAATCCATCTAGAAGAAGAAGAAAAAGCAAAGTACTGCTACAAAGTTTGACACTGGGCAGTATCTCTAGAAAGTTACAAATAACATGAGCTTCCAGGTGGTTATTGGGCAAAGATGGTATAAAATATGCAGTTAAGTTAAACCTTTTAAAAACCGAGTGAGGTATAATACTCTTGGCTCACAATGCCAGACTGCCAACAAAGCAAAATGGAATTTAGAACTCACATGAGGCGGAAGTAATAAAGGTATCAACTGGAAGTTTTCTCCCCTCAGCATAGACAAAAGACTGCCATGCTCCCCTCAGCAGTTCTGCTGACTGCTTTAGGCGAAAGGCACAAGCTTAAATTTTGAGCTGAGAATAAGACTAAAAATAAGAATAAGAATATATTTGTTGCTATACACTGATCACACAGCCATTGTTTTGTATTTGCTGCTGAAAACATCCCAATCAGCTGTTGGGGAAGAATTATGCTGCTATCAGATACAGCTTTTCCATAAGATTGAACCTCAGCAAGGCTTCCATCTCTTCCAAACCACTAATACGACTAACAATTTGGCTGCAATTGACGTTTAAGCCAAATATGATAATGAAAAGTATTCTCCTCTTTTGCTGATGTAAACGCCTCATGCCTTTTCTGGTGCTAGCCTACAATGAGGCCCATGTGACTTCACCGAAGGCAACTGGCAGATCTGCAAAGGGAGGAACTAGCCAGTCTTCTGGCATATCTCTGTCTTACATGTTGCTTTACTGTCAGTCTGACTTAATGAACCAAAAGCATTACATCTAGCCTAGTTTTTGAGCTGATTGCCTTGATCCCGCATTTTATAACATTTTTGGCTAGAATGGAGGTGGAAAATTTGGGGGCCTCTACCCATTTCTGATTTACAACTGTTTGGTATCATTATTCCATTTCTTTTTATATATAAAAATAGATATTATTATTAATTGAGCAGGACTGACCCAAGACATTGTGTTTGCTAGAGGCAGAATCACAAACAGTTTTCCCCATCCACATGCGCTAAGGTGCCTATTACTCCAAGCCAGCAAGCTTTTTTCACAAAGGAGGCAGAAAAAACTTTAAGCACCTCTCACTGTCTCTGGCAGTAAAAAAAATTACAACAAATTAAATTGCTTAACACAATATGCTGCCTGAAGAAGTTACCTTATCCAAGGGTGGTCCTGCATCTGACCAATGGGATCTCTTCCAAAATGCTTGGCCTGTGGGTTCAGATTTCTGTGTCTGCTAAGATAGAGGATACCTTGCAGGAAGTAGCAAGCATTGACATGACTACTTTGGCATATAGCCATATATCTCTCAGAAAGGTAATAAGCTGGGAATTAAGATATCAGTCTGCAATCATTCAAACATTATTTCTGTGCAGTGCCAGCCCTACCATTTGGTAAACTGAGCCAGTACTTCAGGCAGCAGGTTTTTAGTATCAGGAATGGGATGAAGAGTGGTGTTTGTGGGATTTTCTACCTCATGTGCCGTAACAGCTTGGCTGGGGGTGCAGAATGGACTTTACTGTTTTGCCTCTGCCAGCAAAATGTCTTAGACCATCCTTATTTCTCTGGTAGAAAAAGTGTCAATCCAGATGTTCAGGGTATTGTGCATTCCTTGCAGGAAGCACATTTTATCTCCAGCAATGGAATTTTCTTACAGATAAGTGCTTCAGCAGAATTGCAAATTAAGCTTATCTTTATCTTCCTGTCACCAATCACAAAGCAAAACATGCTAGAATGCAAGATATGGATGTAAGGAAAGAAGCATCATCATCATAATCATTTATTTATTTATTTATTTATTTATTTATTTATTTATTTATTTATTTATTTATTTATTTATTTATTTATTTGATCTCTATCCCACCCATCTAGACCCAAGTTCTACTCTGGGGTGGTTTACAAATTAAAAAACAAAACAAAACAAAAACATATAGGTCCAAGCTAGGACAAACAAATTACCTTAACAACTTAAGGGAACTGCACTTCTAAATAGGTCCTAATCATATTATCAAGGGTTTAACTACATAGTGAGGAGAACACAGTTTGATCTGTTGTGATTCTCACTTGTAGAAATTCCATGTGTGAAACTGCTGGAGTTGTCCAGAGGACAATTTGCATGAGTCAACAGGGCAGAAATGGATAGCTCAGTTTGCACAGAGGTCCAAGAGCAGAAATTGCCTTAAGAAGCTAACAAGAAGGTAATGAACAATTTCCACCTCTCTTGTTTTTCTTAACCATCCTCCTGATTGACCTAGCAATAGTGTGTTCTAGCACTGAGGTTGTTTTTTTAATAAAAAAAATCCTGGAAACAAGGGTTAAGGGGAACTGACACCCATAAGAGCCCTTTATATGGAGTCAGGCAATCATACTGGGGAAGTGAACAAAAATGATGTCAACACAAATGGAACAAATTTAAACCACCTGCCGGCTGACAAAAAAAGGACAATTTCCGGCTCAAAAGAGATGGTTCCACATAGGCTTCCTGCATTGAACTTTATGTTGTGTCATCACTGGGTTTTAATTCAAGCTAACCTGTGCCAAATCCAGTGCAAATTGTGGGCTTAATGGCCAATGTAGTCACTACCAAACCAACTCAAAGATACTTCTCCATGGTAAAATCCTACACTGCTCTGATCCTACAATAAGGCTTGAATATAAATTGTATCTGAATATTATTGCAGAGCTTTGAATTTTGGCCATATTCCTCTAGCTGTGTAACAGAGGTGCAGAGACTTACAGAGCAGAATTAGCTTCAAATCTTTCCAGAATAGGCCACTCCTTTTTGTCTCACCAACTGGCACTTACAGTCTCCATGGCTCACCCGGAGACATTGGTAAGAGAATGAATATTGATCAGATGTCAATTTCATCAGATCTTGCCTTAAAGAAAACAACTCTCATACAACGAGTCAAAACAGCAAGAACTTCCTGAATAGTTGTCTGAAATTAACTTCAAACATAGCAAAATTAAAAAAGTTTGATAAAGTGAATATGCCTCATAATTTACTGCAAAGTTTTTACAGTTATTTTTCCATAACAGTTCTGTCTCTTTTGCCTATATTATGGAGTTCTGAAAGGTTTGGATCTTTCATTGAGAACTTAAAATAAGTACTTCGTGAAATACTCTATGAATTATTTTATAGCCAAGTCCTTGATCCTTTATTCAATAAAACTCCTCCATGGGAAAAGGAAAAGAAATACAGTTAAGGATCTAATGTTCTCTGCTGAAGTTAACAAGTCTTTCTTTCTTTCTTTCTTTCTTTCTTTCTTTCTTTCTTTCTTTCTTTCTTTCTTTCTTTCTTTCTTTCTTTCTTTCTTTCTTTCTTTCTCTGCAACATAAAATATGCCACAGGCAATTTTGTCTCTTTGATTTCGCCATAGATTGAAGACACAGTGTTGGGGTGTGGGTCTAGGAGTAGATTTTTCCACACTTCTATAAGAAGAAGGCATTTTTCAAAGAGGTTATAGTCATGTGGGTGGGCAAAAGGATGGATGGATAGACAGACGGAAAAGGGAGTTTCCTTCATGGGTTTCCAATAATTGGTATGTGGTTTACATTCCATTCATCTAAAGGACTGGGATATTAATCAGAACCAGGCATCAGCTACTAAAACTACCTCTAGCATTCAAAAACATGCACCAGTGTGTTTTCTCACATGTGTCTTTGCCTCAACACCCAGTGTCCCCTGAGAGAAGTTGTGGTCACTTACTGCCCTAAGCTCAACTGCAGGTACTATAATAGAAACAGCTTTGGAGATCTTTTTCCAGGGAGAGGTTTTGCTGATTGCTAGCTTCAGAAGTGGAAGGGAGGCCTCTCTCTCTCTCTCTCTCTCTCTTAAATTGGCTTAGCATATATGCAGGAGAAATTGATGTGGGGACCATCCAGCTTTGTTAAAACCTCATCTGGATGGAACCACGGAGGTCTGGCAGCCACATCTGGCACCTGGGAGCCGGACATTAAAGCAGCCAGGCAATGAATAAAGCCTTACTGCTGGCAGTAGGGTTTACTGTGCGGTTAAGAAGCATACAACAGATCTGGCTGGGAGTGCCTCGTGGTCGTGCAAACTTACTTTTTGATTTCTCTCCCAGAAGATGGCAAAGATTGTGGCATTTGCCTTCCATGACTAGTCATGCAGGGAATTAGCTAATGAGAAATCGCTGGCGGCCGGAGTCAATCCAGTCCAAAAGACAGCATGTTGAAGACCACGTTTCAAATTCTCTGCATAGCTACAGACTTACTGGGTGTTCTTTAGTTAGTAAAGCTGATCCAAGACATTTGGCTGCCTTGAGGCAAAGAAGACGAGGGCACCTCTCCCCCTATGGAAGCTGGCCAGACTGGCAGGTGAATCACACACACTTCAGCGTAGGAGATGGGACAAAGTCTTCTCTCACAACCATTCTCAGTGGGGGCCATGTGCCCCCCCGGGGGGGCGGCCTGGCAGATTTGAAGAGGGCCACAGAATAAAATATTTCCTGTTCATCTGTTTATGTTGTACCTTTCTTGACAGGGAGCCCTAGAACCTGAGAAGAGCTCCACAAAGGGTCATGGCCAACACAAAGGTTGATAAAGCCTCGCACACTTGAGGGCAGCAGGTTCGCCTGGTGGGGGTAGAGGCCAGGCTCTGTCCTCTCAGCCTCTACTATCATCAGCCTCGGCTACCTGAGACAACGTCTCCTATCTGCCAAATGAGAGGACTAGCTCTTTCAGTAAGCCATTTGATCATTTCTCACTGTCACCCCCAATGAAAACAAGGAGTGTAGTAATATAACTCCCTTGCTATCAGGGAGTTTATCCATTAGAGTTGTCCCTGAGTGGAGGTCACTTATTCTTGATTAAAAGTGCTGTCAGATAGGAACTGACTTATAGCAACCCTATTAGAGCTTTCAAGGTAAAGTTTCCATGGCCCAGGGGGGATTCAAACTCTGGTCTCCAGAGCCCTTGTTCATCACTCTGTCCATTATACTACACTGGGTACTCAGCTGTACTACCTATCTTGATTCAGCCTACACCTAATTAAGCAAACTAGGCAGTTTCCTACAACACACCTATCTGAAAAGTAACTCTTTATATATAAGATTACTTAAATGTGCGAACTGGTAGAGACTCATATTTATTCTACTTCAAGCAGATCAAGAGAACTAAGTAAAAAAATATATACACAAATAAATGCTGCTCAAACACTACCCACACAGGGTTATCCTGTTATCTTGTTTCTAGAGATAGATTTTAAAAATAAATCTTAGACACTAGCTGCTTCATTTGACATCAGATCACATTATAGCTGTGTGATAGTGCATCTATGTTATTGTAGAGGACAGCAAATCAACATTGTACAAGGCAATTCTAAAAATGGGGGCAGACTAAACAAAAATTACAGCTTTTAAACTCAAGTTTGGATCACCACCAAATTTGCCACAGGTGTGGCAGACAGTCTGTTCATCCTCTGTTCCAAACTTGGAAAAGCTTGGGCAAAGGGTTTTTGAAATAGGATTTTTAAAAGTAAAACTATCCACCCCTCCATTCAGAAATAGGTGACCCTAAATGTCCCCATTCAGGACAGATTCTGAAGCTGAGGCTCCAATATTTTGGCCATCTGATGTGAAAAGAAGACTCCCTGGAAAAGACCCTGATGCTGGGAAAGTGTGAAGGCAAGAGGAGAAGGGGACAACAGAGGACGGGGTGGTTGGACAGGGTCATCGAAGCGACCAACATGAATTTGACCCAACTCCGGGAGGCAGTGGAAGACAGGAGGTCCTGGCGTGCTCTGTTCCATGGGGTCATGAAGAGTCGGACACAACTTAACGACTAAACAACAACAACAAAATGTCCCCATGTCTTCAAACAATCTATTTGAAGGTTGTTCACTGGGGCATACAAAAATATATGTAAGGGCTGTGACAGGCAGGTTCTGTAATTATGAGTTGCAACGATTTGGTTGCTTCTGAACTGTTAAACAGGCTAATGCTTTGGACATCTTGTGGTGCATGGGGAATGACACTTAGACATGTAGGAAATTGTGCTCTGCTCTTCGTCCCTTAATACTAAGTATGTGCTATGTACTGTCAATTTGTCAAAGCCTTTTTATCTACTTTGATATAGCATTTTTTCTGATGTGTAGAGTCATCCCATGATAGTGTATTGACAACCTTGAAGTGGAGTCCACCCTTTCAGTTATGAGGATGCTGCCTGGTGGAGCACATTTTGCCCTGGAAATCAACCAGACTCCACTTAGGAAAATGAGAGAATTACTATTTATTCCAAGAATTGGGTCTGATAGGAAAGACAGTAGGACTTGGCAATAACTAGGACTTAGCAATAACTAGGAACATAAAAGCACAGGATGATAAGAGGAGCCAAAGGTCTATCTTGTCTAGCATCCACTGGACCAGTCCCTCTGCAAAGACTCCAAATAGGGCATGGTTGCATTAGCCTCTCACAGCTTTTCTCCAGCATCTGATATTCAGAACCGCAAGCTGCATTTAATCCTGAAGGAAGGATGTAACCATCATAATTGGTAGCCATTTATAGCCTTATCCTCCATTAATTTGTCCAATAAACTGTCCAAGGTGGTCTCTATCAAGGCGTAAAGCAAATTCCACAATTTAGCTATCCACTGTGTGAAACCTTCTTTCTGCCCTCAAATTCCAACCACTCGGGCTGGAAACAAGCATTAGAAAGGGACTGTAATTAGAGCTGAAGGCCTGTTAATATTCCAAGAGGTGATTGAGGCAGTATTTCCATGTCTGTGGAATCAGACCTCAAAGGAATCCCATGCGCAAACCCCAAAGACCAATCACCAAAAAACTTGAAAACTAATGTGCGTAATCCTAGAGGTGAGAGAAGCTTGTGGTGTGACACTCAAAAGCTGTCATTAGTTAAGAATTTCCCTCTGCCAGTTAAGAGGTGTCTCTAACATTTGTTTCTGGTTTCAGGTTCATTGTGAGAAACAGATAAAAACTGGAAGAAGAAGAAAAACAACCCACCACCCATAATTATATACACTCTTGTCATTTCCCTCCTTACCAAAAAGAGAGAGCTTTGAATTTCAAAGTATGTTGTACTCAACTAAAAGTCTGCCCTGGAAAACAGAACTAAGCACACTCAACTGCTGAGTTATTACTCTTTGAATCGTCTGGGAAAATGCTTCTAACCAAATACAGGATCTTTCACTGATGAAACCAAGAACAACTGTTGGTCAAGTTCAAACTCTCCCGCAGGAGAGCAGATCCAGCAGTAAACAAGCTAAACGGTCATTAGTGTTGATGCTTTTAAAATAAAAGGCTGCTTCTCACAACTGCAACACATACACTATGAGAAGAATATAAGGAGGCCATGCTGGATCAGGCCAAAGGCTCTTAAATGCAACATTCTGTCCTCCCGATAGCTTACAGAACTCAGCTGGGCAATCAAAGCTTTTTTTTAAAATAGCTTTTAAAAAAAGACAGTGTAGGCATCCTTCAGTCTCGAGAGACAATGGTATTGTGCTCTGTATGGAGGACGACAGTAACACTGAACTAAACAAAAGGGAGAGACTGGGATGTTTTTGACACAAAAGTGCTTAAATAGTGCTTTTGAGGAAGAAGTGTCATGGCTTAAACTACTTCTCTAGACGCGCCCGGTGAGAAAAAAAGAGAGGCATACGCCTGTGTAAGTTGTACAGCTGAACACCACAGGGAACCCCTTGTGGTACAGTCAGTTCATTTAATCATTTCCCTGAAGTCTTTTTATCTCCTTTCCTTTCTGACCATGATTTTGTAGCCTCCTGTACACATCAAGACCCCGTAATCTGGCCTCTAAAACTGAAACAGCCCCACCATAATAAACATTCCAGTACCGTCTCTCTCCATCTGTGGCCATGTGTTGCTTTCAAGTTATTATGTTTAAGGGGCGAAGGGAGGAAGGAAGCCCACCTGAGTTAAATATGTTAGCTTATTCACTTTTGCTGATAGTAACAGTCCACCCACAGAGCCCTTTCAAATCATTTTCAGTGTTTGGGAAAGTGGACAAGGGACTCATTCACTGACGCACAAGTTTTGCCCAAGCCCAGAATGAAGCATGCATTTCATAAAAAGAGAAAATAACCTCAGACCACACGCATACACAGTGCAATTTCTGAACGTCAGCCTCCCTCCCTTCTTCTCCCTCCCTTCGCGTCCTCCACCCCACCGCCCCGTATGCTCTCCTACAAAACAAGACGATGACTGACATTGTTAAATCCTTTAAGCATCTGTCTACAATGAACCGAGCAAAAAGAGGTTTTCAGAGCTTAGGTGGCTGATTGTTAGCAATGAGCTGATGAAAAAAATGGATTGCTACAGTATGTGCCTGCCATGCTGAAGAGGAAAAGTCACCAAAATCTTTCTCCCACAACCCACCTCCCTGCCCCCCCCCTTCAACCCCATCCTCTTTGCTTTTATGGAGAGGTTTTCAAAAGAAAAAGGCAGTCAATTAGCTTGCACTTTTAAAAAGTCCCCATTGAAGGGTGTGTTGGCATAGCTGGGGGGGAGAGGAAAAGGTTAGGCGGCAAGGGAGGGGAGACAATTTCAAAGCTTAGATTGTGGTTTCGTGTGGAAGCAAGCTAAAAGAAAATAAATTTGGAATATGCCTTCCTTCAGTAATCAGAGCATTGCTGTGCCTTGTTTTGCTGTTGTCAGTACGACATCTTGTCTGTACTTTCTCAAGTACTATTTGTGGGACTTTCTCTTTACCCGACAGTACTATATTCTTCTAACTGAGGAAATGTGATTTCATTTAGATAATTCATGCAGAGAAATGAATCGGATATTAGACAACAATCACAATTATGCCCTTTCACCACTTTTTCTTTCACTTCCTTTGCCACATGTTTATCAAATGTGGTACACACCCACTTATTTATTGCTTATATATCCCACTTTTCTTCTTGGGCAGTGAGGATAGTGTGGGAACATAGTTCTATTGTGGGTTATGCACTGGGTTGCCACAGTTAATTGACAAATGCCAAGCATGTATTGTTTGTGCATCCAATCATATGCCTAGTATGCACGCTGCCACTTAAGTCAATTAGCCACAATTAACTGTAGTGATTTTACATGATCCCTCCAAAAATTCTAATATAATTTTGGTTCATATACTTTCTGTGCGGAAATCCTGGGGCATGCAAAGGACTGACTAACTGACAAGTCAATCTTCTGTGAGTGAAAGCTTTTAAACTTTATTTGAGAAATATCTATATATTTTTAATCTCCTGTTTTGATCTTGTAGCAAAAAGAAAAAAAAATCTTTGCCTGCTGCCAGCAAGACATGACAACATTCACATCTATCAAGACAGGCAGTCTAGTTGATGAGAAATGTTGTGAGAGTTCATCTCATCTCTATTGTACGCTGATGCTTGTTGGAAAATGTGCTGCTTCACTGGTCCTGCTAAAATGTTTCCTGCTAAAATAACCACTAGTTTTGCTCATCCAATCCACAACTGTCTGGTCTGTGTATTTCATGAATGTTTCTTCAGAAATATGTTTTCTAGTCTTGGAAGGTTTCAAGATCTAAGCCCTAAATCTCGTAAAGACAAAAATGCAGAAAATTTACTTTTTGGATTGCAGTACATTTCCCTATGATTTCCCAGTCAGGATGACCACTGAGTTCTGGGCTTTGGATTTCTGGGAGTTGTAGTCAAAATTTAACTTTTCCAAGCATGGGAAAAGAAACCAACTCTAGATAAGTCACCTAACCCCATGTTCATTTGACAGGTTCTTCTTATAACAAATATAGATGTGATTTGGGTCTCCCTTTATCTATTCTAAATGATGATAGAAAGGCAAGGAAGTATTTCTTTAAGTCCCTTTTCATCAGTTCTGATGAAACACTCAAAGGTTTTCACTGGTAGATGATAAATTGGCACCCAGCATTTATGCGAAGTGTATTAAAATGGATTTCTGTCCCAATATAACTTGTTTCAACTCTTGAAAACATTTTAAAACGTCAGATCTATACCATATGTGGCATGTGCAGAACACATGCTAATATGGGTGCAGAGATTTTATCCACATGTATAGACACTTACCACTATTTCCTTCTAGTTTTACAACTAGCGAGCAACTGGACTATCCAAAAACCAGGCCAAAACAGAAAAAGAAAGGAGACAGTCTCTTTCATAATTGCTGCTGTATGCCACCAAGTTGCATCTGATATATAGGAATGCTAATATAAGAGATTTAAGGACTGTTTTCATCCTTGCCACTGCTCAGGGAGTCTACACAGTTCTCTCATGTCCTAGTACATCATTCTGTTCATTATGCCACACTTGCTCTCCACTACGTTATCATACTATACAACCACCCATTTTGTCTCTTTATTAAAAATACAGCTTTTCCCCTCAGGGAGTGATGCATTCAATATCTTTCAAGAAGGAAACAGAAGCAGGCAACCCTCCTTTCAGTGGTCCCTGTTATCAGATGTGAAGACAAGTAGTTTCTCCCATGATTATTACTTTTCCTTATTTGAAAGCTGGGATGTTGCTATTATTCTGCAACAGACTTTAAACAAATTACAGTCAATGGTTGTTGTGGGTTTTTCGGGCTCTTTGGCCGTGTTCTGAAGGTTGTTCTTCCTAACGTTTCGCCAGTCTCTGTGGCTGGCATCTTCAGAGAACAGTCTTCTGAAGATGCTGGCCACAGAGACTGGCGAAACGTTAGGAAGAACAACCTTGAGGACACGGCCAAAGAGCCTGAAAAACCCACAACAACCATTAGATCCTGGCCATGAAAGCCTTCGCGAATACAAATTACATTCAATCGCTTCAATAAAGCCACAGTCACAATAATGAAGTAAGCCCTGTTTTAAAGATGGGGAAATGAACACATAGGATGAATCTTATTTTGAGGCCAGAGTTCTAAATGCAATAACTTGAGATGAGAGACATAGACATTATTCTGGGGCATTACTTCGGAAGGAGGATTAGAAATGTTCTTTACAGCTATGAAAGAACAGTGTAGCAGGGAGGAAGGCCCAAGTCCAATCCCTGTTGTACTAATTAGAAAAAGGCAGCATTCAAAAATGATGATGTGCCTGCACCACTGGCTACATGTACAGATCCATCTATTTGTCAACAACAGGCATACAGAATATCATTTTGTAGAGGCACAGGAGGTTAGTGCAGTTTCCCTCTGCACCTGTACAGCATCATGGCCAATATTGCCTCTCAGACTTTTTTATCTTAGGTTAGGGATATAGAATCATAGAACCATGAAATTGGAAGGGACCCAGAAGGCCAGATGACTTCCCAGAGCAGCACTGAAGAAAAATGCTGAGGGCTGAGACTTTTTTTGCCTTCCCACCAATCTCTTTTGGAAGATTAAGTCTGGTAGTCCTTGCACTACCACTCTCTCAGGATTTTTGAATCTCTTTGTCGCTGTTATCAGTTTCAATGTCTTACAGAGTCAGTTTCAAACTGGTACGACCCTAGGCCAGGCTAATACAGCCACGTGAAACTGACCACCAAAGGAGCCTGAAGTTGACAAAAGAGATACAAAAAGTCCTGCAAAGAATTACACTTCAAGCATAAGCAGAGCAGTACCGTCAAACTTAAGCGTGCATAGGAAATTAGGGAGAAGGACAAAAACGCTTCTGCTCTAAAGCCTAGACAGCAGAGTATACAGGTAACATACAGGGATAGGAAGGGGGACTCAAGTCACAGGACTTACTTTGATCTGTATTCCAGCACCAAGCAGGCAGTTGGACTTGATGGCCTTTATAGGCCCCTTAAAGGTAAAGGTTAAGGTTCCCCTTGACAATTTTTGTCCAGTCGTTTTCGACTCTAGGGGGCGGTGCTCATCCCCGTTTCCAAGCCATAGAGCCAGCGTTTGTCCGAAGACAATCTTCCGTGGTCACATGGCCAGTGCGACTTAGACACAGAACACTGTTACCTTCCCACCGAGGCAGTCCCTATTGATCTACTTGCATTTGCATGCTTTCGAACCGCTAGGTTGGTGGGAGCTGGGACAAGCGACGGGGGCTCACTCCGTCGCGTGGATTCGATCTTATGACTGCTGTTCTTCTGACCCTGCAGCACAGGCTTCTGCGGTTTAGCCCACAGCGCCACCACGTCCCCCTATAGGCCCCTTACAACTTCATTATTCTATGATTTTAAGTCAGATCAGTGACTCCATTCAGATTTGATTTGGTCCCCCCCCCAATGAGTCACTTTCAACTCATGACTCAAAACCCACCCATCCACTTCCTTTTTTTCTGGGGAAAAGGGATTGTTTTTAATAGGGACTTGGAGCTTGGGACTTGGTATCAAAGACCTGGACTCAGGACTTGGACCCAAAGACTCGCCAACATCCCTGGTAACAATTCAGGTCAATTCAAAATGCTATGTGATGTAATGTAATGTAATGACATAGCAAATGGAATTCAACAATGCAGGAAGAGTCAAGGAGAAAAAAGACCTACGATTGTTGCCTGTGTGTATTTGCTTCTGTAAAAAAGACCCATCACAGCCTTCAGTGTTTGCCATTCTGTTCTTAATGGCCAAATAATGGCCAAAAATGACTGACACTCAGAAGCAATCTTAGTCACATTCATTGTTTGCTTGCATAGCTAAGATTTCTCTAAAGTACTGATAAGGAATCCTGCAGAGAATGGCATCAATGTCTGCACAATCTCTCAGGAGTTCTGCACAGGATTTCCCAAGAAGAAGCCGATATTTTGCTGATGAGAAAACCCCAGGGGAAGAAGGTGCAAAATCCCATAGAGAACCATGGGACAAGAGGCATCTACAATCACAAATCTAGATCAGGCTATATTATTCTATAATTTACATGACTCTGTGGTCTAGAGCTCTTTGTTTTGAAAGTGTAGCCATATGAAGGGCAGGTAGAGAGACCAGAAGGCTGGGCAGTTATTAGGCCCTGCTAGAAGACCAGCTCCATCCCCTCTCTCCTCTTACTCACCTGTTCCTATTCCAGCTGGTCTTTCTCAGAACTAACTACATTTAAGAATTGGTGCCCAAATCTGCTTCTTTTCTGCTTTGCTCTGCACTCTTTTCCATTCTGTGTTGTATCTTCAAGATGTTAAGTATGTGAACAGGGAATGTCTTCCTGTTATTGGTCTTTTAAAATAAACAGAAACAATGCCTTTGAGCCATACCTAAGAATACCAGGAGAATGAACTACTTATTATTTTGTGCAAATTTTAAGTGTACTTGCCTGTCATCATACCTGATAAATACAGTCATGGCCAAAAAATATTGGCACCCTTTCAATTCTGTCGGAAATTGTAACCCTTCTCTCAGAAAATTGTTGCAGTTGCAAATGTTTTGGTACTCACATGTTCGTTTCTTTGGTTTACGTTGGAACAACACATAAAAACAAAGAAAAGTCAAATCTGATACAATCCCACACAGAAACCCAAAAATGCACTGGCCAAAATTATTGACACCCTTAACTTAATATTTGGTAGCACCCTCTTTGGAAAAAATAACTGAAACCAATCACTTCCTATAACCATGAATGAGTTTCTTACACCTCTGGAATTTTGGACCAGTCATTTTTTGCAAACTGCTCCAGGGCCTTCAAGGTTTGAAGGATGCCTTCTCTGAACTGCTGTTTTGCGATCTCTCTGCAGGTGTTCGATGGGATTCAGATCTGGACTCATTGCTGGCTATTTCAGAACTCTCCAGCGCTTTGTTTGTAACCATTTCTGAGTGCTTTTTTTCAGGTCATTGTCCTGCTGGAAGACCCATGACCTCTGGTGGAGACACAACTTTCTGACACTGGCCACGACAAAGCTCTACTTTTGTCTCATCTGTCCACAGCATGTTCTCCCAGAAGGATTGTGGGTCTGTCACACAAGTTTTGGCATACTCCAGTCTTGCTTTTTTATGCCTTTGTATCAGCAGTGGTGTCCTCCTGGGTCTCCTACCATAGCGTCCCTTTTCATTCAGATGGCGACAGATAGTGCGGGCTGACACTGTTGCACCCTGTGTCTGCAGATCAGCTTGAATTTGTTTGGAAGTTAATCTGGGTTCTGTATCCACCATTCAAACAACCCTTCGTTGTGATTTTTCAGTCATTTTGCTCATCCGTCCACATACAACACAAATGCTGAATCAACTTTTCTCCATCTTAACTGATTGCAAGTGTGATTACTATATAGCCCACAACTCTTACTTGTGACAGGTGTATCTAAATACAAATTAAAGGAGCATCACATGCTTGAAAAGCAATTCTTACAATTTAGACAGGGTGCCAATAATTGTGGCCAGTGCATTTTTGGGTTTCTGTGTGGGATTGTATCAGATTTGACTTTTCTTTGTTTTTGTTTTTTGTGTTGTTCCAATGCAAACCAAAGAAATGAACGTGTACCAAAATATTTACAACTGCAACAATTTTCTGAGAGAAGGGCTTGCATTTTCTGACAGAATTGCAAGCGTGCCAATATTTTTGGCCATGACTTATCTGGATCAATTAAGCTACTTCCATGGAAACTTGCTTCTTCCATTTTCAGCAGTCTTAAATAATGCAGAGACAAAGCAAAGTTTATAGCATCTTCCCATGACCTAAAAAAAAATCTGCTACAGATCAAATGTAAGCTTATTTCCAACTGGGCAGTCATCCAGACCACAAAAACCACCGCAGTTCACAGATTGCTATGTTCAGCTTCATCGTGCAGAACAATTTCCCTTGCACAGAATGATTTTTACAATGTATTGGGAGGCAAAACATACAAACACAAATACTTGCATTAGGACAGTGCCAAATGTGAAATTTCTTAACTTTCAGGAGTTAGGTGCTCAGAGTTGCTTTCTATCAAGAAACAATGCATTACAAAAACCCTCGACCTGACAATGCCCATTAGTACTTGTGATACATTATAAATGTTTCAGTAGATAAGGCATTATGCTACATTGTAATGTTTGTTTTTCAATCAAGAGACATTGGCCAAAATCTTCTTGCATAACCACACAAATGATATAACTTCGGGAGGCAATTTGATCTGAGCTTACCATAGTAAGCATCAGCTAATACAGTACATAACAGACACAGTAGGACCCCCTTATCCATGGGATCAGTATCCACTGATTCACTTATCCACAGTCTGAAAATATTAAAAATATTAAAAGAAAAAAATCTGGAAAAACTATTTTCACATGTATTACTAGAACCATCCACTAGGGAACCAGAGACCATGCCATGAATACTTGTTAGTGAAGAATATATAGCATAGTCTCTGATGCCCTCTAGTGGGCTGTTCTGGTAACACAAGTGATTTTTTTTCTTTTTTACCATGATAGCATTCACTATTATCCAGTTTTCAGTATGCATGGGGGGTTTGGAACCAATCCACAGTGGCTATGGGGCAGTCTTACTGTAATGCCTATTGTGATTTCTTAACTTGGGGCAAATTGCTCCAAAAGTTATGGAGTTTACATTATGGCAAGAAGATGTGGGCCTATATTACAAATAACCGCACCTTCCGGGTGCAAATACTTCACAACTTAAACACACATTACTACAGAACTGAATGTGTTGGAGCATTATTCTTCCTCTGTCCATTAAAAAGCTGTCCCCATGTGATAGTGAACACCAGTAACATCTCCTTCATCCTCCTCATTTTCATTGTTTTGCCTGAGGACTGTCTTCCCTTTCTAATGTCCATACACAGCAGAGATGACTTTGGAAAACTCTGAAATTAAAGCTACTGAAAAGCTTTTTGGGCAGACGGAAGGGAGTTTGTGTGTGAAAAGGATCTGTGAACTGCATCCAGCCTGTGGGCCGGAGGTCCTCCACCCATATTCTATAACACAGAAATCAATGATCGTAAGTTCTTTCTTGGCGGCCTGGTGTTTAATTTTTTCTTCTTCAAAGGACCATTCTTCAGGCTAGATCCAATGGTAACATCACCTAGAGCACATCTGTCGCAGTCAGTATAACTTAGGTTCATTGTGACAACTACAGTTTCATTTTCTAACAACATAAGCAAAAGATTTAGGGTGAAGAACTGTGTAGACAGGCCAGTTCAACCACAAACATAAATGAGCTAAGCCATTCCAGCAAAACATTTGCTCTTTTTAAAAATATATTTCTCTATTTTAAATAGTGGGAATTGGTGATTTCTTCTGGATTCTTCTTTCTCTGAAGCAGTGCAGGTATCCTCTCCTATGTCATCTCTCCTTTCCCTACCATTAACCCACACTCAGTCCTCACCAGCTACTCCAAACAGTATAGGCTCCTATAGATGATGGTGATGATGATGATTGCATTGAAGCAGCTGTTCAAGAAAAGGCAAAACAAAGTTTAGAAAGGGAGGAAATTTAAGTACAAAATTACTCCATCTGGTAAGAGCAACCGGACTTGTGTTTAATGACAGGCTTCTACTCATGGAGTTACATGTTTTTAACTCTACTTCAGTTTGTTTCATTGTTCCTCTCAAACGAAGGATAAGGTGTGCATTTTTTTTAAATAACAAAATTGATCAAAGCAGGTCATAAACCTCTAGAAGACTCTTCTGTTTGTTACCAAGGGCTTAAATCTTTCTAATGGCATTGGCTCTAGAAGTGAATGATAAGATTCAACATATGAATCTGCTCTCCCACACGGAAAGATGGGCAGGAGTGCTATTCATCCCCTTTCCACCTACCTCACGAAGTTAGGAGAACTGGCACAGGGAATATTGTACATAAAAGCCACCCTAAGGGCATCCCATGAAGAACTGCTAGAAAACTCAGTGGTTTAAGTATCCAGCTGTAGAGCCAAGAGTTTGATTCCTCATTGTACCTCCCTGACAGGAGTTGGAATCAATGATCCATAGGATCCCTTCCAGCTCTGCAATTCTAAGATGATGATTATTTGAAAAATATGAAAGGGAAATATACAATAGATGACAATATATTTTTATGAGTCAAGCACTGTGATTCACACATGAAAGAGAAGCAGAGCTGGGTGGTCCATGAAGAAAATCAAGTAACAGAGCTGGCTAGAACCTATACTAGACCACCAAAACATCACAAGGGTAGCAATATCCATAAGTCTCCATCACTCTGAGCAGCCCTTTGGGGTAACTTCCTTAGGTCCAGGGGCCACATGTGCCCATGCTAATATCATCATCACCATCATCATCTCAGAACTGCAGATCTAGAAAGGACCCTGCGCATCATGGCGTTTAGCCCCTGTCACAGAGGGACAGTGGGGGAATCACAGTCCCAGCCTCTGGCTCCACAACCGGAGACCTAAACCACCGGGTTATCCAGCAGTTCTCTTGGAAGGCTGCACACGCTCCTGCGTTCCCCCAAATGTTTTTATTTAATATACAATCAGAATATTCTTTATCGAAAACATATTTTTACTGGAAAATCCCCATGACACCCTGAAGTGACTGCCACTACCACTGAAAATGACATTTTTTTTTTTTAAGGCTAGAGTGCTCAAGTGGACTTTTTGATTTGGGGGGGTGCTGTAGGCCACACTTGGGGTTCTGGAGGGCCACACGAAGCCTACAGGGTGCAGAACAGCCACCCCTGAACAGCAGAGATGGAAATACCTTGATTCTACTCCCCTAGAGGTGAAACTAGATGTCATTACATCTGGTATGGATTTTTAAAGTCTCAGCTTCTGTCCTGTTTGTTTGTTTCATTTCAGATACTATAACTTTAACATATAGGTTGGACAGCTTTTAGATTTTTTTCTCCACCCACCCAAGACAAGCCCTACAATATCCAGTCTAAAAGGGAGTTCTGGAGAGCTTGCCTTTGCTGGACATTCTCAATGAAGGTATTGCTCCAACCTGGTCCAATTTCAGTGACTTTTTTTCCCGTACTTATGCCACCAAGTAATTTAGGCATTGTTACCCAAAACTCTAGGCAATTAGCTAATACAAAAGGAAACTCTAACTTACCTTAGAATTAGTGTATAATGGTGATTTGATGCTTTAGCTGCATCTAATCTCACTGTGAATGATTTCTTGTGAGAGTGAGGCTCTAAAAGGCAGCCTATAAATGTGGAAGAAGTGCATACTACATCTGTTGAATTCATGCATTAAATGAACACACTGAGGTGTGATTAGGTCTTACTTTCTTGCCACTGACATGAAGTAAATCATAGTCTTTGTTCAATTTTAACTGCTGTTTTATTTAAAAAGTGTAATGGGGAATCTACGTAGTGATTCTACACCAAAATATTTTTACCAGACACTTATTTGCAAGAGGTTGGTCAGAAAAAATGTGAAGATATCAAAACAACAACCACCACAATGTTATTTGGGTAGATCTGTTAGTGCAGGGGTCTCCGTGCATGCGGGTGGGTGGGAATGCACGCGTGTAGGTCGGCGGGAGTGCATGTGTGCGGGCGGGTGTGTGTATGTACAGGAGCATGGGCGGGTAGGATTGTGTGCATGTGTGCATTCCTTCAGCCCTTGAAAATATCGAAATTATGTGGCTCTCCGTGTGAAAAATTTGGAGACCCTTCTGCTAGTGTATGATAGAGAAACTGAGCCATAATAGAAGTAACATTTTACAAACACAGAGATACAATTATGAAGTCTTCTATTTAAAAGTATTTTTATTTGCAGACAGAATGGTTACTTAGAACTTCATACAAGCTGAAGTTCCACAGTGATCCATCATTTCCCTGACATAAATATGTCGCAATTCCATCACCAATTGGATGATAAGCACACAGGCAATAATTTATGAAGGGTTTTTTTCAGCAGCTCACATGATGACTATCACTCTTGATTCCGAAGTGCTGTTTTCATTCATTTAAATGAGTCTAGCACATGATACCCAATATGGTGTAGTATACAGAATGACAGACTAGGACCTAGGAGCTCTGTGTTCAAATTCCTGCTCAGTCATGATGTTGAACTGGCAAATCCACTCCTTAAATATCTCACTTGCCTTGAACACCCCATTAAGGTCACTGTAAGACAGTGCTGAATTGATGGCACATAACCAAGCACACATAATTCAAAGACGATATTAACAATGCGGTGCCTGGTAACCTATGCCTAATGACTGTCATAAAGCTCATTCCTATTCAGCACTCTAGTTATGGTCAGCATCATGGTGCAGTTCGATTGACGGAAGCAGAAACAGGATTCTTCACCTGACTCACAATTTCCTCTACTTCCATAATATTTTCACTGGATGATTGGGAAACTTTCCAGAGCTGATTTTTAGACAGTGTGGAGGGCAACGAGAGAAGTAAAGTCTAGACCAGCTGAAATAATTGTTATCATTCAACATGGAAAAGTTTAATTATCCTGAGAAGCTGCACTATAGATGTCCACACAGCAAAGTAGGTACATTCCTCCCCATCGAACACCATATACTCCTCTGCCATTATTCCCACCTTCTTTTTTCACTAGCTCTCCTTGTTTGCTTCAGATTATGAAGTGACATAGCACTGAACTGATAAGACATAACCATTCTGAATTACTGCTGCATCACTTACCTGATGCACTTCATGGGAATTACCTTACACCTTATTTATAGGCTGGATAATACCCTAAATATGTTCTTTAATTGATTATAAACTGATTTTTAAAACTCCAAGAATTACACCAAGAAGCAAGAGGATTAAGAAGAAAGGGAGCAACAAAAAGGGAAACTATCCACAGGTGCTACAAAGGCATATGGTTTACATCTGTTTGTTTATTTCAGATCTGGTCATCTTATCCTACCTTTCTCCCTATTCAGGGATCCAAGAGCTATCCTTTCAAGGATATTTTCCTCTTGCAATTGCTTTAAAACACATACTGTGTGTGAGAAAGTGTTCTTTTGAAACACTAAGAATAAGTTATCCTTGGAAAAGAAATAGCTAAAGCAGCCTGGAATGTACTGGGTCAGTTCCAGGAATAAAAAGTAACTTTTTAAGCACCTGTGCATATTTTTCTTTTTTGATATTTACACATCTCATCATGTGTCACACGAAGATTCATCATCTGTGTCAGTTGTATTGTATCTTTTCCATAAAAAATTGTCATTTTTCTTCCAAAGCGATTTCTTATCTTCTTCTTTCTCCCTAGACAAACGAGCGAGAGGTGCTTTTTCACATAGTTTCTCTATGATTGCTATGTCTGTCAGCTTTTGCAGACTCTCCTCATTCTGTTCATTCAGCATGTCCCAGAAATCCTTTGATCGCGTTTTTGCTCCTTCCGTAGGCCCAGAAAGAGACCTCCTGGGTGGCTCAGTTGGTCTATTTCCATTACTTTTGAAGAGGTCATTTAAAATGGAGGTGTCTCCTAGTAAGTCTGCAAATGAGTTTTCCTTGCATATTTCAGCCTGTCTGCTTTCTGACTGAGACAGAAAGGGTTTTCTTGGCGACTCTGCCCCCTTCAAGTTTGGCTGTCCTTTGGTAGTATTTGCAGACAGCCCCTCAATTATTCCTGATTTACTGCTTAATGAGTCAGATGCCATAAAGTCTTTGAATGCCTGACTGTTTCTCTCACTAATGCTATCTTGGGTAATGACAGTGGGCAATTGTTTATTCTCCACATTATGACACACAGCAGTTTGTACGCAGGGATCATACTGAAATTGTTTTCCTTCTGCATCATGTCTTTTATGGCCACACAGATCTGTCAAAGGACCAGACACTGATTTTTCAGGTTTAAAAACGGACTTTCTTTTTCTAGACTGGGCTCTCTGTACATCTTCTTTGTCTGAAGCAGAAACTGGAACATCAACTTTTAATAGCTCCTTTAATTCTGGATATTTTGCACCATAAAATTCTTTCAACATTTCCTGTCTCTCTTCTGAGGTAGTGTCAACAATATGCTTTGCGAATTCCTCCACTGGGTTCTTATGAAAATGAGATGCCATTTCTTCAAATTGTTTCCTGTAGTCATCATCAAAAACAAAACAAAAAAAAACATGGTTTACTGAATGAAGTAAGAACAAAAAAAATCTACAAAACTGGATGACTGTCTTGCAACATCCATAAACAAGCTTTATTTCCAGATCAGGTTAGAAACTAGACAGGAAAATCGTGTCCACCTCTCCTCCCACCTCCTGCCAACTTTTGTAAACTGTATAATAGAAGTCTAGCACTCAGAGCATATGAATGTCAGTGGGCTCTTTAAGAGAGGGCAGGGATGAGATGCTAATAAGAACACGTTCCACATTTCTTGATCTGTTATCCATTCTTTCTTTTCATTTCAATTCTTGGATTTCGCATATGAAAAATTATTACTTAATAAACTGAAACAACCTTCCATTGGTCCAGAAAAAAAAAAAACAGTGAAAATTAAGACATACCGTGAAATTATGGTTTCGCAGCTCTCCCACAGTTTGCAAAAATCACAGTCATTTCGACAGTAAAAGACTTTGTAATTTTCTGATTGAAAATATCCACTTTTGGTCCACTTTGGCTCACTCACACCTTATACTACAATGTTTAAATGTTCCAAAATTTGCTTTACGGTTTCCAGATCACCATAATTCATACTTTCCATCTTCCAATGACATACATTGTGCAGCATCAGAATTTCCTTTTGCCTCTGTGCACATGGATCACTAAACAGCCTTTTGACTTTCATCTAGTTCCTCCATTAACCACAACCCTCAATTGTGGTTGTGGTTCCTCACTAGCTGATTGAGTGCCTTCTGAACCTGAAAGTCTCCTCTTCCAGCACTATCTCTTGTTTTATTTTGGACTGTCTCATCATAGGGTTATCAATGTAAGCAATATTCAGAAGTCATTTACCATTGCCTTCCTTTGTGCAGTACCATCAAAAGTTAGCTAGAGTATCACTGCAGTGGTTTGTGAAAGATCCTCTATCACTTTCTTCTACTGCCACTGCCCAATAGTGCCCTCCAGGAGTTTTTCTACCCCCATCACCACTGGAACTATCAATTGTTTTCTACTGATGTGACCCTTAATCCTGAGGAGGGTGGATATGTCTTTGTCTCAGTTTTGATCATATTACCTTGGGTGACCCTGCTAGAAGTTGAGGCTCGTAAAGGAATCTCGCTTCCTGAAAGCACTGCCCTTGGCTTTCCTAACATACTCAAAGCCTTCCACTATATTAAGGTTTGCATTCAAGAGAGGGTTGGATAAAGTCTGACCCTCGTCCCCAAAATAACAAGTTGGGACAATATTCCTCCCACTAAGGGTCCTGTTTGGGGTAGAAATAGAGATTCTTGGGGAAATGGGTGGAAAAAACACCATAGTTTGCCCTGGAACACAACTGTTAACTTACATTCTGGTGCTGCCTCTGCAATAACCCACAGAAGGAAACATACTAGACCCTGCTAAACACTTTTTTTTCTTGTTCTGTTTTCAGAGAATGGAGTTCTGGCATGAAGTTCTGTTTCCACAACAGATAAATAACACCACTAATCTATTCAATGCTGCACAACATAGCTCAGTGAGTTGAGTAGCTGGCTACAGAACCAAAGGTCAAATTTCCGATGTGTCTCCTGGAAGGAAAGCCAACCTGTGTAGCCTTGGGCAAGCTGCACAGTCTCAGGGAAACCCCAGAAGAAAAGAATGGTAAACCACTTTTGAGTACTCTATACCTAGAAAACTTTGGAAAGGGTCACAATCATTTGGAATATACTTGACAGCATATGATTATGATCAGGAGCATGGTTCTCCTCCTCCTCCTCTATATGTATGTGAAGCTCCAACAGCAGAAGGTACTAGTGACACAGGATTGTGCGCCTGATTATGTAATCAAATTGGACTACAGTAGCAGTTCCCACAATGGAGACGCCACACATATAAAATACTGAACAGGATACTGGTCAATATGATTTGAATTAGCTTAGTCATATTCCCCAGCATGGGAAATTCAAACAGCCACCATAAAAAAGTAAGACACACTTACAAACATCAAATCTGAAATCTGTGTAGTTCTCTACCACTTGCCATGGGGTTCACTGAGTGGGAGTAATTATGAACATCTTGTACACAGAATGATGGCGTAGCTATGAGATTTCCTGTTCCTACCTTGATTTTAGGTTCTGCAGCTGTTACATATGCAGATGGCAAAATGAGCAACAATGCCATTATTTTCTACTGTTTGCGAGGCAATGAAGGAACTTTTCAAGTTGCAATGCCAACCATTAAAAGAAGACTACTTTTAATATAAATGTTCTGATAACACTAAGCTATTATAAATTAATTTCAAGGTCCAACTGAAATGCATTTTAAGCATGAGCACTATAAAAGGTAAAAGTTCCCCTTGACAATTTTTAGTCAGTCGTGTTTGACTCTAGGGGGCGGTGCCCATCCCCGTTTCCAAGCCATAGAGCCAGCGTTTGTCCAAAGTCAGTTTCCATTGTCACGTGGCCAGCGCGGCTATACACGGAATGCTGTTTACCTTCCCACCCAGGTGGTACCTATTTATCTACTCGCATTTACATGCTTTCGAACTGCTAGGTTGGCGAGGAGCTGGGACAAAGCGACGGGAGCTCACTCCGTTGCATGGATTCGATCTTACGACTGCTGGTCTTCTGACCCTGCAGCACACAAAGGCTTCTGCGGTTTAGCCCGCAGCGCCACCACGTCCCTATGAGCACTATAACAAAGAAAAATAAGTACAGTAAACGAGGTACTATGATCTATTGAAAGTGCTTGTCCTACTATTTCTGAACAATATTTTCAGTTGTTAATTCTGCAAAATGCTACAATTACAATGGCACAAATGTTTCAAAATAATACTTGCACGATAACATTATTATTAATACCTATCGTGCATTAAACTGATACACTGCAAAGCAAATGAGTCTGAGGCCTCATTTGTAGGTCTTTTAGCAAGCTATAGTTCTATTCTTACCTTCGGATTCCTTTCGGTGTCTTTCCAAGTAGGAAGGTTCTTGAACCTATTCGGTGGACCTTTTTCTGTTTCTGGCACACTGGATGTGTGATATAAAGAACAGATGGTTTGCTGATTCCACTTACTGGCTTAACTTTGTGGGTGCTCTTCTTTGATGGACTTTCTTCTGTGTTCTTCCTGTCTTTCTAAACAAATTTTCAAATAAAAGAGTTTAATAACTTCTATATGCAAGTGTTTATCCTCTGATTTAATTCCATATTTTATTTCATCTTTAGCTGAGATTCTGTGTCACAGGAGAAGATAATCATCTTTTCAAGTTAATCATGACAAGAGTTCTCCAAAGCCATGCAACATTTTTAGCAAGTAATCTGTTCATTTTTATGATTTCACAGGGGTCTTAGCCTCTGCATGAAAAACGATGGTCTCTACCAGATCACACTAACCATTTGTGTTTTACAAACCAGAGAGGGAAGGGGAAAATGGGAGGAAGAGAACTGATTGTTGAGGAGATTATGGTACCATGTTATTTCATTGATGTCTTACTTTTTTTTTTTACATCAGATCACACCAATGCTGCTGACACAAAGCAAGATACATTACTGGATAGAATAATCAAATATAATAAAGCGCAGCAAATGTGAAAGAACAAGAGCCCTAACATTAAAAACTAAGCAACAGCATAATACTAAAACGATATAGAAACACTAGAGTGCTAAATCACCTTCAGTCTCCATTTAAAAGTCAAGAGAATGTGAACCCAGTGCCTGTGTCCAGGATTGGCATTCCATTTCTGGCAGGCCAAGTGAAAAGATTATGCCCAGTGGTGACGGTGGCTAAACCGAAAGTTAGGTTTCTATCTGGAAAGTTCATATGACAGAAGGCAATTCTTAAGCTAAGTCATTATGACTTATATCAAGTTATGCCATTGGGCCACCATCTCAGTAGTGATATCCATGTTAAGGATGCCTTTCTTTCAAAAGCAAGTCCCATACCCTGAGCCCATGGTTCTATTTTGGCACAGCCAGCTGCCCGGTGGTCTTCCTGTCTTGTACTTAATTTAGATATGTGTGCATCACCCCAGTCCCTTACATCACTACAGTGGTGCCTCGCTTAGCAATTGCTTCGTTTAATGATGTATTCGCTTAGCGATGGTTTTTTTTTGAGGAATTTTCCGCATCGTTTAACGATGTTCTCTATGGGCGATTTTCACTTAATGATGTCCGTTTTCGCTCATTTAAAAGTGTCTTAACATGTTTGAAACCTGTTTTAAATGCTTGGAATCATTAGTGCACCTTGTGAAACCTTTGCAAACTTAATTTGGCTTTGTTCTGAGTCTTCGTTAATTTTTGGTGAATTTTTCCCCCCATTGGAATGCACTGAACAGACATTTAAAACAGGTTTCAAACATTTTAAGACACTTTTAAATGAGCGAAAACGGACATTGCAAAGCCATTGAAATGCATTGAGTAGGCAAATAAATCATCATACCAGTATCTTTCTTAAGAGTTTTAAAACCTCTGAAGATTTATTTATTTACCTTAGTTATTAAACAGTACCTAATAATGCCTTGACCTACACATCTGGTAAACACAAAGGGGTGTATTTAAAAAAAAAAACAAAGTTGGAAAACAGCCAGATTTGGTAAACAGACTGAACAGCATAAGCTTTCTTGTCTTTGCAAGGGAAGAGAATTTCTGTTAAAACTAATACTGTTCAGTTCACTGTAAATAAATTATCACAGATGGCTTTTGTAATTTGAAAAGGATGAAAACACTTCTAAATGTGCTTGCAATTTTCCCCCCTGAAAAAAAAACTCATCTCAAAAATTAACTGTTTCTGCCGGGAGGCTCAGAAACAAAGTTGCTATAAACAAAGTATCCTCCAAACTGATGGCAGAACAAGCTTCAAGCAATCCTGAATTATCCTTGGATCATCTTTATTCCGCCTTCTGGACGAAAGCCAACTGGCTAAACAAACCCACCAACAATGTCTACTGATGGGAAAGTGTTACATTCATTTGAATCTGTCCTACATTCAAGGCAACTCATACATCCGAATTAACATCCACAAAGTTTTCACAAGTGGCAATCAAGTTCTGAAGAACCAGCACAGTTTCAAAAGGCTTTCACACAGTATCCTATGGAAGAGAAAGGATCCCATGCTAATTAGTTCACAGCCACAAACTGCCTACGTTAGCAAATGCCAGAGCACTCATGAGCAAAATGAATAGTAACACTGGAAAAATCAAGCTGCACACAAACTTGAAAATGTTACTTTTTGGACAAAACCATTTTTTCTAGTCTATGTTTCAGAGTAAAAGTCCCAGAACCCTCCCCCATTACGCCTTCCTTTCTGTCTCTGAGAGTAGCGTTTCCATTTTCTGTCTCCCTGTGAGCTCCTCATTTCCTGTGAGCCATCCCAATTTCAATGCTAGAGCAGTAAGACAGGACTTTCCTCCCCTGCAGTTTGAGGCACTACAGTGGTGCCTTGCCTGACGAGGATAATCCATTCCAGCAAAATCGCTGTTAAGCAATATCCTCGTCCAGTGAAATAAAAAAATCCCATTGAAATGCATTGAAAACCCGTTCAATGCATTCCAATGGGCTGAATAACTCACCGTCCAGCGAAGATCCTCCATAGGGTGGCCATTTTCTGCTCCCTGTCTTGTGAAAAATCCTTCCTAAACACAGCGGGGAGCCATTTTGTACACCTGGCAGCCATTTTGAAACCCAACAATTGTAGTGGGCACGCTGAAGCCTCTACCAACTCAGGCCTCCAGGAGTGCTCACTCTTCTTCTTCAGTTGCTGCCACCAATTTTATCCAATATTTTTTTTAAAAAAAAACAATTGTTTCAAAACAAAAACTTGTTTATTGGTTTAACAAAATAAAGTAAGTAAATCACAAGATGTTAATCAAGGTCTCTCACTCACTGACACACACAGATTCTTCCCTCACTGACTATTTGGCTCACAGGCCCATAGACACATTCATCACTAACTCTCTCAAAATCTCTCTCCTACTCCTTTACATCATACACCCCTTTATATATTCCAGCTCCTCCCCCTTCTGCACCACCTTCCGTCCCCTCATTGGCTGATGTTCCACTGCCCAGCTGTGACGGACAGGTGAGGGCAGGGCTGAATGCTACAACAATCAGCTGTTTTTGATCATCGTAATGCGAAGAATCGGCTCCCGAAGCAGGGAACCGATCATCGCAAAGTGAAAAAACCCAATTCAAACATTGTTTTGTGATCGCGAAAGCGATCACAAAAACTTCATCGTGAAGCGGATTTGTCATCAAGCGGGGTAAGCGTTAAGCGGGGCACCACTGTACTTGCAAAATAGCTCTGGAGGATCTTCCCATCTTTCAACACAGATTTTTGGGGGCATACGGGAGGCTGCAGCTAGGAAGGGAGACTGGACCTTCCCAATTCTGCTGATGGAAGCAGTTCTGCCAGTGGATGCATCCCGCTGAATCCCCTCTACAATGCATGTTAAATCCCAGCAAAACTATGAAAAGGAAACACCGTTTTTATGAAGTTCTGCTCTCTTGAACAATACAGACGGGAGAGTGCTATAGTGCACACAGTTCAGTCATGGCCAGATTTTTCTGTTTTCTTATCAGGTCCTGCCTCCCAATAACCTTCCTTCCACAAAACATCAGGAACATATTTCTGGAGTGAACTGTCTGCTTCTCCATCTCAGGCCCATGAATGATGTGCCACTTACTCATGACATAATTGTTCACACCATACTGATAATCATCAGTAGTGTGCAAATTCAAATCCTTTTAGAAATAATGCCCAGCTGTGGAATGCATTACCTTCGGAACAGACCCTGTACCAAAAATGTGTGACCTGTGCACTTGCAAGCATAAAACCAGCATCTTGGGGGGAGGGCTTTAAAATACCACAAAGCTTAATACTTTGTTACGGTAAATAAGGAAATCCAGCTAAACTCCAAAGTCTCATAATATGGGAAGATGGTTTTGGTTTGGTGCTTTGTCATGGACTAAAAAACTACAATTGGAAGTCCATGGGTTCCTCCCCCCCCCCACTCCCCAGGTCTGCTTTCTTGCTGAACTCAAGATCTGTACAAATGCTCTTCATTCAGATCTACTGCAGTTGACAAAAATCCCTTTGTTTACATGACCTACGAAAAATACCTATGCAATACAAAATACAAGTGCCACAAAGATAAGTTCTTAATAGCGCTACTTTTGTATTTACAGTATCTCACGAAGCACTTAAACCTGCACTGGGCATAGAAAGGGCATGTTTTTTTCCTAGGCTGACAGAATGCTTACTTCTCTCATTTATACCACACTGCTATAACATAAAGAGGGGTTTATCATTAATCCAGGTTTTACTACAAAGCTTCCTGTTATTTCTCTGTCAAGCACTGTCAGGAGTGCCAAGTGTCTGTCATCCAGTTCAGGGGATTAAGTCTTCTTTTATAGTGTGATACTTGTACCAATTTATAAAAATACAGATATAGTTTCTTAGCACTGGTCACAGTCTGTATTTTGGACTGGATTCATGCCGCAAAGGTTGAATATGACAGCTGGCAGGAAGCTGAGGGGGAGAATACATCCTCCCCCTTTTTACTCACCACATTTCAGTTGCCATAGTGATTAATCCTCAATTCAATGGCTGTCTTTGTATATTTCTTTTCAGTAAAACTTAAAGTAAACTTAAGTTGAAAACAAGCAGTTGACTGAAAAAAGCTCTATATAACCAAGAGGTACAGTATAAGTTTTGCGACCACTATATTTCCACCCATTAAAACAGCAAATTAATGCATAATACAACTGCTTCAAACCCCTAAATATATCCTGTCCCTCTTCATATAATTATTGAGTGAAGTAATGCTTCCTTTTTATTACTTGGTTGAGTATGTGTGTTTGTGTTTAAAGGGGATCTCTTTACACATAGCATTTAGTAACATCAGCTCAAAAAAGGAGCCGAACGAGGCCATCCCATAGCCCTGTATTTCTAAATTCTCATTTAGGCTGTTTTATAGAAGCTCTTTTTGCCAATTAACAGAGAAATTAATTAGGGAATTAATTAAAGAATCCAGACATCCAATTCAGAATAGATTGGAAACAGTAGAAGAGGGCGTTTTACCTGGCTCCAGAAGGCTCAAATTATTTTTATGCAGTTGTTTTTTTAGAAGATTCAAACTATGTTTAAAGCAACAGAAGATTAAATGAAACTTTGAACACCTACTATTAAGATTAGTCATAATTTGGTGGCTTCAATCAACACAGCTGTAATGTAAGTAAAGTAGTTGTACAAACTTAGCAAATAGTTGCTGGACATTTTAGATATAATACTTTACACAATAAACAATACTGATTACATTCCAAATAACTATTCTGAGAGCAGAACCACTGAAATCAGATAAATTGGGTTGGGTCCAAATTAGGGAATTTGGAGCAGTCTGGTTCATGGTCTTATCTTTAGGTAAAGGTAAAGGTTCCCCTTGACAATTTTTGTCCAGTCGTGTTCAACTCTAGGGGGCGGTGCTCGTCCCCATTTCCAAGCCATAGAGCCAGTATTTTGTCCAAAGACAATCTTCTGTGGTCACATGGCCAGTGCGACTTAAACACGGAACGCTGTTACCTTCCCACCGAGGTGGTCCCTATTTATCTACTTGCATTTGCATGCTTTTGAACCGCTAGGTTGGCAGGAGCTGGAACAAGCGATGGGAGCTCATTCCGTTGCGTGGATTCAATCTTACAACTGCTGGTCTTCTGACCCTGCAGCACAGGCTTCTGCGGTTTAGCCCACAGCGCCACCACGTCCCTTTTCTTTATCTTTATCTTTAGTGCAATCTATTTTATCTCTCCTTACATTCACTGGCTTTTTTCTCCCATGAGAAGGGTCCAGACAGGCCTTTGGATTGTTCCAGTCCCCTTCTCCGTCTTTTCCTATGGCCATCATTCAGTGGGCTGTGGCAACTTCTCTCTCTCTCTCTCTCTCTTTCTTGGTTAAATAAAGTGACACAGTAAAACAGCAATGCATCTATCTGGCTTGATGTAATACCACGTATGCATCTCATTCAACTAGGAATGGAAAAGCCATGCTTTTAAAAAAAAGAAAGCCATGCTTAAAAAAATAAAGAGAATGAGGATGTTAAAAAATAACAATGGTAGGAGAAAAGATTTCTCAAATCCCCCTTTTTTACCTTGCCTCTGCATACTGCAATATTTGCAGGAAGCTGGGAAAACTGCTGCAGCTCAAATACATCTCGCACTGCCCAACGACTCATCTGATTTTCAGCTTTGCTGGAACCCACCACATTTTGATTTGAATGAACATAGGACACTTCAGCAACATCACCTAGTAATTGGAAAGGGGGGGAGGAATTACAGTTTACATGGTGAAAGAATGATGATGACCATTAAATGTAAATCTAAGTCACACAGAGTTCTAATTCTTAATTTTAATTACTATTCATTCACTCAAGCAGCAAAATAGATGTTTTAACATATAATGGTAAAGTTTTAGCCATTTAAAAAAAGATGCTCTTTTCCTAAGCAGAAAAAGGGAAATTTTGTTTGAAAAGCATTGACATTGTGGCAAAGTACCGTATTTGCCGACGTATAAGACAACTGGGTGTATAAGACGACCCCAACATTTCCACTCAAAATCTAGCATTCGTTATATACTCGCCGTATAAGACTACCCCCTCCCTCTGCCTTTTACCCCGCCGGAGGGGGCCAGAGAGGGAGGAGAAGGAAAGCAAGTTTCTGGGTGGGTTACCAGCTGGCCCGAGGCAGAGGCCAGCGCCTGCTCGCAAGCCCGGCCTCCTGAAGTCTCCTCAGGAGTCTGGTGTGGTGGCAGCGTTGGCGACAAGCAGGGCAGTGCTGGCTTGTCGCAGGCGCTGTTTGCTTGCCAGCTTCTCTCCGCCTGGGCAACATGGTGGTAGGTCACGGGGAAGGAGGCGGCGCTGCTGCTTTCCGCGAGGGTAACTGTGAGGAAGAAACTGAGCCGGTGGGGACCGAGCTCCGCCCGCTTCCTGGGCTGGGCTCGCCTCTCCATGCTGCTTCCTGCTGGGCCGCTGCCTCCTCGGGAGAAGAGGCGCCGCCTCTGCCGCCTCCTCTTCCTCGTTCACCTCTCCTCTTTCCTCCTTGCGCTACGTGCTGACCGCTCTGGGTGCACCCGGTGTATAAGACAACCCTCCCACTTGGAGGCATGTTTTTCAGGGCAAAAAAGTCATCTTATACACCGGCAAATACGGTATTTCAAATTCAGTTCTAATAGCCATAAACGGGGTACAAACAACATAGTGTTCTGTGGGTTCTGTATTATCCAAATGTACCAAACACACACAGATCTACTCCATCTGCTGCTACTGGGATACGTTTGCTCGACAGCCAACATAAAATTATTGGATAAAAATTGTGTCATGTTATTCTTCTGGCAAATTAGGCTGCAGCAACACAGAAGTGACACTCTTGGGTTGTTAGCAGGTTGGCTCCGTTGGGGGAAATTCATTGGGTTCAGTAAAACAGAAGAACGTTTTTGTTAAATCAAAGCTAAGTTTAGACTACAATACAGACAGGTAGTAAGCCTGTCCTGAAATGTTTCGTGGTCTAATAAAGCTATCAACTGGCTGGTTTAGGTATCTGGCTGTGGAGCCAGAGGTTGGGAGTTCCCCACTGTGCCTTCTAGGGGAAGAGCCAGCCTGTGTGGCCTTGGGCAAGCTGCACAGTCCCAAGGTACCCCCAGAAGAAAGGAAAGGTAAACTACTTCTGAGTATTCTCTTCCTGGAAAACCCTGAAAAGAACTGCCATTAAGTCAGAATTGACTTGACAGCACATGATATTATACATGATTATATTATTAATAATATCACCTAAAGGTATCAACTGTTCCTGCACTGTATTGTTTAAGGACCACACAGTTCTTTAATTTTTTTCAGAACTATGAAGATACCAGAAAAACTGCTTTCCTGCACCATCAAGAAGACAACATCAGCCAAGTGGGACTGCCAACTCAAGGAAATACCTACTTCTAACCACTAGGCAATATTATTAATTTGGCTTTAACTGAGCTCCATCTGCCTCTGCCTAGTGGGTAAATTAAATTTTTACCCAATTCCCAGATGGAGGACTCTGGTTTTTTGTCTTGCCCTATCCCCCAGCCAAATATAAACTCGTAGTTTCAAATGAAGCCTATTACCCGGGTTCTTTGTTGGAAGAGTTGGGGTGTGATATTCACTTAACAGCTACCTGAGTTTGAAAACCACTCCTCCTATGGGACCTGCACTTTTTAAAACGCACTTCTAAGAAACAAGCCCAGCACAACCATCTACTATGAATTTCTGAGAAATTTCTTAATTTTTGAGAAATTTCTGAGAAATTTCTTAATTTTTCTGTACTATCAAAAAGACATCACTGCATGCCTGAGGAAGTAGACTTTGATCCACGAAAGCTCGCATATGTTTGATTTTTTAAAAGTGGTCTAAGAAAGTTATTACCTGCTCCCGCATTACATCGAAACTTGTACTTATTCTAATCTCTAGCAGCAATTTCAAATAAAGCTTCATTTGTTGATTTAAAGACTATGAAACTGCCATGGCTTTGTCTTCAGTAAGTTTTGGCTGAAAGTGGGACTCCAAAATTATTTGGCAAAATAATCCATCTGTTGTTTTGAAATAAATCTTTCTTAGTTGTCCTGCTGTGGATGCACACATTTGTAGTACTGTTGATTTACATCTCCTTATAAACCAGTTTCATCTAAATATTTCAAAGTGGTTTACATCAACTAAAGCAAATATAAAAAACATATAAAATCAATGTATAGTATCTATACTATAAGCCAAAATTCACAATAGGCTGGGGTATACCAGGAAAAAATAAGGCTCTTTTTAATATAAATGCAGAAATAACTAGTCTTGAAACAGGTCTATTATCATGGCCACCTAGAGTAGTCCACCACGACTAGATAGGCGGGATATAAATTAAATAAATTAATAATAATAATAATAATAATTACGAATAGCCTAAATTGCTCTCATGCCCTTCTTCCCCATTTTACCCACAAAATCTTCCTGGTTATTCTGTACTTTGCTGTCCTATTAACTACTCTTCACTGTAATAGGGTGAACAATCCTTTTTCTTTCCTCCAAATCAAAGGTTAGTGGATTCTTTTGAACTGCAGAGAACGGGCACTATGTTCCTAGTGGGAACATTCTGTGTGACGCCCCATTTGGGGACACACTTTCTTACCACACCAATGACATGAAGGCATAGAAAATGCAGAAAAACACAGATGATAATAAAATCACCCAGATTGCGCAGGCCCCAAGTTTGAAGATCTACTCCTTCAGGGAGCACCTGCGCTAGTAAAACCAATCTCCTACTTTTCCATGAAGTAGATCTCATGAACAACAAACAGGCTGGCACAAAAATGAAGAGGCACTTTTTGATTTTACATGGTATATTGCACCATTCAAATGTCCTAGTCCAGAAAAGACTGGAGTATCCCACACACCACACCAGAACACAGAGTTCTAACTCCTGTCCTCTAAAGGTGCTGGCCACAGAGACTGGCAAAACATTAGGAAGAAAAACCTAATGGCCAAACAGCCTCGAAAAACCTACAACAACTATACAAGTTATCTTTACGGTGCCACCATATTTTTGTCTTTTTGAATTTATTTTTATTTTGCTTTTACCTATAATTACTACAATAAAGTCATGTTGGCATTCTACTGACTGACCATCAATGTAAGGTGTCTCGGTGTGAACAAGGAGAGGGATTTATCCTAAGAGCAAATCCTCGAGACATCTAAAATCTAATCACAAATCTCCATATATGGTGCTTAGCACTTCATAAGATGAAGAAAAAAATTAATGCTAAAACTTCTATCACACAAATCAGCTGACCTTTAGGTTCTTATGATGACTAACTCATGGTGAGTAACTAATGAGCAAGTAAACTTTTAAATTTAAGTAGCAGCTGGTGGTGATGTCAGATCATGCAAAGCTCTGTCTGCTGGTCTGATCAGTGACGGCTATTTCACACGTACAACTTTCAATGGTAATTGTGCATTTTGAGATCTATCACTGTGATTATAATAAGACTCTCCAAGACATACGTCAGAGGTCTTGAAAAAAAGTGTCTTAATTGAGATACGAAAACCATAGCTAATTTGTAGAAACAATTATTCCTGGAAACTTATTTTATTATTTTCATGTAATTACCAAGAAGTCTGTCTAGTGATCCAACATTTTGTCCTTGGCTTGCAAAAGTTTGCTTGCTGAAAGACAACTGGCAGCTATTTGAATTATCTTGTTTTCTCAGTGTCACAGAAGGATTATTACTATATCTGGGTAATTCAGATTTAAACTGAATTCTACACCTAGTACTTTTGAGCTTCCGTTTTTGTTTATTAACATCAGTCTTCTTAATTGAGAAGCTATCCTCTGGTGATGAAAACTCTTCTATACTCTGAGAATCAGCATTGCCTGATCTGCTTCTATGCGAAACCATTCCAGAAGGGTTATTAAGTTGCTTGTTCTGAAATTGTTCTTGTTTCATAGTGTTGGTGAATTCCTGCTTTCCTGACTTAAACATCTCAATATCATCAGATTCGTCACTAACGTCACTTGCTTCATTCACAGTTCTGATCTTTGACATGTTTTCAAATGGTTTGATTTTACTGTATGGTGAAATACTTCTCCTATCCTCCTCAGAAGTCAAATGAGATGTACGCATGGGGCTTTTTTCTGTATCATGATCGGCTGCAGTGTTTTTATAACTTTTTGCAATTTCCTGACAAACAGGAACTTGAGAAGGGAAGACAATGTCTTCATTTTCAGTGGAACTGTCTTCAGGTTCCACAGCAACGTCAACTTGTTTAGAAATGCACATGCTTTCATGCTGATTTCCAGCACTCTTTTCTTCCTCAGTGCTTAATGAAACTGGAGAATCCCAATTTGCAGTTTTTCTGTGCACCTCTAGTTTTGCCATTCTGACTGAAGAGTCAGATGTTTTCGGATGCCCGGAAGTACAACCATAGCTCTCAGTCTTTAGAGAACGGCCACTAGAGCAACTTCCTTTGGAACTCCGTCCCACAGATTTGCCACCAACACTTTCATCACTGGAGCTGCTGATGCAGTCACCATGCTCAGCTGTTTTGGGCCTCTTTTCTAAAAGTTTTGGAAATCCACACTGCAGTAAAGTAAGTTGCCCTTGTAAAACCTTGGTACTTCTTGCATTGCACAATCTGCTTCTTTCTGTTTTTCCCTTTGAATTTCGCACAAGCTCTTCATCACTGAAGTCACTAGAATCAAATCCTTTATTTCCCAATGCTTCCTTGGGACAACCAGCATCTTGGTCTTCACAACCAGGCTCTGCCTGCTGAAATAATGCAAAGTCAGGGAACCACGGAACAATTTAATCATTTAAATTGACAACTTGAAATATAAACTCTAATGTTCATTTTTTCAATTATAATTAATAAGTGCGATTGGCTCTACCTAACCATGTGCATAGTTTCATTCACACAATGATCCCACAGTCAGAAAAGTGTGATGGTGATTTTCTGACAATCTTTTTGCCCCTCCTGTGCAACCTGAAAAGCTGCTCTAGAGCAGGCGCCCCCAACCTTTTTCACCCCACAGACCAGCTGGGGAAGGCGGGGCACCCCCGCAGTCAGGTGCATGGGCGAACGAGTGCTCATGCACATGCACAAATGGTGATGCGCACTTGTGCAGGCAGGCACATGCTTGTGTGCATGCACAAGCAGCGGCACGGCACTCACATGGGCATGCTGGAGCGTGCACGCATGTGCAAACAGGCTGTGCGGGGGTGAATGCGTGCAGGGGGGGAGATCTGTCTTCACGACCCAGTACAGCTCAGGCCACGGACCGGCACGGGCCACGGATCAGGGGTTGGGGACCTCTGCTCTAGAGAATTACGGGACCCTCCAATATACTGTTGAAGGTTGTTTGGAGAGAAGGGACTGAAGAAAAAATTAGTGCCAGTAAAAACAGGTCCCACCAATCCTTAACCAAGCCATCCCTTCTACATAGGGAATAAAGCATTTTACTCATGGAAGAAAACATCTCAGTCCAACTCATACAGTAAGGTAAGCAGGCATGTGAGAACATCAAACAGTATTTTCAAAACATCATCAGAAATTTTGTGATTGTTGGGATACCTGCACATGTCAAAAGCAAGCCCACTGTCTGTCTATTTAAAAAAACTAATTGTCTTCTCCCTGTAGCTTCCAGTGTTTCCTTTGTGTGGTGCTCTCTGGATTTAAGATTAATGACTTTTCAAGATAAATAAGAATCCAAACCAAAAAAGCTCAAGTTATATGAGGACAAGTCCAGCAACTAGGAAGCAAGTGGCACTCTGTTCAGTGGGGCCTTATCTCTATTAAGTATGTAATGATTAAAGCTTAATTATTTTCAAGAGGTTTTGCAATAATTGCAGAGGCAGTGACTTTTATTATACAAACAAAAGCTTCTTGCTAAAGAAGACATACATTTTCATTTACTTTTTACTGGACTTGTTTGGCTGTTTAATTGAGTTCTCTGTTTTATGTCATACTTTGATGGTGCCGTGCTTACACTACACTTCTGGTACACATTTGTTATAGGAGCAGCAGTCATTTTCATTTAGAACATTTTTATAAATACTGTAGAAAAACAAATGCTACACAAGTCAAGCACAATTCGTAGACCTAAAGGCATTAGAATCAGGAAACGGTTGGCTCTGAAATTATGCAAAGGCTGTTGGCGCCATGCATGTATCAACAGTCTACCAATTTCTTCTACTTTTTTGGTAAAGATATTTCAAGAGATCTTTGCCTAGAACTTACGGGTAGCCCCAACTAGAGGATGCCTACTCACTCAAGGGTTGAATGGGGAGCCAATACTTACATCAACCCATTCATTCAATGGATCTGTTCCAACTGGGACTACCAACAGGAGTTTGGCCATTGTTACTTTGTTGTAGGATGCAGAAGCCTCCGACAGCCCCATCCTCCGTAAATCTGGCCAATCCCCTTTTAAAATTTCCACTCTATCCCCAATTGAAAGATTTTTTTAAAGCCCACTCAAGAAAAATGTGACTTGTAAAGAGAGAAAGACTACTCGGCAACTTACCCTTTCTGTCTCATCAGGCTGGAGTTCCTCTTTTAACCATGTAGTAGCTGTCATGACACCAGCTTCCACTCTCCCTTCTCTCTAGAAAGCAGCAAAGCAATTTTTAAAAAAGCTTTTGAAAACGAATTTTACAACTTTATTTACTGTCCTACACTGTAATCCTTCTGTACCTCAGTGCAGTGTACCATATGTACTAATGCAGAACTCGTTCTGTGAGTGCTGATTTTGTATAACAAATGTGAACACAAATCAGAAGAATCAGCAAGCTTGCAGGAGCCACAGGCTGTAGTTCAGCAAGACACACATGCCTAACATTAAAAAGGTCCCCGCTAGAGATGGGCACAACCTTCGGTTCAGAAGTTCATGCCAGTTCATATGCATGGCACCACACGTGCTGCATGTTCCCTTCCACTGCCTCCCCAGCTGGATCCCTTACTCACCAGACAAGCTCTTCTCCTCCTCCACTTTGGCTGATCACTCACTCAGACGTGGAGGCACGGCAGGTAAACTTGTGCTCCTGCCGAGGACTGGCTGAACAGGAGGAGGAGAGGAGCTGGCACCAGATGGTGTGTGGGTCACTGGCCACAGAGGCACGGGAAGGGAACGAGTCACATCTGAGCCATTAAGAAAGAAAGAAAAGTTGAGTCCAAGTTGAGTCACCAGGGCTACTTAAGTCCAACTTGACAGTGAGCCCTGCAACTCAAGTCCCCGTCCCTGAAAAATAGTATCCACCAAGAGAAACAACGCTCTGTGCATCTGATGAAGTGGGCTGCGGTCCATGAAAGCTTATTCTAAACAGAACTTTTCAGTCCTTATGGTGCCGGAAGACACATAAGCCCCATTAGTTTTGCTGCAACTGATGAAGAGTGTTACCCCCCCCAAGAAAAATTATTCTTATGTTTCCCATGGACTGAATCTGTAATTTTACATTTGTAAACAGTCTCCAACATTTCAAAGCATGCATTTTTCTATATGTGAACATACAAAGACTGGATGTGAACATACAAAGACGTTCAAAAGGACAAAGAAAAAAACACCAAACCTCCAGAATTTCTTTTGTAAGACAGGATCCACAATCCCGAAACTTGAACAGATTACGGATTCCAAAAAGTTCTCCTTGATGTTCTTTCGATCCTTGAACTGCCTCAAAATATCGCTTGGCATTTTCACTTCCCACCACTACACAATGCAGTTGCTAAAACAGAGCCACACAGAACATTTTAAAAGCATGTTCTTGTAACAATGTGTCAGAATTTCCTGGCATTTACACTCTACACAGAAATGTAGTCAGAGTAGGTATAAGTTCTGTGAGGAGAAAATATTATGTTTTATTTTCCCTGGCAGATGCTGCCACTGTAGAGTAATATTAACCCAAGTAATTTTATTGAAAAGGAAAGAAAATGTGGTCTGAAGTCTTCTGCGTCCACTGCGTATATAAAAAATCAAATCAAATATAACAGCTTACAACAGACCTATTATTTTCAACCCACTGTTCTTGTTGTTGCCATTAAAACAGAAGGACAACAAAAATTATTTCTACACTGCTATGAACTGCACATCATAAAAGCAGGCAATACACCTTTTTATTGCCATTATCCTCATGGATATAGTGAGAATTTCATTTATGTGGTGCAGAAAAAAAAGGCAAGGAATACCCTGTAGACAACATTTACACCACAAGGGTTGTCCTTGACTTAGACAGCAGCCAACTGTCTCCAAATGCACCTGCTCAGAGAGAAAGGGTCAATCAACGTCAACTAAAGTATCTACCCAACAAAGTGCAAAACAAACCAACAAGATGGGACTGGTCCCCAAAAACAAACACCCGTGGGGAAAATACAGAACAGATAGCAACAGAAAAACAGTTCCCAACTAAAGTCACTTCAATATATAATCAGGGACCCTTCCTTGTCACAGACTTTTGAGTGGTAGGTTCCTACTTAAAGACAACTTTCCAGCTCAAAAAGATTACTCACCAGCAACAACAGATCTAAGAGAAAAGATACAGATACAGGAACCAGATCTTGTGAGAGGCCCAGACACCAATTATATCCTCATGTCTATTCTCGAAACACTATTACAGGACTTATTATTGTCATTCATAACATCAGGAGTGCATAATACGCCATCATATGTGAGCAGGGCCCTAACGCACTTTATACAAACAGGCCAGGTTCTCTGCTAAACAATAAACGGACATAAAACTGACATCAGAAATAGTAATAATTCAAAACTAATGGAGGAATACTTCAGCCCCCTAGGACTCCGCCTCTGACCCCCCCCCCCATGATGCCTATTACTGAACAAAAGAACATTAGAAACAGATTCCTATGGAAAATCGCTATGGTTTGATTGAAAGAAAATTCACTGCCCTAGTGAGCTCACAGTCTAAATCCTCATAGCAGAAAAGAGAAGAGTGCAAGAAGATACCATTGACCATGGTATCCTCCAAAGTAGGTTCTCTGGATTGGAGATTGGTGGCCTGGCTTCATCCTGGCTCTTGTCCTTCCTGGAGGACCATCCCCAGAGACTGTAACTTGGGTCCACTCCTTGGACTCTCGACTGCGGTATCCCTCACAGGGTGATCATCTCCCCATTGCTGTTTAATATCTATATGAGGCCGCTGAGGGAAGTTATCCAGAGATTCAGAGTGATGTGCCACTGATATTGTGAAGACATGCAGCTCAATCTCTCCTTCCACCCTTTTGCACTGGATGCCGTCCCATCCCTTGAGCACAGCCTGGCTGCAATACTAGAGTGGATGGGGGGGGTCAACAGATTGAGGCTGAACCCAGACAAGACAGAGGTCCTTCAGGTGGGTGCTATGGCTGTTTGCAGATTGGGTGCCTCCCTTTCCTTGGGGGGGGGTGCTACTCTATCTGTGAAGAATGAGGTTCATAGTTTGGGTGTGTGTATGGTGACACTGTGATCTGATCTATTTCCATTTCAGGCAGGTTGCCCAGCCTTGACACTGGTCCCTCACCACATTGGTCCGCACACTAGTAATCTCAAGATTCGACTACTGCTCTTTACATGGAGATAGCAATAAGGCTGTTACAGAAACTTCAACAGGACCAGAACACAGTGGACAGATTACTGAGTGGAGTGAATAAATATCAATGTATCGTCCCCAATTCTGGCCACCTTCCACTGGTTACCTGTCCATTTCCATACCAGCTTCAAGGTGATGGTTCTAATTTATAAAGCCCTAGAGAGTTTGGGACCTCAGTACCTGGCAGAACGCCTAATTCCAGCAGGATCTGCCCATTCTTACAAGAACAGCTGAAGATGCTGACCCTGAGAGAGGCCTGGGGGGAGAAGATGAGAAACCAGGCCTTCTCGGTGGTTGCTCATCGGCTATGGAATGGACTCCCCTTTGCAATTCGTTTGGCCTCTTCACTGGCAATTTTGTTTAAAAAAATCACTAAAAATCAGGGTATTTAGGGAGGCATTCCAACATGTTATACCTGCAGACTCAGCTGAGCTTAGTTAGCCAACCTGATTTTAAATGTTACATTTTAAATGTTAAATGTTATGAATGTCTTATATTCTGATGGTATTGTTTATTTGCATTTTACAGTATTATTTCTGTTTCTTCTTTTGTTACATTGTAGATGTTTGAAGGCTGTTCGCTGTTCTGAGGCTGTGACCAGCCCCCAGTGTCGAGGTAGTCAGTTCAGCCAGCCTTCCACTCTAGCCCTGCTGCTGTTGAATGCCAGGTCTATATCCAACAAGCCCCAGTTGATTCAAGACCTTATCCTGGAGGAGGATGCAGACCTGGCATGCATAACCGAGACATGGCTCAATGGGGAGGGCAGACCTCCCCTGGCCCTCATCTGCCCGTCCGGTTATGATGTCCAGCACCAGGGTAGACTGGAAGGACGGGGGGGGAGTCGCCATTGTCTATAAATCCAACTTTGAGGTTACCAGGCGCTCTTCGGTGGTAAGGCCAGGTCTAGAGGCCATCCATGTGTCGATCGGGACCAGGGACGGAATAGGGATTTTGCTGAGCTACCATGCTCCCTGCGGCCCAGCCACTTCTCTTCCGGAGCTGGCCGACTTTGTCTCTGCGGCATTGTTGGGATCCCCGAGGCTTTTGGTCTTGGGCAATTTCAACGTGCATGCGGAGGCAGAGGTTACTGGGCCAGCTCTTGAGTTCCTGGAAACCATGGCTTCCTTGAACTTGTCCCAGCATGTCAACGGCCCCACACACATGGGTGGTCACACTCTGGACCTGGTTTTTTCCCCCAATTGGAGCGAGAGTGGTCTGATGGTGACGGACCTGGTGTCAGTCCCTTTGTCATGGTCAGATCACCACCTGATTAAATGTAACCTCACAGTGGCCCTCCCCCCCCCCCCCCGCAGGGAGCAGGGGCCTATTTCTATGGTCCACCCTTGAAGGCTACTGGATCCGACTGGTTTTCAGGATGCCATGAGAGGGATCACGGCTGACCTGGCTAGCGCTCCTGTCGACGTCCTGGTGGACAGCTGGTCCACCGCTGCCACCCGGCAGTAGACACGATCGCGCCCAAACGCTCTCTCCGGCGCAGAACTCATCCGGCACCCTGGTACAACCAGGAGCTCCGGGTGATGAAGCTAATAAGGAGAAGGCTAGAGCGCAGATGGAGGAAGAATCTGACGGATAACAATTGGATAGCTGTCAAGGTCGCAACTAACCTCTACCTGAATAAGGTGAAGTCTGCATGTAGATCATTCTTCGCTAACCGGATAAGCGAAGCGTCCAACCAGCAGGCGGAGCTTTTCCGTATAGTGCACGACCTATCCGGAGTTGGTCCGGGAGATGGGCCTCCCCCTAGTTTTTCTCTGGACCAATTTGCAGCATTTTTAAAATCTAAAGTGGAGGCCATCCGCCGGGAGCTCTCTCCTTTTTTGAATGTAGTGAATCGAGCTGAGATGTCTAGCGCTCCGCCTTGCCCGGTTATTTTCGACTCTTTTCAGCCAGTAACGCCTGACTCTGTGACCAGGGTGCTTGACTGCTGTCGGGCCACCACCTCCTCCTTGGACCCTTGCCCGGCCTGGCTAATCAAAGAAGCCAGGCCGAAAACAACTGAATGGGCCACAGCAATAATAAATGGGTCTTTCCTTGAGGGCAGGTTCCCCCCTGCCCTCAAGGAGACACTCATTAGGCCCATAAGAAAGAAATCAAATTTGGCAGCGGACGAAACTGGCAATTATAGGCCCGTCGCCAATATTTCTTTCATGAGTAAAGTGGTGGAGAGGGTGGTGGCAGATCAGCTTCAAGCACTCCTGGATGAAACAGATGCCCTGGATCCATTCCAGTCGGGCTTCAGGCCGCGCCATGGTACAGAGATGGCATTGGTCGCCCTGTATGATGACCTGTTGAGGGAGGCTGACAGGGGCAAAGTGTCTCTGTTGGTCCTCAACATCTCAGCGGCCTTTGATACCGTCGACCACGGTATCCTCCTGGGGAGGCTCTCCGAGCTGGAAATCGGTGGCTCGGCTTTATCCTGGCTCCGCTCCTTCTTGGAGGATCGTCCCCAGAGAGTTCAGCTTGGGGAGAATGTCTCGGCCCCGTGGTGCTCCAGTTGTGGGGTTCCACAGGGGTCGATCATCTCCCCAATGCTATTTAACATCTATATGAGGCCGCTAGCGGGGGTCATCAGGGGGTGTGGAGCGTTGTGTCATCAGTATGCTGATGACACCCAGCTCTACATCTCCTTTTCGCCAACAGCAGGTGATGCCGTACTGTCCCTCCAGCGCTGCCTGGGGACCGTACTGGAATGGATGCAGGAGAATGGCCTGCAGCTGAACCCGGACAAGACGGAAGTCCTGAGGGTGGGGCCCCCCATTGTTGGTGACCTGGGTGGCTCTCTCTCGTTTGGGGGGGGCGGCCTTGGCTCCGGTGAGTGAGGTCCGCAGCTTGGGTATACACTTGGACCCGATGCTCACCATGGAAACACAGGTGGCATCAGTTGTCCGTTCCGCTTATTTCCATCTGTGGTGGATTGCTCGGCTGCGGCCCTACCTCAACATGGGGGCACTTTCCACCTTAGTACACGCGCTCGTAATCTCAAGATTAGATCACTGCAACGCGCTCTACGTGGGGCTACCTTTGAGGCTGATACGGAAACTTCAGATGGTGCAGAATGCAGCTGCCAGACTCCTCACTGGAGGGAGGAAATACCATCACATCTCTCCTATCCTGGCTAGACTGCACTGGCTGCCCATTCGTTTCCGTATCGACTTCAAAGTTTTAATGCTCACTTATAAGGCCCTAAACGGTTTGGGACCTCGATACTTGGCGGAACGCCTTCACCCACCAAGTTCTACCCGGACCACCCGCGCGAGCCAGGAGGTGAGGCTGAGGAGCCTGATGCCGAGGGAGGCCCGGAGGGATAAGACACGAAACCAGGCCTTCTCAACGGTGGCTCCTCGCCTTTGGAACAATCTCCCTCCTGAGATTCGCGCGGCCCCTTCGCTGGGCACATTCAAAACCCAGCTAAAAACATGGCTCTATGCTAAGGCCTTCCCTCCTGCCAGCATCTAACCCAATCTAGTTTATTATTTCTTTCTTTATCTATCTATTATTTATGATTTTGTTATGTTATGTTACTTGATATTTTAGATTTATATTATTGTAATCATATATATGTTGTTAGCCGCTCAGAGTGATACTGATGTATCAGATGGGCGGGATATAAATTAATTAAATAAATAACTAAATAAATAAATACATATTTTAAGCTTAGTGGACTTCGGCCAGATGGGCGGTATAAACATGAAATAAATAAGAAATAAGAAAGGTTTTAAATGAATGAATATGAGACTGTGCAATGATATGCATAAATTCTGACAATGAATGTGAACATGACATGATGGACATGAAACTATATTATTACTACTGCAACTTCTTAACATGTAGAAGGAAGCATCAGTAATATTTCTGTTTGTTATAATTTTGCCTCTGCCAAGGTAAATACTGCATCTCGCAATGAATGATAGAAGGAGGATAAAAATAGTAATTTATTTAAGGCATTCTGGTACAGTGGGGTCTTGACTTGAGAACTTAATCCGTATTGGAAGGCGGTTCTCAAGTCAAAAAGTCTGTAAGTCAAGTCTCCATTGACCTACAGTGCATTGAAAACCAATTAATCCCGTAACAGGCTGTTTTTGTTCCATTTTGGTTTTTTTCTGGTCTGTAACTCAAATCTCAGTCTGCAAGTCAAACCTAAATTTTGCGGCCAGAGAAGTCTGTAACTCAAAAAGTCTGTAAGTCAAGCCATCTGTAAGTCAAGGGTCCACTGTACATAATAAAGTATTCTTTTTTTGTAACATTGGATAGTTACAATTAGGTAATTGGCTGTGAAGCAAGAAGTTGGGAGTTCAATTCCCCACTGTATCTCCTTGACAGGGACTGGACTCAATGACTGACAGGCTCCCTTCAGCTCTAAGACGATGATGATTATGATTATCCTCTCTGGAAAATGCTTAGCTTATGTACGAGAATTCATAAATGAGTTTAAATCATTATATCAGGTTCCTTACAAATAATACGCCAAATATGAATTTGATTTTTTTTTTAAATGAAAACAGTACCTGCTTGTAAACTTGCCGTAAATACATAATCTCTTCCACAGTTCCCAAAGATATAAGCCGAAATACTTTCACATCCCTGCATTGGCCAATCCTGTATGCTCTGAAAAACCAATGTTTTGAGTGTTAAAACAAACAAACAAACAAAAACCGAACTTGATATGCAATATGTTTTTAAAAATGTTAACAATATTAAAATGCCTCATACCTGTCAATGGCCTGAAGATCATTAGCTGGATTCCATGTTGGATCAAACAGCACAACAATATTAGCACCAACAAAATTGAGTCCGAGTCCACCAGCCCTTTACAGTAACAGAAGGAATGAAAAGGTGAAGAATATGTACAAAAACAGATTAAGGCAAAATGTGCCATTATATGTTATAATAAATTACTGTGTCATTATATGTTATAAACAATTTTGCTGGACAAACTGATGGCAAGTCTAAGTCTTCCCAAAGACTAACAACCTGCAATTAAATTATGGCTAGAATACTGTTGTGCCACCTTATACTACGTAAGGCTGAGGCCCTCATCAGCCATGCCATTTTTTTCCCATAAATTAAAAATCTGGGGGTTGTGAGATGGAGTAAATCAAATCTTTAACTTCCAAAAATTGCTGCTAACAGTAAAATCATTTCATCCATGGCAACTTTCAGACTCACCCATACGCATCTCCTATGGCAACAGGATTTCAGCCTGTATGTGCAATTCAACACATATAAACTAAAGTACTTCACAATGCCTGCAACCCTGCCCTACAAAATACACCCCACAAATATGCATTGCCAAACATGCATCTCATCATAATAAATACACTTATTGCCATTTTATAATCAGTCAACATTCCACCCAAACCACTCCAATCCCATACAGTGGCTGCCCTATCATCTCCTATCATCTCTTACTACAGCCAATGTGAAATAGCAGCTATTTTGACTACATGTGCATTCACTTGGAATGGTAGGACATCATTATAAGCCAATGGTTTGACAGTCCCTGTTAAGAAAAGCTAAAAACAGAACGCTTTGACTGATAGTATATTCCTTGTTATGTCTGAACACGGCAAAGGTTAGCTCTCTAGGTGGTTTCTCCCACAACTAGAAAGAGAAAAACAAACTTCAGATTATTTCTGGCTTGTTAGGAGAAAGACAAGACAAGACAGCAGATGACTGTCAATGTTCAGACAATGTGAGAAACAAAACACAGAGAAAAGTAGTTTCTTTAACTACTCCTCTTACAAAGTGTAACAATTGGAACATGTGAATCAAGAAACAGACTCATCAATGGAAAGTTAGAAATTATACTGAATTCTGATTTGTTGTGTCATGAAAAACCCAGCCACCGAATATGTTGTTTCATAACATAAGGTTATTTTCATTATTTTCCTATCAACCTTTTCATTAGCTGCATTTCTCTGTTCTGTGAAAAGCTTCAATATTCAAATAGCCTAATTTGCCATGCTCCAGTTTGAAGACACACTTTATGCTAATCTGGGTTTCCAACAAAAAGTCAAAAGACATGCTTTCCAAACACCCTTAAAATTGTATGCTTACACTTCTGTATAACACTTATTTCCCATCATTTTTAAGATCCCCCGTCTCCCAAATTAAGCAATTTAGAAAATGTTCTTTTTAAAGAATTGTCTAAAGTTAAACCTTATCCACGTTAGGGCATTTCAGGGAGACATGAAAACAGTGCTCTTGTTTGGATCACGTATAAATTAATTAACACGTATTTTCCAAATTGCATGTACCAAAGTGCCTTTGCGCTGTGGAAATTTATTTTTCAGAGTAAGACATATTCCTTACAAATGCTTCAGAACAATTGAATTTCTAATATATTTTGGACGGTCACAGGATTTGTAACAGCTTTAAATTTAATCCATCAGATTGACATGTTTCCTCTTTTGCCTCCCATTTACCAAATGGGAGATCCTATCGAGTTTCAGCAGGAAAGAAATAACTAGCTTTCTAGCTAAAGACACTCACTTCAAATTATTTTTGCTCTCAAAAAGAACAACAGAAATACGCTACAGATAGTCAAAAGTAATTACAGATTTTATTCTGGGCTTTTGCACAAGTTGGTAGCTGTTATTGTTCTTGAAGCAATAAATAAATTAAGTGCATTCCAAAGTCTATAATTTTAGCTTTTACCACTCTGAAATCTTCCGGAAAGCAGGTAGATGTTACATTAAACAAAGGAAAAGTAATCTCAGAATTTTAGTCTGTTATTCTGTCTAAGCAAAAAGAAAGTGCTTGATCCTGGTGAAAGAACTGGGAGGAGGGGGGTCAGCTGGAGCCAGGGAAAAGGGAAGAGTATGACATGGTCTGGCTCTCCCATAAACACAGCTGGAAATATACGAGCACTGGAAACATTAACTAGGGGAGGGGGGCTGAGGACATCTTAGCTGTGCTGGTAGAATGCAATATAAGATAAAGTGGAATGTTTCCATTCTTCACTGTAGGAGAAGGGAGTCTGATGGAGCCTGATTTTGTTGTATGACACAACAACAGGGTGAGGAGGCTGCTGATCTATATTTATTGTTGAGTACCACATCACAGAACTAAGAATAAACACCTTCCTTGAAGGTTAATATACCGTGTTATCACCAAATACAGAAAGATGCTCAACAGAATAGTGATTTTATTTCACACTGTTTTGAGTTCTTGACTGACATAAATGAAAGTGCACCTTTTAAATGGCAGGGATTTATGAATCTAGACTGACTGACTGCAGTCATAAAATATAATAATAGTTATAAATATTCCTGATCTAATTTGCACATTTCTATTTATACACGTCACTGCTGGCTTCACTCACACACAAAAAAACCTTAAGAGGAACAGCTTTTGAAAACAAATGTGTTTATGACCACGTCAGTTGTGAACCTGAAACAAAACTTTATTTAATACAGTATTATCACTCACCAGTTTCAGATCTTAAGTGATATCTGGAAGGAGAAGAAAAAGGCTAGAGCAAGATGGAAATATATAAGGGATATGACCCATTTCTAGTTTCTACCCTAATAGCCTTGATTGATGCAGTCTACTTTCCAGTCTTCTAATGGCAGACAGTAATGTTATTGCCTCTTCTCAAGGAAGTGACAAAATGCAAGTTCAAGCAAGCAAGAGTGCAGTAAATGTGCTGTAAACCTCTAACTACCTAGACAAAAGCCGACAGCATTTTCTTACATTGTAGACACGAGGCATATGTTAACTTCTTCCATGCTGTTGAACTCTTTTACTATCTTGACCCTGTCCTCTGCCTTTGTATTTCCATCGAGTCTTCGGTAATCTAGCCCAGATGCCATGCAATATTGTTCTAAAACATCAAGCAACTGATGGAAAAGACAGGGAGACCAGGCAATTAGTACAATTTAAAAACAACTACAATAAAGCAGACAGAACAAGTGTCTTAAAAGTCTGTAGCAAGCAGTCCAGAGGTGCCCTAGCAGAACGTCTTTCCCAAAAGTCTGACAATCACATACTGTATATTCATCAGACTTAGAAACATTTGTAATGTATTTATTTTGCATTTGCCATAATAATAATACCGCTTTCTTAGCTGAATCAACAAAATATTCATTTGACAAAGGAATTTCAAATTATATCTACAATTATTTTTAATCAACCCAGTAACCCTGCCTTCACATAACACCATTTCACATGCTTAATCAACCACACACACAAATTCTATGCATAAAAAAGGCACAATAACTTGGCCTAGTCACAATACAATCCTATAAATACATAAATATAGCTAAGAAGGAAACTTCATGGACAGCCATGGAATTTACTTCAAGTTGGGTATATGAATACATCCTTAGTTGCTCCAGAAGTTGCTTCATGAGCAATGGTTTCCTCAGAAGGAAAATATTTCCATGTAGGAAAACATGGAAATTACATACAGATCATGGAATAATCAGATATGTTATTGATTAGTGTAGCATATAAGCATGCAGCAAAACAGTCAACTGTGCAACTTTGTACTGTAAATATATTTTGTGTATATTTGCTTAAATGGTAAGCAACTGGGGTTGACTGACAGTTTTATGTTGAATGTGTGCCAGAAATGACAGTTATGAGAATTGTGAAGAGTAAAAGAATGTTTATGAGTGGAACTGAAAGCTTAATGGTCTACGTAGTTCCAGAATGTACATAAGGGTGAATGTGAGAGAAACTTAGTTATGTGAGTTAGAGCTGTGGATTGGTCAGAGTCTGAGAGTCGGGAAGAGAGAGAGAGAACAAGTGTGGTCTGTTCTGGTCAAAACATCTCTCTCTCTCTCTCTCTCTCTCTCTCTAAGGAACAGAAAGTGTTTATATTATTTATTATTTATTTATTTGATTTTTATACCACCCATATGGCAACCAAGGCCACTCTGGCCGGTTTACAACAATATAAACAATAACAATGACAGAATAATGAGATATAGAAAAGCTACCAAATACAATGTAAGAAATACACAACAAACAACAATAAGGAACAGCGTAAAACATCATAAAATAAAAATAAGATAAAATAGGATAAAATAAAAAAATAATTATAAAGAAGAAAAGTAAAAGCAAAAGCTTATAAATATATATCAATATAATTATTTATCAAGAAATATTTTCCTTACACATTGTTTTTAACCTGTTCACCTTTTACATTTTTTTAAAAAAACCTTCTGATTTATAAAACAGTTGTAAGGTATTATACTCCTATATACCACGGGTTGGTGCTTTGACACATGGTTTATGTAGTGCTACCACAGTAAACAAAGCTTTGTTTCCCTCAAAAAAATATTCTTACTTTTAAAAAGGGCAGTCTGAAGTCAGCCCTTAGGAGTGGGAGAGGTAAAACAGCAGCATAAAAGGGAACGCTGACTGTTTGTCTAGGTTGGAGGTAGGGATTTTCAACTAGAAAGAGTCCTCTTTGACTTTTTAAAATGCCAACCTGGAACTGAGTGCAGGGACCGTCACACAAAATATTATAGCAAAAATCCTGTTTGAAAAACTGTGCACACAAGTGTAATTGTGCAAGCAGTACTCTTTTGTGGACTGTCCCTTGTACAATTTATTGCATGACTTCTCACACGGCCAGTACATGGCTATCACAGTAAAGTCAGTCCACTGGATTAAGGAGCCACTTCTGTGACTGCCCTTCCATTCCACATTTCCTCAACAGGATTCTGGCCTAACAGTGAAAAAGCAAAAAGGTGAAAGGTAACTTTCCCCCCCCAATCATTATGCTTCATTACATCATTTATCACTTTAGCCATATTACAAATGGTATGCAACTCACCTTGGTTGAAAATGAAAAAAGAAGCACTTTATCTTTGTTCTTTCTAAAGTGATTTAGAAGTTTCTGCAGCACCTGGAAATGAACCATGGAAAATAACACTGGCTGAACAAATACTACAGTTTTCCAAAATTAGGGCTTTGAAAAACACAGACAACAAATTGGGTGAACAAATACAGTGGTGCCTTGACTTACAAACGTCCAAACCTACGAACATTTTGAGATAGGAACAGCTCTGTTCGCAAAATTTTGCTTTGACTTGCGAACGGAGGTATGACTTACGAATAAAAAAGACCGAGGGAAGGCAGGAAATTTGAACTTTCAGTTAAGTGTTGGCCAGCGAAGAGGCTGTTTGTCTGCTATCTCGCTTGCCCCAGCGGTTAGAGAGTGTGGATACGGAGAGAGACTTCGGACTGCCTACTGCCTGGTACTGTACTGTATGGGCTGTATTTTCTTTTGGCTTTTTTATTTTTTATTTTTGGATTTTTGACTTTTTTTAAAAAAATAGAGAGACTGCCTGTTCTGGGTGAGTACACTGTATTTACTGTATGGGGGCTTTGCAGCTTGGGATTGGACTAGGTGGGGGGGTTATATTTCTGTGCTGGCTGTTGGTTTTAAAATCAGAAAACTATTTGCAAAGGTCTAGCTGGCTGTTGGGCTCTAAAATGGATTTTAAATCTTTTGGTTGCTTGGTTTAAAATGTGTTGTTGTAAAATGTGTGGGTTTAAAATGTGTTTTAGACTCCAAACTCTCTCTCCCACCCCCAATTGTCTTCTCTCTGTGTGTGTCTTCTCTCTTTTTGTGCTTAAAAGCACAAACCTTTGTCTGAGGGGTCTGTGTGCCCCAGTGATGACCTTCTTTCTTTCTTTCCTATTTTTCCCCATTGTTCCCTCCTTCCCTCCTTTCCTGCCTTTTTTTAAACCTAAATTCATCTGAGGTTAAAAGAAGAAAAATTCTCCCCCTAGTGGTAGAGGACGGATTAACCAGTTTTGCATTAGTTCCTATGGGAACTAATGCTTCGACTTACAAACCGCACCTTGACGTAAGAACAAAAAACAGCCAGAACGGATTAACTGGGTTTCAGCGAATTCCTATGGGAAATGCTGATCTGATTTATGAACATTTTGACTTACGAACACCATTCCATTACGGATTAAGTTCGTAAATCAAAGCACCACTGTACAACCAAGTTGCTTTTTTACAAAGAATAAAGAAGTCCAATGTTCCATGCAACAGTTTGTATGCAGACACCAATATACAGAAATTAAAATTTTAGAAAACATTACTATGACATACGAACAATACTCTGCAGCATGGGCGGATAACACATAGGCTGCATGCAGCCTTACGACCCACCGTAACTCAGATGGCTGCTGAATTTCAGGCCCAAACCATTTTGCACCATTTTAGATCTAACCATTTCACTAAAAATGTTGGTGATCACAATATGCAACACAGCTTAAAAAGTGCTCCTACATACTCTGAAACACATAATGGAGTACTCTCAAGTTTTATACAACAGCATGCACTTGTTCAAATTTTGGCAGCATGGGAAGGGTGCAGGTCAACAAAGGGAGTCCTCCACGTTGCCTGTCCTCACTTTGCAAAACCTAGATTAATACTACTTTAAATTTAAAATGAGGAAAAGTGTCAAAGAAATATGACTTTAGCTGAATCACAATGCAAGAGTGCAACAATCACACTTTTACAGTATTATAAATGCTGATGACATGATTTCTTTGTATATAAGACCATGGCTACGCAACTCCCACTTAAAAAACACACCCACCCACCACCTCAAAGTTACAGCCTTTTAAACCTGCTGTGTTACATCCAAGTTCAGAATTTCTTGGAACATGGCTTCTCAAAATAATCAGTCAGCTGAATGCCTTTCCCAGCACCGACTGTCCTCTACTGGTCTATTTACAATAGGAGCCGGCTTCTCAGAGCCTGAGATGCCAATAATCCGCCCACATGCAAAGTTCTTCTGGTAGGGAAGCAAATAATCCAGCACATTCTGTATAATAGCAATACTGTTATTTTCAAAGGAACCATGTCCGCATCTGGCAGCAGTAATTTCAGAGCACTGTGCAGAAGCAAAGCACGGAGGGAAAATTGCCCTGTGTCTGTAGTCTATTCCCGTTTGGCAATAAATATTTAAACTATGTTACTGATTCCATGACAGTACTTAACCTCTTAATTTGGACAAATTTTCCTGAAAGCACAACAGTCAAATGACGGAAGGCTTCTCTGGTTAATTCTATAATGTCACATAAAATACTGAACACAAAAAAGCAACCATGTTGGTCATGATCCACTCTGTAATGTATCATCGTTCATTAAAGAGGCAGAAGCACAAAGTATTTCCAGAGATTTAGTCCACAGTTCAGCTAGGTATGGTCAAATCTGGATTGTCTCAGGTGGTAAAAACATGAGTTCTGCCTTTTCCAACTTCCATTTTACTTTTTAAATATACGGGGGGGGGAATCCCCCCTGAACAAAACCAAACCAAACCGCAAAGCAAATATGTTCACATCATTGATTTCCCCACTGGATACAATGGTGCCTCACATAACGAGCACACCGTATAACGACGAATCCGCATAGCGATCCCTTCTCCGGGATCGCTAATGCGGAGGCATAGTGTCCGTCCCTATGCAAAAAACTCGCTTACCAAAGACGGGCCGAAGACGGGTGCCAGGAAGGAGCCGCCGCGAGAGTGATGTGGGGCCGCGCTGGCCGGGAAGAGGAAGGCAGGCTGCGAGGCAGGCAGGCGAAGGGAGGGAAGCCACGCGCTTGCGCGTCCTCCCCCCCCACTTTCCTTCTTCCTCCTTGTCCTTCTCCTGACGCCCCCAGGGACGAAGGCAGGCTGCGAGGCAGGCAGGCGAAGGGAGGGAAGCCGCGCGCTCGCGCATCCTCCCCCCTCCACTTTCCCTCTTCTTCCTCCTCGTCCTTCTCCTGACACCCCCAGGGACGAAGGCAGGCTGCGAGGCAGGCAGGCGAAGGGAGGGAAGCCGCGCACTCGCGCGTCCTCCCCCCCCCACTTTCCCTCTTCTCCTCCTCTTGCTGCCGACCCCCCAAGCCTCCCACAGAGTGGGCCGATCAGCTGTTTGGCTGTTCTAAAATGGCCACCAGACGCCCGAAATGGCCACACGCAGCATTTTCGCGCCCTCCCCTCGCTTACCGAGGGCGCAAAAATGGAGGAAACTTCGCTGAACGGTAAGTTTAGGGCCAATTGGAACACATTAAATAATGTTTAATGCGTTCCAATGGGCTTTTACGTTCCGTTTAGCGACGATTTCACATAGCCAGGGTTAATCCGGAACGGATTAACCTCGCTATGCGGGGCACCACTGTATTCTGAAAACACATTTACCATTTGTGTATAAATAAACGAAACCAATGTGAAGTCATTTACTAATTCGGCCATACAGTAGTTCTGTAGGCCAAAAAAAAAGTCAAGGAAAACACAGGTATGAATGGAATGGAAATATAATTAATTAAATATAAATGCTGAAATAAAAATAAAAAGGGTGAGAACATTGATACAAATACAAAGCATCAGGCCAACAAACAATTTCTTAGTTATAGCAGAACACAACTTATACAACCCATACTTTCTTACATGCAAAAAAAAAAAAGACTAAAAACTTGGGCTTTAGAATAAAATGTCATTTGAAAACCTGCCTCTGAAATATTTTCATAACTTTTTTCTAGCTGAAGCTTAGGCAGACTTGATTAAAACTCCTAAGGGTAACAGCGTATAATTAAGGTATTATGTTACTGGTATCTTTGTAGTTCTATATTAAGTTGTACCTGGAGTAGTACTGTGCTTATAAACATGCAGGCAGCTGCACAGATGAAACAATTAGAGAAATATATAAACACTAAAGCAGAGGCACTGTCAGTATTTCCTTGCAAGGAAAAGAAAACCAAATTAATAATCTAAACCCTTGGAAAGCCTTTGGAAGTGCACACATGTTTAAGCTACCAATGTCAATGCCTGGAAGGAATTGCTTCACTCTTCCATGTAATAACTGCAGTGGCACCACTGCCTCTACTCTTTGTAGCTACTCACCAACCTCAAACCTACCCTGGTCTCAGTAAAGCTCATGTGCTGAGCTCTTACTGCCATTGAGCATGACCAAGGTGTCACGACAGGTTCTGCAGTGTCAGACACCAGATTACACAAAAAGAGGAAGATTTTTTCTTTTTCATAACCTAATCTTTTTCTTTCCAGACATCCTACCTGCAGAGAAAGCTTTTCTCACTAGGAAAGGAAAACTCAAATTCAATATGACACTGGAGGAGTATGAAATCACTGCTAGTACAATTGTACACTGGATTACACCATTTTGCAAGGGGTAGCAGGAATGATAATACAAAGAAGATGAACAGTATATGATATAGAATGCTGCCCTAACATAAAAGCACTCGTGTAACAACATACTGAATTAGTATCCTCCGAAAATATGCAACTGCTTATGGAATTTAAATGTTTTAGCATAAAACTCCTGATTTGAGACACATATAATCTGCTACAATCAGCCTACAAAAAGTGTGTGAGAATGTCAATATGCACATAGAGCTATTATGTAAGTAAACAACCCAACAACAGATCAGTATTACAGCATCCCATAATAGTTCCTTTCATAAAAGAGCAGGATGCTTCCAAAACAGAAGAGTTTTCCATGGATCAAAAACCGAAAATCATTTGACAATGACAATTATGATGTCATCTACATATTGCTACATAGAAACAATTCTGCACCAATGTATCTGCAGTCTTGTCTACAGTCTCCATCTGGATTGATGACTGAACCAACATATAGAAAAAATTTCATTATTTTAATTTCGTCATTGCTAACATTAAAGTTGTATAGCTCTTCCATAGTCATTATTTTTGTTCAGATTCAATTGAAGTCCTGCTATGGTACTTTCACTTTCCATAAAAATTGTTTCAAGTCATTGCTGCTTTCTGCCAGAAAGATGGTATCATCTATATATCTTAAATTATTGATGTTTCTTCCATAAATTTTCACTCCTCCTTCATCTGATATGTTCTGTGTACAGGTTGAACAGGTAAGAGAACAAAATACACATTTGTCTGACACTTTTGCAGATAGGAAACCATTCTGTCTCTCAGCGTTCTGTCCTAACGGTAGTTTCTCATCCACAATACAAGTTACGCATTAAGACAACTAAGTGCTACAGCACACCCATTCTTTTCAGAACAACCCATAGTTTTTCATGATCCACATAGTCAAAGACTTTGCTGTAGTCCATAAAATATATACTGATCTTCTGAAATTCTTTGGTGCACTCCAGTAGCCTGCAGATCTTTGTGACATGAACTTGAGTGCCTCTTTCTTTTCAGAATCCAGTTTGGACATCAGACATTTCTCACTCCATACAAAGTAATTTGAGCATCACTTTGGTTGAATGGGAAATTAGAGTAATGGTCCTACAGTTATTACATCCCTTGACATCTCCTTTCTCAGGAATCAGAATGTATATTGAACATACCAGTCCGTGGCACAGTTTTGTTTTCCATATTTGTTGGCATATTTTTGTTCAGATTTCAATAGATTCAGGCTCTGTGGCTTGAAATTAGTGTCCCATCTAATTATTAGTATCACATCTATTCCTTATGATTTATTTCTTCTTAGTGCTTTCATGGCAGCTTTCATTTCACCTTCTAGAACTACAGGTTCTTCATCATAGGCTTCTTCAAAGGAATCTGTCATCTTTTTATCTTTACCGTACAGCAAAGCATACAGTTTGCACCTTTTCTTTATTTTCTCCTGATCAAACAGTGTGCTTCCCTGTTGGTCTCTCAGCATTCCTAATCTAGGTTTAAATTTCCCTTTGGTTTCTTGGATCTTCTGGAAGAGACCTCATTTTTCCGCTTGTTGTTTTCCTCTATTTCTTTGCATTGGCTATTGTAATAGTTCTTTGTTGTTGAAAAGCTGTATTTCAGGTTCAATCCCCATTTCTGTCATGTTGTCTTCCTGTTGTTGCCTGCCACTTACAATTTTAAGCATTTCCTTGGTCATCCATCTATGCTTTTCTTTTTATTACACTCATTTTTTAAAAAAAATATTTCTGCTTTCTCCCCTAATGAGGTTTCTGGTTTTAATCCACAGTTCTTCTGGCTCATAGTCAATTGAGTTTAGCAATGTAAATCTGTACCTTATGTGGTCTTTAAATTCTTCAGAAATGTTGTTTACATTATATTTTGGCACTACAATTCTTTTAGTGTTCTTTTCCAGCTTTACTCTAATGTTGGATATTAACAGTTTATGATCAGTTCTACAACCTGCTCCTGGTTGAGTATAGACCTAAATGATAGTTATGTAGGTAGGCTTTCCACAGAGTCTGATTTGGTATTATATGGTCAGAGTAGCATTATAGCCCCTGCCTGTGCTACATCTTGTCACAGTATTAAGAGTCAATTTCTTCTGAATTTATCATTTCCAGAGTAGAGCACTCTGTAGTTGTCTGACTGAAAATCCCCCACTCCAGGCCACTTTAGTTCAATGAAACCAAGCACAACAATATTTATATGTTCCATTTCTTGGTTTACAGTTTATCTTGATTCATATTTCTCATGCTCCATGTTCCAATAGTATGTGTTGCGCAGTACTGGATGTTCCTCTCGCTTCTCTGCATGTCAGCAACTAGATATCCTTTCAGCTTTAATATAGTTGTGTCATTAGTGGCATCACTATTTATACTTGTCCTTTGCTATTCCCCAGTAGCTGACTGAGTGAGATAAGTAGATAGTTTTCTTAAACAATGGAATTTTTTTAAAAAGGACGTTTGTCTTTAAGAATGGGTAAATGTTACACAACGAGTACTTCCAGCTACTATTTGCTACAAAGAATAATCAAACTTTTCATTTCATTTAATTACCTTCATTTTCCCACTATATTTTGGGTCAGAAATAGTTTTGAAGGCTTCATCTTTGCTAAGTTGCACAAAATCAGGAAACTTGGAAAACACTTCACTGCAGACCCTTGTGATGTGCGCTTCCTAAAATAATATATAAACAATGCAAAACATATTATTGAAGTTGGATAAATTATCAGTAATTAACATCTGAATGAAAAAGACTGATAATATTTTAGCAGTAGAAAATAGCTACAACTTTAAAAAAATCATACAATCTTATTTATTTCATGTTTTTATCTTTCTCTCTTTCCAAGGATTTCACGGTGACATAGATGGGATAATTCCCTTTCACACCACCAACAACTGTGAGGGCTTATTGGTTGTTGTGACTTGCACAAGGTTATCTTAGCAGCCTCATGCCTGAGCAGGGATTTTAAGGCCAATCTCAGTATAATACAAATCCCTGTGCTTGTAATTCTTGTTATATGGATGACAAAACAAAAGTCCCTTCAATGCTCCCAATATGGAAGCCTACAGCACCTCAACATATTTCATAGGAATTACTCAACTGTCTTCAGGGCTGGAAAGCAATGCCCATCGTCAGAACAAAATGGTAGACACAGTTGTACCTGACACTATGTATCTTCCACCAGCCAGTCCCTTTTACATAGAAGGATGATTATTAAAGGGTGTGACGAATACAGTGTAATGCAATCCACCAAAGCAAGTGAATACAGTGTGTGGTTTGTTTAAATTTGTAGCCAAAAAGAGAAGGGTGTGGAATGATTAGTAGTGGCTTGGAGAAAAAAAGACTGGCGTGAAAGCGATATTTAGTCTGGCAGGACTGAAAGGAGAGGATGTTAGAGGGCAGGCAGCAAGAAATGGGGGAAAGACTTGCATTAGAATTTGACAGTTTAGGAAGCGGATGGCAGAGAACTGCACAGTCAAATGGAAATTGTTTCTGTCCACCATCCCCCAATTATCTACAAAGCATTCCATATAAGTGGAGAAAAAGAGACAACAAATGTGGAAGTAGCAGCTCCATGAGCACTTTGGTATAGTGCCAAGGAAGGAAAAATGTCTAGTTTCTCTGTTGTTCCCACAGAGCAGTGCTTCCCAACCTTGGGTAATCCAGATGTTCTTGGACTACCACTTCCAGAGACCTTCATTGCTAGCTGTGCTGGCCAGGATTCGGGAATCACTGTCCCAGAGCTAGGAAGACAGATGCTAAAATCAGCACTCTTCCAAGAGCCACCATTTGGCATTCTGCAACTATGTTTCCCCTCCCACCATCACTTCTGAAAAGCAAGAAGTGGGAATACGACAGATGATGACATAATTGATCACAACTTCAGTATCTAGCCTACAGTGAAAAGCGCTGGTCCACCCAGCTCTCACCCTAATTTCAGGTTAAGACAGAATTTTTAGGCATACGTGGCTTGCAATTAAAATTGGGGAAGTGCTCTGTCCATCAGCCCACATGTTGCTCATGCTTTTAGGTGGGGCTGCCATTGCTTAAAAGCCAGCAGTCATCTGAGAACAACACTCTATAGTTGTCACTTTGCAGAGAGAAGGAAGGGGTGCAAACAGAGCAGGTGGCAGAGAAGTCGTGGGGTGATGAGTCTGGGTAGAATGAGAGCAGGCCCCATTGCCTCCATAGTTATAAGAGGTACATGGTGGAAGGGGTACAAGAAAAGCACGAGAGGTAAAGTAGTGAATAGAAATCAGGAAAAGAGAGATGGGGGGTGTTAGAATCCAAGTGTGAAACTAAGAACAACCAGTGGATTCTTGCAATCGTATTTACAACTATGGACTTAAGCACTGAATAATATATTTCGTTGTAGGACTTAGCACTGCAGTTTCTAATTAGCAGTCTATTCTCACAATGAATGTTAACAGAATGGGAAGCTAATGAGTTACTGAAAGGATATGTGGACTTTTATCAGTCAACTGCTCCTTCTTCAAAATACTGCTGGCTAGAAGGCTCCAGAAGACGAACCTGCTGTTTGCTCGTGTTGTCTGTCTGCAACAGGGCCACGTGATTAGCAATCTTACGAAGAACTGTGAGGTAACTGAAATACAGCGCCTGCATTGTTTCACCATGGGCATTTGTCTGTAGAAATAAAAAGAATGTTTGAAAAAACAGATTTTAGACAGATTAGAATTATTTGACAAGAGGTAAGTAATGTACACACCACAGATCCACAGTTTCAACTTCTTTTATTCTATAAAAAATGGGGGATACCTGGCTCAGCAAAACTACAAGCAAGAAGGATCTTGGAATTGTTGTAGATCACAAGCTAAATATGTCGTAGATCGCAAGCTAAATATGAGCGAACAGTGTGATGTGGCTACAAAAAAGGCAAATGATATTTTAGGCTGCATTAATAGAAACATAGTTTCCAAATCCCATGAGGTGTTAGTCCCTCTCTATTCAGCACTGCTTAGGCCTCACCTTGAGTATTGTGTCCAGTTCTACACACCACACTTCAAGAAGGATACGATCAAATTGGAACAAATTTACAGGAGGGCAACAAAGATGATCAGGGGGCTGGAAACCAAGCCTTATGAGGAAAGGCTGAAAGAATTGGGCATGTTTAGCCTTGAGAAAAAAAAGGCTGAGAGGTGATATGATAGCACTTTTCAAATATTTGAAAGGCTGTCATACAGAGGAGGGGCAAGATCTGTTCTCGATCATCCCAGAGTGCAGGACACGCAACAATGGGCTCAAGTTAAAAGAAGCCAGATTTTGGTTGAATATCAGGAAAAACCTCCTAACTGTTAGAGCAGTACGACAGTGGAACCAGTTACCTCGGGAGTTGGTGATTGCTCCAACAACAGTAGAACCAGTTACCTCTGGAAGTATTCAAGAAAAATTTGGATAAGCACCTGGCAGATACGCTTTGATTGTATTCCTGCATTGAACAAAGGGTTGGACTTGATGGCCTTGTAGGCCCCTTCCAACTTCACGTTTCTGATTCTGTGATAACAAATTATGTTTCTGGACTGGGGTGAATCAGGAATTCTATGGAATTTATGATACTATGAATGCACACTAAACATAACAGAGTTGAAAACTTGTCATGATATTCTATCGCATTAGAAGTCAAAAGAAAATATATTACAGTAATTTACATCTCTATGGTACTGTGCAACAGGCATCTTGGAGAAGAACACACAGTACTTAACTTTAATTTCATTGTCAGAATAGCAGCGGCCATAACTTTGCCTTTTTAGAATGCAACCTACACAATATCCATATCCTGAGAAACAGTAACTTCCCGTAACTCTGCTACTGATTGGATAATATCCTTTTGCCTCTAGAAGAATGATAATCTCACAGGCAAGGGGAGATTTTCCATAAGATTTTCTCTTATCCCATAGCAGGTCCAATTTGCAAGTAATCTACTTCATTGTGTGGAAGATGTGGGAGCCATGAGATGGAAGGGGGAAGTCTTTAATGACTGAAAATCTCTTCCTGCCAGTAACATTACCCAGTGGCAGAGTTTTTCAGTAATTAAAGACTTCCTGCTGTACCATGTGTCTCACAGGTTCTACACAACAGAACTGATAACCTGCAAGTTAGACAAGCTACAGGATAGAAGATGATGATCTTTAATTCCCAATATTTCCTCAGCCATCACCTTTCCATAGAAGTTAGCTTACACAACAAGATTTTGACCATTATACTGATGATAAACAAAAAAATGTGACTTTCCACACATGATTATTAAAATTAGATGCATTACTCAAATATGGGACTACAGACCATATATCCTTGGGAAAACAGGGGAGGGGAAAACATTTTAAGTTACAAAACTGCTCTTCTAGGCCTTACATATAGTACTCTAAAAGATGTCAGTGATACAAGAACTCTTGATGGAAATCATAGCTCCTTTTTTCTGTTAAAAGAATATGTTCCATTCACTTGTCTATACATGCATAAGAATAAACATAAGAATGAATGGGGAATGAGACTGTCAAGCCCTGAGGTGGCAGAATGTATTATACTACAGACTGTGTCTTATTCAAGAAACTTAAGTTTTGAAATGTCAAAAGCCATAATCCTCTTTGTTTTTACAGAGCACGCAGTGACCCATTGCATGTACAGTTCTGCTTTCTCAGCAAACCCACAAGAGGGTACTTCTTGGGATTTCCCAGCCATATTATGCATTTCCCAGCTATACCATGCATTTCATGAACAGGATGTTAGCCTAAACAAATAAATAAAATATGCCAAATAAAAACACATACAGAATGTCACATTTTTAAATGCTACCCTACATTTATAAAGAAGTTCCTTCATAGTAATGTGTCAGGAGTGGATGGAGCTTGAAACTTCTCTTCCATGCCAGTTTTGTGTTTGTTTGTTTGCTTGCCTGCTTTATTTGCAGAATATTTTGTACAAGGACTGGCATTCAAAAATGGCACCCCAATTACTTCTGAGATGGTACAACTTGCTGTACCATCTCATTCCATACTGGCAAGATCAGGGCACAGAGTAAAATTACACAGAAGTGTGCACCACTGGAAACGCTCTGATAATTCAGCAGTCTTTTTTCTCTCCCCATGAGTTCAAGATCACTTAAACGAAGGGAACTGCACCTCATATTTTTTTTTCTGCAGGAAAAGCAGCTAAGTATAACTTCTCACATCCAATACAAACTACTAGCATAGACATCTTTCATTTCCTCCTCCACCTCAGATAACCTTATATGTTGAAAAAAATGAATATTTACAGATATTCTTTCATTTTAGGTATCGCTATTATTCCTGGTCCTGTTTATTGCTGGTCGATCTGCATCCCATTCCATTAGCACAATGGGCACCAGCCATCACTACTTGTATCCAATCTCATGAAGTCTAGACACCAAATGCAGACACAGGTCAAGGGAATGAACTGAGAGACACACATTATCAAGAGTTTTATTTACCCACACCCTCAATAACTTTGAAGTCTAAGCTAATCTTCACCCTACCCCAGACTTCCAAGGCTTTAGAACAGTGTTGCCTTCCTCCACTCCCCTATGGCAGAGGACACTATGAGATCTGTAAAGATGATTCCTAGGTAATCTGTACTCCAGATATCAGAAATGTTAACAATAGTTGCTTTCTATACAGCAAATCACTAACCCTTGGAAATACATTCAATTGGCTTTGTGCTATACGCAAACGCTCAGGTATTCAGGGTGTTACTATTTTTTGCATCTCTAAACCACGTGTAACCTGAAACAACTCCAGGAGTCTCACACAATATCTTCAATAGACTAGCAATGAAACCAACAACTGTTTCAAATAACTACTTTCTATGCCATACCTGGCTAGTTTTTAGGTGATGAATTCACTGACAAGTTATGCTGTGGTAGTTTGAATGAGGTAAACATGACATGCATTTTATGGCTCCCATGAGAATGGTGATAGTAAAACAGAATCTACCAAGATTTAGCAATATAACTTCTAAAGAGCACACCACAAAGCATCCACTATGCCTTTACAGGGAAGCCATATTTTATACTGCATAACTAGTCTACTTCATCGTTAACATGAGGAGTATCCGTGGTTAACTTTCTGAGCTAGTCTGCTTGAAATAAATCAACAGCAAGGAACTGGAACATTCTAAGAGTCCTACTACTTCAGTAAAACAAGCCATAAATCAATCCAATGCAATTTGTTTGGCACAAATATTTGTCAACAGGGAGCAAAAAAAGTTTCAGATGAAGTTTTCAAACCATGTATCCTGATTTTTAATGTGATGTCCCCACATGTCAGAAATGGTTGAGCAAGGATTCAACCCCAGTCTCCTGAGTCCTAGTCTGTCACTCTAATAATAATAATAATTTATTGTCATTGTAAGTATATACACAGTATACCCATACAACGAAATTCATCTATCCACACCACTTGATCATTTATTTAACCAGAATCTGTTAGATGAAAATAAAAAATGGCCATGCATAATGTACGAAATAAGTTCTTAAAATAAAAATACATTAAGATTTTGTTTTAAGTGAATGCTACAGACTGCTAGTGCAGAAAAGTGCACCTGTATCCTACATGAGTCAGCTGCAACACAATTCTATCATACTGCTGTTACCAAGACTTTCATCTGCAAGATTACTTTTTTTCTTTTAGAAACTTCCTTATTAATACATGACCTTTTATCACAGTAACTTAATAGTGCCAGCTGAGGAAGGGACTCAGCCATGTTTGAGTCCTTCATACCTAGAAAATCCGATGAGGATTACCATAAAATCAGAATTTCACTATTCATTCACTCTCATATATTGTTTTGTTTCCTGCTATTTTGGTAGAGGTTTTGAAAAAAATACAGAAATACAAAGCACACAGAGCAGGATGTGGTATTTAGGTATTTTCTTGTCCATTAGTGGGTATATATTTAAAAAACCACAATCTCACAGCAGCACAGATGTGATTTCCCCAGACAAACACACATGCACATGCATACAGTGGTGCCTCAACTTACAAACTTAATCTGTTCCAGAAGATGGTCATAACTCGAAATGGCCATTAAGTCGAAGCACCATTTCCCATAAGAATGCATTGAAATGCGATTAATCCATTCTGGATTGGGGGGGGGGAATCACCAACACCCCCCAAAACAACAACAACAAAACCCTGCAAGACCCTCAGAAATGCAAAAAAGAACACCAAAAAGCAAACAAACCCTGCAAGACCCATCGGAAATGGGGGGAAAAAAACCTAAAAGCAAACAAACCCTGCAAGACCCATCAGAAACGTGGAAAAAACCCCAAAACAAAGACTGCAAGACCTATCACAGCACAGAAACATAACCCCCCCAGCCCAAAACCACCCTGCAAAACTCAACCAGAACAGGCAGTTTTTAAAAAGCAGAAAGCAGCACCTTACCAGGCAGCCCGAAGCCTCCTCCGAACGCACACTCTCTAACTGCTGGGGAGAAAGAGCTACAAAGAAGCACCCTCTTCACTTCCAACAGTTAGCAGTTTGAATTCCCCGCCTTTTTCCCTGCCTTTTTGTTTGATCATAACTCGTAGCTCTAGTCGCAAGTCGAAGCAACATTTTGCGGCTGGAGCTGGTTGTAACTCGAATTGGTTGTAAGTCGGGGCGTTCGTTAGTTACGAACTTGATCCGTATTGGAACGGTGGCCGTAAGTCAAAGCAGCATTTCCCATAGGAATGCATTGAAAACTGATTAATCCTTTCCGGATGTTTTTTTGTCCTTTTGTCAAGGCATGGTTCGTACGTCAAAGCATTGGTTCCCATAGGAACTAATGCAAAGCCGGTTAATCCATACTCTACCACTAGGGGAAGAATTTTTTCTTTTTTCTTCTTTTGACCTAAGATGAACTTAGGTAAAAAGAGGGCAGGAAAGTTTTTTGTTGTTGTTCGTAAATCAAAGCTCTGTTCATAACTCAAAGCAATATATAGCATCCGGAGCTGTTTGTAAGTCAAATTGTTCATAGGTCAGGGTGTTCGTAAGTCAAGGCACCACTGTATTTACATTAGTGCAAAGAGAACAGTGGAAAGAGAAGGTACATACTATAGTTTGCTGCATAAAGTACACAGACAATGGGAATAATCCTGAAAACCCACTAGATTTGAAAACTAAAATTAATGGTTTCTTTCTAAACCTGAATTTGAAGCCACAGGTGTAACTAATTACAAGTAACTAGTTATTTGCAATTCATTCTTTTCCAACACCTTGATCTCACTCCTTCCACTCCTTTAACTGAAACTTTTAAAAAATTATGATTACACGGGCATGGTCCTACCAAATGGTACTAAAGGAATATTACACTCACCAGAGTAGTATTACACACTCTCCAAAGTTCGTTCATTCATTGCTATGCCTTGTGTTGACACCTTATGCTCTACTGTGGCCACTGAGGTTGATGGTTCAGTATCTCATACCAGAAATTTTAGCATTCAGGTGTTTGCTCATTTAAAATAATTATTAAAGTTAAAAGGTACTTTTAAAATGGCTATAATAACAACTGCAAGCAGGTAGAGCGTCAGACTAGGACTCAGAAAAGCTGGGTTCAGATCCCTATTCAGGCATGGAAACTCAGTGGCGATGGCAAAGGTAAATCAAAACCTGAACATCTTGAGTATCTAGAAAATCCTATTAGGGTCACTGTGAGGCCCCCAAGATGGAGGCCCTGGTAGGAGTGCCGTCGCTCCCGTTGAGGGCCCAACACACTCAAACATCTCCACCTCCTACACCACCGCGTCGGGAAGAGAGAGGAGTGGAGACCCCTGATTGGGGGAAGGAAACCTCAGAATCCCCTAAGAAGAACAAAGGGGTAGATACTAGCAACCTGGAATCAACCTTGAAGGAGTTAAATA